>NC_138771.1:116310664-116910664 GCF_965119305.1 Pelophylax lessonae
AAAAGGTCTCTTTCCTGGCTGGGTCTGTCACAATCCTCTTGGCAGAATGAATGAATTCTAGATTTTTTTTTGATGAGTGAAAACAGATACTAGATGCTTAGCCCCTTCCAGCAGATGCCTCTATTCAGAAAAGGCTTCCTTTTTGCCAGCAACTCCTTATTCCGATTCTTTTCAGCTGATGACATTAAGCAAGAGAAATACGCACAAGGATGAAGCTGCATCTTTTCTCACTGAGAACGGATAGCCCCCGGGGGCAGAGTCTGAGGCATCCATTTCCACTATAAAAGGATTTTCAGAATCAGGATGTTCCAAATATTAGTGCAGAAGTGAAAAGAGTCTTTAGCTTAATAAAAGTGGTCTGTGCCTTAGGTGACCACACAAAGGGCATCCCTTTCTTTGTCAGCTGTGTAATTATAGCAAATACCTTAGAGAAGTTTCTCATGAATTTTTTCTGTAGTTGGCAAATTCAACAATTCATTGTATTTCCTTAACATTAGTGGGGGCAGGTCACTCCACCACTGCTTTGATCTTCTCAGGATCCATGCGTACTCCTTTAGGAGAAATAATATATCCCATTAACTGCATCTGGGTTCGATTAAACTCCCATTTTTTCAATTTACTATAAAGTATGTTCTTCCTTAACCTCTGAAAGACAGTGCAAACATATTTGCGATGCTCCTCACATTGCACAGCTCATTCGAGAATAGAATAGTAATGTTATGTGCGTATAGAAATTCTACCTCCAAAAACACACTTTTTTATGCATCTAGTAGTCACTCTCCCCATTTTATCAAGGCTATCCCATGGGGGAATTTCATCCCTGGTAGACAGAATTAGAGAGGCTGCTATACTTGAACAGAGATTTTGTGATTGAGGTTACAACAGATCATGCATTAAACAGGTCTGTCTCCATGACAGAAGCCTAAAGCGATTGTAAAGTCACATTTAAAAAAAAAAAAAATTACAAACATGTTATACTTACCTACTTTGTGCAGTTGGTTTTGCACAGAGTGGCCCTCTTCTTGGGTCCCTCTTCTGTGCTCCTGGCCTTTCCCTCCTATTGAATGCCCCCACAGCAAGCAGCTGAGAAACTCCTGCAACATCGCTGGATAAAAATGGGCTCAGGTAAGTAGGCTGAGGAAGGCTGCTGCACACAGAAGATTTTTTATCTTAATGCATAGAATGCATTAGGATAAAAACCTTCTGCCTTTACAATCTCTTTAAGCAGATGTGATCTTTTGACAAATTAACCCCCCCCAAGCAGGACAGAACAGCTAATTTACCCACTTTTCCACACAATACAGCTCACAATTCCAATACTTAAAACACAAAATATTAAAAAATCTCCCAATTCTATACAATGTTGATTCTTATAGGGAGGTTGTAAGTCGGGGCGTTAAATATGTGACCAGAAACGCATGCTCATTGGGTATCTTGATGTCTCCTAGTGCATATGTTTCCAATTCACCAACACAAACATGGCTCAACACCACTGGCATGTAGAGATGTGGAGCGCCAAGATGTTCGAGTTGTAACCACCTGGGTGACCCCCATACGGTCATCTCTTGTTCCAATGGTTTTGCCCTAAACATTGCACAACTAGTTAATGTCCACACTAGGTTTGTCATAGACCTGATTACATGCATAGAATGCAATATCCCGTATATAGGAAGGACAACTAGAAGACTGAGTGGCAGAATGAGGGATCACTTTTTGGACATTAGAACAAACAAAAACACTAATCTAGCCATACATTTTAACCAATTCTATCATCAAAATACCCAGATATTCAAAGTACAGATTGTGTAAAGGGTTGATTGACTCCTTTTGTAGGAGGGAGGTATACTGGATATTTAAGCTTAATAGTCACATCCCCAGAGGTTTAAACTATGAATGGGATCTCACACATAATTATAAATAGTTTCCATAATTTTGCATTATGAGTCACCCATTTGTTGTTCCAGTACCCCTTTCTTTCTCTCGCAGTGGCAGCGTGGCGTCGTGGGCTCGGCTCCTCCCTCCTAAACGTCATGCTGCCAATTAGAGTGGAGTGGTGAGCCAGCTGACTGGTTTTATATGGCGCTTTACTTGTACTTTCTATAAGCAAATTTTATTATTGGGCTTTTTAATAAATGGTTGAAATGGAGAGCACTATGTAGTCCCTTTCTGTTACATGTGGTTCGTCTGAGAAAGAGTGGTATAAAGGAGTGGTTAATCCCAGGAGGGAAGAAAGGAGACCATCCCAGGGGGGACCGCAGGAGTTGTAAAGAGAAGCCTGCAATAAACGTCTGTGAGGTGAGCAAGTTTTTCACCTGGTGTTGGTGTAAACTCTAATTTAGCAAGAGGATTATTGATTGAAGAGCACAGTGGTGGATCAACACAGATATACATGAACTTTGTTTATAATTATATGTTTTGATTTAAAGCATGTTATTATTATCACATATTTAATACTGTCCAGTAGCGCTGCACTTTGTCTGTTATTGTTTATATATATTTTAGTGTGGTGGAATCACTATGAAGTGTACAGTTGCAACTTATTTATTTAACACAAGTAGATACAGTATATTTAGAATCATGTTGATCTTTTTTTTGTTTTACTTTATTTTACACTAGTAAGAGTAAAGGTAGTGGTGATTGTATTTTAAAATATATTAATATCCATTATCATCATAATGCAATTTCTCCTTTTTTCAGTTTCCCTGGATATAACTAGGTTATTTCACTTTCATTACCTCATATATAATTATTCTCATAATCTTTTTTTGTTTTATTATTCTTAATTTCTGCTACTATTTATTTTATTTATTATTACATTATTTTCAAGAACATAGTGTTTTGCTAGAGTTTCCCTTTAATTAATTAAATTCAGTTACAATGTTATGTAGACATTAGTGAATAGTCCTATATCTTAGCTTTTCTAATTAGGATTTTTTTCAGAATATTTCCCATCAATTTTGTTTTTTTAAGTACATTATTAAAGATTTTTGATTTTTAAAGGGGGGGGGGGGGGGAGGAGGGGGTAGAATGTTTACATTTTAGCCTTATTATCACACTCCTGCACATTTGTTTCTTTACATACACATTGCAAGGGGTTGGCCTTTTAAAAGAAACAACCAGATCTTCTATGGTTGCTCTGTGTATGCACTTCCTTAAACACACAACCTCTATTACCTGCCCTTCACAATCACTTCACACACCGTATATTCATTCTTTCACTGAGTAGTGGCCGATGATGCATCTAACTGCCCCCTTCCGCCTCAAGACTCCATCCCCATGAGTAAGCTCTGATGGGCGAAGTGAAACACATTGGGGGCGGGGCTTGGTGGGAGTTCAGGCTGAGGCTCCCATTCACTATCAAACAGCAGGTTTTGACTTGATGTGAGGCTCCCAATTAGAAAGTAAAGCCAATTCTGGTAGTTCAGGTAGCCTATTGCCTGTAATATGTGCTGTAAGTTGAAATTCAGCCTTCCACTACGGTATCAGGTATGGACATGACCGGTGAATAGTTAGATAATAACTTTTGTATTCTGTCAGGGCATTCATACCACCTAGATAAGATTTTATAATTCCTCTCTTGTATCTTAACTGAGAAGCTTAAATTATTTGTAAAAAAATAAATAAAACTTTTCCCAATACTCTGATAAAAGCGGGTGGCCTAATTCTCATACCCAATCCCTGATATATAAGGGATTGCGAGAGAAGGCATGTTTAAGAAGTATGTCATAAATAGTAGATGTTGCACGCGAACAATCGTTCTTTTGAGGACACAGATTATACACCCATGCAAGGGAGGTCAAAAGTAGATCATCCATGTTTTGCTCTATGGAGACCCATTGTTTGAGTTTAGAGTGGATAAACCAATTTACTAACCAGGTCAGTATTGTAGCTACATATTACTATTCCATATGCGGCAAACCTATCCCTCCTTTCAATTTACGCTTTACCAGTACTTCATAGCATATTCAAGATAACTAATTTGTGATATCTTGATGCTGTGCATAATGACCTGAAAAACGATCTTGGTAAGGAAATGGGGAGGGTTTGGTAAAGATAAAGATAAATGAGGCAGTACAGCCATTTTATAGATTTCCATTCTACCCAACCAGGAGTGTTTCTTAGCTGCCCAGGCTTGTAGTCTGTGCGCTGTAGAGTTCAAGACCGGTAAGTAATTCAATTAATATAACTTATCAGGAAAAGGAGACATATAGACCCTAACTATTTAAGGGAGTTAACTTCCCATCTGAAAGGAAAATTCCAAAAAAACCTGCTCCATTTGAGACAAGGTGATGTTAAAGCAAATAGACTTGGTGGCATCAATCTTGAAATTGCTAAGTCAAAGAAATTGTTCTAATTTTGTTACAACAATTAATTGCATAATGACCAATGTCCCCATAATATAGACATAAGTTCTCAGAACCTCTTCTATCTTTCTCCTGAATGGAAATGGATCTCTTAATAGCATCAACCTGCATAGGCTTGGGAGTGTTAGAATCTAGAGAAACTTTGGAATCCTGCTGAACAAATGGACTAGCAGAGAAACACGTCACCCCTACTTCCAAACAATCGCAGCCTCTCCTTCCTTCTTTCTTTTAAGTCTCTGATCATTTTGGATACATAATTGGATGAAGGCCTCAAGATCATTAGGAGTCTCAACTCTGACAAGCTTGTTCTTTACCTGTTCAGAAAGCCCTTGGCAGAACTGGCTCTCTTGTGCTGCAGGGTTCCAAGTGGTATCTGCAATCCAACATCTGAATTCAGCTGTGTACTCAGCGACAGAGTTTACCCTGCCGCAGTCTATGCAACTTTGCTTTGGCAGTAGCACAGCAGTTAGGTTCATTAGCCCTTGAGTTCACAGAGAGGCCCAAGCTAGAGCCTCCCCAGACAGAAGTTCGAGAATAAACGTTACCTTCCTTTTCTCAGAAGGAAATGCAACAGGGTACATTCCTAAATATAAATGACACTGATTAGGGAAACCCTTGTAATGGCGGCGGTCTCCATTAATCTTAGATGGTTGAGGCTGAGGCATGTGTATTACTATCACCTCAGTCCAGCATTTGTCTCTGCAGGGTACTTTCTAGTTTGACAATATTTTCTTGGTAGGTAACTCCAAACTCCTGCAGCTTGGCAATTTTCTGCCTAAAAGTTGCTTAGGCATTTGACCAGTCACTATAGCAGTAGCAGTTTCTATAGCAGTAGCGGGAACTACCACCAACCAGAAAGATAGTTACACAAGCAGGCACCCTGGCAGATGACGTGGGCTCATCTGAGGTGCGGAGTCTAAGTACTAACCAGTGTTCGCCAGAGCTCCTGATGGTGGAGATGGATTTTTATGCATGTTAGTACCAGGTCATGGTCCTCAGGATCCCCCCACAAGGAGGTGAGCAAGCCAGGATCCAGCAGAGGATAAGCAGGTAAGGGTCAAACAGAAGCATAGTCGGTAAAACAAGCCAAAGGTCGGCAATGAGTAGTTGCAGGTTGGGATCAGGCAGAAGCGCAGTCGAGGAACAAGCCAAGGATCGATAGTTGTAGCACAATATGGACAGCAGCAGTGAAGATGAGAACGATATACTGTCTGAAGAGAGAACAATAATCTGGCAAGCAGGAAGTTTAGAGATATGGCTTAAATCAGGAAGTTCATGGCAAAGAGTAAAATCAAAAGGTAGAAATATTTAAACATATGGGTAATAGCCAAACTTATATCAATTGACTTCTATATATCAGTGTTTCTCAACTCCGGTCCTCAGGGCACACTAACAGGCCAGGTTTGCAAGAAAACTGAAATACATCCCAGGTGATATCATTTGCTTCTCAGTGATTGCAGTATTCTAGTCTGAATCTCCTCAAGGTAATACTTAAAATCTGGCCTGTTAGTGTGCCCCGATGCCCAAAATGGATTTACAAAATTTACTTTTGAACAATATGCAAAAAAATGTCCTGAAACTTGATTTTCCAGTAATAGGACATAACAGATTACCTTGAGTATATATATCATCATTATGGTGTTTGGTAGATAGATGGGCACTTCTGCTATTCCCATTAGCGACCTACTGGACTCAACAATGTACTGACACACCAGTAATATTAAAAGTGGACCTTATCTGAGCAGTAGTAAGGCCTGTGAAGGAAAATTTGTTTAAACTGTTTCAGCAATGACAGGGTTAACATGTTTTAAAAATTTGAGACAATTATATGCACAACATAGTAAATGCAGTTCATTTCCCTAGCTGCGTGAGCAACAGTCCTGCCAAAACACACTATGAAAGGAAAAGTGTTTTTCCATATCAGGTTCTATTAAAATGCCACCGGGCCTCTACAACCCATCTGTTTCCAGGGAAACAGAAACATACATTGTCTTGAATTTGGCTTTATTGGATAGTGAAATAATATTAATTTATAGTTATTGCCTACTGATTTAATGTAATTTATGGCAGGGTTCAAACAGATATTTTTTGCTAATGGCTTAAAGCCAGAATATTGGGGTAAATGCTCCCTAAGGCCAAACCCACAACACTGTACAGTGCTCCTGAGATTGCAGTGTAATGCCTTTTTAACCACTTTAATACAGGGCACTTCCCTCCCTTCCTGCCCAGGCCAATTTTCCCCTTTTAGCGCTGTTGCAATTTGAATGACAATTGCGCAGTCATGCAACACTGTACCTACACCAAATTTATGTCATTTTCCCCCCACAAATAGAGCTTTATTTTGGTGGTATTTGATCACCTGTGCGATTTTTACTTTTTGCTAAACAAATAAAAAAAGACCGAAAAGTTTGAAAAAAAAAATTTTTTTTGTTTATGTTATACAATTTTGTAAATAAATAAGTTTTTTCCTGCACTGATGAGCACTGATGAGACTGCACTGACAGGCACTGATGAGGAGGCACTGATGGGGTGGCACTGATGGGGTGGCACTGATGGGGTGGCACTGATAGGCGGCACTGATAGGCGGCACTGATATGCGGCACTGATAGGCACTGATATGCGGCACTGATAGGTAGCACAGATATGCAGCATTGGTGGGCACTGATAGGCGGCACTGCTGGGCACTGATAGGCGGCATTGATGGACACTAATAGGTGGCACTGATGGGCACTGATAGGTGGCACTGACGGGCACTAATGGGCACTGATAGGCGGCACTGGTGGGCACTGATGGGTGGCACTGATGGGCGGCACTGATGGGCACTGATAGGCGGCACTGGTGGGCAATAATGGGCACTGGTGGGCGACACTAAAGGATAGCAATGATGGGCACTTGTGGGCAGCACTGATAGGGAGGACACTGGTGGGCATCATTGATGGGGAGGGCAATGGGGGGCTCCCTGAGCCCTGATTGCCATCCCTGGTGGCCATAGTGGGCATCCCTGGGGTCATAGTGGGCATCCCTGGGGTCATAGTGGGCATCCCTGGGGTCATAGTGGGCATCCCTGGTGGATCTAGTGGCATCCCCCCCCGAGGGTCTGCACTGGTAATCAATGATCTGATTACCAGTGCCGACCCCCCCCCCCTGTCAGGGGAGCCGCCGATCGGCGCTCCTTTGCTCGTGCCTGTCAGGAACGAACTAAGGAAAGCCGATCAACGGCTGTTCCTATTTACTATGTGACCAGCCGTGATTGGACACGGCTGATCACATGGTAAAGAGCCTCCGTCAGAGGCTCTTTACCGAGATTGGAGATGCAGGGTGTCAGGCTGACACCTCGCATCACCGATCGCCGCTCTGCGCGCCCCCGGGGGGCGCCCAGAGCTGTGTTATCCTGCCGCCGTCATATGACGTCCGGTCAGGATAACACAACCACATTCCCGCCGTCAATTTGTAATAGGGCGGGCGGGAAGTGGTTAAAGAATGAAAGAATGGATAACTGGCTCTTTTCAATATATAGGGGTTCATTTACTAAAGACCAATATGCTTTTTTACTTTGCAAGGGAATTTTCCCTTTTCCCTTAGCTTAGTTAATGTGATGAACATTTACTTTGCATGAATACCCAATCATGTGCAAGGAAAAAAAAAAAAAAAAAAAAAAACAGAGCTTCCCATTTACTAAGCCTAGGGAAAATACCCTTGTAAAGTAAAATTTTCCTTTTTGCCCTTTTTTTCCGCTCTTGCCTTCCTTTTTTCCTCTTGCCTTTTTATCCCTTTTGTCTTCTTATTTTTCCTCTTGCCCCCTTTTTTTTTGCACTTTTCCCTCTTGTCCTCTTTTTTTGTTTGTTTTCTTCTCTCTTTTTCTCCTTGCCCTCCCCCTTGCCCTCTTATTTCCTCTTGCACTCTTTTTTCCCTCTTGCTCTTGTTCGTTTTTTCCCTCTTGCCCTTTTTTTTCCCTTGCCTTTTTTTTTCTCTTGCCCTCTTTTTTTTTTTAAAACAGTGAGGTTTATTGAAATTTTTGGTACAATACAAAAATAAACCGTGCATTGAAATTGCGATCAGATTCATAACACATTGGAGTACAAAAATACAAATATACAAAGTGATTAACACCGAGAAACAGAACAGACATAGTAAAAACAAAGCAGTAGTCAGTGACTCTCCGTCGGTCCAACACTCGAACAGAAAATATTGGTTTAACAGGGGCGGTCAACATAAAATGGTTACCCACTGCATTACTAAACCGTATCAGGGCACTGCACCCATTTGTCCCAAATCTTGTTGAACTTCTGAGGGCACCCCCTATGTTTATATAGAAGTTTATGAAATGGGATGACACTATTAACTTCCTTAATCCACAATCCTAGAGTAGGAGGAGTAGGTCTCATCCACCTCCTGGCTATCAGTTTACGTACTATAAACAAAGTTTCCTGAAGAAATATGACAGTGGATTTGGGCATCTCTCCATCCGGGTAAACCCCCAGGAGACACTCCTTAGGGGAGAGTTGCAGAGGAGACCCCATCTTGTCATGCAGGAACGTGACTACTTGTTGCCATAGAGTCTGTAATTGGGGACAGCTCCACAATAGATGAAAGAAGGAAGTGTCAGGGTCTCCGCACATAGGACAAGAAGGGACCAAGTCAGGGTGATATTTGGACAGTCTAAGTGGGGTGAGATAAGCCTGGTGTATTATAAAGGTCTGAGTTAGGCGATCCGACAGTTTTGGCGACACTCTGCGGCACGTCTCCAGGGCATCCTCCCATTCCTCATCCTCCATGGCCCCCACACTGCGCTCCCAGCGGGTCTTAAGTGCAAAAGCCAAAGTGGTCGAGGAAGGTGTGTGAAGTTCAGAGTAGAACATGGAAATAAGGTGACTGGGTTCTGTACTTTTAACAATCTCAAGGGTGGTAACCGATTCTAGCTCAGGAGGGCCGTCAGGGAATTGAGATCTATAGGCATGGGAGAGCTGTAAGTATCTGTAGTGCATGGGGCCCTGGATCGCAAACTGATCCTGCAAGGTCTCGTAAGACCGCAGACCAGTGGTCGTGGAGATATGGCTAAGGAGAAGAATACCCCTCCCGCTCCATACCGACAGGTCAGGGATGGAAAGGAACTCGCGTAATGCACTATTATGCCACAGAGGGGTGAATGTGTGAAATGGAGGGCACCGAAGCCTGGACGCTACCACCTCCCAGATCCGACAATAGTGGTATAGAAGGGATCTGGGGCACAGGGGCTCCAGCGAGCCCCTGACGCCCCTAAGGATAACTAGGAGGGGGTCCCCGAGGGGATGAGCCCACCCAGGGCAGAGCAGGGTCAAGAAGCGTTCTCTATCCGTTTTATCTATGTGAAAGAACTGGGACAACTGAGCTGCCAGATAGTACAGATTAAAATCCGGCAGGGCCAATCCCCCTAGATTTGTAGGATTCTTGAGCTTGCGCCAGGAGATCTTGTGCCGGTCAGCACCCCAAACAAAGGTCTTGAGGAGTGATTCCATCTGCTTAAACAGCTTGAGTGGCAGGTAAATAGGAGAGTGCCATACAACATAAAGTATTTTGGGAAGGAGAATCATTTTAATTAAATTGACTCTACCCATCACTCCCAGAGGTAATTTGGACCATACTTGAATTTTAGCCTTAAGCAGAGGGAACAGGGGTTGAACGTTATCCGGGACATAATCTGCTGAGTTAGCTGTCACTTGAATCCCTAAGTATTTAATGCGGGATACACATTGTAAGGCCGGGTTTGCGGGGGCGATCGCCTGCGGGCTCTCGTCAAGCGGGAGAATTTGTGACTTATCCCAGTTTATCTGAAAACCGGAGAATCGTCCATACCGTTCAATTAAAGAAAGGGCCGTGAGTAGGGATTCCCGAGAGTCTTCCAAATATAACAAAGTGTCATCCGCATACATGCTGATCTTCTCCTCCAACGGTCCCTTACGTAGACCTCGAATCCCGGGGTGTGCTCTAATGGCCATCGCCAGAGGTTCCGCGGCCAGGGCATACAGCAGGGGGGAGAGGGGGCACCCCTGTCGAGTGCCACGGGATAAAGGGAAGGCGGTCGACTGCCAGCCATTTGCCAGGACCCTAGCTACCGGGGCGCTATATAGAAGTTTGACCCACTTAATAAAATTAGGTCCAAAGCCGTATCGGTCCAAACAGGTCCACAGAAACGGCCACTCTACCGAGTCAAATGCTTTAGCCGTGTCCAATGAGACCACCACCCTGCCACCCATTCCGTCGTGCTGTGCCTGGAGATTCATGAATAACCGACGAAGGTTAAATGAGGTGTTCCTCCCAGGCATGAACCCGGCCTGGTCCGAGTGTATGAGTGAAAGGATCACCTTGTTAAGACGGAGGGATAAAATTTTCGCAAGGATTTTAGTGTCTACTGGGAGCAAAGAGATGGGACGGTAAGACTCCGGGGCGTGTACATCCTTGCCCGGCTTGGGAATGAGCACAATTAGCGCCTCCCGCATAGAAGGGGGTAGGGTTGCATCTTTGAATAGAGATTGAAACAAAGCCAATAATTTAGGAGAAAGGAGTTCCGAATATTGGGAGAAAAATTCAATCGGGAGGCCGTCTAGGCCGGGGGCCTTAGATCTAGGGAACTTGGACACGGCTGCTGCAATCTCTTCCACAGAGATGGGTGCCTCGAGGGTCGCCAACTGATCGGGTGTCAAAGTGGGAAAGTCAATAGAGTCCAGAAAGTCATGCATGTCAGTGCAGTCAGCGGGAGCCCTAGAGGTGTAAAGTGTACTAAAAAATGATCGGAAACACTGTGTCACCGCAGCAGGATCAGTGATCTCATTACCCAGGTCATCCTTCAAAGTAATAACTACCGGGGGCCTATCCTCACAATGAACTAAGTATGCGAGGAGTTTCCCCGCCCGCTCACCATGTGCAAACAGATTCTGCTTCTGAAAAAACATCTTAGATTTCGCCCTCTCATAGTCAAGTTGGGAAAGGACTTTAGAGGTCAATTTATACTGAGATTCATGTGCCGGAGTCGGGTCCCCCATAAAGGCCTGTTCAGCTTCAATTAGATTTGACGTTGCCCTGGAGATCTCCTCAGCAGCCCGCGCTCTAACAGCCTTGATTTTGGAAATCATAGTGGATCTGGCGAACAGTTTAAATGCCTCCCACACCGCAGCCGGGGAGGCAGTGCCCTCATTGTCAGAGAAGAATTGTGTCCAGGTCCCCTCAATGTCGTTCCCATCCGACACCAAGGGGAGCCAGGTGGGATTCAGGCGCCAGGCCGGGGGAGGTCTATTGCAGGGCAAGGACAGCAGTATCCAATAAGGGCAGTGATCAGACAGAGTCCGTGGGGCGAAGCCTGCCGTCAGTAACCTGGGGAGCAGGGTTCGAGACAGCAATATCAGATCAATGCGTGACATAGAGTGGTGTGCAGCCGAAAAACAGGAGTACGCGCGCTGAGCGGGGTATTTGCTGCGCCAAGAGTCGGCCAAACCAAAGCTCTCCAACAATCGGGAGAACCTGGTCGGGGACGACCCCGGCGGCGCCTGGGAGGCGCCACCGGACCTATCCAGACCCGAGTCCATCACATTGTTAAAGTCACCCAGCCAGATCACCGGGGCCCCTGGGCTCTGTGCCATGAACGCCAGTCCCTCCATAATAATCACAGCAGAGTAAGGGGGGGGCACATAGAAAGCCATCAGTAGCATCAATTCCCCATAGACTGACGTTTTGAGAAAGACATATCTACCCATTGGGTCGACCTGAGATCCTAGGAGCTGGAAATGTACCGATTTGGCCACCAGTAGCGCCACACCCCTGGAGTGTGAGCTATAAGCAGAGTGCTGCACCCAACCAACCCAGGGTCGTTTGAGAGACTGTTGTACACGGCCCTCCAAATGTGTCTCCACCAGAACTATAATATCAGCCCGTACACGGCGTAGAACATTAAAGACAGCCGTTCGTTTAATCTTATCGCGCATACCCCTGACATTCCACGTCAACAATTTCAATGCGGCCATGGCAGGGGTAATACGGAGCGTGGAGCGGAAGCTCCCAGGATCTCAGGCAATAAGGCCACAGAACTAACAAGTCCACGGTCATACACTAGCAGTAATAAACGGCAGCAAAAGAGCAGATAATTATTACTTGAGGTCAATGTGCATAGAACAGAAACAGTATAGAGATTGTACCAAATATAAACCGTAAACAATGGTAATACCCCAACCCCCCCTCCCTGCCCTGCACCAACCCCAACTTGTGCGGGCATGTTCCCAAACAAGTGCCTCAACCAGAACAGGCCCACATGCGACTGGTAAAGAGCAAGATCAGGAGGCCAGGGACCCCCAGGGTACTCAGCAAAAATGCAGCAAAATACAATTAGGATAAGCAAGGGGGCCCGGGGGCCCAGGTCCAGCAGAAGTCGCAGGGGGCAACAGGGGAGTTGGGCACAAACACACGCCTTAGCGGGTGTAGGGGGCGAAAACCAACAGGTGTATCGCTGGGTAGCAAAGCCTATGGGCAGGTGGAAAGCCATAGGAAGAGAACAGAGAAATCAGTTCCATCTGTGGAGCTAGGGCGCTCCGCCGGTCAAACACAGGAGCAATAGTGCAGGAAAATGAGGGGGGAGGGGGGGGGGGGGAAAGGGGGATGCAAAGTCTTGAGTTCCGCAGGATCTACAAAACCCCCCTCCACCCCTGCAGCAGCTTGAGGTATAGGCAATCAGGGAGAAAGTATCATAAAGTCGCCAGGGCAAGGTGGTCAGGCTCTAGCTTCCAGTCCTTCTAGCCAGGAGATGGCGGCTTCCGGATCCTCAAAGAAGTGGGCTCGGTCCTCACCCTCCACTCTAAGACGGGCCGGATACAACATAGAGTATTTGATATTCTTGACACGCAGCCTGCGTTTGACCTCCAAAAAGCTCTTGCGGCGCCTCTGGACCTCAGCAGAGAAGTCGGGGAAAATCGCTATTTTGTGATTTCCAAATGGAATGTTCCCCTTAACCCTGGCCAGGCGCAATATGGCATCTCTGTCCCGATAGTTCAGGAATTTAGCGATGAACGTGCGGGGGGGTGCACCCTGAGGGGGGGGACGCCCCGAGAGGCGATGTGCACGTTCCACAACAAAAGTGGGTGAAAAGGATTCTCTGCCATAAGTCTGAGTGAGCAATTGTTCCAGATAGGATGAGGGGTCTGCACCTTCAGAGCCCTCCGGGAGGCCAATGAATCGCAGGTTACAGCGGCGCAGCCTATTCTCCATGTCATCTTGTTTTTGGAGGATAATTTGTACTTGTTGCTGCAGCCTGTCTGAGGAGCTTTGCAATGGGGGGAGGGAGTCTTCCACCTCACTAATTCTGTGTTCAGCCTCACCAACTCTGTCCCTTAGCTTCTGCATATCCTGACGCATCAAAGATATATCTACCTTCACCTCCTCGATTTTAGTTGTCAGCATGGTCTGGCAAGTGGCAATCGCTTCCAAAACCTTGGATGTAGCAGGGCTCTCAGGCTCCTCCACCACGAGCGACGGGCCGGCGCCATCTTGGATCGGGGCCTCCTTTTCCAGCCTCCGGAATGCAGCCAGTTTTGCCGCGGCTTCAGAGCCTTTCTTCGGCGGAGACATGCGGAGGTCAGTGCCGCGGGTGTGCGGGAGGTGAAGGAAGGATTATCGTGCCCGAAGGGCTGCAGGATTAGCGGTAAAGGATATCGGTCCGGCGGAGCTCCTCTCACACACGTCCTCTCACATGCTGCGCCAGGCCACGCCCCCCCTCTTGCCCTCTTTTACCTCTTGCAATTTTTTTCTTTTGCCCTTATTTTTTTCCCTATCCTTTCCCTTTTTTCCTCTTGTCCTCCCTTTTTTCCTCTTGCCCTTTTTATGCCTTCTATTTTTTCCTCTTGCCTTTTTTTCTCTTCCCTTTGTTTTCTTCCCTCCTTTTTCCTTGCCCTCTCCCCTGCCCTCTTTTTCCTCTTGCACTCTTTTTTTGTTCCTCTTGCCCTCTTTTACCTCTTGCAATTTTTTTCTTTTGCCCTTATTTTTTTTTCATCCTTTCCCTTTTTTCTTCTTGTCCTCTTTTTTCCTCTTGCTCTCTCTTACTCTTGACTTTTTTCCTCTTGCCCTCTTTTCCTCCTGCTTTTTCCTCCGCCTCCTTTTTTTCTCTTGTGCTCTTTTACTGTTGCCCTTTTTTTCCCTCTTGCTCTCTTTTTTTCCCATTGCCCTCTTTCTTTCATCTTGCCCTTTTTTCCTCTTGTCCTCTTTTTTTCCTCTTGCCCCTTTTTCTTTTTTTTGCCCTCTTTTTTTCTTCTTACCTTTTTTTCTTCTCTTGCCCTCTTTTTTTCCATCTTGCTCACCCTTTTCATCTTGCCCTTTTTTGCTCTAGCCTTTTTTTCCCTCTCTTCCTCTTTACCACTTGCCCTCTTTTTTTCCTCTTGCTTTCTTTTCCTTTTGTGACCCAAAAAGACAACATTTAGGTGCCACTCAGGTAGAGAGGTAAAGTCCAACTAGACCGCTGTGAGTGAAGGCAGGGACAGGGAGCTCCAAGCTGCAACAATGTCAAAAGAAAAAGATCCATAAGCCACACATCTAGAAGCAGACCCATGTGCATTAAGTACGCTGAATGACAGCCTCAGTCCAGACTCCAATCAGGCTGCGCCCCCCAATGTGTTTCGCTCTGCCCCTTGGAGCTTAATCATGCTCCCCTTGCCTTCTTTTTTCCTCTTGCCCTCTTTTTTCCACGTGCCCCTTTTTTTTCTCTTGTTCTCTTTTTCTTTACCTTCCTTTTTTCCTCTTGCCATTTCCTTTTGTCCACTCTTTTTCCTCTTGCCCTCCTTTTTTTTTCCCTCTCATCCTTTTTTTTCTTGTCCTCGTTTTCTCTCCCCCCTCCTTTTTTATTCTCTTGCCCTCTGTTTTTTTCCTCTTGTTCTCTTTTCCTCTTACCCTTTTTTCCTCTTACCCTCTTTTCCACTTGCCCTTTTTTTTCATCTTGCCCTCTTTTTTCATCTTGCCCTCTTTTATTTTTTATCTTGATAGCGCATAGGGCATAGCACATAGCATCTGTAACAAACTAGGGGATGTGGATTGGATGGATCCAAAAGATGAGGATTCAAAACCAATTCACCAGAAAGAGGTGATCAAAAATAGGTGCCAATGATACATTGAAAATAATAATAACCGAGGTGTTTGAAATGGTGAAAAATAGAACAATGTTTATTTAGGCACTTGTGCCTGGTGAAGGAACACATAACATATGTGAAAACAGAACATGATAAAATCAATTAAAACCACATAAAAACAATGGATATGCAGTAACTGTACCCAAAAACATTAATGAAGTGTAATAATGCACAGCATGTAGTGAAATCACCTGTTGAATGAAACAACATGGATAAACTCGGCTATTATGGGGATGTTTGCACAGCGGAAGATAATCCTAGGAAATAGGAATGGTGGGGCTGTAGCGCTGTGTCAACTACCCAATGGAGTAGAGTGAAATCCTCTGGGAAAAGTCCAAAATCAATATTCAAAAATGCAGGATTGTCCGGTCATGGACTATATCACTGTGGCATGATGGACAAGCAAGGATTTAAACAGGGATGATGTTGACTTGCAGTGAATGGTGATATCGCTGAAAATGCTGGCAGCCCAGAAAAACAGTGCACTTCTCTCCAATGGCAGCCGTCGGGTCTGGTGCATGAGATATCACCTGTCCCCTGGGTGATGCACTAACAGACCATGTGGTGTGCGGGGATGAACAGTAATGAAGTCCTCCGTGCTGGGCTGAGGAGAGGCGGTATGTACCGTTGTAAATGTGGGCTATGTAAGAATAAAGTTCATACCTCCATATGCGGTGGCAAGACCCCTCCGGCTTCTACAGTCATCCGTCGGCGTCTTCCCCTCTGTACTTGGCTCAAGCCTCGCTCTGAGTAGCGACGAATGGGTCCGTGGATATCGGCCCTACATCACATCCGGTGTGGCGAGCAGTACGCCGGGGGAGCCTAAGTTGAGCCAGTGATGGAGGGGTCGAGAGTGCCCCGAGGAGGTGGGTTTAGTTGGTGCAATCCAAGTAACGCTGGAGCTGACTAGTTTCACCGACCAGACGTCGGTTTCATCAGAGCTGATTACTGAGGGGATGGGTGTTCACTTTTATGGTAATCCGTCGTCTATCAGCAGATTAGCACATAGCAGACTGCCTTTTTGCCTTTAATGAATCAAAGCCTACCTATGTATAAAGCTACCCAAATGGAAATCCTGTTACCAAGATGTTCTTCAAGAGATAGAAGACCAGTCTTTTTCAATTTTGGAATCAAGCCAATGTTAGCTACAAACATTTCTGGGTTAGGTAGGCCTATTGATTTAAGCCATAAAATAGATAGGAAGGTATATTATATTTACTTGTTTTATATTTTTTTTCAGTTGCTACCTAGTTACTGGCCTAGGCCAAAATTATGTCATAAGTCCCAAGGGTCTTCATGGGCATTTTCTTTTCGATCATCTGGAGGAAGGAAGGAGGGTTTCCTCAGCTAAGCACATTCTCCTGCTTGCATGCCTGCACTAAAGGCAGACGGATTCCAGGAAGTAAATGCTACATAAATCATCTGCCTTTAGCGCAAGTTCACACCAGAACACAGCTTGGGAAACCCACATTCCATGCTCATGCTAGGCCACTCCATGACCTTAATGTGCTTCTTCTTGAGTCACTCCTTTGTTGCCTTGGGCGGTGTTTTGGGTCATTGTCATGCTGAAAGACCCATCCATGACACATCTTCATAGTCAGCATTTTTCTTCCTCCAAGCATGGCGAGTCCCCCTCCTCTAGAAGGCACAGTACAGTACAGTCATGCCAATTAAAACTGTCTTCATTCAGAGAAGGATTGGGAGAAATTGCTGTGAGACCAAAATTTAGTTTTTTTGGCATTACCTTGACCCAACGTGTTTAGAGGAAGAAAAATGCTGACTATGACCCTAAGAACATCATCCCTACAGTCAAGCATGAAGGTGGAAACATTATGCTTTGGGGCTGTTTCTCTGCTAAGGGTACAGACCAGCTTTGCCGCATTGAGGCACCAATGGATGGGGCCACGTATTGTAAAATCTTCGATGAGAACCTTCTTCCTTGACACTCCCTCAGAACACTGAAGATGGGTCATGGATGGGTCTTCCAGCATGACAATGACCAAAAACCTAGTGCCAAGGCAACAAAGGAGTGGCTTAAGAAGCATAATAAGGTCATAGAGTGGCATAGTGAGTCTCCAGACCCTAATCCTATAGAAAGTTTATGGAGGGTTCTGAAACGTCGTGTTGCCAATTGATAGCCAAGAAACCTTAAGGTTTTAGAGAAGATCTAAAAGGAAGAGTGGACCAAAATCTCTCCTGAGATGTGTGTAAACCTGGTCACCTACTACAAGAAATGCCTTACGTCCATGCTTGCTAACAAGGGTTTCTCCACCAAGTACTAAGTCATGTTTTGCTTGGGGATCAAATACTTATCTTACTCACTGAACTGCAACTTAATTTATAGCATTTGTTTTAATATGTTTTTTTTTTCTGGATTTTTGGTTGATATCATTTTTCTAATGGGTTTGGTTCCCAAGGCCCTGTTAGTAGGTTTTAGCCTTCATCCCTGAGAAATTGGTATGGGTTGTTTTGGTACCTCAGGCCAGTGGTTTGGGCCTTTATGGGCTGGTATAGAGTCAAGTTTGGTCAAAATAAATTTTATTCAAAAAAATGTATTCAAAGAAATTGAAGAGTAACAATGACATATGTACAATAATCACATAAAGTGAGGGTTAGAGACCCATTGGTGGTTGGTGAAAAGTAAGAAAAAGAGAGGGTGACATATGTGATGGGTGACAATTGGTATTCCCCCCTATTATCTTCACGCTTGCATGGCGTGGAGTCTGTAGGGGGAGATATCCTTAGTTCCTACGCGTTTCGGTTTGCGCCTTTTTCAAGGAATTTTTATCACCGTATTTTGAGGGGGAGGGTTGCTGCCATAAAAAACGTTGTCCTTGGTCCTTGTTTCTCCACACAGAAATTAGAGGTGGGCTCTGGTCTAGCTGATATAATATTGGAAAGTACCAGCGGTGAGGTAATCCTCCATCTTGATCCTAATGTTTTTATATTAGGACAATCTGAGTGTGGTGTTTCTTTTGGCCACCGGGTGGTGTTCTCATAAGTATTTACAGTTTGGTTGGTAAGTCCTGTGTCCTTTTAGGGTTTGTAGTTCGGCAGAGCAGCAGTGTCCAGGCGTCCTATCGTTCCCTCGGCTGAGGTATACCAGCCCATAAAGTCCCAAACCACTGGCCTGAGGTACCAAAACAACCCATACTGATATCATTTTTCTATCAAGAATAGTAAATAAATGAAGCTGCGTTGATCCAGTAAGTAACAGCAAGCAAGTATGAAGAAAATCACTCAAAATAGGTACAATAAATACACTGAATAATAAATATAAGGTGACTTGAACTGCTAAAGAGGTCAAAGCTGGCAGTGATAAACTAGAAAATATTGTAATTAAAGTGCCTCCAGCGCCAAGAAAAATAATGATATAGAACTCACTTAATAGAAAATCATAAAAAGGTAGTATGCTTGCGAGTGATATCCAAATGGGGTGACTATAGTGAAAATAGGAGTATAGTGGCTGGGTGCCAGGAAACAAACTAGGTATAAATTGAGACTCTTGATCTTAAAATCATAAGCTAAAACCGATAATCCATAATCCAATAAAAAATAAATAAATAAATGAATGAAGTGACTAAGTAGTCAATACTGTGAATGGTGATTGTGTGACATCAATAAATGAATAAAAAACAGGGCGATAATCAATAGTCATGAGCAGAGAACAATAGTGCAGTATAAAATCAATAATTTAATCAAATATAAATAACACCATAAAAGTTCATAACAATCGGTGGATGAGCAATCATGTGACTGGTATTCCCACCAGGGGGTACGGGTGAACTACTCCAGGGGGTGACTTTATCACCAGTGGTGATCAGTGGTGCAATAAAGAAAAAATTCTTCAGGGTGTGCTACACCCTTACCTTACTGTTGTAAGGTTACAGCAAAAAGCAGGGGGGAGGTCTCCTGACACTCCAATGGCCATCCAAAGGGGGGGTTATTTTGTGGGGTACCAGAGTATCTTAGGATACCGCCTGTCACATGGAATCCTTGCGATCCTATGGCCTTCCAAGGGGGATACAGGGCGTCTTGGGAGCTCTCCAAATGGAATGCAGGACAGAAAAGAGAGGCTCTGCAGTATTTCAGTAAAATGTATTAAAAAAGAAAGTAGCAACTTACATTGAAGTAGACTAGGAGCAGTAACAGAAAGCCGGGGGCTCTGAATCAGAGCCGCCTGTCTTTGCCGCACTTCCGGGTTTGCCTACAACTCTACGCGTATTGTCACGGTCACGAGACTTCTTCAGGAGGTAAAGAGTCCATGACGATACGCATAGAGACGTGGACATATTGACGCATGAAATTAGTCAAGTCCAGCTGCAGGCAGAGTCAACTGGGAAAGCAGTATCTGTGAGTGTCAAGGGGTCTGCCAGGAAGGGGGACCACTCCAGTAAGGTCAGAGGACAGAAGGTCAGCTCACACAGTAAGCAATAGTAAAGGGGGTGCCAAGTAGAACCCTGAAGAGTAAGGGTAAAAGGGGGTGCCAAGCGGGGCCCTGAAGAGTAATTTGCTACATAGTTAGCCTGTCTTACACTTCACTTCAGTGGCAAGGTGAAGCAGCGGCCTTGCCGCACTCAACATAGCTGGAAGTCCTTAAGTTGTGCATAGTTCATTCAGTTGGAGTATCCCACTCATCCCTTTTCCTAACCCAATTTCTAAAATAAAACAACAGAAAAAACACATCCCCTGGATTGTTTTCTGACTGAGCCAAACGCTTAAAGTATTTTGAATTGCTAAGTTGTTGCTATAGGTAACCCAGGGGAACCCACTTCAAGCAGCTCCCCGGGGAGTAGTGCTACATGTACAATACAAGTAAGAAGTTAATTTACCTCTCAACTTCAGGTCTGGTCATTGTGACTGCTGTGTGTCTAAAAACAAAAGAAAGCACACTGCTTGTTAACAATTCATTATATCCTCCACTTCTTTCTGTATGGTGGTGAATAAAATGCCCCCTAGTTGATTCACCGTACCTAGTCAATGTTTAATGGGCACAGCCTGATTGGAGGATTTAAAGAAGGCAACTGTCTGCAATGCATGTAAAAGATATAATAAGAAAAAAATAATAATTGCCAGATTTTTGAAGTAGAAAAATGTTCACAGTAACAGCAACTGGGAAGCTAGGAGTCGTATAATGTTGAAATGTCCTCAATGATTTAAATATATTCACATCCAACTACAGTACATTTATAATTACAATATTCTGTACATCTGTTACTGGAGATTTACCATAAACTCATTATCTAACAACAGCCACAGCAGATCATGGCACATGGCATGGTCTGCATAACTGAAAATGGTAGATCTGCCATGATTTAGATCTAAACCTTCTAGGGACCTCATGACATCAAATTGTCCTACTACAGTATATGCAGTGTTTGTCTCCCTTCTAGAACAGAACAAAACAGAACAAAACAAAAAAAAAAAGAGGTAGTTATGGGACTTTCACAGTATAACCTTTCAACAAAAGGTCATAAACAAAAATGTTTTACAAAAAACTCAAAATTTTCTTAATACACAAAGCAATTAAAATCATAAATCTGCATTCATAACACCCTGATGGGGCCTAGCCATGCATTACTACCAACAAGTATATATTGAATCATATCAGAAAGCAAAATGTTTAAAATGTGTAACCGTATTCAATTATATCACTGTCAGGGATACTGAGAGAAGGCATCCAGCAGCAGAGAAGACAAAGTCTGTGTAGCTGCTCTTATGAATCTGAAATCAGACTGTGTATAATAAAGTAAGCTTATGATTAGTGACACAAAACCCATCCAACATCAAAAAATAGAATACACAGCAAACATAAAGATATAAGTGAACAAAAAAAAAAAAAAAAAAAAAAAAACAAGCAACAAAATACCTAACGCAGCCTACCTAAGAGCAAGAAAACCTAACTAGCAAACTAACTTTAATACAATATTGTAAATATAGACAAAAGGGAAGTATGGCTCAACAGAGTAAAACTCTGTCATGAAGGGGAACAGTCATGAAGGGGAACCAGGATTGGCATCAGGAACAAAGGGATCAGATAAAGAGAAGCAGACTACTGGATACAGGTACAGGGCAGGAGCAGGATTGGGCAGGAATAAGGTTCAGGAAAACTCAGGAGGCAGTATCTGGCTAGCAGGCAAAACACTGAAGCAAAAGGTAATAGTAGAGGAAGGACTAAATCCCCTCCCAGCAGCCGGCATCGGGTAGAGACTAATTGCTGGGATTTGCTGGCTGAAGGGAGACACCCACTGGTGGACATTGGAACTACAACCTTACGTTCTGGGAACCACAGTGCCATCTTCATGTGATCCAGGTCCTGAAAATCACTCTGTTGTGGATAAGGTCCCTCCTGACATGTTTTGCATCAACCTTCTTCAAGAGTAGGGTGAATAGAAATTATATTGATGTTTATAAATGAATGCCAAATGTAGTGGTGTCTGCTCATGGCACTGAAACCAAGATCGCCCCTAGATAAACCATTGGAGGGATGGGGGTAACAAGTGACCGTCAGTTACACTGACAGAATATCATCAATTGAGAAGTAAGGATACTATGGATATCCATCACCTGTGTCAAATATATTCTCAATAATCCAGATATTAGAAAGCCTCCAGGGGCAGTAATCTGCAGACAGGATACAAGCAGAGCGCATCAGTGTCCATCTGGTCAGCAGCTGTGTTTTAATAAAATTTTTGATTTTATGTAAAACGTTCCTGTTTATATAATAATGTTGAGTTGTTACATGGTGAAAGTCCCATATTCACCCCTTTTTTGTTCTGCTTTGCTGTCTTCTGGGAATGTAGTCTCTCTATTCACAGATCACCTTCTAATGTTCTTGGATTCCATTTAGAACAGATTTCTTTTTTGTTTTGAGCGTGGACTCCTGAACTGGAAATCCTGAAAACTCTCTAAAGAGAACTTGTTGTGCACTAAGTTGTACTTCAACCACTTCATTATGTTAATGTACATTCTTTAAGTTGTATCTTTCTTTGATGTGCTAGATGCTTTTAGGAGGGTTTTTCCCTCTGTCTGCAAAGTGAACTCCTGTATTAATGTTTGCAGCACCAACCTTCAGCAAGTGAACCTTATGCCTAATAAGCTAATGCTATTGTATGAACATATGCTCCCTATCCACCTTAGTAGGCGAGCATTTTTTGATTATGTTACACATGCTTAGATGAAATTTATACTTTTAGAAGAGACCTGAGTTCATTTATTTTTTTATTTTTCCTTATAAACTGCTCTTTTTTGAGCAGGACATAGGATTGACACCAACTAGAAGTGTTTCTGGCTGTATAATCACCATTATTTAATTACTGGATCTCTAATAGACTATATACTGTAATGTCTTCATAATACTTCATTCTGCAATTGTACATGGGCATCAGCTGTCAGACCTTTCCCCATTCATAGTAGGAATTCTGTTCAATAATTAGAAACAGCATTTTATAACTAAAGAGTTTCAAGTGCTATAGAGAAAGGCAAGATAAAATGTAGTTCTAAAATAAACCATAGCACTTCATTATCCATGTCTATTGTTTTAGTACTAATCATATTGCCAGTATATTTTTTATCATGAATGATTCTTTAAACAGTATGCTCTGTTCACCTAATTATCTGGAGTCTGCACTGCAAAAAGTGTTAACAATGGACATACACGGTATCTTGTTTCCACACTTGATTAAATTCCTCAAGAATCAAATTATGTATTTTCCCTTTCATTTAAAACATTACATTTTTTTTTCATCTATTTTTTTTTTTTCAGGTCACTTGCTGTCACCAGAGATTTTGCTAATCTCCCAACTTTGCTGTCTGACTGACATGTACTGCATACCAATGCAGTATGAAAATACTGTATGAAATAAAGACAACATAATTGAAGAAGACAAAGTCAGAAAGGGCTGCGATAAATCTGTGGAAGTCAGTGCATAATTTTTGCAGATGGGAAGTTATGATACTTTTTTCATAGAAACATCTTTATTAGACACGCTAGAATTAATTTTACAGAGACTCCTGAAGGCTTTAGGTGTGATGCATATTTCCCCCTCTGTTCCTTCCATAGCACACTATTCACCAAATTATATAAGGAAAATCAATTCAAATGTAATAGGTATGAGGCCCAATCCCACTACAGGGACAGTGCTCTGTGTAGCAAAACCTGCATGGCAAGGGAAAGTGGTGGCACAGAGAGTAGAGTGTTTAGTTGTCATGGCAACAGAAGGAAGTGGAGGCAATGGAGTGATTAAAGAGGGCAGGTGAGCATGCCCAGTCCTTTAGAGGAACAGCTTGCACTAAATTTCATGAGCAATACAGATAAAGAGAAACTTCCATCAAACAAATTCTTATGGTAATGGAGTGTGGGTGAGTGTGCACTTAAAAAGTGCTTAAACGTTTATTTAAAAAAACTTAAAAGTTTAATAAAAGTACCTGCTCTAAATTTTACAGCCACTATAGAGAAGCCAGTAGTAGTGCAGGAACTTGCTAACTCCCCTCTTGCTGCTGTTGCACCCTGACCTAGGCAGAATACATTTCGTTTTTGGCTCTGCTGTTGTAAGAGAAGCTCAGTACAAGTTGGAACCAGAAGGCTGATGCATGCTCATACTTATGTGCATGCTCATACTGAGCAAAAGCTCATTGCAAAAAAATCATTGTCACACTCGCACAAATGTATTAGCGTGTGGAGAAACCATATGCGAATGTGCACCTGCACACGCAGGGCACTGGCGCCAAACCTGAGTCTTGACCTGCCATACCTGCTTACCTGTGTACGACTCGGCTTGCCCCTGAACTGTCCTTGGATTTCTGCCTGCCTGCTGTGACCATGGCTTGTTCTCTGACTCTGCTCCTGTCTTGTATTCCTGTACCTCGCTGCCAAGATATTTACTGATCCCGGCTTGTGTTCTGAATCTGTCTCTGACTGATGTTCCTGTACCTCACTGCCTGGCTGTTTATGACCTTATGGCTTGTGTCCTGCCTACACTCCTGTCTGCCAATCAGGTGTCATCGTGTTTCAGTTCCTGATTCCTTCTTGGGGTTCTACAGTCATCTTCTTCCTGCAAACCTCAGCTGGCGCTACCTGCTACACTGGCCCTCATGCCAATCTGTGCCCTCACACTTCCTGTTCTCACTACCAGGGGTGTTGGATTAGAGGTACAAGAGAAGCCCCCTCTCCAGCTCAATCTCCACCAGGAACATTTAAGTTGTACTTAGTTGAGCAGTAATTTTTTTTCAGGTCTGGTCAGGTCTATCCCTAAACCTGGGATTGATTGCTGCTGCCTGCCTCTGGAAGAAACTTCCAGAAATAGAATAGGAGGATCACTCTTTGGGCTATGAATATTTATCTGACCTCAGCAAATTCTTGCGAAGGAGGGAGCCTGTGTGTTACTGAAGAGCTCTTAGCCCTCAGGATGTACTGGGCTGACAACCTTGGAGGAACTTTGATCTAAGAAACTTTCTGGAAGACACTGCCTTTCAACAGGGAACCCTTTCACTGTAGAGTATCGCAGGGACCCCGATGAGTAGGACCTTGCCTAGAGCTTCAATGGTGCTTGTTCTTTGATGGTTTGACATCAGAAGTTGCTACAAGGACCATGACTGTTCTTATAGAGTTTCAGACTAGCTGGCTTTCCTCTCTACCTCCAGAATTACTAAAGGCTGCTACTGAAGAACTTTGCTTGAGAATCTGTCCTTTCATCTTTATGTGTGTTTTAGAGTATCCATCCATACACCTCTACTCACCTGTGTTCAAGTACTGCAATAAATCTTCAAAAACACAAAAATTTGTTGGTGTTCTCTGGAGCTACTTCTTGGATTGGCAGCTGCATTTTTCCACTCCTTGGGGGGTGAGCACTACACTATTCCATGTTCTAGTGGTGTGTGTCCAGAGTATAAGCTTAAAAATGCCAGATGCACTCAGCAGAAGACTCCTACTAATGAGGAGAATTGCCACAGCGATAGAGAAACAGTGTGCATGGAGTAAAATGCTTTGTAGACCAAGGAACCTTCTGCATGGATCAGAAATACTGTATGTGGAGCAACTTCTCTCCACAACAGCTTGGCTAGCTTTTCTATGAATGGCAACAGAAGTACAGTTGCTGGGCTTCAGAAAGCCATGGATCTTTGGGGCCTATTCAATGCAGAGAGTGGATACTGTTATCCACTGGACACCTCAGTGTTTACTCAAAACTGCAGCTTACATTTTACATGCCATTTATAAAATCTAATCCGCAGGTCACATGATCAGGCTCCCCTCTTGACTTTTTTCATTATATTTGCTTTGCTTGCTTTGGAGTCCCACAGATAGTAAAGGGTAATGAACATTTGAATTTTTAAAAATACAATTTGCGCCTGCGCAATAATATGTTCACTTATAATCCTTATAACGTGAAATCAGTGTTATACAAAAATATTGTGAACACACAATAAACAAAATACCCACACTTCACACATACTTTTAAAAAAACATATTGAGCTCTGTTATATAATTTCCAAAAACTATGAGCCACATAAACCATAAATAGTCTAGTTCCAAAGTATATACAAATATCAGTATCCTGTATCCATTTTCATAAAAGTGTTATGCTTTGGCAGCAGGAAATAAACAAAATGTGTATGTGACACTTATTTCCACCAGTGGTTGATGTAGTTTTGCTTATACTTGTAGTGCACTTGTCCCTTCACCTTATAACACCGCTCTCACCTCACAAGATGGATGAAATATATAGCAGGTCAAACATGCTTTCTACCCTTTTGCAGGGCCGGACAAGGGGTGGGCAGGAGGGGAAGCTTCCCTGGGCACTGTGGTATTATGTGAGGTGGGGGAGGGAGGGGCTCAGCAAGGAAATTAGAGAGGGGAATTGTTTTGGAAGGAAGAATTTGCAGGGGCAGCAGGGGGTAAGGATTATTCTATAAGGGGAAATTTGGGTGTGTGTTTAGGGGTGATTTGTGTTGGGAGGGGGAGGGGAGAAGATGATTAATGCTAGGAGGGTAGATTTGGATGGGTTGTGCTAAAAAAGGTGAAGGGGAAGGGGATTTGTGTTAGGAGGAGAATTTTTTTGGGGGCGAGGAGGGATTTGTGCTAGTAGGGATTATTGGGGGGGGGATTTGTGCTAGTAGGGGAATTTGGAGTAGAGGGGGAGAATGTGTACTGGGGGGGGGTTGGGAGGATTTGAGGGGTGGAGGATTTGTGCTAGGAGAGTTGATTTTTTTAGGGGGGTGGGATTTGTGCAGGGGGGATCTGGGGGATGGAGGGGGCAGAGATTTGTGCTGGGAGGGAGGATTTTAGCAGGGGAGTGGATTTGTACTGGGAGGAGAAGGATTTTTGCTTAGGGGGTTATCATGCAGATTAGTGCCTGCCTATTTTTTTAGGGTGGAGGGAGGATTTTTGCTGACACATAATGCTTAAACACCATGGTGGGAAGGAGGGCGCAGTTTGGCATGTTCACCCTGGGTCTAGGTGACCATGTCCTAGCACTGCCACTTTGCATAGGGTTAATATGCTCTTTAATGTGTATATTTCCAGGTAAACATGGATTTGTATTTGCTGATGTAAAAGATTCCTCAATGTTAATCCATTGCCATCCTGGTTCCTCTTGGTTTGGGATGGGCCAAACACCCCCCTGTTTGGTCCTGAACAGGTGAAATGTTCTTACCCAAACTGCGAATCCCATTGAAGTCTATGGGAGTCGAACAGAAAAAAATCAAAAGTGCCCATTTTGAAAGCTTATAAGCAAGTATTGGTCATAAAAGAGGCATGGGGGTCTGGGCACTACTCTAGGGGATATGTATAAAAAAAATAAAAATAAAAAAAACAATAATTTTTTCAGGAGCAGTGATTTTAATTGTGCTTAAAGTACAACAATAAAATGAAAAAATTCTTTAAATATAGTGGCTGGGGAGTCCCCTTAATGCTCCTGTAAAGTGGTGCATCTGTAGCATGCATAAAACATGCTACAGCAAAAATGAAATTTCTAAAGAAAAAAAAAACAAGTCAAATCCCATTAGAAATTACACACAGTTACAATTGCTGACACCCGACTATTGAAAAAATAAAGAAAAAAATGGCATAGGGTACCCCCCCCAAAATCTATACCAGATCCTAATCTGGGGATGCAGCCTGACAGGTCAGGAAAGGGGGGGATGAGTAAGTGCCCCCCCTCATCAAATCATACCAGGCCACATGCCCTCAACATAGGGGGTGGGTACTTTAGGGCAGGGGGGGCTCTTCCCCCTCCACCCAAAGCACCTTGTCCGCAACTTGAAAAAAAAGTCCGGGTTCGTGACCCGAACTTAACCCGAACTTTACCCCAATCCCGAACCCCATTGAAGTCAATGGTGACCCGAACTTTGGAGCACTAAAATGGCTCTAAAAAAAACATGGAAAGCTAGAGGGCTGCAAATGGCAGCAAAATATTCTTAAGAGCATGGCAAGTGCTCTGCAAACAAATGTGGATAGGGAAATAACTTAAAATAACATAAAAAACATAAAAATAAAAAATAATAATCTTGATATAGGAGGACGAGGCCCATATGGAGTAGGAGGCGGCGGTGGAGGAGGACGAGGTAGCCAACATTGGTTTTTGTTTTTAATTTTAAATTTCTTTTTAAATTAGGGTACACCCCAAAAGAGTGAGAAAGATCAAAAATACATCAATGGCTGGGTAAGGTCGGTATACATGTCTATTCTGCACAAGGTACAGACAAGTCCTGTGGGATCCATGCCTCTCCACATTGGCTCTGGACAGACGGCTGCGCTTGTCTGTGATAACGCCCCCAGCCGTGCTAAATACACGTTCAGATAATACACTGGCTGCAGGGCAGGTCAGCACCTCCAAGGCATAAAGGGCAAGCTCAGGCCATGTGCCCAATTTGGAGACCCAGAAGTTGAAGGGGGCAGACCCGTCATTCAGTATGTCTAGGCGTGTGCACACATACTGCTCAACCATGTTGGTGAAATGCTGCCTCCTGCTAAGAAGTTCCATATCAGCTGGTGGTGCTGCTGCTTGGTGTGGCGTAATGGCAAAGCTTTTCCACATTACGGCCATGCTAACTCTGACTTCTGAGGTGCTGGCGGTGCCCTGACTGTGTTGGTGACCTCTTCCTCCTCTGCCTTGGCCTTGTGCTTCCACTGTGCCCCCGCTGTCAGGTGGGAATGCCACCAGCAGTCCGTCTACCAGCGTGCGCTTGTACTCGCGCATCTTTCGATCACGCTCCAGTGAGGGAATTAAGGACAGTACGTCGTCCTTGTAACGGGGATCCAGCAGCATGGCCACCCAGTAATCAGCACAAGTTACAATGTGGGAAACTCGGCGGTCGTTGCGGAGACACTGCAGCATGTAATCGCTCATGTGTGCCAGGCTACCCAGAGGCAAAGAAAACCTGTCGTCTGTGGGAGGTGTATCGTCTGTGTCCTCTGTATCCCCCCAGCCACGCACCAGTGATGGCCATGAGCTGGCCTGAGTGCCACCATGCTGTGAACATGGTTACATTTCCTCCTCCATCTCCTCCTCCTCCTCATCCTCGTCATCCTCCAGAACTGTGCCCCTGCTGGACAATTGTGTACCTGGCGTTTGTGGGTGCAGGAACCCACCCTCTGAGCCACTTGTGAATAACTGCCCTGAAAGCCTTGGAAATTATACCTCTTCCTACTCCTCCTCATGCGCCACATCCTCTTCTATCATCGCCCGAAGTGATTTTTCAAGGAGGCATAGAAGTGGGATAGTTAAGCTGAGAACAGCGTCATCCGCACTGGCCATGTTGGTGGAGTACTCGAAACAGCGCAACAAGGCACACAGTTCTCGCATGGAGGCCCAGTTATTAGTGGTGAAGTGGTGAAGTGGTGCTGTTCCGCAGAGCGACTCACGCGAGCGTGCTGCAGCTGAAACTTCACTATGGCCTGAATGTGCAAGGTGGAGTTCCACCTTGTGGGCACGTCACATATTAGGAGGTGAGCGGGAAGGCCGAAGTTACGCTGCAGCACTGACAGGCGAGCAGCAGCAGGTGAGAACGCCAAAAGTGCGCACCGAGGGACTGCACTTTCTGCAGCAGCTCTGACATATCGGGGTAATTTCTAAGGAACCTCTTCACCACCAAATTCAGCACATGCGCCAGGCAAGGGATGTGTGTCAAACCGGCTAGGCCCAGAGCAGCTATGAGAGTTTGACCGTTATTGCACACCACAAGGCCGGGCTTGAGGCTCACTGGCACCAACCACTCATCGGTCTGCTATTCAATGCCCCTCCACAACTCCTGCGCGGTGTGAGGTTTTTCCCCCAAACAAACTAGTTTTAAAACTGCCTGCTGTTGTTTACCCCTGGCTGTGCTGAAGTTGGTGGTGAAGGTGTTATGCTGACCGGATGAGGAGGCGGTAGAGGATGAGGAAACGGAGTAGGAGGAGTTAGGAACAGGAGGCAAACTGAAGTGCCCTGCAATCCTCTGTGGTGGCAGGACATACGCCAAACTGCTATCCGCCTCAGGCCCAGCCGCCACTGCATTTACCCAGTGTGCTGTTAGGGAAATATAACATCTCTGACCGTTCTTACTGGACCACGTATCCGTAGTTAGGTGGACCTTGCCACAGATGGCGTTGCGCAGTGCACAGCTGATTTTGTCACCCACTTGGTTGTGCAGAGAAGGGATGGCTTGCCTGGAAAAGTAGTGGTGGCTGGGCACGACGTACTGTGGGACAGCCACCGCCATAAGGCTTTTAAAACTCTGCATCTCCACCAGACGGAATGACAGCATTTCAAAGGCCAGGAATTTTAAAATGCTGGCATTCAGGGCCAGGGATCGCGGGTGGGTAAGGGGGTATTTCCAGTGTTTGGGAGATAGAAAGCTGAACGCTTCCACGGGACATTGTGGAGATTGTTGGTGACCCAGGTGGTGGTGTTGCTGGCAGATCCTCCGTTTGCGGGGTGGCAGGAGCCACTGTCACTACAGAGGTGGATGAAGAGGCCGAGACTGCAGCAGAAGAGGAAGCAGGAGGAGTCAGAGACCTTTCTTGGTTTTTGAGGTGTCTACTCCACTGCAGCTCGTGCTTTGCACTTAGATGCCTGGTCATGCAGGTTGTGCTCAGGTTGAGAAGGTTTATGCCTCGCTTCAGGCTCTGATTGCACAGCGTGCAAACCACTCGTATCCTGTCATTAGCACATTGTCTGAAGAACTGCCATGCTAGGGAACTCCTTTGAGCTGGCTTTGGTGTGCTCGGTCCCTTTCTGCGTTGGGCAGTAGCAGGCGTAGTGTCTAGGGCATGGCCACTCCGCTTTTGCACCCTGCTCCCTCTTCTGCTGTGCTGGTGGCTCTGTGCAATCATCGTCTCTTCCTCCAAACTACTCAGGTCACCTGCATAAAGTTCATTCCATGTGGGGTCGAGGACCTCATCGTCCTCCACATGATCTTCCACCCAGTCTTCACCCCTGCCCTCCTTGTCGGTCTCCACAATTCAGAATTCCACAGCAGTTGGCACCTGTGTTTCGTCATCATCCGAGACGTGATGCTATGGTCCTCCCATGTACTCATCTTGAGACAAAAGTGGTTGGGCATCAGTGCATTCAATCTCTTCCACTTCTGGGGCAGGGCTAGGTGGATGGCCCTGGTAAACCATGCTAACAGAGTCATCAAAAAGAAGAAAAGACTGCTGCATGACTTGGGGCTCAGACTGCTTGGCTGATTTGCAAGGGGGTGAGGTGAAAGATTGATGGACATTGGCTGCAGGTGCCAACTCTGACCTTTCAGCAGTAGACTGGGTGGGAGACAATGTGAAGGAACTGGAGGCACTGTCAGCAACCCAATCTACTATTGCCAGTACTTGTTCTGGACCTCAACATTTGTAGAGGCGCATTAGGCCCTGCCAAATACTGCCGCAGGTTCTGTCGCCTACTCACACCTGAGGAAAATGTTTCATTTGTGCGTGTAGCTGGCACAGATCGACCACGTCCTCTCCTTGCAACAGGAGCTCCACCAGCAGCAATACGACCCAGGCCATGTCCCTTATTTCACCTTCTCCTCACATTTCTCTAATTTAGGATCTTCCCCTAAATGGGTGTTTATTGAATAGCGGAATAGAACAACAGTATCCAACGGGTGTATCTCACAGTAACATATGCAGACTAGGCTGCAATTTAATTTTTTTCCCCTACATGGGTTTTTATTGAAAAGCGGAATACAACAACAGTATCCAATGGGTGTATCTCACAGTAACATATGCAGACTAGGCTGCAATTTAATTTTTTTCCCCTAAATGGGTTTTTATTGAAAAGCGGAATACAACAACAGTATCCAATGGGTGTATCTCACAGTAACATATGAAGACTAGGCTGCAATTAAATTTTTTTTCCCCTAAATGGGTTTTTATTGAAAAGCGGAATAGAACAACAGTATCCAACGGGTGTATCTCACAGTAACGTATGAATGAAAAATGTTTATACTTCCCTTTAATTGGTGATTTTTGAAGAGCAGATTAGAACAGCAGAGTCTAAACGCTGTATGTCAGTGTCACAGTAAACTATGAATGAAAAACTGAAAAATAATTGTCCCCTTAAATTGGTGCTTTTTGAATAGCAGATTAGAACAGCAGTGTCTAAACACTGTATGACAGTGTCACAGTAAAGTATGAATGAAAAACTGAAAAATAATTGTCCCCTTAAATTGGTGCTTGTTGAATAGCAGATTAGAACAGCAGTGTCTAAAAGCTGTAAGTCACAGTAAAATATGAAGGAAAAAAAAAAATCCAGATTAAGCAGACACATATGCACTGAGCTTGCATTACATGGCAGCTGCACGCCGCACACCGCCCACCTAACAGACTGATAAAAGTTTTTTTTTCTCCCTCCTCCTCACTGGGCTCAGGTCAGGGCAAAAAGATTGTGCACTGCACCCCCACACAATAAAATCAATGTAGATCGCTGTCTGATTAAAGAAGATTCTTCCTATTCTTTCCCTGAAAGCAATCTCCAACCTGCCCCTACAATAATCTCCTATCTTTACCTCAGCAGCATCAGGAACCTCTCCCTACAGTAGTTAGAGCAGAGTGACGTGAGGCGCTCCGTGACTCCAGCTTATATAGAGGCTGGGTCACATGCTGCACTGGCCAATCACAGCCATGCCATTAGTAGGCATGGCTGTGATGGCTTCTAAGGGCACACTAGTTAAACGCTTGTTGATTGGCTGCCCTCCAGCTGTTGAAACCACGCCATTAAAACTGCGCCAAAACAACCGAACAACGGACTGTATCCCGAACATACAGTGAAATGTTCGGGTCCGGGTACCGAACACCCAAAAGTCCGGTACGATCCCGAACAATACAGTCCATGTTTGCTCAACCCTACTAGTAATCTAATTTAGTAATCTGGTTGAAACATCTATGCCACCAAGGGTACAGATGGAGATGTGTATCTTATATGCAGTTCCCGGGGAAACCAGATGCTTCTGTGCAATGCAAGGTCTGAGTGCCCTGCCTCTTTCTGATGACCTGTTTTAAAAATAATTTGCATGCTCTGATTGTTTTTCTACCCTTGCTTTTAGTATGAAATTCATCATTCATATGCAATGATCTTTAACCACTTGTCAACCAGCCGCCGTGTATATACTGTGGCAAAGTGGCACTATTGCGTGAAACGACATACCTGTATGTTATTTCATTTAATAGTCACTAGATGGCACTGTTGTGCTGCCGGAGGTGCCATCGCACTGTGATTGGCTAGCAGGGATGTGAATTTACCTATGTAAACAAGGCAGATTGCCATTCTGTAAGGGGACAAGATGGAGATCTTGTGTCCCTGCTAAGCAGAAACCCGGATCTCTGTCTTCCCTTATTCCATGCAATCCCCCCACAGTTATTAAGTACCCCCGAGGGACACACTTAACCCTTTGATCACCCCTCATGTTAACCCCTTCCCTGCCAGTGTCATTAGTGCTGTGACAGTGCACTTATTTTAGCACTGATCCCTGTATTAGTGTCATTGGTCATCAAAAAGTGTCAAAAGTGTCAGTTAGATGTCTGATTTGTGAGCCACAATGTCGCAATCCCACTAAAAATCGTTAATAACCGCCATTACTAGTGAAAAAAAAAAAACGAAATAAAAATTCCATAAAAAGATTGCATCGTTTGTAGAGGCTATAACCTTTGTGCAAACCAATCAATATACACTTATTGGGATTTTTTTTAACAAAAATATGTAGCAGAATACATATTGGCCTGAACTGATGAAAATAATTTTTACATTTTTTTATTGGCTGCTTTTTTTATAGCAGAAAGTAAAAAATAATGTTTTTTTTTATTTTCAAAATTGTCGCTCTTTTTTTGTTTTTAGCGCAAAAGGTGATCAAATACCACCAAAAGAAAGCTCTATTTGTGGGAAAAAAAGGACATACATTTTATTTGGGTACAGCCTCGCATGACCGCACAATTGTCAGTTAAAGTAATGCAGTGCCGTATCTCAAAAAATGGCCTGGTCATTAAGGGGGTAAAATCTTCTGGTCCAAAAGTGGTTAAAATAAAAAGCATTGTGCCCTTAAACTTACAAACGAAATGCCTTTTTTTACTTAAAAACTTCAAACTGAAAACAATTTGTTGCAAAACCACAAGGAGATTTAGCTAACAGTGATAGCTTCATGATGACATTTCAATAAGCGTAACATGTATTTTAGTTGTTGTGATAACATTTTAAACAGAGTTCTTTGCGTTTTTTCAATTGGAAATTGAATTGTGAGTTACTGGCCCTTGCACACAGAGCAATTACTCACCGTCATTCATGTCCAGCAACTAGATCCTCTTCAGTCAGTCTTGCTCATTTTAATTCACAGTTGAAAATACAAATTTAAATATTTTGTGTATTTTCATGATTAATTAGATTACAGCCACAGTAGAAGTGGCCGCAGTATTAAAAAACATACAACATTATTTGCCTTATCTCAGTAATAAATGCTATCTATTTTGTTTATACCCACTTAATTTCTTGCACCTATTTACAGTACCTTTTACAGCACTTATTTACAGTACCTTTTACAGCACCTATAAACAGTAGGAGCCTATTTATTTTGTAAAATAAATGTTGTTATTACTTATGTAGCACCCTCCTAGGTAGGTGCTTGTGAGAGAGTATATTTTGAGCTCTGTCAGCTTACCAGAGGGGCTGCAGGTAAATCAATATTGTTCTCTGCCTACCAGAGAGCAGGATCTGTTAGTAAGGTCTGCTCATTGTGCTCAGTATGCGATTTATTCAGTCTAAAGAGTGTTTCATGCTGGTCCGATAGGGAGACATGTTGGACAGTGGGAGGAAACCTGACAAATGGGTGCCTAGGCTTTTGATACAGTCCTGATGGTTGGTAGAGGGCAGGTTGCCTTGGTCCATGCTGGAATACTGTATAAAAAGCCAGCAGCACATGTGCTCTGGGTCTTTTGTTGGAGAGTCCCGGAGGAAGGGGGCGGCTGCCTCCTCCTCTGTAGAGGGTCCATGCAGTCTCAGGAGGTTGTTTTGAGGACCTGAGGAGTAGTTGACAGGAGCTGAACCCAAAGATCCAGGGAGGCCGACTGAGAGGGGAAACATTGGAGATCCTTTTTCTGCAGTAGCGTGAGTACAGGAACTCGTGTCAAGGGGCCTAACCTGAGGGGAGCAACCCCTGCTCGTAGGATAGTCAGTGGATGGGTGTCAGCAGAAAGAGTATGCTAGGGAGAGTATCCTGAAGATAAGATATTGTTCATATAGTCATCTTGTGAGAGAGGATAAAGAAAGCAAGAGACTTAACCCCATTCATCTAAAGTGGCAGGATGAATTACCAGCCTGGCTGTTACATATCTATAAGCGGAGTTGTAAAGATAGTCCTCAGATATTGTGAATGGATAAATTGGAGTATCCCACTATTCCCTTCTCCTATCCCTATTACAAAATAAACAACAAAAAACCCCAATACCCCTGGACTGTTTATTGAAGAGAAGAGCCAAGAGGAATTCAGGAGCTGTATTTACTTATAACCGTGTGTTGGTAACCAGGGGAGCCCGCAGAGTTAATATTCAGCAGTCCCTATGGGGGCAGTGCTATTCTTACGATACAATCAGTAAGTATTCACTATATTTTTTTGGGGGAGTCAAGGCAGTCAAAGCAAAATTATCTTCCAATTTTTTTTTCTGTGCAATTAGAAACTAAAAAGAATAATTGCAACAAACATTTTTTTTTTTTTTTTTACTTTGACCAGGGTTAGTTTTAAAACCACTGTTAAGCTGATCATACACCAGTAGATTTTCAAATAAACATTCCTACATACATTTGTACAAACATTCATATAAGAATTCTCATTGGTACATTCAATGACTTTAGGTATGTTGATTGAATACACTGCTCAGTATTCACTGTTAGAAATATGTTCATTTGAGAAACATTTTCCAACTTGCTCTTTTAAAATGTTTCATCACTGTGGTCCAAAATGAATGTTGGCTTGACTACATTAACCATTAGAAAATGTAACGTTCTTAAAAGGAAAATGTTTGAAAAAATTTCCACTACTGTATGGACAGCTAGATACAGCAAAAGCAGCTCTCAATTCAGATTTCCAATAAAGGGTTGATGATTCGGTGCTCAGGCCGTGAGTATCTTCCAGTCCCCTCTATGTGAATATGGGGTACATAGTAACCCTACCCATTCACTAAAAAGTGTACAAATAAATAAAAACAGGCAGTTTGTGACAATTCCTTTATTAAAAATAAAAAACAATACCTCCCCCTGATGTAGATCCATCATCAATCACACCGCCGCCGCACCTGCTTACCTGAAACAAGAACAAAAAAACCAAAAAACACTCTGTCATCAACTAAGGCAAACCGCTGAATGCGCCTGGCTTGCCGTTTGACAGTTCTTATATAGGTGAGGGCAGGGGCACTTGGCAACATCACCTGGTGGCACTGTCCCCTTGTGACATCACTGACCCAGCAGTTCCTTTTTTTGGGTCGGCAGTGTCGTCGTAGTCATGATTGATGATGGATCTACATCGGGGGGGGGGGGGGGATAGTTTTTTTAATTTTTTAATAAAGAATTGTCAAAAACTGTCTTTGTGTTTTTATTACTTTTTGATACTTTTTTTGGTTAATGGGTAGGGGTACAATGTACCCCATTCTCATTCAATTGGAGGGGGGGCTAGGATCTGGGGGCCCACTTCTTAAAGGGTGCTTCCACATTCCGATAAGCCCCCCACCCGCAGACCCCCACAACCACCACCCAGGGTTGTGGGAGAGAGGCCCTTGTCCCCATCACCATGGGGACAAGGTGCTTTGGGGTGGGGAAGGCAATGTCTTTTTTTTTATTCAGTTGACAGTGGTGAAGCCCATTGACAGCTGATGACTCATCGGTTGTTAAGGATGCAGCTTTTCGACCCCGCTCCTTAACAACCAGTTATTCACTGTGCCCTAAATTGGCAAAGCTTTGCCCAATTATGTCTTAGAATGCACTGTGCAGAGCAATGTAATGTTCCGGTACCTTTGGTACCCTAAATTACTCTTTTCACAAGTGTATGCGCCCCACCATTCTCTTTTGGAAAGGTGCGCATACACCTTTAAGACTGAAGCTGTCATCACTCAGCGCTGGACTAGATGGCTATTTAAAGCGCCGGTTCTCACTCACATGTGTTTGTTCAAACACCCTTACCTGGATGCTAACTTGGCTTGAAGCTTTCGTGCTTGCAAGCATACCTCGCTGACGGAACCTCGCTGCGCTGATCCCTGCATCCCGCTTCCGGATCATCCGCTCCTCCTGAACCAACCTTCGGCTGTATTGCTATTAGTGCTAAGTACACCGCAGGGGAACCCTCTATAAACTTATACTAAGCTTACACTATCTAGCTCTGCATAGTAAAGACTATTTATCACATCTGCATATCTAGATTGCTAGCTCTTAAGACTACTGCTACTTATTCCTGCACTGGGTTGATCACTCTTGTATGTCCACCTGCTACTCTGTCATCTGCTACCATACATGATTGCTAAACCTACCTGCATCCATCTGCTACTGTCTTACCTTCAAGTGTCTGTCACCTACCACCTCCACTCAACCTGTCTCTTAAATCTTCATCACTGTGTTACTACATACATAAAGTCACTCTAGGAACCAGCTTGTTGAGTGTGTGTATTTACTAGCTGAATTAAGACCTTCCACACATGATGAGTCATTGAGGTTGGGAATGGTATCTCAGCATCTCTCTTACATGACTACTGAAGTGGAATATTTCTGCAGCTGAAAATCCACACCATACATGAAACGCAGGAGCGTTAAAGCAAACAGGCAGAACAGGTGATGTCTCAGTTGAACTTTTGCTCGGCCTGAACCAATCACCAATCACCATTTCTAGCCCCTAGTGCTTTTTCCCCTTCCCAGTCTTAATGCTGCTGTACAGGGTATTGCAAGAGGCAGACACCAAATCAGGTGCCTAAATTAGCTCCATGTAAAAACATGCTTCATTATTTTTAATGAATACATGAACTGCACCAGAACCAAGCAACAATGTAGAGTAAGAAAAAATATAAAAATAGCTAAAGGGAGAAAAAATTCACCGGAGGCTGGTTAGGACTGAGTAATAGGAACTTTTAAAAGAAAGCTTTATTAAAAAAATTAAATGTTAGGAGATATAGTTTTTTTGCCAGTAGAGGCTTTGTATGATTTGCCAAAAAAACCCTTTCCTCTTGCTCCTAGCTATTTGCTTTTATCGTGTTCACTGCCTGGGGTGGATGCACACATGAGATGCTGGGTGTTGGATTTTATGGCAAGAGCAGCTGACTCAACAGTTCTGCTTTAAGATGGAAGAATAAGTCAGAGGATGGATGAGAAGGTCTAATGGGCAAAGCACAACCCTCAGTAGGAGAGTTCTAAAATGTACACTCCATATGTGAGGTGTTAGCTCATGCTACGATACATTTGCATACTTACGTTTTAATTTACAATAAAAAGGGGTAAATGAAAATTGGCTTACCTTTTTATAACTATGCATATGAAAGGTAATCAGACTACTGTAAAGAATATTTTACTGAACATTCACGTGTTAAAAAATATGTATACCCTAAGCAGTGTCTCCTTGGTATATACCCGGATGGGGACATGGACAAATTTCTGACTGCATTCTTACAGGAGACACTGTTTGCGGCCAGGAAATGAATAGCCAGGACCTGGATGCGGAGTGATCCCCCAACCTTTGGTATGTGGATACGGGAGGTAAATGCCAATAATCCCTTCTATAAATTGCTTTATAAACACAGGGTGTCCCACCAAGTTCGATAAGATCTGGGACAGATGGGTGCAATGCCCGGATACGAGTGTATAGGCTTATTGTTGTTGTTGCTTTTCCTCGTACCATTACCACACTGTTCCGCCCTGTGCCTGCTGGTTGTAACTTGTATACATATACCTCGTTGTTGTCTTTTTTTCTCTCCATCTCTGTATAATGCCTGTACTGCTGCTCTTGCTCAGTTTATTTCTTTTGTTATTTCAACTTGTATATGTGTAGATTGCAAGTATATTGTGTATATGTACCTAGCCCTATCTGTGCAATACATGTGCTCAATCTCCTTTTTCTTAGTCTAGGAGGAAAGGTCTGACTTTTATGAAAACAATACATTCTCTATAAGGCAGCTAAGTTAATTTATTTAAGCAGTCATATTATCTTACATGCTTATGACCTCTAAAGAAAAAATTTTCAAATCTTTATATAAGACTGTGATCAAAATATCAAGCATATATAAAATATAGAAATACATAAAAAAACTACTGTTAAGATAAATATAATTACTTGAAATGTGTGCTTACTGAAAGTAAAATATAGTTTCCTTTTTTTAGACATTCCCATGCTAAGGGTGGTAATATAGATTTCACATTAGCATGGAAGGCTGTTGTAACTTGGCAATAAAAGTATATTTTGGGTAAATGAAAAAGCAAAATCTTTCTTTTACACGAAACAAGAGTTCTCATTTTAACTATCTACTGTGGGGATGGAAAGTTTGGGCACCCCAGGTTAACATTTGTATTAATGTGCATAAAGAAGCCAAGGAAAGATGGAAAAATCTCCAAAAGGGATCAAATTACAGATTAGACATTCTTATAATATGTCAAAAAAAGTTAGATTTTATTTCCATCATTGACACTTTCAAAATTACAGAAAACAAAAAAATGGCGTCTGCAAAAGTTTGGGCACCCTGCAGAATTTATAGCATGCACTGCCCCCTTTGCAAGGCTGAGACCTGCCAGTGTCACGGATTGTTCTCATTTATTGTCTGGGAAGACCAGGTGATGTCAATCTCAAAGGTTTTAAATGCCCAGACTGATCTGGCCTTGCCCCAACAATCAGCACCATGGGATCTTCTAAGCAGTTGTCTAGAAAACTGAAACTGAAAATAGTTGACGCTCACAAAGCTGAAGAAGGCTATAAGAAGATAGCTAAGCGTTTTCAGATGTCAATATCCTCTGTTCGGAATGTAATTAAGAAATGGCAGTCATCAGGAACAGTGGAAGTTAAAGCAAGACATGGAAGACCAAGAAAAATATCAGACAGAACAGCTCGCAGGATTGTGAGAAAAACAATTCAAAACCCACGTTTGACTGCACGCTCCCTCCAGAAAGATCTGGCAGACACTGGAGTTGTGGTACACTATTCCACTATAAACAGATACTTGTACAAATATGGTCTTCATGGAAGAGTCATCAGAAGAAAACCTCTTCTACGTCCTCACCACAAAAATCAGCGTTTGAACTTTTCAAATGAACATATAGACAAGCCTGATGCATTTTGGAAACAAGTTCTGTGGACCGATGGGGTTAAAATTTAACTTTTTGGCCGGAATGAGCAAAGGTACGTTTGGAGAAGAAGGGGCGCAGAATTTAATGAAAAGAACCTCTGTCCAACTGTTAAGCATGGGGGTGGATTAATCATGCTTTGGGGTTGTATTGCAGCCAGTGGCACAGGGAACATCTCACGAGTAGAAGGAAAAATGGATTCAATAAAATTTCAGCAAATTTTGGATGGTAACTTGATGCCATCTGTGAAAAAGCTGAAGTTAAAGAGAGGATGGCTTCTAAAAATGGATAATGATCCTAAACACACCTCGAAATCCACAGGGGAATACATCAAGAGGCATAAACTGAAGGTTTTGCCATGGCCTTCACAATCTCCTGACCTCAACATAATTGAAAATCTATGGATAGACCTTAAAAGAGCAGTGCGTGACAGAAAGCACAGAAATCTCAAAGAACTGGAAGACTTTTGTAAGGAAAAATGGGCAAAGATACCTCAAACAAGAATTGAAAGACTCTTGGCTGGCTACAAAAAGCGTTTACAAGCTGTGATACTTTGTCAAAGGGGGCAGTACAAGATATTAACTCTGCAGGGTGCCGAAACTTTTGCAGATGCCATTTTTTTTGTTTTACTGTTATTTTGAAAGTGTAAATGATGGAAATAAAATCTAACTTTTGTTGACATATTATAAGAATGTCTAATCTGTAATTTGATGCATTTTGGAGATTTTTCCATCTTTCCTTGGCTTCTTTATGCACATTAATACACATTTTTACCTGGGGTGCCCAAACTTTCGATCCCCACTGTATTTTATGATCTACCGAAGCTATTACAAAGTAATCAATTGATGCTTTCATAGTTGATTTGAAATTGTAAATTATTTAGCTTTAACCCTTTCTTGAGTTACTAACCTGAGAAAAATGTGCAACAAGGCTTAGGGTTTGTTTTTAAATGTAGAGTAAGACATGGCTATCTAAACCACACATCATGGCCCATTGAATTAAGAAAAATCAGGCTGTGTTTAGCAGTTGTCCCACAATTTTATAGTTACTTGATTGGAGGAGAACTGCTCATATGGCTTTGACAGGCCACATGACTGAGCTCTTCTTCAAACATTTTGCTTTTTGCTTTTTACTGCACTCTATCAACTTTAGAGCCTCAAAGTCAGTGAAGCACAGAGCACATCTGTAAAGGTTTGTAAAACACATCACTGTATTTTCATACTGCTGCTTCTTAAATGAGCTCCTTAGTGAAGTAAGAACACCTGATTATCATATATGTTCTAAGTTAGTGTAGCTGGGTGCTGCTGCTGGCTGTGGGATCCTTCTTGACTCACTCCCCCTTCACCTACCAGTGGCAGTCAGCTAATGAACAATACACAGGGAAATGAATGCAGCTGTTCTTTTTTCTGTCTTCTCATTGTGGCTCTGTGTAGACTCTTCCTCCGTTCTCTCTCCCCACTGCACAGTGCCAGAGGGAATGTGAACAGTTTTCTTTTCTCACTGCTGGCTGTGCTGTGGCTGTGTGTGTTGTTTGCTCTCCCCTGCTATCCCCACTACCTCCTGGCAGTGCAGAATGGATTCAGTCAGAGAGATGAAGAAAATGAGCCAATGGAAGACTCAGAGAAAATTTGCTGGGCAGAAGCTTTGGATGATAGAAGCTATGAATGATGGGAATTGCAGTTCTTAAAGAGGGCACCTCACCATTCTTGCTATTGGAGACTAATGGCTACTGGAATTCAATTTACACACAACCAGGAGGAATAGAGCTTCACAGTTTTCCAGGGCAAATTGTTCATGATTGCAGTCAGTTCAGGGAAGAGAGTGACTGGTACAGAAATGGGGTCTGGGTCTGTGCCTCACATTTGAGGAGCTAAGAGGACCTATTGCTGTGCCTGTTCATTCACATCAGGACAAGGGCCTTCACCTGAGCTGCTAGAGCTGCCTTCAGAGACTAAGTTTGAGAGAGTCACTGCGTCATCAGGATTGGAGTTGAGAGACCATGGCCTGTGTGAGGGGTCAAGATCTGATCGCTGGGGACTGCTGATTGCCAAGCCATTGGCACCCAATTAGCCACCAGCCAGGAAGTGGTGGGCTGATGTACACATCCTAAATGCCTGGCACACACCGGTAGAGACTGATTCTACTTAGCAATCCACCTGACATGCCTTACTCATTAACACTCTTAAAGGGACAGTGCACCATCTAAAGAAGGCCCCCACTGAAAGCCAGCCAACATTAATTACTAAATGCCAGGTACTTTCGACCACCTCAAGGGGTACCCCCATATGAGAAGCGCATTCACCTGCCTGCTCTTGGGGTTGTATGCACAAGGTGTAAAGCACAAGGTGTACAGTACTGGATGAGGTTGTTTAGAGTCTCTAGTTACCCAGTAGTAGTTTAATTTATACTTGCTATAACATTGGAGTGCCAGCTAGTTGGTAAATAACCATTTCATCCTTCATAGCATCCTTAAGTCTGTGTAATTACATGTTTATTGATTTACCCTCTGTTTGTTTGTATTGCTTTAATACATTTAATCAATCATCTCCAAGCTGTTTGTGCATTCTTAAAGTGGTAGCCTACTAACCCTTAAGTTCACAGGTGTAGACAAGCTTTAGTGTGTAATCAAGTGTGTCAGTGGGGACCACGCAGTTAAAAGAGTCGTGGCAGAACAGAGGACCCATCATCGGCTGCTTTAGGGGTAAGCACTACATTAGTAATTCAATGTCAAAACCTTTGGATCAGCATGACAGCCAGACAGCCAAGCTGTAACCCCTTTCAGTGGTATCTGTCAGCAATGGCAGTGTACACCTTTCTTACGGTAAAGATTCCCTTTCAGACTTCTGAAATACTATGATGATACACCCCCAGAAAAAAATATTTCAGGATTAAGGTCCCCACGGAGGTTAACTATACAACTAGAAACTGTGAGGCTTCAAAGTGATCTGTGCAGTTTCTTTGTATGTGTGTTTTAATACCTAATAAAACTCTATTCAGCTTTGACAGGAATATAGCTGTGTTTTAAAGGTCACAAAATATGTTTTATTTATACCGTATTTATCGGCGTATAACACACACTTCTTCCTCCTGAAAATGAAGTGCAAAACATGCGTGAGTGTCATATGCTGCTATTTAAAAAAAAAGCCAATTGGGGGAGGGCGCCAGGCAGGGCTGATCGTGGACGGGTGCACAGGGTGTGCTGTGCCCAGAGGCAGAGGGAGCCGGTTGCTGGTGAATTACACAGAGTGGGGATCTCCCACTTACCCAACGATCGCTGTCATATGAAGTCCCACCTCCTATGATGGACAGCACACTGGTCCAATGCCGGGATGTGTGACGTCTATTATAGGTACCGGTCCAGGAGGCAGGACTTCAGATGACAGAGACCGCCGGGTAGGCAGGAGATCCCTGCTCTGTGTAATCTGGCGGCTCTCCTCTCCTTGCACTGATGGACACTGATCAGGTTGCATTGATGGACACTGGTGAGGCTGCATTGATGGACACTGGTGAGGCTGCATTGATGGACACTGGTGAGGCTGCATTCATGGATACTGGTGAGGCTGCATTCATGGATACTGGTGAGGCTGCATTCATGCACTCTGGTGAGGCTGCATTCATGCACTCTGGTGAGGCTGCATTGATAGGTACTGATCAGGCTGCATTGCTGGGCACTGGTGAGGCTGCATTGATAGGCGCTGATCAGGCTGCATTGATGGGCACTGGCGAGGCTGCATTGATAGGTGCTGGTGATGCTGCATTGATAGGTGCTGGTGATGCTGCATTGATAGGTGCTGGTGATGCTGCATTGATGGGCACTAGTGAGGCTGCCATGATGGGCGCTGGTGAGGCTGCATTGATTCATAAAAAAAGTTCTGGGCTACCCTTATTTTGCTTCAAAGTTCTTTATCTAAAATTAAAGATTTTTTCCTGAAACTTCCTTCTTAATATTAAGGTGCGTGTTATACAACTGTGTGTGTTATACGCTGATAAATTGCGGTAATTTATTAATCTTGAATTAAAGAAACTACTGCATCATGGTCTTACACCTTGATACAGAATTAAGTAGTAGCTTAGACAGGGAGGATCTAAGAGGAAGTTGGTTTGTAGCATGATGGGTTGAGTCCCAAATCTGTTCCAGGACTTTTAAAGTGATTGTAAAGTGTTGTTTTTTTTTTTTTCTTTTTTTTTTAAATAACAAACATATTATACTTACCTCCTCTGTGCAGTAGATTTGCACAGGGCAGCCTCTTCTTGGGTCCCTCTTTGCTGCTCCTAGCCCCTCCCTTCTGTTGATTGCCCCCACAACAAGCAGTTTGCTATGGGAGCACCCAAGCTGAGCTGCAGCTCCATGTGTCCATTCAGACACGGAGCTGCTGTTTGGCCCCGCCCTCTCTCTTCTGATTGGCTTACTGACTTTGACAGCCACGGGAGCCAATGGTTCCACTGCTGTCTTAGCCAATCAGGAGGGAGAGTCCCGGAGGGCCAAGGGACTCGTTGACATTGCTGGACAAAGATGGGGCTCAGGCAAGTATTAAGGGGTGCTAGGGAGGCTGCTGCACACACAAGGCTTTTATCCTAATGCATAGATTGCCTTTACAACTCCTTTAAGATATAATTACTTCTCTGGATAACGCTATCCAAGAATAACTGCAACTGTGCAAAAGTTGCAGTTTGAAGTGAAGGTCCACTGAATTTTCAAATTCATCAGTCTTTTTACAGTATTTCCTGATTCGTCACATGATTTCATGCTGTGCAACCATCATCTCTAAAGAATACAAAAGTGGCGTTCACTACAGAGCAATGTGATGGCCTATTTTTTAGAAAATATACTTAATAGAAATAGTAAAAATCAGCGTAAACTGGGAATAATTGACCTCAAAATAAATAAACACTCTACACAATAAAAACGTGATAATATATATAGTGTTAAATATAAAGTGCAATCAGTGGAGCTGCTGTTGTCACTAAGTATGTTTCACTACATACCAAATATAAAAAACTGATCCAAAAGAGTGCACTGCCACTTGAATGAATACATATATACATATTGTAGGGGTTTCACTCAGTGGTAGGCGTATGGGTGACCCCTTTGGGGGGGTCGGCACACAGGGAGATAGCCAAGGAGTGGTTGAAAACAATAGTTTTTGGTTTATTCTTCAAACAAGTGCATGCAGCAAAAACATCAAAATAAAATAAAACACAAAATAAATCCTGGCCGCTGTGGGCGTCTACCTTCTCACAGCTGGAACCTACCTAAGAAGTCTTCCCAACCTACTGTTGGGCCGACACTGCTGATCCTACAGCAGACACTCAAATGTCCATTTGTTTGCTTTTCACACAGCACAAACATTGTCCATTGAACATGTCCCTTTGTTTTCTTTCACACAGAAACACTTCGTCTTCTCACCTTTGAGACGTCTTCACTCGTTTTTACCCTCCTGAGCGCACACCGCTTCAGGAGGTCTTCCCCATGCTCACTCAGCTTTCAGGGGGCACACAGGACTGTCCTCTACCCACATGGCGTCAGGATGCAGCAATGCATAGACTTTCTTTGGACAAATTATAGAGGCCTTAATTTCCTCATTCTGAACAGCTGAAGGCCTTTCAACTTCTTTACACCTTCCTGCTGCCTTTGGCAGCCGACACCCTATAATAATTAGTGAACTTTTCAAAGCAGGTGGGAATGTGTCTCCTCTCAGTGACTACATTCCCAGATTTACCTGACTTCCTGTCACATACCCCCCCCTCTTGTTTCAACCCTAGGGTTGGGACACATATTTCCAGGCACGCATGTGTCAGGCACTGCTGACTCACTGATAAGCCTCCTATTATCCTCAAGCTTCCGGATGAAACTGTTTTGTCACCTTCATTGACGGATTTCTCATAAATGCCACACAGTTTGTCTCTCATCTCATATACACATTCTTCAACTGCATTTTTGGCATCATTTTGCTCCTTCTCGTTTCTGTCATCTTCATTGACAGCTTTCTCATAAATGTCAGACAGCTTGTCCCTCATAACCGTCTGTCCAATCCACCATGGAGGACCGTGATCCATAGGCAACTCAGTCTTAATGTCTTCAACATTCTTAAGACGCCTCTCTCTGCAATCCATAAATGTTTTCCACAAAACTTTGAGAACCTTTGCTTCACTAAGCTTTGTTCCAAGTAGGGACTCTTGACATCCCCCTGTGACTTGAGTTGCCTCTCCATACAGCTGTACACAATCATTGCCTTTTTGTTGTAAAAGGGAATGATCTTCCTTCTTGAGCTTTGCTTGCTCTAAGATGCTGTGCAGAGGATTTTCCAATGGAGACAACAGGCTGTCACACATTTCTTCAAAGTGACCCCTGTTCCTTTTCCCAGAGATATCAATATCATTCACCAAACATTTCATATTCATAGGCAGATCTGAAGCATTTGCACTCATCAACTTCTTAAACTTTTCGCCCTCCTGAGCGAGTCGCAGTAAAGGCCTACTATTTGATTTGATATTGAGTTTATATTTCTTGCCAAACTCTTCACAGAAGAAGCCAACCAGAACATCATCAACTTTCCTTCCACCAACATAGGGGTCAAAGGCAACAACACAGTTGAACCCAGCGATCTGGGTGGTATCCATTATAGACCTCCTCTCTGCATCAGTGAAGAAGCATGGAACTGCAACACATTCTTTTACAGGTTTCTTCAATGCACTTTCTGCTGAACTATTTGACCGCTCAAGGTCACCTAGTTCTTTTTCTCTATCTGAATTCCACATGGAATGCATCTCAAGATCACGATCAAACTTCTGCCACCCGTCTTTCACCAGTTCCATTTTGGAAACACTCCCTGAAAGGCACTTATTCATTTGCTTCACGTTTTCACCAACAGCCTTAGTTTTCTCCACTAGGTTTTCAGCCTGAACTGAGAAATCATCACATTTCTTACTCAGCTCCTTTGTTTGCTGAAGTTCTAATGATACATTTTCCAATGCTTGAAGTTTTTGAAGGAACGGTTTATTCCAAAGGGGTGATTCAAGCCACATGTCATCACATTTCTGAGGCTCACTCAGGACAGACCCCAAAACACTGATCCTTTTAAAAACTGCATCAGGCACACTATCCCCTCTTTGGGACAGATCCTCTGTTGCCTGGAATTCCTCTTCCAGTTCCTGCAACGGAATCTTCATCTCTTCTACTTGCTGTTCTAAGGCTCGCTTAGACTTTTCTAGCTCCTGAACGCTTTTCACAACATCATCCTTGGAGCTGACCAATTCTTCCATTTCTGTACGCAGCTGTTTGTTAACACTTTCTAGTTCAGCCTTACACTCTAGAGCTTCCTCCAAAGAGCGAGCCAAGAACAGGGCTTTGCTCTCGTTATCACGCACCTCCGTTTCTGCACGTGCGCGTTCTTCTGCATATTTTGCAGACACAGTCTTCTCTTCACCAAGCATCTGATCAAACTTCTTTTTCACATCTTCAACACATTGTAATGAACCAACGCTTTCTTCCATGCGTTTTTTCATATCCGCTATCTGAGCTTGCAATGTTGCGACTTGCTCTGATAGGTTTTTCTTTGCTTCCGCCTCCTCTTTTAATTGTTCCAGGAAGCCATTTTTCTCATCTTCCATTTGTTTGAGCTTTGTGCTAAAACTCAGCCTTTGACACCTCTCTTCCTGTAAGAGTTCCTGCGTGTCTTGCAGCTGCGATTCCAAGATAGAAAAATCTTCCGCAATTTCTCTAGATTTGCTGTCTGCTTGAGAAAGCTGATTTGTAACATTGTCCAACTCAACCTGCAGTCGGTTTGCCTTCTCTGACAGCTTAGCACACAATCGGTCACCTTCTGACACCTTGACTTGCGATTCCAGAAGCTGTGCCTCTACTTTTTCCCTCTTATGTTCACAATCTCCTTTTCCCTGCATAAGAGCCTTCACCTCATTGGCTAGTTTCTGGGAATGAGACTGTAATTCTGCCACACAGGCTTCTTTCTCCTTTAACTGCTGCTGGAAACGTTGGGCTTCACCTTTCCAACTTTCACAGTCTGCACGTAATTCATCTACCACATTGCTCAAAGTGGTGAGCTCATACACAGTACTCAGTAATTTAGCCTCTCTTTCACTTTTCTCGTTGTCGCTGAGAGACAATGTCGTTTTCAGAGCGACATTCTGTTCCTGCGACTCCTGCAGGTCTATTTTTGTAACTTCCAAACACTGAAGACTTTTTTCCAGCTGATTACGCAACTCCAACATTTCACACATGCTTTGCTTCTGCAAAGTCTGAATTTCAATTTCCTTTTCCACGAGGATGGTATCTTTCTCCTTTATAGTGTCTTGACATTTTTGCAACTCGACCAAAAGAAGAGCAGTGGTTTCTTCCCACTGTGACACATGAGACTTGAGTAGTTCATTCGTTTCCTGCAAGTTTCTATGCTCCATCTTAAGCAATTCCACGGCTTGTTCCTTTTCTTCCATTTTCCGTTGCAAGGCATCCAACTCAGCCCTGCACACATACTCGGTTTCTTCCAAACCGATGGCCTCCATTGGCTGCTGGCGTCTCTGTTTCCAGCCTGCCATGCTCTCTTGGTGATCCTTTTGTTGAGCTGCAAAGCTCCGTTGTTTCAGCATCTCCCCCATTTTGGGTTTACTTTTCATCTGAGAACCCTGCGTCTCCATAGCAGTTTCATTTGCCCCAGTGTTGCTAGGGACAACAACTTTTCTCTTTAGCCGATTCCGTTCAGGCATGGGTGGGGCTGGTTCAAATGGTAGCATCCCCTCCATCCATAGAATCCGGTCTCTCATTTCATCTATCTTTGCATTTTTCAGGCGTTTGGATCGCCCCATCTTCAATAACTCCACAAACAAATTTTTCACAGTCCAGCAAACAAAATTTGAGACCACTGTCTCTTTAACACATGTAGTTTTTCTCTCTCTTGCAAGATCTCTTTTCCTGCGCACACAGTTTGTGCAGTCACTTGCACCAGACACAACAAAGTTCATCAAATAATTTTGAGACCGCTGTCTCTTTAAAACACTTTTTTTTTTCTGTCAGGATCTTCTCTCCTGCACACATAGATTGTGCAATCTCATGCACCAGATAAAGTTCATCAAACATTTGCACTTCCTTGCAGGGATCTCTGCTTATGCCCACTGCATACCTCCACCATATGTAGGGGTTTCACTCAGTGGTAGGCGTATGGGTGACCCCTTTGGGGGGGTCGGCACACAGGGAGATAGCCAAGGAGTGGTTGAAAACAATAGTTTTTGGTTTATTCTTCAAACAAGTGCATGCAGCAAAAACATCAAAATAAAATAAAACACAAAATAAATCCTGGCCGCTGTGGGCGTCTACCTTCTCACAGCTGGAACCTACCTAAGAAGTCTTCCCAACCTACTGTTGGGCCGACACTGCTGATCCTACAGCAGACACTCAAATGTCCATTTGTTTGCTTTTCACACAGCACAAACATTGTCCATTGAACATGTCCCTTTGTTTTCTTTCACACAGAAACACTTCGTCTTCTAACCTTTGAGACGTCTTCACTCGTTTTTACCCTCCTGAGCGCACACCGCTTCAGGAGGTCTTCCCCATGCTCACTCAGCTTTCAGGGGGCACACAGGACTGTCCTTTACCCACATGGCGTCAGGATGCAGCAATGCATAGACTTTGTTTGGACAAATTATAGAGGCCTTAATTTCCTCATTCTGAACAGCTGAAGGCCTTTCAACTTCTTTACACCTTCCTGCTGCCTTTGGCAGCCGACACCCTATAATAATTAGTGAACTTTTCAAAGCAGGTGGGAATGTGTCTCCTCTCAGTGACTACATTCCCAGATTTACCTGACTTCCTGTCACAATATACATATAAGTAAATTTAAGTGAAATAAATAAATAATATTCCATTCATTTTGAATAGATACAGATAGTGAAAAAAGTATTTTAAAGTGAATAAATATTGAAAAAGTCTTCCAAAAAGAACAAGTATATAAATATAAAAATCCTGTGCTATAAAAGTGTGCAAAAGTGGTGCAAAATGACCAAAAATATCACAAAATAGAAAAGTGCCAGCGCTTTGAATCTTCTGAGGTGCAATCCTTCACCAATAAAAAGTGGCTGCTCACCTCCCGTTCTGATCAATGTGTTACCAGTGGGTCAGAAATAGCTGTTCCCAAAGAGGGATATATTCCTAAGGATGATGACTGGCCGATGATCCTTCAATCTCCAATCTTGTATGCCCTTTGCTGTGTCTCCAGTATAAGACAAAAAACGACAGATCTAGTGCTCTCCGAATAACAAAATTTATTGGAAAACCAATTACAGAGTAATAGACTCACATTAAAGGGACATCAAGGCTGTGTGAGCCAGACAAGCTCAATTGGAATACTCCGATTTCTCATCAGTATAATCAGCGGGGAGACATCCGACAGCAGGCTCCTTCCCCTATGCGTATCGTCATTAACTTGACTTCATCAGTAGCGGTGCAAAACCACTGCACAGAGCAGGTAAGTACAACATGGTTATTATTTTAATGAAAAAAAAAAAACATTTTTTTACAGTCACTTTAAATCAGTGGATTTAGTTCCATTTTAATGGCACTATAATACATTTTTCATAAAATGTTATCTTACAGTGTTTTTCTGTATCCTTGTAATGTGCTCCATGAGCTTCTGAATCTTGTATTTTCCCCCTCATCCCCCTCACTTCCATTTGTTTGGAATGAGTGCTACACATTCTTCATAAAATATAAAAGATGAGGTTGCACAAAATAAATAGATACCCAACATGTCAAAATCTCAAATTGCGTGCACCGGTGAAATGGCAACACACTTCAGTACCTTAGGTGATGCTTTAAAAGCCCCTGCAGATCATTAGTTTAAGTGCACAGCAAAATGTAACGTGTATCACAATCAAAGATTTCATGTGTAGAAGCCCCTGTTTTCCTTTTTTATTTATTTACATTTGGTGACAGGTTCTTTTTTTTTAAATTGTGTTTTTATTGATTTTGTTATTTAAAGCCTTACAGGACTCAAATATAAGAATCGGCAAAATCATAACATATAGTTGAAGAACAGCATAGACGTCTATGAAAGTATTAGACGTTCAAATATAAAAGTTGGGCAAATATTGCAAATATTATAGGAAAACATAAAAAAGAAGGGGAACTGAAAGGGGATAGAGAGATAAAGGAAACACCATGGACCACGGGATAGAAAGGAGAGTACAGTATATATATATATATATATATATATATATATATATATATATATATATAACAAGATGGATTCAGCTAATCAAAATTATGTCTACCTAAGGTTCAGAGAAAACCACTTCAGGACAATAAGTAGATTTATACCAAACCTTTCCAATCTTATTAATCCTAGATAATGAGTCATTGGTTAATGCAGTTAAAGGTTCCATTTTGCGTATGCTTGCTATAGTGGATGCCAGTTGAGAACATGTTGAGGGGGAGGTAGATCATCATAGAATGACACATTTAGCTGCTATTAAAACAAATGCCATCAATTTCCTGAAAGGCTTGGAGATGCCTGGAAAAGGGAGACCCAACAGATACCGTAGTTCATAGGGTTTAAGGGAATAAAAATATTTAAGAGACTGAGCAAGATATTTTGGACATAGACCCAAAAAGACTTAAAATGTGATAGACAGTAGGGATGATCGAACTTTTGAAAAGTTTGGTTCGGCCAGAACATCCGAACTTCCCGAAAGTTCGGCCCGGATTTCAGAACCCCATTGAAATCAATGGGACCCGAACTTCGGTAATCAAAAAACACAATTTTTAAGCCCTAAAACCCAATAAATGCCCCTAAAAAGTGCCTAGGGTTCTGGGCCATGCCCCATTAACTATTAATCACACAAAAAAAAGTTCTTAAAAATTGTAATTTTTGATAAAAAAAGCCAATTATTGAAAAAAAAAAAAAAAGAGATTTTTTGATTTTTACTTTGGATTTCGTATCTGGGGGGGTCTAAAAAGTGTACATGTGAAGTTTCAGCTCTGTAGCATGTCCAGAACCATAAAAAAAAGATTGTTTGTATTAGAAAACTTTCAGCACAGGAGGTTGGCTTCGCTGCTGTAACACCTTGCCGGTTTAATAGCAGGCATTTTTTGGGTTCTTTGCAGTCAGGAAAAACATCTGAACTTGTGTATAGTGGTACTGTGCACAAGTTCTGATGTTTTGCCTGCCTCCAAAACCCCCAAAAAATGCCAGCGAAAACACACCTGGGCATTTTTTTTGACGCTAGCATTTTTTTGGGGTTCTTTTGAGGCAGGCAAAAAATCTGAACTTGTGTATAGTGGTGTATATACACACATACATATATTTATATACACACCTAGACATATATAGGTGTGATAGTAGCAGAAATATATGCTTGCGCTAATGAAATCATTTACAGTAATATATTTCTGCTACTATCACACCTATATATAGCTAGGTGTCTATATACATATAATTATGTGTGTATATATACCACTATACACAAGTTCAGATGTTTTGCCTGCCTCAAAAGAACCCCAAAAAATGCCAAAAAAACGCTAGCGTCAAAAAAAAAAATGCCCAGGTGTGTTTTTGCTGGCATTTTTTGGGAGTTTTTGGAGGCAGGCAAAACATCAGAACTTTTGCACAGTACCACTATACACAAGTTCAGATGTTTTTCCTGACTGCAAAGAACCCAAAAAAATGCCTGCTTTGAAACCGGCAAGGTGTGAAAACCGAGGAGAGAAGCTAACCCCCTGAGCTGAAAGTTTTCTAATACAAACAATCCTTTTTTTTATGGTTCTGGACATGCTACAGAGCTGAAACTTCACAGGTACACCTTTTAGACCCCCCAGATATGAAATCACACAAAAAAAGTTCTTAAAAATTGTCATTTTTGATAAAAAAGCCAATTATTGAAAAAAAAAATTAAAAAAGAGATTTTTTGATTTTTACTTTGGATTTCAGATCTGGGGGGTCTAAAAAGTGTACATGTGAAGTTTCAGCTCTGTAGCATGTCCAGAACCATAAAAAAAAAGATTGTTTGTATTAGAAAACTTTCAGCTCAGGGGGTTGGCTTTGCTGCTGTAACACCTTGCCGGTTTAATAGAAGGCATTTTTTTGGGTTCTTTGCAGTCAGAAAAAACATCTGAACTTGTGTATAGTGGTACTGTGCACAAGTTCTGATGTTTTGCCTGCCTCCAAAACCCCCCAAAAAATGCCAGCAAAAACACACCTGGGAATTTTTTTTTTTTGACGCTAGCGTTTTTTTTGGCATTTTTTGGGGTTCTTTTGAGGCAGGCAAAACATCTGAACTTGTGTATAGTGGTGTATATACACACATACATATATTTATATACACACCTAGACATATATAGGTGTGATAGTATCAGAAATATATTACTGTAAATGATTTCATTAGCGCAAGCATATTTTTCTGCTACTATCACACCTATATATGTCTAGGTGTGTATATAAATATATGTATGTGTGTATATATACCACTATACACAAGTTCAGATGTTTTGCCTGCCTCAAAAGAACCCAAAAAATGCCAGCAAAAACAAACCTGGGCATTTTTTTTTTGACGCTAGCGTTTTTTTGGCATTTTTTTGGGTTCTTTTGAGGCAGGCAAAACATCTGAACTTGTGTATAGTGGTATATATACACACATACATATATTTATATGCACACCTAGACATATATAGGTGTGATAGTAGCAGAAATATATTACTGTAAATGATTTCATTAGCGCAAGCATATATTTCTGCTACTATCACACCTATATATGTCTAGGTGTGTATATAAATATATGTATGTGTGTATATACACCACTATACACAAGTTCAGATGTTTTGCCTGCCTCCAAAACCCCCCAAAAAATGCCAGCAAAAACACACCTGGGCATTTTTTTTGACGCTAGCGTTTTTTGGCATTTTTTTAGGTTCTTTTGAGGCAGGCAAAACATCTGAACTTGTGTATAGTGGTATATATACACACATACATATATTTATATACACACCTAGACATATATAGGTGTGATAGTAGCAGAAATATATTACTGTAAATTATTTCATTAGCGCAAGCATATATTTCTGCTACTATCACACCTATATATGTCTAGGGGTATATATACAGACATATATGTGTATATATACCCCCTATACACATGTTCAGATGTCATGTCTGACATCAAACATGTCCTCAAAAAAGCACTGGCAGTGGCAGCCCCTGCAGCATAAAAAATGCTTGGCTGGTGAGAAGCCATATGCCTGTGCCGAAGCAACTCAGAGAAATGATCATTTCTCTATAGCGGTCACTCTGCTATGGAGGGGTTTTGTCACCCTTCCATAGCAGTCACTGTCAGTTAACCCTACACTACATTACGGTCCCCTGACACTTCATACTTTCCCTACAGAAACTAAATTTTTGAAGCTAACTTAAGTGTAAAGGAGGACTCTAACTACACTAGATATCCCTTTCCTCACACTAATAAATGCTAAATGACACTTTTAAAGTAAAATTAACAGAACTGCTTCCACTCTCTTCCATGTCCAGTATAACAATGCTTGGAATATGGCGGGGGCGATCTTATATACTGGGGGGCGTATTCACGAATGATTGGTCTAGGGACCCCCTAGTCACTCCAATTACATTCCTAGCATTCTCCTGCCCCCTCAATTGGCTTTTGCTAATGGTTCTGGTCCAATCACGGGCTTTTAAAGCCCATTTCCTGAAGCATTGCATTTTGGGCGGTTCTGGTTGCCGAATTCTGACCTTTTTGGGCAAAAAGTTCTAAATTCGGCCAAACCTCGAACACCCAATGTTCGGGCCGAACCGATGGTCTACCCAAACCTTTCGATCATCCCTAATAGACAGTGCCAACATTCATGCCACATCTCCAGCAGCTCCGGGACATCTCTGGGTTACGAGCGTGTAAAATGTCTGCGGTTCTATACCAGAAAAACGGAAAATTCCTATCATACTTACCGTAATTTTCCTTTCCTGATAGTCTCCATGGCAGCCTACGTGTGGGTTAACCCCGCCTCCACTCCAAGGGTATAGGACCCCCCCTCCCATAAATTTCAGCTCTCAGGTACAGCAGGTGTTCCATATCTTAGCCGAATCCAAGACGAGAGGGTGGGTACTCCGGCTGCCATGGAGACTATCAGGAAAGGAAAATTACGGTAAGTATGATAGGAATTTTCCGTTTTCCTGTTTGTCTCCATGGCAGCCTACGTGTGGGAAATAACTAGCTCACTCCACACGGGTGGGAATGTTTTAGCAAAGAAAATTTTAATTCATGCTATTTGCAGACAAAACAGTCAAACCAAAATTAACTGAGGACAGAGAAGCAGGCTCTACACAATAGTGGGTCATAAAAGTATTGACTGATGACCACGAAGCCGCTCTGCAAATCACATCTGGAGCCACGTGCCGCGAAGCCGCCCAGGAAGTAGAGATACTCCTTGTAGAGTGCGCCGTCACCGCCTCCGGAGGAGCCAGCCCCTCAGCTCTATAGGCCTGTTGGATAGCTGCCACTATCCATGAAGCGATAGTCCTAGATGAAGCAGGTTTACCTCTGTTCTTTCCCCAGAACAGGACAAAGAGGTTGTCAGACTGCCTGAATGGTGCAGTTGCTTGAAGATAGGCTTTTAAGGATTCTCCTACATCCAACGGATGAGGATTGGACTCATTAGATGACCGGAAAGTAGGCAGGACAATCTCCTGATTCTGGTGAAACACCGAGGTGACTTTCGGATTTGAATTCAGCCTGGGTATTAGTACTACCCGATCCGGGAAAAAAGTCAAGAATGGTTCCTTACATCCGAGAGAACTTAATTCAGAGACCCTTTTAGCCGAAGTAATGGCTACCAGGAAGACAGTTCGGATGGTCAGGTCCTTGATAGAAGAAGAGGAATCTATGCCCGATTTGGAGAGGGCATTTAGGACAAGAGGTAGATCCCATTTTGGGAACCTAGGTCTTCTCTGAGGATTGAGCCTGACTGCTCCTTTGAAGAATTGTTGAATTAGTGGGTGTTGGGCCCACATGACCCCGGAGAAGGCCGACAAGGCCGAAACTTGAACTCTAAGAGTTGCCACTGAAAGGGGCATATCCAGACCAGCCTGAAGAAAACTTAGTATTTCTTGAATCCCAGGGACTGAGGAAGACATACCTTCAGGATATGCAGACTCCATGAATCTTGCCCAGATTCTACAGTATACTTTATTAGTACTTGGTCGTCTAGCATTCATCAAGGTGGAAATGGCTGTAGATGGGCAGCCGAGCGATTCCAACCTTTCCCTCTCAAAAACCAGACCGTCAACCGGAGAATTGCAGGACAGGGGTGCACTGATGTTCCCTGAAGAAGCAAGTCTGGTCTGAGGGGAAGAGGGACCGGGTCCCGGTAACTCAGTTGTAGGAGTAGCGGAAACCATGGCCTGTTCGGCCAGAAAGGCGCCACCATCACTATCTCCACATCTTCCGCTTGAAGTCTTTGCAGGAATTTGAGAATGATGGGTACTGGAGGAAAGGCGTAAGCCCTGCTGAACTCCCACCTGTCGGTTAGTGCATCTGTCCCGTAAGCTTGAGGACACTTGCCTCTCGTGACATACTTCTCCAACTTGTGGTTGCAAGGGGAGGTGAACAGATCGACTTCGGGAGATACTCCCAACGACAGAATCCATTTGAACGACTCCACATGGAGAGACCATTCGTTGTGGTTCAACTGGACCCTGGACAGAAAATCCGCTTGAACATTCTGTGAACCTGGAATGTAAACTGCCGAGATGTTCATCAGGTGAGTCTGGGCCCAGGACATGATCGGGTCTAATTCTCGTAGCAGAGAGAGACTCCGTGTCCCACCTTGTCTCTTCACATAAGACACTGCCGTGGTGTTGTCCATCCGAATCATTACAGATTTCCCCTCTAGCAGGTGTTGGAAAGATCGAAGACCCTGGTAGGCTGCTCGGAGTTCCAGTATATTGGAGACTGGAGTGTGTCTCTGAAAAGACCATCTCCCCTGTGTCATCTCTGTCAGACAATGAGCCCCCCAACCTGAGTTGCTGGCGTCTGTTGTGATTATAGTCCATGAGACTGGAACCAGAGAATGACAGTTGAGCAGATTCCTGCGTTGCAGCCACCAAAGAAGACTGTATCTCATGCTGGAGGAGATATGAATGTACTGATCTTTCTCTTCTGTGTTCCATTGTTGTAGGAACCCTTTTTGGAAGGGCCTCATATGCCAGAGAGCCCATTTGACCATTGGAGCCGTGGACACCATGGTGCCAATGATTTTGAGGCACTGAGAGGCTTTCAGCCGAGGAGAGGAAAGAGCCGGAAGGATTCTCTCCCTCACTACCGGTATCTTCTCTAATGGGAGAGAGATTGAATTCTCGACGGTGTCGAATTGCGCCCCAAGATAGACTAGGCGCTCAGTGGGCTCCAGCTGACTCTTTTGTAGGTTTAGCAGCCAGCCAAACTCTTTGAGGGTCGATATGACCTGATCTCTGTGTGCCAATAACTGATCCTTTTCTTGAGACAGAAGCAGAAGATCGTCTAAGTAATGATGTAGACGTATACCTTTCAATCTTATGAAGGCTACCACTGCTAGAAGAACTTTGGTGAATACTCTGGGTGAGGTAGACAGGCCGAAGGGTAGGCAAATGAATTGCAGATGCTGATTCTGAACGCAGAATCGAAGATATTTGTGGAAGTCGGTTGCCACAGGTACATGAAAGTACGCATCTTTCAAATCTATTGAGGCGAGCCAATCTCCCGGCAGTACTGCCCTTTGAATAGTTGAGAGTGTTTCCATCTTGAATTTTTCGTTCTTTATGAACTTGTTCAGGTATGTGAGATCTATAACAGGCCTCCAGGCCACGTTCTTCTTCTGGACTAAGAAGAGGGGTGAGTAAACCCCTTGAAATTTTTCTTGTCCCGGAACCGGAGCTACCGCTCCTTGAGCCACCAAAGCGTCTACATAGGCGAGCAAGACTTCTCTTCTCTCTTCTAGACAGGGTAAATGAGTTGAGATGAATCTTGGAACGGGATCTGCCAGAAATGACCATCTGTGGCCTGTAGAGACCGTCCTGACGGTCCAAAAGTCCGTGATTGAGGCCGCCCAGACATGCTGAAAATGGAGAAGACGTGCCCCCACCTGACATGCCTGGACGGGCCCAATCTCAAAAAGATTTAGTGGAATCTTGTCCAGCAGGCGCTGGATTTTTTGATGACCTCCGAGTAGAGGATTGACCACCTCTCCAGTTTCTTCGGAAATCTCTATTAGGCTTGTAAGAGCGTGCATCTCTTGATCTCTCCGTGTATTGCCTCCTAGGTTGAGGCTTCTTCTGACCAAATAGTCGTCTGTCTTGCGGGAGGAAACCTGACTTTCCGCCAGTAGCCTTGGCAATGGCGCTGTCTAGTTTGTTTCCAAAAAGGGAAGTACCCTCAAAAGGGATCTTACACCATGCCTGTTTAGAAGCTGGATCTGCAATCCACGGGCGAAGCCACAAGGCTCTCTTTGCTGTTACTGAGGATAGCATCGATCTGGACAGAAGACGCAGAACATCGATAGATGCTTCTCCTAAAAACACTGAAGCCAGCTTGAGTTCGTGAATAGGGGAACTTTCTACGGCTTCTTCCGAGAGACTTCCAAGTTTGGATTCTATATCGGAAACCCAGACTTCCATGGCTTTAGACATTGTTGCTAATGCCATCACAGGTTTGCAGGCCGCGCCGGCCATCACAAAGATCCTCTTTAGGTCCAGATCTATCTTCCTATCCAAAGGGTCTTTGAAAGAGACCGCGTCATCTAGTGGCAAAGTGACATGCTTTGCTAATCTTGTAACTGCCGCATCCACAAGAGGAGCAGATTCAAGACGGGCGACATCTTCAGGTTTAAAGGGATATAATTTCCCAAGTTTGGAGGATAAGGAAGACTTACTATCCCCTTTACTCCATTCTTCAGTAATCACCTCTTGTAATTCAGAGAGGGAAGGGAAGTTGATACGCTCCTTACCAAGGTGCTTGAAGAACTTCCGCTGCTTTTTCTGAGGAGACACAGGATCCTCCCATCTGAGAGCTTCTTTAATGGCTCTGATCAGGGGTGAAACTAGGGCCAACTCAAAGCCGCCTACAGCCCCTTCTTCTTCCGAATCACTGTCAGATGATTTTGCAGAAGTAATGCTCGGTTGAGAGGGGCCTTGATCTTCCTGCACTTCAGCTGGAGAACTAGATGTGGTGGGACCAGGTGGTGGGACTGTACCCCATTCTTTCAGGGACTGTTGTACTATTCTCTTCACTAGAGATTCCAATCCTTGATCCTTTTGCCCCCTCTCACCGGCTGCATGAGCAAAACATGGCTCACATGTCCTCCGGGACATGCGCCCCACAACCCCAACAGGCTCTCTGGTGTGTGCGGTGACTCTGGTATTGTGTATGGTGTCTGGGGGAGGAATTAGAGCGTCTCCCTTGCTGCCTACTCCCTGATGGAGATTCACGGCGTTTAGATCTGGAGGATGAACTCCCACGAGGTCTGACAGGGTCTCTTTCTTGTGGTAAATCAGGCCTGGAAGAGCTGATGGAAAAAGAGAAAATCGGGGAGACACTGGATTTAGCCATGACCTAGGGACCAGCAAGCCCTCCCCGCCCCCCCTCTGAAAAATGCCAGCACCCACCTGTTGTGAGAGGGCTGGCCACAGGAGGGCGGTTATGCAGGATCCATACTTCAGGCCAAACAACCAGACTGATAAAGAAAGGTAATACATATCAGACACCATGTCAGTGATACATTGTGAGGTGACAACCCTCCGCCCCCCCCCCCCTCTGCAGTCAAGTCTCCATTGCACATACCTGTAGCAAGGAATCCAGAGACACTGGGAAGCTGCCGCAACGCCCACAGTACATTCCCAAAGTACAGGGGAATCGTCAGCTGTTTAAATCTCCCGCCGGAATGACGTCAGCGGTGATGCGGCCGCGATCGCTAATGCGCATGTGCGAACCAAGCCTCGACTTCGCTCGCGGCGCACTGCGCATGTGCAGGACCACGAAGCGTCTACCGATTAGACGCTAGAAGCAGAGGAGGAAGAGGAAGGGTTTGTTGAACGCAGGAAGGGTTTGCTGGAACGCAGGAAGCGTTCCAGCGCCATTGGGGCAAACAAACATATTGTACAGTGATAGGAAAAGAGACAGACAAAGTGCACATAAATAACAAATACCGCTGCCATGAAGGGAAGCAATGCGAATCTTCAGACCCATGTCAGAGAATGCCGATCAAGCTTCAGTCAACCGCAGAGAGCAGGGGATTTTAAATGTCACTCACCCGCCCGTGGCTGGGCTCTGGACATGCAGACACCATCCAAAGTATCCTAAGGTAAGCTGGACGTAGTAAGACATCAGAAGTGTAGGTCCTTGGAGGAGGACAAAAAATGAACACCTGCTGTACCTGAGAGCTGAAATTTATGGGAGGGGGGTCCTATACCCTTGGAGTGGAGGCGGGGTTAACCCACACGTAGGCTGCCATGGAGACAAACAGGAAAGGATAATTTTGAAAGCAGTCTCTCTCTGCGCCATACAGCGTGATACCCTAGAAGCGGAGTCCCTAGTGAGATAGACTGTTGAAGAATATGGGACCACTTACTCATGTAAGAATGAGAGGGTAGCCTCATGGAGAATTTTTATAGATGGAAGATATTAAATGAGGCTCTTATGGACCCCGCCACATAATAATTCAAAACCAGTTGGTTTGTCTAAGGATAAAGTAGGAGATTTGAAGGAGAAAAAGTGTTTAATCTGTATGAGTAAAAAAAGTGATTTCAGAATTGGATGCTTAGATTGTATATCAGCAAAGGACAAAAATTTTCGGGTCAATGGATGGACAAAATGACGGAGTTGGAAAACCCCTGCCTGAGTCCATGGGAGCATACGGCTGTAGGATAAGCCATCAGGAATATCTGGATTAAATAACACATTCAAAAGTGGAGGGCAGGGAGAAGAGAGAGAGAGTACTTTCCAGAACAACACTTCCAGATCGTCAGGGTGAATAACACTGGGCTAAAAATAGGCTTCTCAGTTGAGGTATGTGTTTATCAGAGGATGGCCATGACAGCGAACATGGATGTACAGGGGACGTAATCCCCATTTCAATTTTAGACCACCCATTCATCTATATGTCCAAGAAATGGAAGTCCGTAAATGTGTGGCGTAGTAATATTTCAATAGATCTGGAGCCCCCAAACCCCCTCTCGTTCGCAGAGCCTGGACTACCGATCCCGCTATCTGATGGGAAGCGTTGTTCCATATAAAAGCAATTTGGATAGTGGAATCGAAATTGGAAGAGTTTCGAAAAAGTACAATAGCTTCGGGAGTATGGACATTTTGAGAACGTTAACTCTTCCAAAATGCAGGATCCTTTCAACCCAGGTCAGGTGCATAACCAACAGCAACACTGAATGAGACATCTGCTTGCTGAGGATGGCTGGTGGAGAACTAATCACTAAGCTTTAGCAGGGCCAGACAGCTGGGATGATCTTGCCAGTTTAACATGCAGTCAGTCCAGGTGGCTGGCAAAAGATATCAATAAACAGGCAAATGTTTGGATCAGATGGCTAAAGTGTAAAAAACAACACCAAAACTACTACAGCTACAATTTTCAGTTGAACTATGTTAAATAAACCTTCCCAGAAAATCTAAAGATGACAAAATAGGCTATTTAGTCTAATCCAGCAGGCCTGTCTGTACTGTGCTCGAGGCTGGGCACCCTTACGTACCCGTACACACGATGAGACTATCAGGAGAATGATCATCCATTTTTTTTCCACGCTAGTCTCATTTTAAAAATAAAGGTTACTCAACTTACGAAAATTCTCATGCAACAGAATACAACTTCGGAAGTTATGTAATGTATTGTATTGTAATGTATTTCATTTCCAAGCATGCGTGGCCTGGCTCTTCTGATTTTTTTCAGATGAATACTGTACTGATTAAGCGAAAATCACATGATCTGGTACCGTACGAGAAAAATTTTCGTGTTTGTCCCTTCAAATAATTTCAGATATCGTGATCGGCTCTCGAAAGCTGTGTACTACATATCAGAATATAGTACTAGTACGATCTCTTTGAAAGTGGTATTTTTGTCTGATTTTCTGATCGTGCGTACTAGGCTTTTTGTTTTTGGAAAATTCTTTTTATTTCAGATTTCATAACAATACAAAGAACAACACATACCACATTTTAGATCAGCCCAGTTTCAAGTGATATATGACACACTTAACATAGAACACTTCAGCACTAGACCAATACCATACCATACATAAATAATAACATAACTTCTACAACACATTTATCCCAGACTTAGAATCATGTAAGATGACTTTGGCTCCAAGAGCACGTACTAGGCTTTAAAGAGCATATCGAATCATAGTAGTGTAGTGGTAAAATACACAAACCAATCATGTTTATTATTTGGCTGGATTTAAAGGAGCATCTGTGAGGTTAGGCCATTATCACTGGGTATTGCACTTACTTGAGGAGGCACACATGCTTCAATATTTCAGCAGTAGTTTGACATCAATGGCAATAGCTCAGCATGAGTCACATTCTACTGTCTTGTCATTGCAAAACCTATTTCTAAAATTGGCACAACATAGCCATTTCTGATAAGGATGTTTTGTTTTTTTTCTGACCAAATTAAAAAGCATTCTCAGAAGACCTAAATATTAAAACAGGCAACTGCTGTTCAATAAATTTGGTTATTTAATAACAGAGACTTGCTTAGATTATTAATTACAAATAATTGCTAAATTCTGCGTTGACCTGGACTAATGTGTGTAATATGTTCTACATAAAATTAAACTTATTTGGGAAGCGGAAGACAGTGGCGATGTTTAGTCCATGCTGAGTTCTAGCAATAAACCCCCCCCCTGCTGCTCGTATCATGTTTATATGCTCTGTATGCAGTGTTCTCTGCCTCTCACAACCCTGTGTTTTATTCTTTGTAAATTAAAAATGGCACTTTTATTACCAGCATAGCCAAGCTTTCTTGAGGAAATGGCTCAGTAAAAATACTGAGGTTTTAAAGAGAAGCATTAAAAGTGTTGTTTTGTCCTTTTGCTAAGATCTGTAAAATTAATTTGATTGATTAGGCTTCTAAAAGTGATCATTTGTGCCAGATTTGTGCCCTCATTTTAAAATCCTATTTAGAATGAGTTAAAATGAATGGGTCATATTTGCCTGGGTTAGAATAGAAATCTAAATATAGACATACAGAAATTTAAAACAACATAAAAATGAAATTCTCTTATTTTATTACATTTATGCTGCTGCTTCCAAGAAATCAGTGTTTTGGGAATCTCTGACCCCTTATTAGATATCAGCATGAAACTATGAGCTGTCACCACTAGTGTTCAAGAAGAACCTATAGATCAGTGATGGTGAACCTTGGCACCCCAGATGTTTTGGAACTACATTTCCCATGATGTTGACTACTCTGCAGAGTGCATGAGCACCATGGGAAATCTAGTTCCAAAACATCTGGGGTGCCAAGGTTCGCCATCACTGTTATAGACGATTACACAGCATTGCTAGCCTCACACTGAATTTGGTATTTAATCAAAAAATGTAGTATTTTAATACAAAATAAATCCAGACACTGACAGACTTGCTAGAAACATTTTAATTCGAATTTGTCACACCATATGTCAAAGATCTTCTTTGTGTATGGGACTTCTCCTTAATACATAATTAATTATTTAACTAACTAAACGTACGTACATGTGTTTATTTAAATATTTAATGTATTGCTAACACATTTCTTATGAATTTATGCAAGATTTTTTAACAATTCCAGAAATTTATATTTAGATAAAAGTAGGTTAGATTAGTCCTTAACAATTAAAGAGTTGTTTGCATAAAAAAGAAAAAAAATCAAGTGCTCAGAAAAAAATATTTTTATTTTTGAAAAATTTTCAGGGAAGAAATTTAACATACTGAATTGCTCAGTTACAATGGCAATTTAAGACTAATACTTTTTTTTACACAAAATAAAGTTGTCCGGGTGAGTGAATATATGACTAGCAGAGTTGTCTCACATTAAAATATTGCCTGTAAAATACATATAATTTGTGACAGTGAGTCAAGAATAGACATTTCAGCCTAATGAAGAAGGACAAACTGGTAAAATGAGGCAATGTCATCTAATGAGTGTAATACACACAGAAGACAAGATGGATTGATATGGAAGTGACTAGCATAAAACAGGAAAGTTACTGTCAATTTGGTCTTCAACTTAAATGTTACCTTGGAAACTAAAAAAAATTGAGATGGAGAGATCCTGCTACAAGCAAACACAGAGCAATGTCTGAAATTACTGTCATGTTTGTTTAAAACTAGTGCCGTTTTTTTCCTTCCTCAGCAACATATATCATATAATAACATAAAGGGTCATAAAAGATCAAACAGAACTAACTTTTATTGTGAGATTAGACTAAAAATTCCATTTGCTTAAAAGATAAAGCATCCTAAATTCTTGAGCAGAGAAAACATCATAACACCTAAAACAAATTAATATTTTATAACAGCCCCTTTCTAATGGCACCAATAAAATCCTTAAAGGTGGTGTGAGAAGTAGGCTGTTAAAATATAAACCAGCTAAAAACAACTAACATAGAGGTAGTTAGTAGAGGATTCATGTTCAAATAACCAGGCTTGTGTGTGTACTTGAAAGCAACCTCAAACTTTTTAGGTGAGGTTCTGGTGGGTGGTCTTTCCAGGGAGGAAATGTGGATTTCTATGGGATTAAAATGTGTGATCCCAACAAAATTGTGTTCTGTTTTGCCTGGATATGTTTGTTTTTTCCCCCACTATAGAGCACTTAATGTTCTTCAAACCATGGCTAACAGGCTTAGAAGGACCAATAAGGGGGCTTTTGGATAAGCCTTACAATAAAAGATCAGTATACTGATCGATGTTGTAGGGAGAGATATCAAACTGCTTATGAAAATATTAGGGTAATTTCTAAAAATTGGCTTTATTTTCTTTATTGGTGGGATCCTTTTTCCCCCCCATGCTCACAGTTTTACATTTAATGCAAAAAATCAACAGGGTGGTATTTTGGGATTGTCAATTTTTATGTATCTTGTTTTTATTTTATGATGATAATGCCTTTATTTAAGTTTGGGGTGCTTAAAATTCAGTATTTATCCAGATAGCAAGGATAATTTGCCACAAATGTGTGGCAGTGTTGAATAGTACAGTAAGTCTAGTTAACTTGGTGCAAATTTTCACTGGCAAGTTGTGCACTTGCAGAGCACTTGAAGCACAAGTTCTGGTTGACAGTTTTCATATTTGCATGGCAAGTCTCTAGCAAGAGCAAAGTGGCAGTGGTGAGTCTACAGCAAGAGCTGTGCAAGTCACAGTAACCGCTGTGGTGAGATGACTATTGCACAACATAACTGAACCAGAACTCGCAGAAGACTTGCAGAATGTTTGCAAAGAAATTTGATCTAGAGTCATGCAATGCGGACTTGCTGCAATTGTGCAATAAACTTGTGAGTCTAGCTATAGCTTAGCAAATCCTTCTCAAACATGCAGCTCAAATGCTTGCTGTCTTGGCACTTATCGCTGACCATATGTTCTTGGAGTTACCTTTTGTATGCAAAATGCTGTTGGACAAAAACAGTGTGCACCTTAACCACATCACATTTTATCACTTACATTTACTGCATCCCCTATCTCTACAGAAAAAGTAAATGTTAGACATTCACGAGTAAGGGATATTCTACCAGTGGTGGCTGGTGCGTTGGGGGGCACAGGGGCACCGCCCCCCCTATCCAATGCGTCCGGCCCCCTAATCTACATGCGGGGTACCGGACGCATGGAGTTCAATGGGGTTTTTCTTTTTCTGAAGCACCTGATTAGAGCCAGACGCTCTAATACGCTTCAGAAAAGGGTGGGTCCGGGGCGCAGAGCACTGCGCCCTAGTCCACCCATTTGTGTGACAATAGCGAATGAATATGCACTATTGTCTCACGGATCCTCCTTCAGCCAATCAGGAAGTGGGTCCAAACCCGTTTCCTGATTGGCCTAAAGGCGAATCCATGCCATTGGCCAAGGAGGAGGAGGAGGGAGGACTCAAGGAGACGCGAGGAGACGCGGGGGACTGAGGACTGAAGAGAAGCTGCAAATCAGGTAAGTGGATCTGTCAGGAGGGGGATTGAAGGGCGTGATGTTCTGCAGAGAGGTCAGTGATGGAGTAATCTGCAGAATATATCAATATGGATCTGTCAGGAGGGGGAGGGGGAGGGGACAGAGCAATGTTCTGCAGATCTATGGAGAGGTCAGTATGGTATATGGATCTGTCGGGAGGGGGAGGGGACAGAGGAATGTTCTGCAGATCTGTGGAGAGATCAGTGATGGGATATGGATCTGTCAGGAGGGGGAGGGGACAGAGCAATTTATGGGGGCACACTGGTCACTGGTCAATCTGCATTTATGGGGGCACACTGGTCACTGGTCAATCTGCATTTATGGGGGCACACTGGTCACTCTGCATTGATGGGGGCACACTGGTCACTCTGCATTGATGGGGCACACTGGTCACTCTGCATTGATGGGGGCACACTGGTCACTCTGCATTTATGGGGGCACACTGGTCAAACTGCATTTATGGGGGCACACTGGTCACTGGTCACTCTGCATTTATGGGGGCACACTGGTCACTGATCAATCTGCATTGATGGGGGTACACTGGTCACTCTGCATTGATGGGGGCACACTGTTCACTCTGCATTTATGGGGGCACACTGGTCAATCTGCATTTATGGGGGCACACTGGTCACTGGTCACTCTGCATTGATGGGGCTCACTGCTCATCGGCCACTCTGCATTGATGGGGGCACACTGGTCACTCTGCATTGATGGGGGCACACTGGTCACTGGTCACTCTGCATTGATGGGGCACACTATACCTTGATTACTGAAGGCCCCTTTCACATTTTTGTGACCTCAAAGTCACGCAATTTTTTACAGCCTTTTTTTGCCGCAAAGCAATGCCTGTTACATTTTTCTGTTTGCGCCCCTCCAAAAAAAATTTGAGCACCAGCCGCCACTGTATTCTACCTAATTGAAACTGTCCTGAATGCCTCTAGTACATTATGGGCCAGTCTTGTTCATTGAAACTGTCTAGCCACTGACCTTTTTTGACACTGCTGTATCATGTGTGATCTCCTAATGCTTAATAAAAGTTCAATAACAAATGACCGGCAGCAGGACAGTTTTGCACCAACAAGTATAAGGACAGCTTCGGTGAGCTGCTAGCAAATTTCTATTTGCTGGTCAAAGCAGACCCATTACTGTTTAATAAAAAAAACATGTGTCACTGCTAAAACTCCCTGGATCCCAAGATGAATCAGATTAGGATGCTTCTGCCTGTAAGCTAAGCTAATTGTACAAGAAAAAACAATTATACAGTAAAATATTTGCTGCCAAACTTTGCTGTCTATAAGGCAGTTTGTGAATATCATACTGTTCAGTAACACCTTTACGGCATACAACAGTACAACCACAGGGTCACTTTTGTCACTTAATGGTATTTGCTGTGGCTGAGGATTGGGGCTTTCTAATATATGGGCTGCTGGAGAGAAAAGTCTGTCTGTCGCAGATGTGTGAAAAAAAAATCATCAAGAGGAAGACTAAAGGAACTGGGCAAGTAGCTTGTACTAAACTCCCTGAAGAACTAACCATAGATCTTCTGTGGATGTAGGCTGCCTCAAATCCTTCAGTTTTTTCATGTAATCCTGGACAGATTAGATGATGTTGAGGTCAGGGCTCTGTGGGGGCCAAATCATCACATCCAGGACTCCTTGTTCTTCTTTACACTGAAAAAAGTTCTTAATGACATGGTTGTATTTCTGGTGTAATTTTCCAGCTGCAGAATACATTTAGGGCCAATCACACGCTTACCTGATGGTATGGCATGATGGATAAGTATCTGCCTGTATTTCTCAGCATTAGGGGCACCATTGATCCTAACCAAATCTTCAACTCCATTTGCCGAAATGCAGCCCCAAACTTGCATGGAATATCTGCCATGCTTCACTCTTGCCTGCAGACACCCATTTTTGTACCACTCACAAGCCCTTTGGAGAACAAACTGCCTCCTGTTCCAACCCAAGATATCATATTTTGACTCATCAAAATGTTCTGCTCCCCAGTTCCTATTTTTTTGTGCTTACTTGAATCACTTAGCCTTTTTTCCATGAAGGTATGGCTTTTTGGGTACAATTCTTCCATGAAGACCACTTCTGGCCAGACATCTCTGGACAGTAGATGGATGTGCCTGGGTCTCACTGGTTTCTGTGAGTTCTGTGCTGATAGCACTGCTGGATTTCTTCCGATGCCGAAAAAAAGTAAGCATGATGTGTCTTTCATCTACTGCATTAAAAACTAAAAGGCTTGCACGGCACTGTGTGTGTGTGTGTGTGTGTGTGTGTGTATATATATATATATATATATATATATATATATATATATATGTACAGTATTTCACAAAAGTGAGTGCACCCCTCACATTTTTGTGAATATTTTATTGTACCTTTATATGTGACAACACTCGGAAAATGACACTTTCCTACAATGTAAATTAGTGAGTGTACAGCTTGTATAACAGTGTACATTTTTTGTCCCCTCAAAATAACTCAACACACAGCCATTAATGTCTAAACCGCTGGCAACAAAAGTGAGTGCACCCCTAAGTGAAAATGTCCAAATTGGGCCCAAAGTGTCAATATTTTGTGTGGCCACCATTATTTTCAAGCACTGCCTTAACCCTCTTGAGCATGGAGTTAACCAGAGCTTCACAGGTTGCCACTGGAGTCTCTTCCACTCCTCCATGACAACATCATGGAGCTGGTGGATGTTAGAGACATTGCGTTTCTCCACCTTCAGTTTGAGGATGCCCCACAGATGCTCAATAGGATTTAGGTCTGGAGACATGCTTGGCCAGTTCATCACCTTTACCCTCGGCTTCTTTAGCAAGGCAGTGGTCTCCTTGGAGGTGTGTTTGGGGTTGTCATCATGTTGGAATACTGCCCTGTGGCTCAGTCTCTAAAGGAAGGGGATCATGCGCTGCCTCAGTATGGCACAGTACATGTTGACATTCATGGTTCCTTCAATGAACTGTAGCTCCCCAGTGCCTGCTGCCCCAGACCATGATCCTCCCACCACCATGCTTGACTTTAGGCAAGACACACTTGTCTTTGTACTCCTCGCCTAGTTGCGGCAGTTTATCTTGGTCTCATCAGACCACAGGACATGGTTCCAGTAATCCCTATCCTTAGTCTGCTTGTCTGTTTGCGGGCTTTCTTGTGCATCATCTTTAAAAGAGGCTTCTCTCTGGGACGACAGCCATGCGGACCAATTTGATGCAGTGTCCGGCGGTTGGTCTGAGAACTGACAGGCTGACTCCCCTACCCCTTCAAACTCTGCAGCAATGCGGGCAGCACTCATAAGTCTATTTCCCAAAGACAACCTCTGTATATGATGCTGAGCATGTGCACACAACTTCTTTGGTCGACCATGGCGAGGCCTGTTCTGAGTGGAACCTGTCCTGTTAAACCGCTGTATGGTCTTGGTCACAGTGCTTCAGCTTAGTTATAGGGTCTTCCCCCACCCCCCATTTTTTTCATATGATCTGTACATGTTTTTATATATGTTTTTGTTTCCTTATAGTCTTCATGTTGCTATTTTGTGATCACTGTTTATTTGTTGCCAGCAGTTCCCAGTAGGAGCCAATGTGGTTGATGAGGTTTCTCTCCCCCTTCCTCCCTCTCCCTATTTTATTTAATTCCACATGTCCAATGCCAAATTTAGATCTGATTAAGGGGATTTTCCAGAAACATGTAATCTCTTTTTGGCGCTTTTGTTCTTTTACACACGTGGTCATTTCTACTCCGGTACTTTAGAGTGTGGACATTGCTGTCTCTCTATTGACTCAGGCTGCCCGGTGTTGTCATCCCCTGGCTTGGCGGCTGACTTCTGGTGACGTCATCTCCTGGCGCGGCTGAGGACTCACAAGTGCAGGAGATGCCAGTGTTTTCCGAGGTGGTGGCCGGCCATCCCATGCTCACAGCGGTGATTTCATCTACCGTCATAGGTAGATGCTGCGGATTCTCCCCCCCCCCCCCCCTCCTTTAGGCATCTCTCTAGGTGGTCCTCCCTCCCATCCCCACCAGGCTCAGCTCGATCTTACCATCCCCCATTGGGGTGACATCTCCTCCTCAGCACATTGATTGCAGGATTGGCTCCCACTTCAGGTACTGCCTAACCACTCATGCCTTCATGCTGACCAGTGTGTGTTTTTTACCATCCTTTGATGGGAGTTCCTTGTCAAGATATCCTCAATAAACTGAGATATTTTATCCCTTATTTACCAGCCTAGTTTTCTTTGTCCTGGGGAGCGCTTATTATCCCATTGTTGTTGTTTATTTAGCTTTTCCCATTCCCATTTTTGAGTATGGGACAGCTGCACCCCTGACGAGATATATGGCTATCATCATCAACATTTTTTATTGTTTTTATCAATCAGCTCTTTGGGTCTCTAGATCAGTTAGCTCTCAGCGCCAGGTCTTTTTTGTGTGTTTATTCAACTCAATATTAAACCCTATGGACTAAGACTGGGATGCCATTAAAGTTCATGTGTGTGTAAAGGTAGGGGTCCCAATACTTTTGACAATATAGTATATATATATATATATATATATATATATATATATATATATATATATATTATATAAATATAAATATTATTTATTATATATTAACTGTATATGGGTTGTCAATGCTCCAGGATGGACATAAAAAACCCAGCAGTGCCGGGCACAACAACTCATGTGCACCATGAATGCTGGGACTTGTAGAGTACTTTCTGTTTATTCGTTCTTCCTCTGGAGCTTGGATGGTTAGTTAGTAATGATGTATGCAGCCACCAATTTGATTTTAGAAGCAGAGTTAAGTTAGGAATACTAAAGCAAAGTCTTTTATTTATGTGTAAAAAAGGATAAAGCATTTATAGTGCTGATTTAGAAGTAGAAGTAGAAGTATGCTTCTTCATTTAACAGAAATCTAAAAGAGACAACATTTTTTTTCTTAAAATAAAAAAAAGGATGGTTAGCAATTGTCTGGTCTGAACCTTTTAATTTGACACAGGGTTCACCGTGAGCTCAGGCTGTTCACAGTTCACTGAATGGGCAAACTAAATAGCTGTTCACCTTCCACTGAAATGCATTGTGTGTCAGTATGTTGTCGCATCTATCTTTAGGGTGGGTCATCACTGAAAATGGTTGTCTAATCCATAATTTCCAGCAGCTCCTGGAGGGGTAGTGCTACACTAACTAAGGGAATCTATTGGGGCCCCTCAGGTCACCAGAACTAGTGTTCCCATTGGAAGATTTCCATTTTCTTACTTTTCTCGGGACAAACCAAAATTTGGGGTTTTGTTCTTTACTTTCAGTTTTGATGATAATGGTAAACAGGACAAACAGAGAGGATGAATCTCCCTAATGTGGGCACAGACAGCAAAAAAACCCTAATAGATTTGTTGATCCCTCTCCACTCTATCCAAAACTAAAAAAAAAAAAAAAATGACCTTTAGTTATACTTTATGATTCTAGTTTTCTGGCTCACAGACATGCCTTCCCTGTATTACATTAGTGTGGAAAGTGGCTTTTAAAGCTAGTAAACCAAAGGCAGAAGCACTTTAAAATGGCAAAGAGGATCTTAGATAATCTTCTTATTGACATCAGAAAAGCTATATTTACATCTTCAAAGATGTTACTGGCTTTGTAAAACTTAGCTTAAAAGGAGTCTTTTCTGTACTGTAATTGGGTGTGCTACCTTACCTGTTCAATACATGCATGCAAGCTAAATAATATAGTAATAAAATTATTGACAACGTGCATCACATTTGGTTAGAATGTTGACCTAAATATTTTTCACAGTTCCAAATATCTTGTCAAAGACTCACCTTGCTAAATAGAATTGGGTATTGCTGAACACAAAAAATAATAAGATAAATAATAATTTATACATATATATTAAAAATAAATATATTTTCCCCCTAGACTTAGCTTTAAAGTAGGGTAGTTGTTTTATACTGAATTGTATTCTGGCAAGTTGTGTGTGAACAATGAGGTGTAGAGGTATCTTCACTGAAGTCATTAAAGCATCTAACTAATCAGTGGGTTCAGAGTCCCCCTGCAAGAATGTAACAAAAATTTCTGACATGGAGGGGGGCATGGCTAGCACGCGAGCAGGATGGCAGCTTCATTTCCAAGGCTCCGGTGGCTGGAGGGTATACTGTTTATAACATATAGCAGCTCACCCTTTCTTTGTGCAGAGAGGGTAATCTGCTACCTGATCACTATGCCAGCATGATGAGAAAGAGAAAGGAGGACAACTGCCCCTGAAAGCTAATGGCTTTATTCTCAAAGCCTTCCTGGGGACACAGACAAGATGGCGCTAGTTCTTCCTCCTCTCCACTTAGCTACTGGACAGTACAGCCACTTACATACTGTACAAGGAAGGTCCCACACACAGAGGATCTCCACAGGGGTCATTATCCTCTCCAGTCTCTACTCCACTATCCAGCAGAAAATCTGCACAGTCCAGATTTAGGTTGGACGACCAGACAGACTACCATTATGTGATGAGCTCTTCTCAAGAGAAATAATTAGATCACTGTTCAAAAGGCACTCTTCTGTGATATACGTGAAATTAAGCCTATAGGAGGGCGCATGCGCGGAGCTCTCCAAGATGGCCGCTTAAGCCCGGAGCTCCGTGCCACCCCGACACTGTCTCCCGCCCCGAGCCGGTGAACGGACATCTATCCGCACCCGGAGACGCCAGCCCGATTCCCCACGATCCCCGGAACCGGTACATGCCACATAGCAGAGTCCGGAGAGACCTCAGACCGGCATACCAAGCTGCACAGTCGGAGTCCGCTCGAGCCAAGATGGCGGATCCGGCGCCTCACACAGCGGAGATGGAGGAAGGGGAATCCTCACAGGCACATCACGACATCGGCGGTGCACAGTACCTCACCCCAAAGGGCGCAGTGAGTACTCACTTGCTTCTTACTCCGTCCCCGGCATCCACGGAATCCCTGTTGGGACGGATGGCGGCGGATTACTCACTGTCCCCAGTCTGTGATTCTCCCGCCATCATTCAGCACTGTTCTGGCCTACTGTGCTCCGCCAGGCCTGACACCTCACATTCAGATGATATCATCTCTAGGATGTCGGTCCTCCTGAACGATGGTCTCACACAAGTCGCATCTAAGATCACTTCTGATCTCAAAATGGATCTTCAGAACCTGGGATCGCGTATGGAAGCGATCGAAAATAAATTGGACATGACGATCGCAAAAACTAATCAGCATTCCGCCCTAATACACACCCTGCAGGAGCAAGTGGATTCTGCCTTGCTTAAAGCAGAAGATTTGGAAAATCGTTCGCGCAGGGAAAACTTCAGACTGAGAGGGCTTCCAGACACAGTCACAGATATCCCTGCTGCCATCCACAGTCTGATTAAGGATCTCATCCCGGAGATACCGGATCACAAACTTGAATTGGATAGAGCCCACAGGGCTTTAGGCCCTCCTAGAAAGGACGGTAACCCGAAAGACGTGGTAGTTAAACCTCACTTTTACACAGTTAAGGAGGAAATCATTAAAAGGGCACGCAATGCCCCTCAGCTCACATGTCTCGGACACCCGGTGCAAATTTTCGCTGATATTGCTCCGTCTACCATTCAACGACGAAGGGCATTGAAACCACTGCTTACCGTCTTGGCACAAAAAGAAATTAAATATTGGTGGGCATTCCCTTTTGCATTGAAGTTTTCCCTAAAGAATAAAACATACTCCTTCTCCAGTCTTCAAGACGGCGAGAGACTGCTCCTTCACCTCAATATTCTCTCACAATCCCCAGAACAACATCACCCGTCTACCAACCCAGGATCCTCTAAACGCCCGATCCCAACGAGTCCTCTGACGCCCGTGTGGAACAAAACCAAATTCAAGCGATCCAAGGACAGTAATCCTCCGTGAACTCTCTGGTCATTTTTTATTTTTTTTTTCACAATTCTCAAACTTGAGAACGTGGTTCTCTGTGGACATCTCTTTTTGTGGTCCATTTGACGTCTGATTATACCTGACTTGCTGTGACTTTAATAGTTCCCTTTTTTCCCTTTTTTTTTTGTTTTTGTTTTTGTTTTCTCTTCCTCTCCCCAAAGTGGGGTCTGGAGCTCTTCCCACAACGTATGTTCCATCTTAGTATGTAGCTTATCTCATCATGCCCCCATGAGGCATGCCTAGATCAACCGCTTCTCATATTGGTTTACAGTTATGGCGATCTCTATGTCTGGGGGGTTTTTCTCTATGTTTAGTTAACTTGGTTCACCTTTTTATGCGCACTTTGATGTTTTTTTTGTTATGTTTCAGATGGGCGGGACCCTGTCGGAGTGGTCGGATGACGCCTCCACCTGTCACCAGGGAACTCTATATTCTGGTCTTCCCGGTGTGACAGACCCCGTTTCCCACATCAGGGGGACGGGACATTGACTACCTACCGGTTCGGATTGATGCAGATCGCAATCCGATGCCGAATGTCCTTTTTGGACGTTGATCTGCGCCTTCTTTTTTCTCTAATCTTTCTCTTTCTTCCTTTTCTTGCAGCCGTGCTCTGGAGTGGTTCTGCCGCCTCTCGCACCACGCCAGGTACCGTCTCATCAAGCCTCAGCATTATCTATGATTTACACACTACTACTGGGGTAAGTGGTTTATCGTTCCATGGGCTTCTCTCTTTCGGACAAAATGTCACCTTCTAAGGTCTCCGCTCCACGTCTCCGCTTAGCTACACATAATGCTCAGGGTCTCAATTCTCCCGTGAAACGTAGGAAAGCATTTCAGGAGATGCACCATAGGAAAATAGATGTTTTGCTACTTCAGGAAACTCATTTCCCGAAATCGTATAAACCCAGATTCCTACATGCCAAGTTCCCCACCTTTTATTTAGCTAGCGCGGACACCAAAACTTGCGGAGTTGCGATTCTATTCGCCAAGTCTTGTAGATTCACTTGTACTTTGGAATTAGCGGATGAGGGAGGTAGATTTTTGCTGATTAAGGGCACGATTGATGGCCAATTATACTCCTTCGTATCATACTACGCCCCTAACTACAATCAATTAAAATTTTTCCAAAATATGTTTAAAATACTTCTCCCCCATTTGGAGGGCCATATTATTTTTGGAGGGGATTCCAACACAGCCTTCGATTTCAGCCTGGATAAGTCCAGACCCCCGGGAGCCCAGTCAATAAGACCCACTAAGTTCAGCCTGAAAATTGCCAAGTTGCTTCAACAAACCGGATTGATAGATTGCTGGAGGGAATTCAATCCCACAACCAGAGATTATACCCACTTCTCCCACCCACACCAGACTTACGCACGCATCGACCACATTCTCATGTCTACTACCTTGCTGCCGTATGTCCAATCCGCGTCTATTGTAGACGCGGTATGGTCGGATCACTCCATGGTTGTGACAACAATCTCCCGACCCCATCCCGCTAATGCCGCTTTCCACTGGAGACTTAACGAATCTATGCTTAGCGAGCCCTGCAGAGTATCCGAAATCGAAAAGGCTATCTCCGAATATTTTCTTCTCAACGATACCGGGGACACGTCCTCGGAGATGTTGTGGGCGGCTCATAAATCCACCATTAGGGGCACCCTAATCCGCATGTCTTCAAACCTTAAACGGGAAAGACGGGCACATATTGATAAATTGGAACAGGACTATTCTGCCCTGCTCATTAAACATAAGGCAAAACCCTCATCTGTTCCCATACGTACGTTGGATGAGGCCAGGGCTGCACTTAACCTTGCCCTCACCAGCTCGGCGGAAAAGTATCTGAGATGGCAGGGAGCCAAGTTTTATCACCACAGAGATAAAATTGGGTCCATGTTGGCATCTAAACTGAAACCTCAAGTTCGTGCGACCCATATCCCCAAGTTCTCTCTTCCAGGGGGTCAAAAGTCTCAAAACCCTAAACGCATCCTGCCGGCCTTTGCAGACTATTTCAAAAACCTGTACTCTTCAGATAGGGTAGGAGCTGATTTGGAACTGGACCTTTTTCTCTCGGATCTCGATATTCCTAAGCTATCCTCTGACCATAGAGCTGAGCTTGATGCGCCCTTTACAGAGTCTGAGGTCACAGAGGTTATTAAATCGCTAAAATTGAATTCAGCACCTGGCCCGGATGGCTTTCCTAACCTATATTATAAAACTTTCCAATCATCGTTAACCCCCCACTTAGTCAGATATTTCAACGAAATACGCTCGGGCAACCCGCTAGATAGAGACAGTAACTCGGCCTTCATCTCCGTTATCCCCAAGCCCGACAAGGATCCTGGGGAGGTTAGCAATTATAGACCCATATCCCTGATAAATAACGATTTGAAAATACTAACTAAAATCCTAGCTAATAGATTATCCTCTTTTATAACTTCATATATTCATAAAGACCAGGTGGACTTTATGCCAGGTAGGCAGGGTCCTGACCAAATTAGAAGGGCAGTGGATATTATCACGGTACTCCAATCAGGGTGGGATGGTTCGAGACGCCAGGAGGGACTGTTGCTTTCGGTTGACTTGCAGAAAGCGTTTGATTCTGTAGAATGGTCATACCTTTTCACGCTCCTAACCAGATGGGGATTTGGTGGTAAATTTATGGGTATCATGCGCTCACTGTATTCCACGCCCACAGCTAAGGTTAGGTATCAGGGGTTCTACTCAGACCCTTTCCCAATCTCAAAAGGCACAAGGCAAGGATGCCCCCTATCACCCTTGATTTTTGCAATCGCCATAGAAACCTTGGCGTTGGCCATCCGTGCGGATCCCAACATCAAAGGAGTCTTTTGCGGGCCCTCTGAACACAAATGTGCTCTATTTGCGGACGATCTTCTCTTATTTGTCTCATCCCCTACAACCACCCTACCAAACATTTGTTCAGTACTGGACAAATTTGCGAAAGTTTCGGGACTACAGGTAAATTATGACAAATCCTCCATTCTTAATGTCTCGGTCAACTCCCGGGAAGTCCTCTCTCTCCAATCCTCTTTCAAGTTCCAGTGGAGTGAGTCTCATATTAAATATTTAGGTATAAACTTATCGTCCAGAATAGAACTTCTCCATAAACTGAACTATACAGCAATCTATCAATCCTTGGGGAGGGAACTGGCGGACTGGTCTTCCCATAATCTTTCTTGGCTGGGCAGAATCAACTCGATCAAGATGAACGTGCTTCCGAGACTATTATATCTTTTTAGAGCATTACCTATCCCGGTACTCAGGGATCAACTGAAAAAATTCCAAAATACAGTAATAAAATTTATCTGGGGAAAATCGGGCCACAGGCTGCACCGCAAGATACTATTTCAGCCGCGGAAACAAGGGGGACTGGGTGTCCCGAATTTCTGGGCTTATTATCAGGCTGCGAGGCTAGCGCAACTTTCAATTGTGTACTCACGGTTTGAAAAACCGGACTGGGTTCGAATGGAGAGACAGGCGGTACCAACGTATACTTTGGATTTCCTTCTGTGGATCCCCTCCAAAGTAAGACCACCTATCCTAGCCCCTACACTCTCGGCGTCTCTTGCACTTTGGGATACCTTGAAAACTCGGCCGGCCCTGATCTCCCCCATTCAACCGCCCATATATTCAATAAATCCGAAATTCCCACCGGGTATGGATATCAAGGCATTTCGTTGGTGGCTAGATAAGGGCTTATACCGTATAGGGCAATTTTTCACGCCTGGGGGCCCGTACTCACTGAAACATTGCATTGACAAACTAGAGATGCCCAAGTCGGAAACCTTCAGGTTTCGCCAAATTTTTCATTTTCTACAGTCGGTTTCTGTGGGGATGGTGCCCCCTATGGCATTTACGGAGTATGAGACGTGGTGCGGAAACTCGGAGGCACAGAGGGGTGGCATATCATTGATATATTTATCTCTTATGTCTGATGGAACTAGACTTCCCTACATGGAAGCATGGGAAAAGGATCTAACGGAGTCATGGGAGGTAGAGGAGTGGGGACACATGTTTTTTCGCTCTTTTAGGGGCATCAGAAATATATCCTTGATTGAGGCGAACATAAAAGTTCTGACTCGCTGGTACTTGGTTCCAACGAGAATCCATAAAATGTTTCCCTCCTCCTCTCCACTCTGCTTCCGGGGATGCCAAACTCCTGGTACTATGCTCCACGTGTGGTGGGATTGTCCGCAATTGAGGGGCACATGGAATAGAGTATTCCACATGATCTCTAAAGTCATTGGATATAGAATTCCCAGACAGGCGGCCATTGCTCTGTTAAACGCTAAAGTACCTAAAACGCCCAAATATACACAACAACTGATATTCTTTATTTTTCTGGGGACCAAAATGACTATAGCGGCAGCATGGAAACAACGCACGGTGTCCATCAGGAAAATTAGAAATAAAATTACGTGGATCATGTCACAAGAGAAGATGGTAGCCACCCTAACAGATACGGTAACTAAATTTGAAATGGTTTGGGGACCTTGGGCTGCCTATTCAGGAATTTCACTAGTTCCGGGCCTGGCTTAAATTACACTCTCTGGGCGTGCCTTTCCGGTTCACGGCTGCACTCTTTTTCTCCCCCCTTTTCTTCTTCTCCTTCCCTGCTCTTTACCTCTTTCTTTCTCTCCCTATTTCTTCTTATTACTGTGAACGGGGTTGTTTATTACTCACAATTTGTTTCCCTAAGCTAGGGTACACGACACCTTCCCCCCTCTTTTAAACTTGTTGGGGAAGGGGGAGTCATGAAAAGGCTGTTGCAGTCTTCTTGGGGTTTTTTGACTCATAGCCTAGACCGGACTACATGTATACTGGATGTTTCCTTCACCTATCAGTTTTCCTTTTTTGGGGAATCAGTTTTCCTGTTCATATCCGGTATCATAAATTCTTGGAAAAGCGCTATTTAGACATTGTTCTGTTGGCACAATCCAAGCAGTCTGCACACTTTTGTTATTCTTCTTTATTGTGCATTTACCCTGTAACCCAGTTCACGCATACTGTGTTTGCTGTATTTCCTTTGTTCTTGTTATTATTACAACAAAATAAAAATTTTTGAAAGAAATTAAGCCTATAGGTAAACATGACATTAGCACGTAGGCACCACCCAATGTGTTTTGTGTACAAGCATGTCCTCAGGTGCCCCGCATCAGAAGGCAGAACCCCTGAGGACATGCTTGCACATGAAATGCGTTGGGTGGGGCCTACATGCTGATGTCACGCAGTTCTTTCAGGCTTCCAGTTCAGTTTGGTGGCCACCTTAGTAAGTTTTGGCCAACTGTTTGTTTTATCTACATGTATGCTGCAGCTCTTTTATGTAATTTCAAGTTGTGGATGTAATAAATACTACATATGGCTCCTCTGGCTCTGTGTAGTGAGCTAGTTTATTGCAGTGTTTTTTTTTTTTTTTTTTAATCTTTTGTATTGAAGTTTTCATAGGTAAGGTAAAGTAACTGTAACACAAGAATGGTAACGCATGACAATTTTGATGCATATTTAGACAGGTTGCAAAACATTCTGTAAGAACTTACATGGAAATAGCAGAAGTTCAGAATAAACTTGAACATAGTTAGAGATATGATTAACATTAATATTTTTGGTTGGTATGAGTAATGTCTCCCACACCAGACACCCCTATGAGAGCAAACTGTGTCGTGGGGTGGGGAGCATCACATTAGACGATTACTATATCTTGTTACAACTAAGGAACAAAGAAAAAATATATTGCAGTGGCACCATTATCCGACAAGAGTTCAAAATTAAGTACAGTCTAAGAGGTCAGCAATTATCGTTTTGGGGTGGGTTATTTGCTCAGATTTTGTAAATGTAGTCAGGGTTTCCAGGCTGTTGTGAATGTTGTTATATTGTTATTATTTTAGAGCGGAGCTATATTTAAAATCTTTAATCAAAGTAAGTTGGTATTTGACATCTGAGATGTTTGGAGATAGTGAGCTTTTCCATTTGCACATGATGAGTAGTCTTGGTGCAAATAGTATGTGCATTATTAGTGTTCTAAATTTTAGAGGGTATGTGTCTATTCCTATGCTTAAAATTGCCAGGGAGGGGGAGGGATTAGCTAAGATACCCGTGATTTCAGATATAAAAGAGAAGACTTTTCTCCAGAGGGGGGTGATATGAGGGCAGTTCCAGAGGATATGGATTAGGGAGCCTTTAAATGAGCAACCCTGCCAGCACTGCTCATTGTCTATATTTGCAAATGTATGTAATTGCACTGGGGTGAGGTACCATCTGTGGTGGAGTTTTGGGATATTTCCTAGTAATTGACACATTTAGAGGCTTTGTGGCTGTATTGGATAGCTTTGCACCACTGAGAATCAGTGATTGTGTTTTGGAGATCTCGCTCCCATCTTTTGTATGTCGTAGATTGAATACATGTATTTTTATTATGTAGGAGGTTGTACATAACGACTATCCCTTTTGTTTTGGGAGATGTGGAGTTCAGAAAGTGCCAAGCTTTGCTCTGTATTTTAATAATCGGTATGAATTTTTTTTGCAAGTAGGAGGATATTTGCCTATAGGTAGGTGACCCTTGTGGGGAAATTTGGTGTCTGTTTTGTAAAGCTGAGAAGGGTAGAAGGTGGTTCTCATGAATTATGGAGTTTAACGGTTGGTTCTTAATTTGGGACCAGTGAAATAGAGATTAGGGATGATCGAACGGTTCGGGTCGACCATCGGTTCGACCCGAACATTGACTGTTCGAAATTCGGCTCAATTCTGAACTTTTTGCGGAAAAAGTTCGGGATTCGGCAACCAGAACCGACCAAAATGCAATGGGACAGGAACCGGGCTTTAAAAGCCTGTGATTGGACCAGAACCATCGGTAAAAGCCAATTGAGGGGGCAGGAGGATGCTAGGAATGTGATTGGAGTGACTAGGGGGTCCAGAGGCCAATCAGTAGTGAATACGCCCCCCAGTATATAACAAATCTCTAGCACTGTAATACAGGGGCTGTAAGAAGCAGTTCTGTTACTCCTGCTTCAAAAGTGTCATTTAGCAATTATTAGTGTGAGAAAAGGGATATCTAGTGTAGTTAGGGTACTATTTTCCACTATAGTTAGATTCAATAATCTAGTTTCTGTAGGGAAAGAGTTAAGTGTCAGGGTGACCGTAGTGTAGTGTAGTGTAGGGTGAACTGACTCTGACTGCTATGGCAGGGTGACCAAAACCTTCCATGTCAGGGTGTACTCCATAGAAAAAAGATTGTTTGTATTAGAATCGCAATAGAGCAGGCATAGGGCTCCGCTACTTTCACACCTGGCCGTTTTTGTTGCAGGTGTTTATTGGGCTTTTTTGTGGCCATCTTTGGAGGCAGGCATGACATCTGAACTTCTGTGTAGGAGTATATATACACACACACACACACATATATATGTATATATACACATACACACATATAGGTGTGAAAGTAGCAGAACCCTATGCCTGCACTAATGAAATTATTTGCAGGCATAGGGCTCCGCTCCTATCACACCTATATGTGTGTATGTGTATATATACATATATGTGTGTGTGTATTTATACCCCTATACAGAAGTTCAGATGTTATGCCTGCCTCCAAAGACGCCTAAAAAATGCCCAAAAAAAGACCTGCAACAACACACCTGGGCGTTTTTGTTGCAGGCGTTTTTTTGGGCATTTTTTGGGTATCTTTGGAGGCAGGCATAACATCTGAACTTCTGTGTAGGGGTATATATACACACACACACATATATGTATATATAGGATTATAGGGATATGCCTAAATAAGACATGGAGGTAGTTACCCATTGAAAGGGGACTATAGATTTTAAAAGGGGTTTAGAGGTGTCAGGTATCTTTATGTATACAAAATATGTGCAGCACTAATGCTAGCAATATATACACAATAGTAAAGTAATAAGCATAATGTGCTAAAACAGTGAATCAAAACAATAATCCAGCTATAAATAGTCCAGAATCAAGAAGGTGGGGTAAAACTTCCGTGATATGTGTAGAGTGTCAAAACACTCACCAGACTTAAAGAAAGAAAATGCAGTGACTAATGGTACATCTCGAGTGAATAAGGCAGTTGCTTGCGGTGTAGTCTTCCCTTCAGCAATTAGATGCACTAACCAGATGCCATATGATAATGTCCTTTGTATCCAATCCAACCAAGAGCTGAAAGCCTGACCTGGCCTGTAGAGCCAATCCATCAATCACCATGTGCTGGTTACACTGCATAAAACGCTCACCAAAACGGAGTCAAAAGTACTGCTATACTTTTAGCCTTGAGAGGTTCAGTATCTTCTAGTACAGGTTTGTCACCTTTTGTTTTGATGACAGAATGAAAAATTCCTATTCTTCTCCCTTTTGAAATTAGCATACCTAGTCATTTACAACCTGATAAACCTGATGATGTTATTGTCTCCTGGGTCATGGAAATGGGCGCATGGTCCGACCATGTTACATTTTGGATATCTGTCTCGATAGTGTCCTGGAGAATGTACAGTGAGATTTTGAGAAAATTGTAAAGTCCCTTTCCGTGGAATGTTGACACCTCCAAACATCAAACAAGCTGTTGGATTGTAGGAAGGAATTTAAGGCAGATTGACTGGATTTTTTTTGGAGATGGGCCTTTGATGTCTATGAAAAAATCTGGTGCAAGGTTAAAGTCTCCACGCATAAATATTCAGCCTTGTTTAAAGGTATTAACTTTCTTCCACAATTTGCGAAGGAAGCATACTTGACTGGTGTTTTGGGCGTAGATGTTTACAATGGTGTAAGTTGTATTTTTTATTTTGCATATTAGGATGAGGTATCTTCCCTGGGGGTCGGTAACAATAGATATCATCTTGAATGCCAATGTATTCTTGATTGCTATGAGCTCCACCATTTGTTTTATTTTGTGAGTTGACACAAAATATGTGAGGGAAGTCTTTGTGGGACATGGTTGGGGCTTTATCTTGACAGAAATGGGTCTAACACAGACTGTCTCAGCAGAGTTTGCGGGCTTCTGACCATAGAGAGTATCATTTTCCTGGGTGATTTACCCCTTGACATTAAGGGATGTTACTTTGAGGGGCACGTTGAGTTACAGAGGTTGTAATGCTGAGAATACAGAAATAGGGCACCTTTTTCTAGAGCGTTGGTTGTGGAGGTGGGTAGAAGAATTTACACTGAGGTAGTATTTTGTGTTAAAGTAAAGTAGATGATGACTTACATTTTAAAGCAATGGATTCGTACTGGTCTGATGATGCTAGGATGTAATGGATTTAACTTAAGCTGCTTTAGCTGGTGAAGAAAAGCTTTAGGAAGAAAGACTGTAGAAAGAAATTGGAAAAAAGTCAATCTTTCGGTAGAAATTGCTAAACGGAATATTGGTGTTACCAAAAGTTTAACAAAAATAAATAAAAATGATTAAAAATCTGCAGAACTCTGCGTGAGTGGTGTGCAACGCGTCAAGTATTGGGGTTTATTGGCTGACGAGTTGGGCTGCAGCTGTCTTTCCAGGGCATTAGTATATGCTAGGTCTTGTTGAGACATGTCAGGTGGTTATATCATGAGACAGATTAAAGTCATCCCAGTCGGTGGTGTTCTGGTTTCTATGGTTGCGATTGTGTTGTCGTTGCTCCAACAGTTCTAGTATGTGCCACTGCCTTCGCCTAGAGTGTGAATTGAGTAAGATCTGTTTTTCTTTGTAATGATCAGCTTAACCGGGTGACCCCATTTATATTGGATCTGGTGATTTCTGAGAGGCTTAGTGATGGTAGATAGGTTTTTGCACTGCATCATGGTGTATTTGGATAGATCTGCAAAGAGAGCCAAATTGGTATATGGTTGGGGATAGCTGGCCAGGTTATCTGTGGCCTGCATTCAATTTTCTTTTATGTGGAAGAAATGTATGCGGACAATTGTGTCTCTTGGGATAGTCTCTGGGAGGTGTAATGGTTTCAGCAGTCGGTAGATGTAATCATTAATCAATTCACCCGCGGTTGTGTCAGGAAGGAAAGTGGCCATTAGTTGTGTAAAATATTGTTTTTTTTTTAATGCAGATTGCTGGATGGACTCAGGATTACTTTTAAATTTTAAGTTATTTCTTCTGGAGTGGTCCTCCAGATCAACTCTTTTTGCTTTCATCCATTCAATGTCCTTAGCTTCTTCACTGTGCATCCACTAAATCATTAAAGGAGGATGCTTCTCCCATTTTTATTTCTATAGTGGTGACTCTTTCTCCCAAAAAGGAGACTTTAGTTGAAAAGTTATGCATTAATCTAGTGATTTCAGAATGTATGGAGTTTTGCAATGTGAAGAGCATGTCCTTGAGAGTAGTGTCCATGGCAAGTTGGTTTAGAGTGGAGTATGTAGCGATGGAGCTGTTTAGTGTTTGACACATGAGGGATGTCTGTGTTGCAAGGCTTACGTCATTGTCATTTTCTGTGTGCTGGGTCAAATCCAGCTTGGATTTGGCAGGGCTAGCAGATGGTGAGGAAACCGAGTGATGGCTGAAGATGATTCTCCTCTGCTGCAGTTGCTTGTGTGTGTGAAGAAGACAGGCCATCTCGTAGAGCGGCCGCATGTCCGCCGGCGCCATCTTGGAAGGTATTCCATGCTGGGCATCGGGTAAAACTCTGTGTTTCTGTGTCACTGAGCAGTCTTTCCTCCTTTTAGACATGTTCCTGGTAGTCCGGGTGTTTAGGCAGAACGCTGTGAGTGATGAATATGTGTGTCCATTCATCGCTGTTGCCCTAAATAGTCATGATTCCCTGGAGCTGTTTCAACAAGCAGCCATCTTGGTTGGCTTCCAGCCAAGCCCTTATTGCAGTGTTTTAAGCGGGACTGTGACACATTGGAATGTTTTTTTATTGGAGACCTGAGAAAAGAAACAATTCCAGGAAGATTATGATGGACATGATCATCTCGTACCTCTGGTGAGTGCTTAGATGATGGTAGAGTCACAGGAATGTTAATTTGCTTTACGTGGGGGATATCTACATTTACCTATATGCTTCATTTCACATATATCACGGAAAGGTATATTTGAACAGTGATCTAATTACCGGTATTTCTCTTGAGGAAACGCAACTTTTGCTGGTGAAATTGGACTGAACTTTTCATGGACATTATATTTTGATACACACACTGTATTTGTTTTACACTGTTTCTACTTTAAGTGATGCACTTTAATTTATCGTTGGATTTATACACAGGGTATGTAGAGTCACTCTGCACGCCTGCTACCATGACCTACAAACACTCCCATATTTTTTTTTTGTTTTGTTTAAAGCGGTTGTAAACCCTTGGGAAAAAAAAAAAAAAAAAAACACCTGCAAGACAAAGGCATAATGGGCTAGTATGCATTTCATACTAGCCCATTATGTGTAACTTACCTTAGAACGAAGCCCCGACACGGACCCCCGGACATCGCTGCGGGCGCTGCCATGATCCATCGCCGTCTCTTCCGGGTTCGGCGGCTCCGGCGCGGTGATTTGCCGGAAGAGACGGCTCCGGCGCGATGATTGGCCGGAGCCGCGATGACGTCACTCCCGCGCATGCGCGCGGGAGTGATTTTCCGGCAAGCTCCCGGCAAATTAATTGAAGGTCCCCCCGGACCTTCAGAACGCATGCGCCACTCGCGAGAGCGGCTGCATGCACTGTAAATATCTCCTAAACCATGCCGGTTTAGGAGATATTATTTTTACCTACAGGTAAGCCTTATTATAGGCTTACCTGTAGGTAAAAGTGTCAAAAAGCGGGATACTACCGCTTTAATATATGTTTATTGAAGAAGAAATTGCAATACAGAAAACAAACAGTAAACCAGGCGTAAAATGTACAGAGGAACAACGAGACAAATAAAGATATCGCTGTTGCGACAGTGCGTTACATGAAAAGATATCAGTGAGACAAAATGAACACCATTCTTTGTGAACAACAACATTACAGATCAAAGCATCATTCCTCATGTAGAAATTATAGGATGATAGAAACAGGAGCAGGAGCAGAAGAAGGGTAAGAGAGGAAAATGGGAAAGAAGGGGATAGAGTGGGATATAGAAAGAAAGGGGTATAGTGAAGAGGAAGAGAAAGTATGCAGGCCGCGGGTGGCAAGTCCATAATAACATGATGTGAACAAAAAAAGGGGGGGGGGGGGGGTTCCTGGAGGAGAATTGAGAACATCACAAAGGCAATGTAAGTCAGGCAATGCAGGAATAAAGGATAACACCGACAGTGTACAATGCAATTACTATACAATATAATGAGGACCATATTCAGTAAATGATATGGCAAACTTAGACAGTGTTGCGTGGTGGGGACTCAGAGGGGTCTGAAGAGAGAATGGACAGATATAAAGGGGTAGTTTTGAACGTGGATCATGGAGACCAAGTTACTAGAAAGAGATCCAACTTGTCACGAGATATGTGGGAAAGTTCTTCAAATTGGCAGACCTCTTCGATTTTTCTCAACCATTGACCAATAGAAGGGATAGTTGGTTCACCCCAGAAGGTAGGGATGAAGGCCTTGGATGAGTTCAGCAAGTGTGGTATGATTTAGCGTTTGTAGCGGGATATCGATTGGGTGGAACAATGTAGTAACACAGTCCAAGGATCTGAAGAATGTACCTCCCCTGTGATTTCTTTTATGAGGCGAAGAATTTCCATCCAAAATGGCTTAATCAGGGGGAAACACCCCCATATGTGTGCATGAGATGCGGTGTCTCCGCAGCCCCTCCAACATAACAGGGAGCTGGAAGGAGACGTTATGCAATTTCAATGGGGTGTAATACCACCTGGATAGTAACTTATAGTTAGATTCAGCAACTTTTGTAAAAATGGAAGAGGTATGTGCTAGGGCGAGGATCTTATCTATTTGGACATCCGAGATCTGAGATCCAAGATCTAGTTCCCATTTGTGTAGAAAATATGGGTAAGGTTGACTTTGGAGGTCAATGAGGGCTTTATAAAATTGAGAAATAGAGTGTAGAGGGGGCTGCCGGTGTTTAAACAAGAGTTTGATGGGATTCAAAGCCGAAAGGTCTCTCAGGGGGTGAGGAAGAGCATGGTGGAACGTAAGTAGTTGTCGATCTCTCCAGCGGTCCATAGCTGCGGCAGGTTTTGTTCCAAATAGCAATTTCAGAGGTTTTGGTATGTTGGACCGAACAACATGGTGCAGTAGAAGGGGGCCTCCAGGTGACCAAGCATGAAAACTAACATGTATTGAGCCAGGGAAAAAATAATTGTGATGTAAGAGGGGCATGAGGGGGAGGTAAACTTCCAGGAGTGTTGTTTGTGAGGCGAATTCCACACTGCTAAGGTAGAGGTAGTCAAAGGTGAGGTATGGGGGGAGAGAGCCCTAGTATTACGGGGGATCCATGGAACCACAGCAAGGTCAACATTACTCAGATCATATTCAAGCTGTACCTATAGTTTAGAGTTAATGGAGTATTTCAAGTTGATCACTTGAGACAACGAAATAGCGTGAAAATACTCTCTCACATTAGGGAGTGCAAGCCCCCCAGAACGCTTTGAGCGATAAAGAGTCACCCTGGCTATCCTGGGGTGCCTGCCCTGCCATACATAAGCCGAAAACCAATGATTGCAAAAGAGAGAAGAATCCTACTGGCACACCCAGCATTATCATTTGACAAACAAAAAGGAAGCGGAGGAGAATGTTAATTTTCACTATATTAATTCTGCCTAGCCAGGAGTGAGAGAGGGAGGCCCACTTATGCAGTTCGGATTTAACCGTATTCAGTAGGGGGATATAGTTATGATGAAAAATAGAGCGTAGTCGGGGAGTGAGAAAGATACCTAGGTACTTCAGTTTGTTAGTGCACCAACGAAAAGGGAAATGTGGGAGTAGTGAATCTACTAGCGGACAGGGGATATTAATGTTGAGAATTTCAGACTCTGACAAATTAATTTTGATATTTGAGAGTTGGCGAAAGTCGCTGAAGGCCATCATGACATTGGGAAGAGAAATACGTGGCTGCTGAATAAAAAACAAAATGTCATCTATGTAAGCAGCATATTTATGCATCCTGTGGCCGACTGTGATGCCGTGAATGTCTCGGGTTTGTCTGATTGTTGTGAGAAATGGTTCAAGAGAGATGGCAAACAGCAGGGGGGACAGAGGGCACCCCTGCCAAGTGCCATTACCTAGTGTGAAGGGAGTGGTCAGGATCCCGTTTATGCAGACCTGTGCTGACGGGTGAGAGTATAGGGATGCAATACGACATAAGGCCTTCTCAAAATGGTCAGCAAATAATCCCAGTCCACCCTGTCAAACGCTTGTTCGGCGTCAGTCGATAAGGACAGGGTGGGCTGGGAGTGAGTGCAGACAAAATGAATCAGGGATAGAGAGTGAAGGGAATTGTCCATACTGGGATGAACCCAGTTTGGTCAGCAGATACCCAGGATGGGAGGAGTGGGACAAGACGATTAGCTAGGACTTTGGAATATAACTTGAGGTCTACATTTAAAAGGGATATGGGGCAGTAGCTGCCACAATCAGTTGGATCTTTACCTGGTTTAGGGAGTATGGATATATGAGCAGACAGGGACTCGGGTCGGAAGCCCGTTGATTTAGATATGGAATAAGAGGTCAGATGGGGTAGCAAGATATCGCTAAACATTTTGTAGTATGCAACGGTATAACCGTCTGGGCCTGGGGCTTTGCCCGAAGGCGTCAATTTTAGGGCTAGTTGAAATTCTTCAACCTAAAAATCCTCCTCCAGTTTTAGCAGAGAGCATTTGGAAAGTTTGGGAAGGTTTGCCCATTTTAGGTAAGTTTGAATTTCTCAGGGGGTGAAAGGTGGCAAAGATCGCCTTCTACATTGTAAAGTCTGCGGTAAAAATCTCTAAACGCATCAGCAATCTGGGGGGAGGAGTGAAGGAGGGTACCGTTGGGCGATTTAATCTTTTTAACAAAAGCGGTGGTTTTCATTTCTTTAAGGGATCTGACTAAAATTCTGCCCGGTTTATCGCCCCATTCATAACGTTTGTGGGAGATCAAATTAAATTTACGTTTAGTGTCTTTGTCCAGGAGGGACCTCAATGTCTCTTTCACTCGAGTCAAAGCTTCGAGATTGGAAACATGCAGGGATAGTTTATGGGCTCTCTCCAGCTCCGCTACCTGATGCAGTTGCTCAGTAATTGGCCATGCTCTCTCTTTTTCCTTGTCCCAAGCTCCAAGAGTTTCCCCCGCATGGTAGCCTTTTGAGCTTCCCAAAATAGAGAGGGAGAGGTCCCAGGGGACTCATTCTCATCAAAGTATAGTCATAGGGCATTGGACAAGGCCGCAACATCCGTTGGGTTAGTTAGGAGGGAGTCGTTGAGCTTCCAACTGTTGAAGCGGATGGGGAGAGAGGGCAAGGTCAGGGTCACCGATACAGGTGCATGGTCAGAAATGGTAGAATAGCCAATAGAAGCAGATTTCAGTAGCGATAAGTGGAAACGGTCCACAAGAATATTATCTATCCTGGAGTAGCATCTATGAGTCTTGGAAAAGTGGGAGTAGTCCCTATCCTTAGGATGCAAGATGCGCCAAACATCCATCAGTTGTAATTAAATTAATTTCTTTTTGACCGCAGAAATTTGCTTAAACGGAATAGTGGAACATCCATGGGAAGTGTCTAGTACAGAGTCAAGGGTCATATTTATGTCTCTAGCCACTACTACCAGGCCTTCAGCAAACCCCACCAACTTAGACAGTGTTTGGGACAGGAAGGAAGATTGGGTATGATTAGGACCATAGATGTTAGCCAAGGTACAGCTGGTGTTACCTACAGAACCCTTAATAAACAAAAAGCGACCTTGTGGGTCTGATAACATTGAGGCTAGTTGAAAAGGGGTGTTTTTGTGGAACCCAATGGCGACCCCTTTAGCTTTATTAGTAGGTGCAAGACTATTGTACCACGAGGGAAAATAAGCAGAGGATAGCTTGACATTCATGGTAAGTGAAAGGTGAGTTTCCTGTAGGAAGGCTATGGAGCAGGAAGCTCTGTGGAGTTCTCTATATACCTGATGGCATTTTTGTGGGGTGTTCAAACCTCGCACATTATATGATACAATTTTTATAGTCGCCATTGGGTTCAAGTAACACCCCCCTCTTCCAAAAGCATACACCTGGGCCTGCAAGAAAGAAGAGCAAGGAGTTGGGAAGGAGGTCATTGTCTCTAGTGGCCTCGGGTAAACCTCTGATATGCAGATTGTTCCTGCGATTATGATTCTCGAGGTCCTCCAATTTGTAGAGAGCGGTACGGGGAGCTACTGCCAACTGCATCACTTTTTCTTGCAATTCTTTAATGGCGCTCCCCTGAGTGTCTTGCCGCTGCTCCGTGTGCTCCACCCTAGTCAGCAAGTGGGATATGTCAGAGCGAACCGCCGTGATCTTTTTCTTTAGGGACCGTTCGAGATTGTGGAACATGCCCCCTATCTCCTGCTTCAGACCGTGTAGGTGGGAGGACATGTCAGAAGCCGTGGGTGAGGCAGGGTCCTCCATATGATCGGAGAAGTTTGAGGAGGAAGGGGAGCACTCTCGCAGTGAGGCAGAGTGGACGGAAGAGGCTCTTCATGGCCCTGCTGCCGCGGGTGTGAGTGCTCGCACTGCCCGCAGAGAGAAATCGCTTGATGGAGCCTGAGGTGGATTTCTTTGAAGAGGATGTGATTCCAGGACATTTGCCCGACAAGGGGTGAAGATTAGGGGTCTTAGAAGGCATCGCCAGAGGTCAGATGGCTGGGAAGCTGCCGGAGCTCTTTCTAAGCATGTCCGCTCGGCGCCATGCAGAAACCACACCCCCCACTCCCATATTTTTATATTTTATGTGGTGAGCTCTATTACTCCTTTTTGGAGTACACTGGGAACCTTCCATATTCTATAGTTTCCTCCTCCACATTAAACCATTTAGACTCCACGCTGAAGGACATGCTGGTTTCCCTAAGGGGCAAATTACATATGATACATCTTATGCAGCCATTTAGCAAAGAGGTATAAGCTATTGGGCCTAGAGTGGATCATATTGAAAACAAGATGGGCAAATTTGCCAGTATGATGAATAACCTTGTAGATGCTTATCAGGAGAATGAAGATGAATGCAACTGGATAAAAGCAAAGGAGGCTGATCCAGAAGATGATTCTAGGTGTAATAATGTCAAGATTAGACAAATACCTGATGCAGTACAACAAGCCGACCTACATACATTTGCCTGTGACTTCCTCATTACTTTATTTCCTTATTAAAATGTGTCTAAACTGGTCATTGACAGAATCCATCTTCTACCCAAACCCTCTCATTTACCTGACCTAGTGCCGAGGGATGTGGTAATGCATATACATTTCTTCCATGTAAGAGATAAGCTTCTGGCAAGAACATGCAGTTAATTATCACTTTTTGTTCCCTATACTAATCTGCACTTTTAAACTTACCTCTCAAAACATACCTTGCAATTGAGAGAAAAGCTCAATGCCATCAGTAAAGCTTTTTGAAACCAAAAAAATAATATGTACATGGGGCTATCAAACCCAGCTTCTTATACACAAGAATGGGTGTGCCCTTGTGACTGATAATCTGACAAAAGGTTGCATCTGTTGAAATTGTGGGATATCATCCCAAACCATTCCACCTCTACCAAAACAACTCCCAATCCAGAGAAAATCACACCTGAGTGGCAACAAGTGACTCAAAAACCTCTATCTAAACTGGTTTAATGTGAGTCTTGCATGCTTGACCCCCCCCCCCCCCCGTGCGCGCTGGCAGCCGATGTGCCTGTCAGCTAGTTCCGGATAATGATACAATGATTTACACTGGGGCCATGCTGATCGGCTGTGTATGTTTACAGCCCTGAGCTGAGCTCTGTGTTGACATTTAACACAGAGCTCTGCAGAGATGAGAGCAGGAATGAGAAACATGGAGATCAGTTAGCAAAAACACACAATGTACACTCATTACACATTTGTAGGCACATATTTAACCCCTTGTTTGCCTTGGATGTTAACTCCTTCCCAGCCAGTGTCATTAGTATAGTGACAATTTATAGTATTAGCACTGAGAACCGCATTAGTGTCACTGATGATGTCAGTGGCAGTTAGTCAGTTCCCCTCCATTGTCAGTTAGTGTCAGATCATCTGCCGCACTATTGCAGTCCTGTGGCATTGTTCTAAAATCTTAATTAACTACCTCAATACTGGGCACTTAAACCCCCTTCCTTCTCAGACCAATTTTCATCTTTTAGCGCTGTTGCATTTTGAATGACAATTGCGCTGTCATGCAACATTGTAACTAAACCAAATTTGTGTCATTTTTTCCCCAACAAATAGAGCTTTCTTTTGGTGGTATTTGATCACTGCCAGGTTTTTTCTTTTTTGGTGCACAAATAAAAAAAGACAGAAAAGTTTGAAAAAAAAAAAAAACGTTTTTTTATTTAGGTTATAAAATTTTGTGAATAGATACGTTTTTTCCTGCACTGATGAGCACTGATGACGACGCACTGACAGGCACTGATGAGGAGACACTGATTGGGTGGCACTGATGGGGTGGCACTGATATGCAGCACTGATGGGCACTGATAGGTAGCACTGATATGCAGCACTGATGGGCACTGATATGTGGCACTGATAGATAGCACTGATATGTAGCATTGGTGGGCACTGATAGGCAGCGCTGATGGGCACTGATAGTCAGAACTGATGGGCACTGATCGGCGTCACTGATGGGCACTGATGGGCACTAATGGGCGGCACTGATTGGCACTGATGGGGGGCACTGATGGGCACTGATAGGCAGCACTGGTGGGCAATAATGAGCACTGGTGGGCGGCACTGGTGGATGGCAATAACGGGCACTGGTGGGCAGCACTGATATATGGCATTGGTGGGCAGCACTGATAGGAGGGCACCACTGGCAGGCTGTTTGCCATCCCTGGTGGCCATGGTGGGCATCCCTGGTGGTCATGGGTGGGCATCCCTGGTGGCTCTAGTGGCACCCCACCCCCCCAGGGCTGCACTGGTAATTAATGTTCTGATTACCAGCACAGACCCCCCCTGTGATCAGTGAGTACTTAGAAATACTCACTGATCACCCCAGCTCCAGTATCGATCCTCTTCTTCTCCTCCCTGACAGGATCTGTCAGGGAGGAGAAGAGATCGAAGCCGTTACAACGCCTGTATTTTCATTGCATGACGGCTGTGATTGGACACAGCCGTCATGTGATCAGGAGGGCCAATCACAAGGCCCTCCTGATGCATCTTGTTGCGATGTGTCCGAGGGACACAGGCACATCAAGATCGTGCCGCTGCGCGTGCACGCGGCGGCGCGATCTCGCTCCTTCTGAAGGACGTTCCGGAATGTCCATTCAGAAGGACGAGACTCCCACCCGGCCGTATATGTACAATGGCCAGGTGGGAGGTGGTTAAAAAGAAAATGTAGCACTTTTACAAGCATTTTTGTCTTTCAAAAACTTGATTGATTCAGACACCTGAACTTAAGCCTCACCTGGATTAACATCTTTTGAGCTGTTTTACTTACGCAATGGGCTTAAAGTGTTACTAAACCCAGGATCTTGCATTCACAATATCTGGCCTTCCTCAATACACAGAACATAGAAATGCAATAGTTTTAGTAAATATAAATTGCTAAATACCTTTTCTCATCAGCAGTAGATAGCAGTCTTATGACTTTTATCAGTGTCTGGTTAAAGCTTGTAGGAGGAGTTTTCGTACTGCTCTGACTGTCCTATAAGACTGCAGGACCCCTGACCATCTGTCTGGACAGTGCTAACTGGCTGATCACATACACTATCCCCCCAAAAAAAAAAAACTCTTGAGCAATATGCACCAAGTTGAGCATATGTAGCTTGTCCCCTAGCCTCGGTTCTATCAGTAGATGGTTTGGGGGTAGTGAAAGAAGGGGAGGATCAGAGAATACAGGATCAAACAGCCTTTTTACACAATGCAGAGGATTAACCCCTTAGGTTCCACAGTGAGTATAACACACTGTACAGGAGAGCTTAGACTGGGAGAAAGAGCAGTGTCACAAGAAGCCAGTATATATTGTATGTTGCAGTGCTAACAATGAAAATGCTGATGGAGGATCGAACAGAGTGACACAGTAGATGAGCTCATTAGTCTTCTGCTTTTCCTTTTACATTTTAGTCACAAACGGGGAGGATCAAGACCTGTAACTGTTACTTATCTGTAACAGAGAAAGATCAGATCTCCTGCCTGTCAGACCGTGCAGTGTGGAAGAGCTGTGTAAATTTTAGAACTAGAGAAATACAAATTCTTGGCAGATAAAACTGTTCCCTTATGTATTTCACGTGTGGTTAGCTGTTTGCCTGGAGCTCAGCTTTAATCAGAGAGACCAATCATGGCCCTGGTCTGAAACCTGTTTGCGGTCCTACTTTATCCAGTAGTAAATTTCCACAGCAGTACTTACATTATTCTCTTGAGCAATGCACATTTTCATTAGAAAGAATAGTTGTGGTACAAGTGAAAAGTGTACCAGATCTTAGCATTCATCCTTAATACAAGCAGCACAAGGAGGCTATTAAAGTGAATATATAAACCAAACCTCAAACCCACTCATGGGAAGTATTTTCTTGGTTTTAGTCTTCTGAGTAAAGTAAACATGTTTAACATACTGATAAATCAAATGCAGGGCAAAGATGTATGTAGAGATTGCATTCGTATTTGCTTTACAAGCTTCAAGGGTCTTTTCTTCATTGTCTGATTGAATCATAAACACAGCCTGCTTCACAGATAATATGCTGCACAATGTTCATTTTATTTCACTGCCATCACAATAAAAAAGAGATATATGTGGATGTCTGAATATTATTGGCATCTATGGTGTATGGCAGCATTTTGAATTAATTATTTTACTATTAATCTGAATCCCATCCTGGGTAGTGACTATAAGCATGTGTTTAATATCATGCAGATGTTCAATGCTATGGTTCATCACTGTGCAGATGACATATTTCACTTCTACTCCTCATTCAATTGAAATAAAAAATACATAAAGGATAATCCATAGTTAGAACTATAGGCATAGCTACCCACACAAGGTGTAGTTGTAGTTCCGGTGGTGGTTGTGATGGTTTGGTGATAGGAGAGGGGGAAATGTGCCGTTACTTCCTTAAAGCCCGTACACACGATAAGAAAATCTGTAGGAAAAATTCGTCCGACGACCGATCTATAGATTTTCGGATTGTTAGTATGGTGCTTTCGACAGCCGACTCTTCGGCTGACAAAATCCTGATGTGCAGGCTATATAATTTTTGTCGTCCGTCAAAACAACGTCCGATTTTTGTCTCATTAGTACAGATTTCGACGGAAAAAAATCTTAAGAGCAAGACTAGGCATGCTCAGAGACGAGAACACATACAAAACAATCCAACACATAACATCACTTTTGAAGTAGAATTCTGTCGTACGGGAAAATTCGTATGAAAAAAAACCTCTTCACTTTCCACATCAGACTAGCATGCCACAAAAAACGGACGACAGATCGTTCGATAATCTGATCGTGTGTACTGGGCTTTAGACCCTGCCTCTATGTGTAGGCCCCTGTGTTGGACTTAGTCCTTAGAGAGACGGTGTTAAAATCTGATATGAAGAACCTCCACTTCTTTGATTGTATCTAACATCAATTTATTATCAAATAACCACCTCTATACGGCCCTTTGTTATGTCTGCTTGAAGCCTGAGATGATCTGATTTGTCCTCTTGAAGTTATTAATTTGCTTTTAACTAAGAGACTTTTTTGGATAACTGTCACAAGTAAACATAAAAAACTAGAAGCAGTGTGTAACCGCTAAACTCATAATTTTATCAATACACTTGATATGGGAAAAAAATGGGAAAAATGGGTTGATTTTAAAAAATCAAGTAAGTACGCAGAAATTAATATTTAAATACCAATGAAGAAATAGGAACAAAGGATCAATAAAAGAGAAGGGCGTAAGACATCTAATGGGAGGAGAAATAGCGAGAGATCAGGCCATACATTTTTATAAATTTTCACTCTTTGTTAAATTATAAATAAACAGAGAAAGGAAAGGCAGCAGAGAAAGTCAAGAGTAATAATATTGGAAGGAGAGAGGTAGGGAGGGTTGGGGGGGAAGAGGTGGGAGGGGGGAGAGGGGAAATAGGGGAAAAATGTTTTGTAACGTAATCACGGTTTTCTTTAATTATCAGGGAATTTCTTCCTTTTCTCTTTTTGAAATGTTAAAAAAAAAGAAAAAAAAAAAAAAAGAATACACTTGACAGTATTTATTAATATGATATAAGTCTACCAACGTACCGAGAATTGCACATGTTTTTAATGTCCCTTCAACTTTGTATAATAAAGCTTCTAATGTTTTATACAATTGAATGTCCTTGCATTTTTCTCAAATATACTAGTCCTATATTATTCACATTTTACTTGTATCTATTTGTTAAATGTTTGTAATTTGTGTATGTTTTTCTATACATTTTATTAATTAATAAATATTTATATAAAAAAACGTAATAAAAAATATTTAAAAAAAATGTAAACAAATATAAAAAAAATATTATTATTATTATTTCTTTTTTTTACATACTGTCTCCAGTTAGTATCCTGGATTGCTGACACACCAGTTATATGATGATGCTGTACTGCATAGGTGACAGTCTGTAAAAAAAAAAAAAATTGTGAACTATTTTCTTTTATTATTTCTTCATTTTCCAAAAAGCTTTGACAAAAAAAATGACTCATTGAAAAAAACTTGCCATACCCCTTAATAAACACTTTGGACTGCTTACTTTCCAAAAAGGAGTCATTTGAGGGTGTTTGTACTGCACTGGCATTTTTGGGCCTCAAGAAATGAGATAGGCAGTCAGTACATCAGGATTTTCAGATACATTTTCAGATATATATACACTGTATATCATAGTTTGTGGACTCTATAACTTTCCTACAGACTAAATCAACTGACTTGAGTTATTTTTACCAAAGAAATGTAGCAGAATACATTTTGGCTTTAATTTATGAAGAAAAAGTATTTTTTTAGCAAGAAACAAAATATATATATATATATATATATATATATATTTTTTTTACTCATAATTCAATGATTTAGCAAAAAATAAAACACCCTGTGGTGATTAAATACCACCAAAAGAAACCCTTTTTGTGTGAAAACTATAATAAAAATGTCATTTGGATACAGTGTTGCAATATCACACAATAATAATTTAAAATGTGCCATCGCTGAAAGCTGAAAATTGACCTGGGCAGGAAGGGGGTGAAAGTGCCCTGTATTGAAGTGGTTAAAGTTGAAAAGTTCTTCAACAATTACTGATACAATGCACACTTCTGTACTGGCAGCTCTGCTACTTTCAATGATCTAAAGGCAGCAAAGTTCAAATGTTTGCTATGGTGCCAATTATTTGTAATTATGCCCTATGGTACACCACATATTCTAAACCTTTCAAAAACTACTAGGCAGTAACTATGAGTCATCTAAACACTTTCACCATATACTTGTTTTGACCAGTACTAATGACTGATATTAGGTGGCAATGTGAAAAACTGAGGAAAAAGATTTTATTTAATAAATTAACTGGGTGGAGACAGGGCAGCCGTACTGAAAACAAAAGATGCAAATTTAAAATTAATATTTGCATCCTCATAAATACATAATATATAAAAATATGTGGCTTTAAAATTATAAGTTGGCTAGAGTCAAATTTTACGATAGATGACAAAGCGCTTATGTTACAGTGCCTTGCGAATGTATTCGGCCCCCTTGAACTTTGAGACCTTTTGCCACATTTCAGGCTTCAAACATAAAGATTAGGGTTGTGCGAACATGGACTGTATTATTCGTGTTCGTACCGAATAATTGGATTTTTGTTACCCGAACACGGACCCGAAAACTTTACTGTATATTCGGGTACAAATCCGTGTTTGGTCATTTTATTTCCAGGTTTTGTATGCATTGGCGCGCTTTTCATGGCGGGCTTTCAACAGCCAATCAACAAGCGTTTAACTGGTGTGCCTTAAGCCATCCCAGCCATGCCTACAAATGTATTAGTAGCTGTGATTGGCCATCTGAAGCATGTGGCCAAGTCTTTATAAGTTCGAGCCAGCGCCGCTGCGTCATTCTGCTGTGTTAGTTCAGGGACAGAGCACACATCATACATGCTGGCTGCTGATTAGGGACAGACAGGCAAAAACCATTTGTGTCCGGATAGAATTGAGGGACAGGTCGGAGTGTGTTAGGCAGGGTGAGTTGTAGGGCATTTTAGGGCGAGGCTGCTGATTTTTAGGGTCAGTGTTCTACAACCGATATTGCTGTGTGGGGGGGGTTTGCAGTGACCGATCTTATCAATCCTTTTAGGGAGAGGCTGGAGATAGGCAGGTGTCAGTGGTCCACATCGATTTTGCTGTGTGTGGGGTGCAGTGAACACAATCTTTTTTGCCCACTGAAGAGGAGGGAGAAAAGTATTTTTCTATCAGTCACTGTGTGCAGCGTTTTTCCTTCAGTGCTGTGCTGTGCTGACTGTGATCATACACTGCTGTGTTCAGTGTTCACATGTGCTATTATTGAGAGATTTCAAAAGTTATACACTTTTTTCTATTCCACTATTCAATATACACCCTTGGGTTAAAAAAATGTAATTGTGGCATAGTCTGTACTAATCTAGTTAAAAATTACAAACTTAAAAAGGGGAATTTTTTTTTTCCCTCCATAGCCTGCAGCAGAGCTGGTCCACATCGATTTTGCTGTGTGTGGGGTGCAGTGAAAACAATCTTTTTTGCCCACTGAAGAGGAGGGAGAAAAGTATTTTTCTATCAGTCACTGTGTGCAGCGTTTTTCCTTCAGTGCTGCTGTGCTGACTGTGATAATACACTGCTGTGTGTGTTCACATGTGCTATTATTGAGTGGTTTCAAAAATCATACACTTTTTTTCTATTCCACTATTCAATATACAGCCTTGGGTTAAAACAATTAAATTGTGGCATAGTCTGTACTAATCTAGCTAAAAATTACACTTAAAAGGGGAATTTTTTTTTTCCCTCCATAGCCTGCAGCAGAGCTGAATGATATAAGACACTGCTGTTCACATGTGCTATTGATAAATCACACCAATTTTATATCATATTTTCTATTCCGCTATTCAATAAAAACCTTTGGGTATAAACAATTAAATTGCGGGATACTCTGTGTTGGTACGTGTGAGATACACCTTTCCAATTTTTGGGGTTCATCTCATACTTCTGAAGATTTGAGGGTGCTGCCTGTTCCGTACTCCTCCTACTCCTCATCCTGCCTTTGGGGGTACAAAAAATAGTAATTGGGGCCTAGTCTGGTTCTGTACGTGTGAGATACATACACTTTTTTTCATAATATTTTCTATTCCGCTATTCAATAAAAACCTTTGGGTATAAACAATTAAATTGCGGGATAGTCTGTGTTGGTACGTGTGAGATACACCTTTCCAATTTTTGGGGTGCATCTCATACTTCTGAAGATTTGAGGGTGCTGCCTGTTCCAAACTCCTCCTTCTCCTCATCCTGCCTTTGGGGGTACAAAAAATAGTAATTGGGGCCTAGTCTGGTTCTGTACTTGTGAGATACATACACTTTTTTTGATAATATTTTCTATTCCGCTATTCAATAAAAACCTTTGGGTATAAACAATTAAATTGCGGGATAGTCTGTGTTGGTACCTGTGAGATACACCTTTCCAATTTTTGGGGTGCATCTCATACTTCTGATGATTTGAGGGTGCTGCCTGTTCCGAACTCCTCCTACTCCTCATCCTGCCTTTGGGGGTACAAAAAATAGTAATTGGGGCCTAGTCTGGTTCTGTACTTGTGAAATACATACACTTTTTTTGATAATATTTTCTATTCCGCTATTCAATAAAAACCTTTGGGTATAAAGAATTAAATTGCGGGATAGTCTGTGTCGGTACGTGTGAGATACACCTTTCCAATTTTTGGGGCGCATCTCATACTTCTGAAGATTTGAGGGTGCTGCCTGTTCCGAACTCCTCCTACTCCTCATCCTGCCTTTGGGGGTACAAAAAATAGTAATTGGGGCCTAGTCAGGTTCTGTACGTGTGAGATACATACACCTTTTTTGATAATATTTTCTATTCCGCCATTTATTCTACACCTTTGGGTAAAAACAATTAAATTGCGGGATAGTCTGTGTCGGTACGTGTGAGATACATACACCTTTTGATATCATATTTTCTATTCCGCTATTTAATCAAAACCTTTGGGTATAAACAATTAAATTGCGGGATAGTCTGTGTCGGTACGTGTGAGATGCACCTTTCCAATTTTTGGGGCGCATCTCATACTGCCGAGGATTTGAGGGTGCTTCAGTCTGCCTCCTGCCTGTTCCGAACTCCTCCTACTCCTCATCCTGCCTTTAGGGTACAAAAAATTGTAATCGGGGCCTAGTTTGTGTTTGTACGTGTGAGATACACCATTTTGTAAAATTTGTCCTATTCCGCTATTCAATATACACCCTTTTGGAGTGTAAAAAATTAAAATACGGCATAGTCTGTATCGGTACGTGTGGGATACACCTTTTAAATTAGTTTGGCGCATCTCCTTCCACCGCAAAGGATTGCAGGGCGCTTCAGTTTGCCTCCTGTTCCCAACTCCTCCTACTCCTCTTCCTCATCCTCCCTTTAGGGTACAAAAAATTTTAATCGGGGCCTAGTCTGTGTTTGTACGTGTGAGATACACCGTTTTTTATCCTTTTTCCTATTCCGCTATTCAATATACACCCTTTTGGGGTAAAAAACATTAAATTGCGGCATAGTTTGCATATTTGACTGTGAGATACACCCGTGCGATACTGTTGTTGTTTTGTTCAATAAACACCTTTCTAGGGCAAGATCTTAAATTACAGAAATATGAGGAGACCGTCAAATAGGGGCCGTGACCTGGGTCGTGGTGCTGCTGGTAGAGCTCCTGTTGCAAGGAGAGGACGTGGTCGATCTGTGCCAGCTACACGCACAAGTGAAACACCTTCCTCAAGTGTTAGTAGGCGACAGAACCTGCATCAGTATTTGGTAGGGCATCATAAGCCTCTAGAAGTGATGATGCCAGAACACGTAGAGGCGATAGTAGATTGGTTTGCTGCTGACAGTGCCTCCAGTTCCTTCACATTGTCTCCCACCCAGTCTACTGCAGAAAGGTCAGAGTTGGCACCTGCAGCCGATGTCCAACCGTCTTTCACCTCACCCCCTTGCAAATCAGGCAAGCAGTCTGAGCCCCAAGTCATACAGCAGTCTCTTCTTCTTTTTGATGACTCTGTCAGCAGGGTTTCCCAGGGCCATCCACCTAGCCCTGCCCCAGAAGTGGAAGAGATTGAGTGCAGCGATGCCCAACCACTTATTTCTCAAGATGAGTACATGCAAGGACCATCGCAGCACGTCTCCGATGATGACGAAACGCAGGTGCCAACTGCTGCGGTGTTCAGAATTGTGGAGACCGACAAGGAGGGCAGGGGTGAAGACTGGGGGGAAGATGATGTGGAGGACGATGAGGTCCTCGACCCCACATGTAATGAAGGTCATGCAGTGACCTGAGTAGTTTGGAGGAAGAGGCGGTGGTCGTACAGAGCCACCAGCACAGCAGAAGAGGGAGCAGGGTGCAGAAGCGGAGCGGCCGTGCCCTAGACACTACACCTGCTACTGCCCAATGCAGCAAGGGAACGAGCGCACCAAAGCCAGCTCAAAGGAGTTCTCTAGCGTGGAAGTTCTTTAGAAAATGTGCTGATGACAGGACACGAGTGGTTTGCACCCTGTGCAATCGGAGCCTGAAGCGAGACATAAACCTTCTCAACCTGAGCACAACCTGCATGATCAGGCATCTAAGTGCAAAGCACGAGCTGCAGTGGAGTAGACACCTTCAAAACCAAGAAACGTCTCTGGCTCATCCTGCTTCTTCTTCTGCTGCAGTCTCGGCCGCTCCAGCCACATCTGTAGTGATACCGGCACCTGCCACCCCGCAAACAGACGATCTGTCAGCAACACCACCACCTGGGTCACCAACCATCTCCACAATGTCCCATGGAAGCGTTAAGCTTTCCATCTCCCAAACACTTGAGAGGAAGAGGAAGTACCCCCCTACCCACCCGCGATCCCTGGCCCTGAATGCCAGCATTTCAAAATTCTTGGCCTTTGAAATGCTGTCATTCCGTCTGGTGGAGACGCACAGTTTTAAAAACCTTATGTCGGTGGCTGTCCCACAGTACGTCGTTCCCAGCCGCCACTACTTTTCCAGGCAAGCCATCCCTTCCCTGCACAACCAAGTGGGGGAAAAAATCAGGTGTGCACTGCGCAACGCCATCTGTGGCAAGGTCCACCTAACTACCAATACGTGGACCAGAAAGCACGGTCAGGGGCGTTATATCTCCCTAACGGCACACTGGGTAAATGCAGTGGCGGATGGGCCTGAGGCGGATAGCAACTTGGCGCATGTCCTTCCACCACCGAGGATTGCAGGGCGCTTCAGTTTGCCTCCTGTTCCTAACTCCTCCTACTCCGCTTCCTCATCATCTACCGCCTCCTCATCCGCACAGCGTAACACCTTCACCACCAACTTCAGCACGGCCAGGGGTAAACGACAGCAGGCAGTTTTAAAACTTTCCTGTTTGGGGGAAAAACCACACACCGCGCAGGAGTTGTGGAGGAGCATGGAACAGCAGACAAATGAGTGGTTGCTGCCAGCGAGCCTCAAGCCCGGCCTGGTGGTGTGCGATAATGGGCGAAATCTCATAGCAGCTCTGGGCCTAGCCGGTTTGACGCACATCCCTTGCCTGGCGCATGTGCTGAATTTGGTGGTGCAGAGGTTCCTTAAAAACAACCCGATATGTCAGAGCTGCTGCAGAAAGTGCGGGCCGTCTGTGTGCACTTTCGGCGTTCTCACCCTGCTGCTGCTCGCCTGTCAGCGCTGCAGCGTAACTTCGGCCTTCCCGCTCACCGCCTCATATGTGACGTGCCCACAAGGTGGAACTCCACCTTGCACATGCTGGAAAGACTGTGCGAGCAGCAGCAGGCCATAGTGGAGTTTCAGCTGCAGCACGCACGCGTGAGTCGCTCTGCGGAACAGCACCACTTCACCACCAATAATTGGGCCTCCATGCGAGACCTGTGTGCCTTGTTGTGCTGTTTTGAGTACTCCACCAACATGGCCAGTGCCGATGATGCCGTTCTCAGCTTAACTATCCCACTTCTATGCCTCCTTCAAAAAACTATTCGGGCGATGATGGAAGAGGATGTGGCACAGGATGAGGAGGAGGAGGAGGATGAAGAGGTAACATTCCCAAGGCTTTCAGGGCAGTCATTCACAAGGGGCTCCGAGGGTGGGTTCCTGCACACACAAACGCCAGGGACACAATTGTCCAGCAGGGGCACAGTTCTGCAGGATGAGGAGGATGAGGAGGAGAATCATGGAGATGGAACCATGTTCACAGCAGGGTGGCACCCTGGCCAGCTCATGGCCATCACTGGTGCGTGGCTGGGGGGATACAGAGGACACAGACGATACACCTCCAACAGAGGACAGCCTTTCGTTGCCTCTGGGCAGCCTGGCACACATGAGCGATTACATGCTGCAGTGTCTCCACAACGACCGCCGAGTTGCCCACATTCTAACTTGTGCTGATTACTGGGTGGCCACGCTGCTGGATCCCCGTTACAAGGACAACGTACCGTCCTTAATTCACTCACTGGAGCGCGATCGCAAGATGCGCGAGTACAAGCGCACGCTGGTAGACGCCATGCTGCTGGCATTCCCACCTGACAGCGGTGGAAGCACAAGGCAGAGGAGGAGGAGGAGGAAGAGGTCGCCAACGCAACAAGGGCACCGCCAGCACCTCAGAAGGCAGGGTTAGCATGGCCGAAATGTGGAAAAGCTTTGTCAGCACGCCACAACAAACAGCAGCACCAGCAGCTCATATGGAACGTCTTAGCAGGAGGCAGCATTTCACCAACATGGTGGAGCAGTATGTGTGCACATGCCTACATGTAGTGAATGATGGGTCTGCCCCCTTCAACTTCTGGGTCTCCAAATTGGGCACATGGCCGGAGCTTGCCCTTTACGCCTTGGAGGTGCTGGCGTGCCATGCAGCCAGTGTATTATCTGAACAAGTATTTAGCAGGGCTGGGGGCGTTATCACAGACAAGCGCAGCCGCCTGTCCAGAGACAATGTGGACAAGCTCACGTTTATTAAAATGAATCAGGCATGGATCCCACGGGACTTTTCCGTACCTTGTGCAGAATAGCGATGGATACAGACCTTACCCAGCCATTGTTCTATTTTTGCTCTTTCTCACTCTTTTGGGGTGTACCCTCATTTAAAATTTCTGAAAAAAAGCAGTGTTGGCTACCTCGTCCTCCTCAGGGCCAGATTAACGTAGGGGCTATTGGAGCTGCAGCTCCAGGCCCCTACCTTAGAATAGGCCCCGGGTTGGCCATATTCACTGTTACCGCTCTTCTGTCACTTGTAAACACAGAAGTCTGGCTTCTATGCTCGCTTCCCCAGGCAGCTCCCTCAGAACCTCCCCACACAGCACGAAGGCCGGACAAGGAGGGACAGTTGCCGATGCATGGATGTGTTTATGGGCTTCAGAGACAGCATCCCATGTTGAATTAGGCATGCATGGCTGCACCCTTCCTCCTCTGGGTGCATGCCAAGGCACGGCCCTTAAGGCCCTTCAAAATCCTCAGCACCAAGCCCATGATGCTCTTAATCCGGCCCTGGTCCTCCTCCACCGCCGCTTCCACCTACACCGCCCATAGGTGTGCGCAGCCTATTGCATTAGGGTGTGCACCCCAAAGTTTAAATACACATGCATGCGTTTGCCTACATGTACATGGCCCGATACATTACTCTCCCTGCTGGCAAAGAGAAATAGAGCAGAGCAGGTCCTAGGGAGATCTTTCCCATCTCCTCACTGGCAAACAGAGCGATAATGCTATGTGCCCTAGGTGATTAGGGTGTGCCCAGGTACACCCGGCACACCCTTTGCGCACGCCTATGACACCGCCACATCCACCACCACCTCAACCTCCCTCCTACTCCATATGGGATGAAGAATATGGTTTTATTTTTCTGTTTTTTTTTTTGTTGTTTTAAGTTATTTCCCTATCCACATTTGTTTGCAGAGCACTTGCCATGCTCTTAACTAAGTTTTGCTGCCATTTGCAGCACTCTAGCCCTTTCCATTGGTGTTTTAGAGCCATTTTAGTGCCTGAAAGTTCGGGTCCCCATTGACTTCAATTGGGTTCGATGTCCGGGAAAAGGACACGGACCCGGACTTTTTTTTTTAAGTTCGGCCGAACCCGCCGAACACGGACATCCAGGTGTCCGCTCAACTCTAATAAAGATATAAAACTGTAATTTTTTGTGAAGAATCAACAACAAGTGGGAAACAATCATGAAGTGGAATAAAATTTATTGGATATTTCAAACTTTAACAAATAAAAAACTGAAAAATTGGGCGTGCAAAATTATTCAGCCCCCTTAAGTTAATACTTTGTAGCGCCACCTTTTGCTGCGATTACAGCTGTAAGTCACTTGGGGTATGTCTCTATCAGTTTTGCACATTGAGAGACTGAAATTTTTGCCCATTCCTCCTCGCAAAACAGTTTGAGCTCAGTGAGGTTGGATGGAGAGCGTTTGTGAACAGCAGTTTTCAGTTCTTTCCACAGATTCTCGATTGGATTCAGGTCTGGACTTTGACTTGGCCATTCTAACACCTGGATATGTTTGTGAACCATTCCATTGTAGATTTTGCTTTATGTTTTAGATCATTGTCTTGTTGGAAGACAAATCTCCGTCCCAGTCTCAGGTCTTTTGCAGACTCCATCAGGTTTTCTTTCAGAATGGTTCTGTATTTGGCTCCATCCATCTTCCCATCAATTTTAACCATCTTCCCTGTCCCTGCTGAAGAAAAGCAGGCCCAAACCATGATGCTGCCACCACCATGTTTGACAGTGGGGATGGTGTGTTCAGGGTGATGAGCTGTGTTGCTTTTACGCCAAACATAACGTTTTGCATTGTTGCCAAAAAGTTTCATCTGACCAGAGCACCTTCTTCCGCATGTTTGGTGTGTCTCCCAGGTGGCTTGTGGCAAACTTTAAACGACACTTTTTATGGATATCTTTAAGAAATGGCTTTCTTCTTGCCACTCTTCCATAAAGGCCATATTTGTGCAGTATACGACTGATTGTTGTCCTATGGACAGAGTCTCCCACCTCAGCTGTAGATCTCTGCAGTTCATCCAGAGTGATCATGGACCTCTTGGCTGCATCTCTGATCAGTCTTCTCCTTGTATGAGCTGAAAGTTTAGAGGGACGGCCAGGTCTTCATAGATTTACAGTGGTCTGATACTCCTTTCATTTCAATATTATCGCTTGCACAGTGCTCCTTGGGATGTTTAAAGCTTGGGAAATCTTTTTGTATCCAAATTCAGCTTTAAACTTCTCCACAACAGTATCTCGGACCTGCCTGGTGTGTTCCTGGTTCTTCATGATGCTCTCTGCGCTTTAAACGGACCTCTGAGACTATCACAGTGCAGGTGCATTTATACAGAGACTTAATTACACACAGGTGGATTCTATTTATCATCATTAGTCATTTAGGTCAACATTGGATCATTCAGAGATCCTCACTGAACTTCTGGAGAGAGTTTGCTGCACTGAAAGTAAAGGGGCTGAATAATTTTGCACGCCCAATTTTTCAGTTTTTTTATTTTAAAAAAAGTTTGAAATATCCAATAAATTTTGTTCCACTTCATGATTGTGTCCCACTTGTTGTTGATTCTTCACAAAAAATTACAGTTTTATATCTTTATGTTTGAAGCCTGAAATGTGGCAAAAGTTCAAGGGGGCCGAATACTTTAGCAAGGAACTGTAAATAATACAAAAATGTGGATTTCAGGATAGCTCTGTATAATACTTGTGTTTCAATATTTTTAGTTCATTTTATACATTGGCCCTCGAATAATAAAAATAGGTTGTACATTATCGAACAAAATAGATATGGACTTAATTCTGTTTAGAGCATAATTCATGTTAAGCGATGATTGAGACATGTTCAGAAATACATTCTCTATGTTATATGTGAGCAAACTGTCAGCTTCATTATACTATGACCATTTTAACATTACTTTCCTTCCTTCCTTCCTTCCTTCCTTCCTTGGTATAGGAGTGCTGCATCATGCAAGGTATTTATGTCTGTCTCCTTTGCTGTCAAAGAACCCTTTTAATCCTGGAAAAAAAAAAAAGGTAATTTAGCCTCACACAGCTTATAGAAAATAAAAGGCCTCAGCAAATTTCACAATAGATGTAAATACAGTGTTAAAATGTTCTATGCGTTACTTTATGCATGAGAGCCTTTCATACATTTCATACTTTAAATGGTGTTATTAGATTACTTCAGGATTACCTGCATTTAATATTTTCTTTTTGCTATAGTGTCTATCAATTTGTTTAAACACTAGTGACTTTATTTATGAATATGGTGAAGACATCAGTAATTGGAAAATCCAAAGTAACCAATCACAGTACAGCAAGCTAATACAAAAGGGCAGCGCAGTGGCTAAGTGATTAGCACTTCCATCTAGCAGCACTAGGGGCGCCGATTCAAATCCCAACCACGACACTACCTGCTGGAGCTTGTATGTTCTCTCTGTGCCTGTGAGGGTTTCCTCCCACACTCCAAAGACATGCTGGTAGGGTATTTGGCTTTCTCTAAAAATTGGCCTTAGTATATGAATGAAAATATGTGGCATCCCATTACTTAGTACCTAGGTGCCGATGGCCATCGTCCCCAATATATAGACAATATACAGACAATACAGTATATGAATGAATGTGAATTTGATTTTAACCTCCTTGAGGGCAGGAACTGATGTTAATGTACAATATATATGTAAAGCTCTGCATAAATTGACAGCGCTCTATAAGTACCTGTAATAAATAAACAAGCCAGTGTTATCCTATCAACTGTACTCATCACTCTGACTTCAATGTTTTACATAAAAGCACCCAACCATGCTCTTGTGTAGCTAAACATGTCACTGATGTCCTTTTATTTCATAGTATCTTATATATCATAGAAAAGGGAACAATCATAAAACCTACTAGGTGCAGGTAAAAAAGATCTGTCTGTATTTACACAAACACAGCCAATAAATAACCAATCCTACCAATGCTACTCAGGCGCTCACCAAAATCCTATTGCTCTGAGCATGCTATAACTCTATAATTACCAAAACAATAAACATAGAAAAAGATTTCTTGCTGCCCAAGGAATTTCACAATTTAGTGTCATGCCATATCTCACTGTGGAGCTGACATTTTTATTCCTTAAAATGTAGAAAGAAAAAAAAAACTCAGCAGTCTCATTTCTTCACAGCTAAGACAAAATAGCAATGCAATCAACTTTTTATAGCAATATTATTGAGTTTCTCTACAACGCTGTTATGCTATTAGTTGTTACTTTTTTTGTAACCAAATTTATAGTACTATTACAGTGTTTAATGCTTAGCCAGCATTAACATGATTATCTCCTGTGGCTTTACACTGTTCATGCGGACTTTGATACAAAAATTCTTTGTACATTTGATGATTGGATAAATAATGTTGGAAAATTTTGTTGGCTTTTATCAATTAATTTGAAAATGTAATTTCTGTAACAAAAAACAAATACACTGTTAGAAACGCGTTCCTATGAGAAAAATTTTCCATCCTGTTCCATTGAGCACTGGATTTAAAACAGAACGTCAATTTGACACTATGTAACAATCCTACAGGCTCACCTGAGTCAGAGGACTGCTGGCCGGAGGTAGGAGTGGAGCCCAGTGGCAAAGACCGCAGGCAGTTAGTAGGTGCTGGATACTGGATGGACACTGCGTAGTACTCTGATGAGGACACGGGTTCACCCGAGGTGCGGAAACTAAGTGCTAGCTGGTTTTCACTAGAGCCCCTGATGGTGGGGATAGACTGCGCTGCAAGCTAACACCAGGACGCGGTCCTCAGGATCACCCAGCCAGGCAGAGTGCAGGTTCGGTCCGAAGGCGGAGGAGCAGACAGGGGATAACCAGGGAGAAGTCAGACGAGCCAAAGGTCGGGGCGGGCAGCAGTAAGCGTGGTCAGACAATCCGGATCGGCAAAAGAGGTAGCAGTTCAGTAGGTAGGGACAAAGCAGAAGAGTAGTCGGTAGTGAATTCCTGGTCAGCGTTGGATTTGTGGTAGTAGATAAGAGCAGCAGGTGAGGAGTAGCTTGATCAAGGCTCAGGAGCTCAATAATCAGCAAGCTGGAGTGCAAGGAGCTGGACTTATATAGGGAAGTACCAGGTGTGGGGAATCAAGGGTGATGAGCAAGGCTTGGCAAGACTAATATTGAAATAATAGGCTTCAGGGAGGAATGTTCAGGGAGGAATGTCCAGAGAAGACGGTAGCCTAGTAAGCAGGGCTATCGCCTGGGATGTGGCTGGTCACAGGTTCGAATCCCGACACACTACAAATGATTAGAATATTGAACACATGTTCCTAAAACAATTTTTTTTACACATGCTTTAGTGTAGGTGTCACATATATGGTTGGAGGTCGAAGTGCTGAGAGGCTTTCCTTGCGGCGAAGTGCAGAGCGCCCCTGAAAGTGATAACAGGGAGTGCTATGCTCAGAGAAGCAGGGGTTGCCAGCTGCGACAAGATGAGGTGATGCAGAGATGTCCACTGGATGATGGCTGACAAGCAGGATGCACTGCTGGGCAGGAGTCCCTCAGGAGTACCGAGTGAGACTTGGCAGTAGAGAGAGCCAGGAGCAAAGTCAGGAGCCAGGCCAGAAGTCATGCACGGAAGGTCAGCCAGGAGAGAGCAGCAAGCAGGGTCAGGAGTAAGCCCGGGTCATACACTGGTAATCAGGCAGTAGCAGAGTCAGAAGTGCTTATGCCGCTGTACAGAACACTGGTGAGATCTCACTTGGAGTATTGTGCGCAGTACTGGAGGCCATATCTTCAGAAGGATATAGATACTCTAGAGAGAGTTCAGAGAAGAGCTACTAAACTAGTACATAGATTGCAGGAAAAAACTTACAAGGAAAGGTTAAAGGACCTTAACATGTATAGCTTGGAAGAAAAAAGAGACAGAGGGGATATGATAGAAACTTTTAAATACATAAAGGGAATCAACTCGGTAAAGGAGGAGAGCATATTTAAAAGAAGAAAAACTACCACAAGAGGACACCGTTTTAAATTAGAGGGGCAAAGGTTTAAAAGTAATATGAGGAAGTATTACTTTACTGAGAGAGTAGTGGATGCATGGAATAACCTTCATGCAGAAGTGGTAGCTGCAAATACAGTGAAGGAGTTTAAGCATGCATGGGATAGGCATAAGGCTATACTTCATATAAGATAGGGCCAGGGACTATTCATAGGATTCAGATATATTGGGCAGACTAGATGGGCCAAATGGTTCTTATCTGCCGACACATTCTATGTTTCTATGTTTCTATGTTAAGCCAGCAGGGTCACTGGAACAAGCCAAGGGTCAAAGCCAGTAATGGAGACAAGACAGGTCAAAGCCAAGCCAGGTCGGTAACAAGAAATCCAATATTATCAAGAACAGGTACACAGGAACACACGGGGGGAGCTGAAGATCATCCAGCAACTAATAGCTCATGCTCAGGCAAGTGACAATCTTCGGTTTTGCTGGGCATTTGCAGATGTGCCAATGTTTCTACGAATTGTTCTCTGACAGTAGGTCATGGATCCTATTATTACACCAAAACCACATAAATATGTGAGGCTGTACAGTATTCACTCCCACTTAATCCAAATATATTTAGGTCCAAATATTTATAAATATACTGTATATAACATTCTAGTCCTTTTAAAGAAAAAGTCCCCTTTCTGTTCAGTTTGAAAATGGATAAAAATCAATCAGGTGACTCCACTCTTCTCTCTTCACCAAACTGGTTCCAGACTCACGCACCAAATATAATTGCCTCTCATAAATATGATTGCAAACAGCACTTAAGAAGAGACCCAAAGGCTCCTTGTCAAGAGTCTGTAATAGTGAGCCCTTGTAGTTTACCAACTCAGGGTTCCCCAGGGTGTGGAGTCTAAGCCCCAGCCTGCTTCTTCACCAAGGCCCCTGATGGTGGGGATAGTCTTGCAGCAAACTGGAACCAAGACGCGGCCCCCAGGGTTACCCAGCTGGAAATGCAGACACCACTTAGTAAGTACAGAGTACAACAGGAGACTAAAGGGAAAACCAGGAAACAAGCTGAGGTCAGGGCGGGTGGCAGACAAGTACAACAATAGACGAAGCTGGGATCGGTACACGGGTGGTCAGACGCAGGATATACAGGTAATAACAACCAGGAGCTCAGAGAACTGTGAAAGGAGCACTGCACTGAGTACATGTATATATAGGGAAGCAAACAGGGAGGTGACCCAGGAAGAAATAGAAGGGAAAAGGATATAAACCCACAGGAGAGCAGGCGACGCCCATAGGTGATAAGAGAAGCCAAACACCATATGTGAAATTGAGTCACAGAATTTTACAAACAAATCTGCAGGCTAGACAGTGACAGTACCCCCTCCCCTCCCCCTCTTACAAGACCTCCCCATCCATTTAGGGCCAGGCTTGAGGGAAAATTTTGATGAAAGAGTTTCACCAAATATTGGGCATAAACATCTGTAAAAGGAGTCCAACATCTTCCCTAATGAGCAGCGACATGAGGAGTAAATTTCGCAGAGGGTATTCAAAGACGGATAGTCTTAGCAGAGAGTTGGACGTTGTCACCAGGTAGAAATTCGGGACTCAAATGGCACAGACAATCTGTAGCTGCTTTGTTCTTGGAAGCTGTCAGATGTGAGTTCTTGGAAACATCTGCCTCCGAAGGAGCAAGAATGGGAAAAGATAAGTCAGGTGCTTGGGCTGGAGCAGACACCGGTAACACAGTCACAGATCAAGGGCAAAGAAAACCGCTCCAGTGATGCAGTAATCCCAAAAACATCCAAGAACAGGTGCAGGCAAGGATCCGCAATCCAGACAATAGGTGTGTGTAAGGAGAAAAAGCCGCACTCCGAGTTGAAGATGAAGATGAATAAAAATCTGTTTATTTGTATCAAAAAAATGATAAAAACATCTCAAAGTACATCCATAATAGCTAGAGACACAGGGGGGGTGCACAGCGGTTGACGCGTTTCACGGAAAACGTCCACTTAGTTGTAACCAAGCGGACGACTAAGCTGACTTTTTCCGTGAAACGCGTCAACCGCTGTGCACCCCCCTGTGTCTCTGGCTATTATGGATGTACTTTGAGATGTTTTTATCATTTTTTTTGATACAAATAAACAGATTTTTATTCATCTTCATCTTCAACTCGGAGTGCGGCTTTTTCTCCTTACAGACACCGGTAACCAAGATGGAAGGGTCTGGTGAGGTGACTGGAAGAGAGGACACAGGAGTGAGAGTGGGGGCTGTTAGTAAAGGTAAGGGAATAGGAGTTGAGGCTTTAGTTTGTACAGTGGGCATGACAGGCTGTGCTGAACAGGAACCTACAATAGACACTGAAGCTAGTAATGTGGTAAACGTGGCAGGGTCCAAAGCAGCTAAAGGGAATAAGGAAGCTGGGGTTTCAGCAGACAGGGCACATGAAGCTGGGACCTCAGGTGGTACAGTGGTTGCAGATGTAGGGGCCTTCACGCATCCAGATGGTAGCAGAGTTGGAGCTTTGAGCTGCATATGAAGTAAAGGGACTGATGATTTAGGCATTAAAGAGGGTAAGGAACTAGAGGTGGAAAGTACCGGAAGGGGGCCCACAGTAGGAGTAGGCAGGGGAGCAGCTTTTTTACAAAAGACATCTGGGAAGGTCTGATAATGTTTAGGGAGCATTGGAGAGGTGGTGACCTTAGCCACGGGTACAGAGAGAGCTGGGAGCACCTTAGGGAGACAAGTCTGATGGCATCGGGTGCCCCAAAAGAACACCTGACTAGAGTTTCAATCTAAACAGGGCAAATGTTTTTGTAACCTCGGCAGTCCAAGACTGAGGGGACTAGAAGACTTGGAAGGTTAAGAAAGGAGATTTCCTCACGATGAAGAACACCAACATGCATAGTTATGGGGGTAGTTTTGAATCGTAGGGGTTCTAAGGCTAAGGTAGAGCCATCGACTGCAGATACTAAGAGGGACTTTGCCAAGGGAATGAGAGGAATGCCAAATTCAGCGTCCAAGGACTGCTCCATGATGTTTCCCGCTGCCCCAGAGTCCACATATGCAGCTACTTGATATGAGTTCAGGGCCCAATGAATGGAGACAGGTAAGACAGATCGAGGGAAAGTGACCGAATTTAGGTTCTGTTCTAGATCACCACCCTCTGAGGGGACCTAGACCTGAGAGTTTTCATGTGCGGGCAGGACAGGACTTTAATATGGGGCCGTCATCTCCACAGAAAAGGCACAGGCGTAGGAGGCAACGCAAACGCTCTTGTGGCGTGAAACGTGTCTGATCTAGCTGCATGGTTTCTTCAGATGCCAGCATAGTTGTAAAGGTGTGTTGTTCAGAAGCTTCCTGGGAAACAGGTGTTAAACGATAAACTGGGGGGTGGCGTGGACAAGCCCTTTCCAGACCTTGCTCCTAAAAGCGGACATCGAATTGGGTTGCTAAGGGCGAATAAGTCATCAGAGGTGGAGGGTATACTTCTGCCAGCAAATACGTCCTTAATACAATCTGCTAAACCCTGCCAAAAGGTTGCAGTACGGGCCTCATTATTCCATGCTAGTTCCAAGGCCAAGGTGTTAAACTGAACTGCATACTGACCAACAGTCATGCGTCCTTGACAAAGCTGGAGAAGTGCTCCAGCAGTGGATGATGCCCTGTCAGGCACATTGAAGGTCTTATAGAAAGCTTGCTGGAAGGCGGAAAGACTGGAAATTGTAAGATCTTGACACTCCCAGAGTGGTGAGGCCCTAGCCAGAGCCTCACTATGAAGGAGGGATATCATGTACACCACCTTGGAACGAGCAGTAGGGAAATGATGGCTAGCCAGCTGTAAGTGAATTGAGCACTGATTGACGAAGCCCCGACAAGCTTTAGGGTCACCAGAAAAGCCAGGCGGCGGAGGCAGCTGGAATTTCGAAAGACCGCCCTCCACCGCGGGTACCGGAGTAGCAGGAACCAGAACAGGAGCCAAAATGGAGGGTGAGGAAGTAGGCACAACCTGCAGCTGATCCAAACGGGAGGAAAGTTCCTGCAGACACTGCATGATCTGCTCTTGAAAGGCCTGCTTGACATCAACTCTCTGTGTCAAACACTGAATTTGTTCCAGAAGAGGCTGGGGTGTTTCCGTAGAGCGCTTGGCCTGAGCAAACTGTCAAGAGTCTGTAATAGTGAGCCCTTGTAGTTCACCAACTCGGGGTTTCCCAGGGCGTGGAATCTGAGCCCCGGCCTGCTTCTTCACCAGGGCCCCTGATGGTGGGAATTGCCTTGCAGCAAGCTGGAACCAGGTCGCAGCCCCCAGGTTCGCCTAGCTGGGAATGCGGACACCACTTAGTAAGTGCAGAGTACAACAGGAGACTGAAAGAAAACCAGGAAACAAGCTGAAGTCAGGGCGGGCGTCAGACAAGCACAACAATATATGAAGCTGGGATCGGTACACGGGTAGTCAGTCGCAGGATATCAAGGTAGTAGCAACCAGGAGCTCAAGGAACTCTGAAGTTGCTCAGGTAAGGAGTACTGCACTGAACACATGTGTATATATAGGAAAGCAAACAGGGAGGTGACCCAGAAAGTAATAGACGGGAAAAGGATGTAAACACACAGTGGAGCAGGCAATGTCCATAGGTGAACAGAGAAATGTGAAATGGAGTCACAGATCTAGCAGAACCCTGTGGCAAGGCACAGGGCATGGCAGCGAAAGGGTTAAAAGGAACTGACTTTCTCATTCTTTAAAAATGAAAAATGTATTTCAACTAAAACCAGAAAATCACAAAACCATTTTATAGAATAAGCAAGGTGAACAGATGATTCTTGATATCAGGGGAGCAGCATCCAACACGTAATAATGTTAAACTCTACAAATGCTTACAATAAAATGTTCCTGTACATAGATAAATGCTATTTATTATACAGTTTCTCAGCACTCTTTTACTTTCTCTAGAGGGATTACGCTTTTTAAAAACATTCAAGTTATGCATAAATTGGCTTATTTTTTAAACCCAAAACATTATTGCCACCCAAATTATGTTTGCATAAAAACACAAATAACTACCTATTAAAGTGTCATTGCATGTTAGCTTATCTATAAATTAATTAAGTCATTAAAGCAGAATCCCAGACAAAAGTAAAAAGATAAAAATGAATAGTCAATTAAAAGATAAGATAACAAAACCACAAAACCATTGCTGCAATATTTACTTTCAGTCCAGGAATTTCATCCACAGTACTTTTTTTTTTTTTGCCACTACATGTCCTCATTCTGTTGGCCCTGCAATATTCATCCCACTATCTCTGGGCATGGGTTGACCTGGACCTACCCCAGCCTGTTACCGGAGAGTGAAAAGAAAAGCAGCACAGTGATAAGATCATGTCTTTGTCACTTTGCTTCCTCTTCCTATCAACATACTTTGTCAGCACATGAACTGATTGGTTCCTTGTACCAATTATCTAAATGTTGCAGTGCATATCCTTAATAAAATAATAAATGAATACCACCTATCTGTTGATCCCATGTGCATGAAAACTAAAAGACATTAAAGCAAAACATTCATGCAAATATTAAAGTCCAAAAACCTTTGTGCCGTCCCTTTAACCACTTGCCGACCGCCGCAAGTAGATATACTGCGGCGGTCAGCCCCTCACAGGCAAAGTGACGTAAATAAACGTCACTAGCCTGTGAGGCTCTGGGGAGCGAGCGCGCGCCGCCGGAGGCGCGCTCCCGCACGGTCACGGACCCCCCCGCGCGTGTGACCGGCGGACCCGATGTCCGCCGGTCACTCTGCGATCTTCGCTGCAGAGGGAGAAAGTCAGGAGGCTAGTGTAAACAAGCCGCCTGTCATTCTCCCCTGTGTAGAAACACTGATCATACGGTTCTACTATGTAGGACCGTTGATCATTGTTCCTACAGCACAAGCCACAGCCAATCACAGTTAGAATCACGCCCCTAGGGACACACACAGCCCCTCCCTCTCAAATAAAGTTAACCCCTTCACTACCAGTGTATTTTTACAGTAACAGTGCATATGTATAGCACTGATTACTGCAGAAATGTCATTGGTACCCCCAAAAGTGTCAAAAATGTCAGTCAAGGGTCAGATCTGTCCGCCCCAATGTCGCAGTACCGCAAAAAAAATCGCAGATCGCCGCCATTACGCGTTAAAAAAAAACAACAAAAATGACAAAAATCTTTCCCTTTGTTAGTAAACGCGATAACTTTTGCGTAAACCAATCAAAATACGCTTTTTGCGATTTTTTTTACCAAACATATGTAGCATAAAACAAATTGGCCGAAAATGTTAAAAGATTTGGATTTTTACATTTTTTGGGGGGAATTTCATATAAAAAAAATGTGAAAAATATTGTTATTTTTGCAAAATTGACGCTTTTATTTCGTTTATAGCGCATGATCAAAAAATCGCACAGGTGATCAAATACCACCAAAAGAAAGCTCTGTTTGTGGGAAAAAAAGGGCGTCAAATTCGTTAAGGTACGGCGTCGCACGACCGCGCAAATGTCCGTTAAAATCACGCAGTGCCGAATCGCAAAATACCCCCTGGTCAGGAAGGGGGTAAAATCTTCCGGGGCTTAAGTGGTTAAAACCACATTATTATCTGTCAATGTGAAATGACACAACCAAAACGTTTTTTGTTGCTGTAAAGTACTATTATCTTTTGATTGCAGAAGTATCCTCCAATTGCAAGTGCTTTCACTGTGCCTTAATCTATTAAAATATGTGCCACCTTAACCAGATATGCCCTCACCTTAGCAATGTAAATATATAGCCTTGATATTTCCTTTACCCAATAGGCCTTTGTCTCCCCACCATGCTTCACATATAAATCACTTCTCCCGCTAATTAGCAGCCTCCAGTCTCCAGCTTATTTTCCCACTCAGTCCCATGCAAGAGATTGAGAAAGTGCAATTGTGCTTTATCTTTAACCACTTCTGGACAGGAAGATTTTCCTCCTAATGACCAGGCCATATTTTGCGATTCGGCACTGAGTTACTTTAATGGACAATTGCGCAGTCGTGGGACGCTATACACAAATAAAATTGATGTCCTTTTTCCCAGAAATAGAGCTTTCTTTTGGTCATATATGACCGACTGTGCAATTTTTATTTTTGGCGCTATTAACAAAAAAAGAGCGACAATTCTGAAAAAAAAAAAAAACAATGTTTTTCACATTCTGCTATATAACATTCCCCCAAAAAATGTTTTTTTAATATTTTAGGCCAATTTGTTTCCTGCTACATATTTTTGGTAAAAAAAATCGCAATAAGCGTATTTTGATTGTTTTGCGCAAAAGTTACCGTGTCTACTATCTACGGGAAAGATTTATGTCATTTTTATTGTTTTGAGTTTTTTTTACTAATAATGGCGGTGATCTGTGATTTTTTGCAGGACTGCGACATTGCGGCAGACAGATTGGACCCCTGACTGACATTTTTTACACTTTTGGGGGGACCAGTAACATTACTACAGTAATCAGTGCTAAAAAATATGCACTGTTACTGTAATAATGACACTGGCAGGGAAGGGGTTAACACAGTAAGTGATCAAGGGGTTAAATGTGTACCTAGGGGCATGTTTCTAACTGTGGGGGGGGGGCGTGACTTGTGAAATGATCACAGAGACCTGTGATCCTTTGTAGAAGGATCACAGGAGCTCTGATCATTCCAGAGAGAAGAACGGTCAGCTGTGTTTACAACAGCTGTCCATCCTTCTCTCTCAGCGGGGAACAATTGGAGCCACCTGCCCCCTGCATAGGCATCCCTGCGAGCTTGCCCCCTAGCTGCAGGCGCGCGACCGACGTATACCTACGTTGGTTCACGCAGGAGGGCCACCCTGCCGCAGTATAACTGCGGTGGGCGGTCGGGAAGTGGTTAAAAACACTTTTTATTTCATCACACCCTTGTAAAATACTCTAATTATAACAATCAGAACAGAGCCTTGTTTATCATAAATGCTGTTGTGTGAAATACCAACAATTCTGCAGTCACTGTCAGCATACAACACTCGCCTGTATCTCTGATACTGTATATAATAGAAGCCGTGCTAATTTGAGACATGCAAAATGAGAGCATGTGATTAAATAAAACAATCAAACAGTGAATCAAATAATACAAAGGTGGTGCTAGAAAAAAGCAATCAAAAATAATGATAGTAATCGATGCACATCAACATAATATGAGCATAATATGTGAATAAAGAGTACAGTCCAAAAGATTGTGCAAAGTGTAAGAACAGGAATTCCTTCACCGTGATGGATAGCTCCTCACTTTATAAGAGCATAAGTGCCGCGCTATGCGCTTACCACAAATCGGATGAATAGTGAATGAAGACAGCCAAGACACAGATTCGTCCACCACAGTGCTTCAAACCGTGATGACAGGTGAAGGTCACACTATGCGCTTACCGCAACTTAGGTGAAAATAAGCCCAACTCAATACATGGAAACTGAGCTTCTGACTGATCCAATAGAGAAGGGATGATCTCTTATTATTTTTTAATTTTTGATCATGTGTATCTGAAACAACTGTAAATACCCCTTTGAAGATCAGTTCAGGCTCAGGGGCCTTCTGTGTGCCCCAGATCCTTGGTACAGTATACCATAATTGACAGTATGCCAGTTGCCATTATAGAGCCCATACAGTCACTCGTTAGGCTATATGCATCATACAGCTTCTAGTTGCAGGAGATTGCAACAATGTGAAGTCAGGGTATGTGGCCAAGGTAATTGGTTACACAGTTGGGTGGGGCTGGCAGTGTGTGGGGGAAGTGGAAAGTTAAAGGTCCAGAGATTCTTTTGTACTGGTCAGGACAGGTGTAGCGGCCCTTAAGTTTGGATACCTGGACGTCATCAAAGAGTTCATTGCTGGGATAAGGAGGGCAGAGAGAATGGCTACCAGCACTGAATGAGGGGAGAAACCTGTCAGAGAAGTGGATGGAATGCACACCACTATTGGTAAGTTGAGAGATATCTGTGTTAGTGGGAGTGTCTGAGCCTCCTGTAAATGTTGGGCCTGGCCAGGGGATAAAGTCTTCTATCAGTCTAAGTAAGGGAGAAGAGGTAGACCATTCTGTCTGTGTAATTTTGGGGAGGGGGTGTAAAGTCTCCAGTCAGTGTTTTATGGGGTAAGTCTCCTGTAAGTTTTGGATAAAGAGTCTTTAGTCAGAGTTAGGGAAAGGGTGAGTTTCACATCAGTGTTGGGTAGCAGACTGTAAAATGTCCAGTCACAGTTGAAATGAGGGATGCTGTTGTCCTCTACCAGTGTTGGGGAGTCGATCTCATAGATGGGGGGAACACACACTCACTGGTTCTGTGGATGAAGGGGAAGAGAGTTTACTGTATGTGTCAGTGGGTGTAATAAGTGAGCGAGTTTGTGCTTACATGTAGTTTTCACTAGGCCAATTAATGTCAACAGTGGAGCACTTAGGTTTTTTCCTGCTGACCAATGGCTCAATGCAATTTTTTCTCCCACCAATGATGTCAGGAAAGTTTGCTCCTACAGTGACTACCAATGACAGGGCAGCATTTTCTCTTCCACCACCCAATGATGTCAGGCATTTTTCCTTCCAGTTATCAATGATGCAGGGCATTTATATCTCCTATTGACCACTAACACTAGAGAATTTGTTCCACCCAATGATTAATAGTGTAAGGGGCACCAGGTTCTGCAGTCTTTACGGTATGACATAAGTCACATACCCCTGACCGATACATTCTGTAAGCTGAGCTGTACATTACATAATACTGACCAAAGTTTTTACTGTCTGAACAGTTGACGGTTAATGAGTGGCACACAAGTGTTTAAATTGAAGTTCTAGAAGGTAGACTTAGACAAAAAGCACATGAACTTTATATAAAGGGTGTCTAAAAATAATATTTGGTTCTAAGGTTTATGTGTGTCTGTAAAACTTTCTTGTAGCATTGTAATTACAAAGTATTTTTGGGCACAAGGACAGTGTGTCAAACGTATGCAGTGTGTACTGTAAGTACGTTAAGACTCTATCTAACCATGACCCTCTAAAACACACGCAAAATGCACCACTTTTTAGCCACACCAAATTTTCACCCAGGCACACTTTGTGCATTGTGCAGTGGGCCCTCCAATCACCGGTGGATCCAGAGTACTCCAGTCCAACCTTGGATCAGTTTGTAAGTTTTTCTTTGAATATTTGAAGTCCTGTAAAGTATGCAAAGGGTGATCCAATGACTGGTATAATTTTTGAATCTTTTGAAATTTAATTATGCCCCTTTTTACTTTAAAAAGGTTGGAATGATATCCTATAAATGTTTAACGACTTAAAATATTCATAAATTATAATGATTTTTCCATGGTTGTGTGTGTGCTAAATCAACTAACAATATACACTGTGCATAAAGACATTATGTTCATAAATCATCAACCGATTTGTCTTCCTGCATATGAATATGTGTTACTGAACTTTTCCATTGGACCAACTTATGCTCCAGCATAACTCACATCTGTCTGAAGTTCTCAGTAAATGATTTTAAGTAAGTAAAACAAATGCAGTCAAATCAATGAAATATGTATGACGCTGCAAACATAGTACTTCAATTACCTCTCCCTCTATTATTGATGGATGGTACATTTAACCATCCTGTATAAATGAATATGAAGTGCAGCACTCACTAAGGTTGACATCAAAGACATTATTTTATATAATACATATGTCCTATGTAGAAATAGGAAAACAACCTAAGCAAACTTTGGAAGTTTACTTTTTTCCTTGGAGAAAGAGTAGTATTTAAATATTTAAGAGTAAACTCAATAAATTAGCCACCCAAGTTAGAAAGGTCATTCTGTTTTGTCTCTGCTGTATTTAGATAGCTGCTGCATTCTTTGGTATATTACTTTTTCATATAAATTATATAGTTTACCATATTCAGTTATACAGTAATACAGGAAAAGTTCTTTACTTCCAGCCCAGAGTATTTATTATACAAAATACACACCTGTAAATAAGAGGATCTAGAACATATTTGGGTATGTTATATTAGTCATTCTTTGTTTAGAACTGTAGACAAAGAAATAGTCATTAATCATTTTGAATTTTGAAATGCACCTCTGAATTTCTGTTATTTACCAGGTGCTCAGATTGTTAAGTAGGCCTGGGGAGGACACAGCTGTCATAGTACACATGGATATGGATGGCAAAATTAGAGGAAGATAAATCAACCTAAAAAATAATTCTAGGTACTTAGGTATCAAGTTACTCCCTGTGCGACGAGCCACACAGGAGAGGCAGAAGGAGCCTAAGGAGCTTATGAAGTGGCCAAGAAACTGGTGTAAGAAGGAAGATTTTTGGGCTGGTGTAAGAAGGAAGATTTTTGGGCTGGTGTAAGAAGGAAGAGAACTGGGCTGATTTTTTGGTTACCTACTGTCACTACTGTAGGGATGGTCTGTATCTTAAGCGCATGAGTGCAGCTGGCTAAACGGTTGGAAGAGCTGATAAAATAGGATAAGGAAGGGATAGAAAAGAATATACCAAATAGAGAGCAAGGGACAAAGAGGGCATGGGATATTGGGGAGGGTGGAACAGAGAGTGAAGTGGGGCTCAAACTACATGGCAGGGAATTTGTAAGAATAATACGGAGAGTGTTGCAGAATCACATTGTAATTCAAGAATGAGCAATAATAAAATATTAAACACTAACACAAAATTAAAATGTATGTTCACAAATACAAAAAGTTTGAATATTATGATTCTGTGAAGTATTGGAAACTGGTTATACAAATGGTATAACTGGGCTATTAATATCCAGGGATACACTGTATTTCAAAGGGAAAGGACTGGTAGAAACGATGGGGGGTGGGGGGGGGGGGGTAGGGTATGCTTGTATGTCAAAACTGATTTGATGGTGAATAAAAGAGGTTATATTAGTAGAGCTGGTAGAGTTGTGATGATGCAAAGTCATTATGGCTGGAAATTCATATGAATGTATCAAAAAATAAATTAGAGTGGTACTGAAACCCAAATACCTAAATGTATTCTTCTCTTTGGCCTCTTTCACATGGGCGTTCTGTATGTCCGTATATCACCCCATCCGTTTGCGGGTGATATACGGACATAATGCATGTCAATGGGATTCCCGATGTCAGCGGATAACCATCCGCGGACATCCAATTTGCGTCCTTTCAGTTCTGTTCCGTTTTTTTGGAACGGAACAGAACCCTGTTTTTCTTCCGTTTAAAAAACGTAAAGCACGCAAAATCTGATGTCAGCGGTGTCATCCGCTGACATCCTCAATCCCATAGACATACATTATGTCCATATATCATCCGCAAACGGATGGGATGATATGCGGACATACGGACTTGTGTCACCCGTGTCTGTGAAAAGAAAAAATTCCCGGAGCGAATCGAAATACGCTCCACTCCGTGTGAAAGAGGCCTTAGGCTTTTTTCCTTCTGTTTCCCCTTGTTGATCTGGGCAGTAAGACACTTCCTTCAGTGATGGACCAAACAAACCAGAACCATGCACCAGAACTGCTGAACATGGAAAAATGTCAGACCCAAGCCGCAAACTCTATTAAAGTTTATGCGACCCTAAACTTAAAAAAAATCCAAAGTCCCCATTTTGAAGGCTTATATGCAAGTTATTGGCAACAAAAAGAGTATGGGGACCCGGGTACTGCCCTGAATGACATGTATCAATGCAATTTAAAAAAAAAAAGATTGTTTCATCTCCTGCCACATACAATGAAAACATCAGGCACCTTCTCTCCTTTCGCTGCAGTTATGTTTTAAGCTGATTCAGATTTTCAGTATAGGAGTATACCCTGGCGCTCACAATCTTTTACAGCTGCCTTCACCTTCAGATACAGGAGTTTGCTTTCTTCTCCTCTCTATACCTCCTGCTGAGAGACTCTGCGGGCCGCACCAGGTCTCCCATTCTCCAGGCAGCGGAAGGCGACGGAGAGGCTAGCCAGGTCAGGTCGGAGCGGGGCGTGCAGAAGCGGGGCATGTAGGGGAAGGCGGAAGAGAGAGAAGGAGAGCCACGTCTCACCACTGCATACTGGGATGGCCCAGCTCCTGGCCGACTCTACGTCCACGTGCACGTCATGTAGGCTTCTCCCCGGCTAAGCCATCTGACATCTGTGATGTCATTGGCCTAGCATGCCCCGGTCACAAGGGGACAGGATCACCAGCTGCTGTCATCGGGTTACTCCGCTCCTTAGCTATTTAGGAAATGTCAGATGGAGGAGTAAGCAGTCACAGAGAGCGTTTGACGAAGACGGAGGTTTTTTTTTTCTTTTTTGGTGTCCGGTGGGGGCAGCGAGATTGATAATGATGAATCTACATCGGGGTACATTGTGTTTTATTTTTATAAAAGGAATTGTCAAAAAATTGTGTACTGTCTTTATTCACTTTTTACACTTTTTTTAGTGAATGGGTAGGGGTACTACTCATTAACATGGGAGGGGGGTTGGGATCTTGGGCCCTCTTGTTAAAGGGGCTTCCAGATTTGGAAAGAAAACCCTCCCGCTGACCCCCACAACCACTGCCCATGGTTGTGGGGAGGAGGTCCCTGTCCCCATCAACATGGGGACAAGGTGCTTTGGGGTGGGGGGGTAGCCTCCCTGCCCCAAATCACTTCCCTCCATGCTGAGGGCATGTGGCCTGGTATTGTTTAGGAGAAGGGCGCACACTCCTCTCCCTCCCCCCCTTTTCCTGGCCTGCTGGGCTGCATGCACAGGGTCTGGTATGGATTTTGGGGGGAACCCCACAACGTATTTATTTTGGTGTAGGGTTCCCCTTATATTCCATACCAGACCAAAAGGGCCTGGTATGGATTGAGGGTGGCCCTTATGCTTATTTCCCCCAGAATTTTCTATTGCTGGATTTGTTTTGTTTACATTTTGGCTGTCAGTGAGGAAGCTCGCTGATGAGTCATTGGTTCTTAAGGACACAGCCAGCTATTCTTCACACAGAATTTGATTGATTGATTGGTCGATCATTTTTCATCGATCGGAATTTAAATAGCCCTTTGAAAATTTAGAATTCGTTGGATTATTAATAAACGAAAATAAATTTATTGAAAACAAAATGGAATTAAACAAATGCCGAAACAAAAAAACGTAACAAATTAGTAAAATAACGAATCTATCCAAAACTAAACAAAATTTTCTGTTCTGCACATGTCTAGTATTTTCCAAGAGGCCTGGGGAGTCTTTTGAAGACTTCATGTTTGTGCCACAAGTTTTTGGAAAATATGGAATAAAAATGAAATTTAATTTTTTTTACACAAAGTAATCAATTAAATAAGATTTGTCTCCAAACTCCTGCTGTTTTCAGACTACTGCTTTCAAAACTATACAATTTAGTCCTGCGTCACTGCTTTACTGCTGCACTTGGAAAGAGCATAGTCTTGTTAGCATTTGGGACACTGTAACTGCTGTGGCGGTGATCAGGGGTACTGTAACTGGTGTGGCGGTGATTAGGGACACTGTAGCTGCTGTGACGGTAATCAGGGACATCCTAACTGGTTTGGCAGTGATCAGGGATACTGTAACTGGTGTGGCAGTGATCAGAGACAATATGACTGGAATGGCATTGATCAAGAACCCTGGTGCAGCGGTAATTAGGGATGCTGACTGGCGACAGTATGTTTAAAAAATGTATACTTTTTTCAACAATTTTTATTATTTTTTATACAATTGCTATTATTTTTTTTTTTTTTTTATGGCACTACTCTGGGAAGGTGATCTGTTTTATTTTTTTTTGTATACTGTGATTGCTTGTTACAGTGATAATCCCTGTAACCGCAGTTTTTTTTAACTGTCATGAATGGCTTTCATTCATGACAGATTTCTTATTATTGTGATTGCTGTGATTGGCCATAGACATCACCATAGGAAAGCAAGCAATGTTACCATGTGATTGCTCTGATTGGCTGCAGCGAACACACAACCGGGTTGCTCACAGCATGAGCAGTAGAATGTCCCTGGACACTCTCCCGTAACTGGACAACCACTCCAAGGCTGTACATTCACTATACAGTGGGTGGGAAGTGGTTAATGTATTTAAAGTGGTTGAAAAGGCCAAAGGTTTTTTATCATAATGCATTGTATGCATTAAGATAAAAGCCTTCTGTGCGCAGTAGCCCCCTAATACTTACCTGAGGTCCATATAGATCCAGCGATGTTGCAGAAGTATCTCGGCTGCCCGGGACACCCCTCCTCATTGGCTGAGAAAGCAGCGCAGTGCCATTGGCTCCTGCTGCTGTGAATCAAAATCATTCAGCCAATGAGGAGAGAAAGGGGGCGGGGCCTGGGCTGAGGATCCATGTCTAAATGGATACAGGGAGCTGTTGCTCAGCTAGGGTGCCCCCATAGCAAGCTGCATGCTGTGGGGGCACTCAACAGGAGGGAGGGGCCAGGAGAGCCAAAGAGGAACAAGAAAAGATGAAGACACAGACTGCCCTGTGCAAATCCACTGCACAGTGCAGGTAAGTATAACATGTTTGTTTTTTTTTTAATTAAAAAAAACAGAGACTTTAGTATCACTTTAAATCCGTGCAGGAATGCCCTGTACATCAAATTGTAATTGCCTCCAGTTGCACTATAATAGATACATTTCTTCCTACTTATACTGACATTTAGGTATATTCTACATTAACACAGCAGAGGCTTGTCATTTCCTCAGCTTATTGCAGGACAATTTCATGGGTCAGATGGTGGAAGAAAAAAAACGCTCTGTTGGATCTATTAATTTCAAATAACACAGAGTACATTTACATTTGTCGGAAGATACAGGAAAGAGACGTATGTTAGAGGGAGAAAAACTCACTAAATTTAGAAAAGGCCAACTTCACTAAGCTGTGCAATTTACTACATGGTACTCAGTTGGATAAAATATTCAAAGTTCAAAGTTGGAGTTTTTTAACAATGTATTTAAAAACTGCATTTGCCATTGTATTCCAATAGGTAAGACATATAAAAGAACTATATTAAAGCCTATGTGGCTGAATTCTAGAGTAAAGAGCAAATAGCAGAGAAGAAACTGGCCTTTAGAAAATACAAATTGGAAGGGGCATCATCTGCTTTTCAAAGTTTCAAGAAATGCAACAAAAGAGGCAAAAGAGCAACTAGGACAGCTAAAATTGAATATGAAATACATATTTTTAAAGCAACCCCCCCTCCAAAAAATAAAAAAATCTTCAAATACATCAATAGTGAAAAGGTAAAGAGAGAACATTTTCTCTTCAGTTTTTACAAATGAAAAAGAAGGCCTTGGTAGTTTAAAAAGTATAGATAATACCAATGAACTGAATGTACCTCATGGCTGACAGAAAACTGAGTTTAAAACAGGCTAGAAACACTTGTTGGGAATTAATCACCAGGACTGGATGGCTTACACCTGCAAGTCCTCAGGGAACTTAGCTCTGTTATAGCCAAGCTGCTATTTCTCATTTTTAAAGACAGCTTACTGACTGGAATGGTATAAACAAACTGGGGTAGAGCAAATATGGCACCAATATTTTAAAAAGGAATAAAGTGTATACCAAGAAACTATATACTAGTAAGCCTAACACCAATAGTATGTAAGGTATTTGAAGGAATGGAAAGGGGCTGTATTCAAATATTTGTCTGCTTTAAAGGTATCATACGTAAAAACTAGCATGAATTGATGAAGGGCCATTCTTGTTAGACCAACCTATTACTGTTCTATGACAAAGCAAGTAGGAATTCTGAATGAAAGAAGGCCATTGGACATAGTATGTATGGATTTTGCTAAAACATTTGATACTATACCTCACAAATGTTTCATTTACAAAATAAGGCCTATTGGTGTAAATAAATGTATGTATGTACATTGTTAGAAAACTGATTACATGAATTAATTCAGAGAGTAGTGATACATGACTTTTTCTCTAAATGTCTGTTTTGGGTCAATGCTATTTAACTCCTATATAAATTATATATATTGACAGGTGCCGCTGGACTTCAGCATTGAGGAACAATTACAAAATTTACACTAGTGAAAATGATCACATTTTTAAAACACATCAAATGAGATCATAATAATCGTTATAAACTGTTTACTGTAAGGTCAATTATGAAACCACACAACCAGAATTTAAGATTGGATAAAGGAAGTTAAACCTAAATTGTGTAAGGAGCTCTTTACTGTTAGAGCAGTAGAAATGTGAAACGCCCTTCTCTGGGTAGTGGTATCAGCTGAGGGTTTGAAAAAATTCAAAAAACAGTTACCTTGATCAGTGAGTAAAATTTACAGGGGTATGGGCATTCCTAATGATTTGAACACACACAAAACTGGATGGTCCTGTGTCTTTTTTCACCCTTATTATTTATGTAATTATATAACTTTAACAAAGAAGAGGAAATATCTGACATGAGCCAAACTGCCCTGGGTTCGGTTTAGCAGGGGTTCCATGCTAAACCTGAACCCCACTGAGCTCAATAAAAGCTGAATCTGTCAAATTAAAAATGCCAATTTTCTGGGCTAATAGGCATAGCATGAGGGGGTGGGCACTACCCCATCGTTTCTTTGTAAATGTCCTTTTTGCTGCAGCACACCTACAGCAAGAATGAAGAAAAAAAATGCATAGAGGCCAGACCCTTTTAGTCTGGTATGGATGTTAAGGTGGTACCTCATGCAAAAAAACAAAAAAAACAAATATGTGAGGTCTCCCTAAAATCCACACCAGACCCTTTATCTAAACATGCAGCCTGGTTGACCAGTAAAGGGGGGATTAGGGTGCAGCACCAGGCCCCATGTCCTTACTAGGAACGGGCGAATGGTTCGGCCCGTTTGCTGAACATTTGAAATATAATTGCTTGTGACGCCACAATGAAGTAGCCGTGTGGCCCCGCCCCTTGCCTATATAAGAACTGTCAAAGCGCAGAGCAGGCACAAGGCGGGAAGCCTCCCAAAAGGCAACTGCATCTTTAATTTTTTAATTTTCTATTTTTCTGGTCCGTAGGGCATTGTGGTTGGACAATCGAGGGACACTATTTTTTTTTTTTTTATTAAAGGACTTGTTTCTTGTGGTTATTACATTTTGAAACTTTTTTGGTGAATGAGTAGGGGTATGATATACCCGATACCCATTCACAAGGGAGGGGGGGCTGTATCTGGGGTCCCCTTGATAAGCCCCTCAACGGCAGACTCCAACAACCACAGCCCAAGGTTGTCGGGAAGAAGCCCTTGTCTCCATCAACATGGGGACAAGGTGCTTTGGAGTGGGGGGGGGGGCAGAGCCCTATGCCCCCAAACCACCCACCACCCATGTTGAGGGCATGTGGCCTGGTGTGGTTCAGGAGGGGGGGCACTGGCTTGTCCCCTCCCTTTTCCTGACCTGCTGGGCTGCAGGCTCGGATAAGAGTCTGGTATTGATTTTGTGTGGACCCCTTTTTTTTACATTTTGGCATGGGGCTCTCCCCAAAATCCACACCAGACCTGAAGAGCCTGGTATGGACTGGGGGGGGGGGACCCTATGCCAATTTTTTCTTTATTTTTTCAATAGTTGGGTGCCGGCAATTGTAACCGCGAGTCATTTTAAATGGGTTTTCACTCTTTTTTTCTTTCTTTAGAAATGTCATTTTTGCTGTAGCATGTTTTATGCATGCTACAGGTGTGCCACTTTACAAGCACATTAAGGGGACCGCAGATACTATATTTAAAGGAAAGTTACATTTTTAGTGTTGCACTTTAGGCATAATTAAAATCACTGCAACTGAAAAAAAAAAGATTATTTCTATTTTTTTTTTTTTTACTATGGATTGATACTTCCCCCTTAAGGGCAGTACCCAGATCCCCATACCCCTTTTATGGCCAATTACTTCCATATAAGCCTTTAAAATGGGCACTTTTAATTTTCCCTGGTAATTTATTCCTGATTTTGTCTCGCATGCATTGCCCTTCCATGTGGTCTTTGATATGAAGGTGAGTTATAGGTGGGGGCAGGGGCCATTTTGTTTGTTGTTGATGTATACTGGTGAGTGGAAACACTGGATGCTTTTGCTGCCATTGTGCTATGAGCTGGATATCCACTGTGCCCCCAAGTGCCTTTAAGGTGGGTTGGACTACTACCAAGCTCACCTGCCCCCTATCTATCAATTAGAGTGCATGTGCTTCCATTGTGGAGACTCTTATTAATTTACAGGAGATAGGACTGCAGGTGATACAGGGTGCCATGAAGCGGACCTGCAGCTTACACATGCGTTTGCAAATGCGTGCTAACTAAACCGCAGTTTTTAACGCATACTATTAGACAGGTTAATTTGGTTGGTAAGCAAACTGGTTGGTGAATTGAGCTGGGACTTTTTTCCTGATTTTGTCTCGCATGCGTTGCCCTTCAATGTGATCTTTGCTATGAGGGCCAGTAATAGGTGGGGGCAGGCTCCGTTTTGTTTGTTGTAGCACTTTCCCTGTTCGAGAGTTCTGCTGCGAACCAAACAGGGGGGTGTTCGACCCATCCCTAGTCCTTACCATAACGCAGTAAAATAAAAATTGTAGGAATTAATATTTTTGTATTTCTATAGCTGAAATTACCATATCCTTCTCTCTCTCTCTGAAAGAGATTTGTTGAGAAATTCATAGCAGAAACGTGGTATCTGTTCTAACATGTTTTGATTACCAGAATCAGATGTTCCCACATTATGTGTACTGTGTATACTGCAAATTCTATAAGCAGCACAATAAACTTCATGTAGTTTAATTGATGGATTATTTCATCAGTTTGTAAGCAAGTTTGAAGTTCTAAAAACGATTTTGGTTTACCAATAATTCTTACAAATTAGGCACCAGTTACTGCAAGTGGATCCATGCTTGCTTGTGTTACCATGATGTGGGCTAATGTGTGCATTTTCACATAGCTTTCTGAACTTTATGCAGTGATTGTACACATGTATGACTGTATTTTGTGTGTGTTTTTGTACACAAGGGTAAAGAACCATTCACAGCACTCCCTGTCTAACAGTACGCTTTTGGGCCATGGGGGAAAACAACCGGAAGAAGTTCATCCAAACACAAGATTACATATACACTTAAGATACCAAAAAGTATCACCGAACTATAAACCCTATTAAAGTCTATGGGACCAGAACTTAAAAATTCAAAAGTCCCCTTTTTGAAGGTTTATATGCAAGTTATTTGCCAAATAAAGGGTATGGGGGGCCCGGGAACTGCCCTGAGAGACATGTATCAACACAAACATTTTTTTAAAAAAAGATCATTTTTGAAATGAGCAGTGATTTTATTGATGCCTAAAGTGAAACAATAAAAATAAAAAGTTCCTTTAAATATAGTGCCTGGGGGGTCCCTTAGTCTGCCTTTGAAGTGGTACATCTGTACTATGTATAGAACCTGCTGCAGCAAAACTAACATATATGAAGAAAATAAATGACATTTAAATTGATTTTCCGGCTGCAAGGCATTGCCAGCAATACAAAACTGTAGGGAGAAAAAAAAATTGGCATGTGAGTCCCCCCCCCAAGGCAAAATTTAAAAAAACGGCAAGAGGTCCCCCCAAAATCCATACCAGGCTCTATGCTTCTTCGAGTATGCAGCGTGGCAGGCCAGGAAAGGGGGGGGGTGAGCAAGCGCCCTCCCCCTCCTGAACCATACCAGGCCACATGCCCTCAACATGGGGGTCGTTTTGAGGCGGAGGTGACATCACTGATTGGTGCATGCTGGGTTGGTGATGTCACATGGGGGCAGTGCCACCAGGTGAAATTGCCAGGTGGCCCTGCCCTGTACCAATTTAAGAACTGTCAAACAGCAGAGCAGGCAGTCTTCGGTTAGCCATCATCATGGGCAGAGCTTTTTTTTTTTCTTTTTTCAGGTCCGGGAGTGTGGCGGGCCTCATGATTGACGATAGATCTATATCAGGGGACATTGTTTTTTTTTTATTTTTAATAAAGGACTTGTCAAAAATCATGTGTGTGTGTGTTTTATTTCTTTTTTACGCTTTTTTTGGTGAATGATTAGAGGTACAATGTACCCCATACTCATTCACATTTGAGGGCAGGATCTGGGGGGACCCCTTGTTAAAGGGGGGCTTCTAGATTTTAGATTCCGATAAGCCCCCTGCCCTCAGACCCCCCACCACTACAGCTCAGAGTTGTGGGGACAAGGCCCTTGTCCCCATCAACATGGGGACAAGGTGCTTTGGGGTGGTTGGGAGAGCTCCCCTTGCCCAAAGCAGCCCCCATGTTGAGGGCATGTGGCTTGGTATGGTTTAGGAGGGGCACTCTCTCATCAGCCTGACATCCAATCTGGTTTTGTGATCCAGTGCCTTTTAACCCTTGATTGGTTGTTGCCTTTAACTGAACAATAAAACTGTGGTTTTTAACTCTCTTTGTGTGGAGTGTCACAAATTCAGTGAACACCGGCCAAGTGCCCCGCAAATTCGGGTGTTTGCTGAACGGCAATGTTCGGGCCGTAGTTATGCTCAATCTGAACTGCTTGCACAACATTAGTTGGAACATGTAGGCTTCAATAACCTCACAAACGGATAAACAATAGATAAATTATCACAGTGGTCATTTGTTTGTGACAAGAGGCAGCTGTAGTTGGACTAGGAATGTTGGTCCTTTTGTAGGGATTGACTGAGAGGTAACAGAAACCATTATATCTATCTCTATCCCATGGTGAATATTCTTCAGAGCTTTGAGAAAAGAACACAATGTTTCCCTGTAGAAATATATAGAACAGAAAGATTGATATTTGAGCTCAAAGTCTTCATTATAATCTCATTTACTGGATCAAGGTTCTTGAGCAGCAGGATAGAAAATTAAATAGACTATTAATACAAAATGCAATTCTCCCTAAGTACTATATATCTAATTTTAAAGCATGAAACATACTTTATCAAAATTGATAGCTTTTTCTGTGTAGTATAATGAGACTACATAAAATATGAAAAGATGCTGGAAAGACGCATTACACAACAAATGTAAATGTGTGGCATATGATAGAGAAGAGCCTCAGGCTCTTTTTCCTCCATTAAAAAGACTAGACAATGTACGTCCTTCTCTCTAGGACAAGTTAATACAAGACAAAAGAATATGGTATGATATGTAAAAACAGTATATTTCTACTTTTCTGTAGGGTGACCATTCCCTTTTATCACAGGCTGTTCTGTTTGGTCCTTTAGAGCTTTGGGGATCTGTACTGAACTGCCAGCCACAAAGCAGCATGCCTGCCCTTACTTATTATGGATTATGATTGGAGATAAAACATAATATTTTAATAGAAAACAAAATTGGTTTAAAACAGTTCTGTATCTTGGCAAGGTCACAGAAGGATTTTTGAACAATTACTTTTTCTTATGAATTTAGTTTAGATTATGGATATCCAACCTCTAAACTGGCACTCTTGCTATTTACTTGTGATAATCAGGGAATTAGACATGGGATTTATTATACTGGAAGTTAAATCTTTCAGAGACCTGCATCTTCAGTCTTAACCACTTGTGGACCAGAAGGATTTGCCCCCTTAATGACCAGGCCATTTTTTGCAATTTGGCACTGCGTGACTTTAACTGGCAATTGTGCCGTAATTTTTTTCCCACAAATAGAGCTTTCTTTTGAATGTATTTGATAACCTCTGCGGTTTTTATTTATTTTTTTTTTTTTACGATATAAACAATAAAAGAGCGAAAATTGTGAGAAAAAAAATGAAATTTTCTATTTTTTCTTATAAAAAATATCCAATAAACTAAATGTTTGTCATACATTTAGGCCAAAATGTATTTAGCTACATGTCTTTGACAAAAAAAATCTCAATAAGCGTTTTTTTATTGGTTTGCGCAAAAGTTATAGCGTCTGCAAACGATGGTGTATATACTGGAATTTACGCAACTTTTACTTTCTGACTGCCTATCTCAGTTCTTGAAGTGCTAAAATGGCAGGGCAGTACAACCCCCCCCCCCCAAATTACCCCTTTTTGGAAAGTACACATTCCAAGGAATTTCCTGAGAGGCATGTTGAGCCCATTGAATATTACATTTTTTTTTGTCACAGGTGTTTGAAAAAATGACTAAAAAAGAAAAAAAAATTTTTTACACAAAGTTGTTATTGAGATTATATATTGCTCAAGCATGCCATATGTGTAATTACACCCCAACATACATTTTTCTGCTTCTCCTGAGTATGGGGATATCCCATGTGTGACACTTTTTGGCAGTCTAGCCGCATACAGGACCCCGAAAACCAATCACTTCCTTCAGGCTTTCTAAGGGTGTAAATTGTTGATTTGACTCCTCACTATCTATCACAGTTTCGGAGGCCATGAAATGGCAAGATAGCACAACCCCCCCCCCCCCCCCCCCCAAATGACCCCTTTTCAGAAAGTAGAAACCCTAAGCTATTTGCTGAGAGGCGTATTGAGTCCATGGAATATTTAATATTGTGCCACAAGTGCCAGAAAAGAGGCCATGAAATGCCAAGACAACCCCCCCCCCCCCAAATGACCCCTTTTCGGAAAGTAGACACCCTAAGCTACATGTTGAGTGTTTTGCAGATCTCTCTTTTTGCCACAAAGTTTTGAAATTTGATAAAAGAAAAAAAAATGCATTTTCCTTTTTTTTTCTTCATTTTCCAAAATAAATGAGAGCTGCAAAACACTCACCATTCATCTTAGCAAATACCTTGGGGAGTCAACTTTCAGAAAAGGGGTCATTTGGGGGGGGGGGGGGGGGTTGTGCTATTTTGGCATTTCATAAACTTCAAAACTATGGTAGGTAGTGAGGAGTAAAATCATCAATTTACTCCATTAGAAAGCCTGAAGGCGGTGATTGGTTTTCGGGGTCCTGTACGTGGCTAGACTGCCAAAAAGTCTCACACATGTGGTATCCCTGTACTCAGGAGAAGCAGCACAATTTATTTTGGGGTGAAATTTCACATATACCCATGGCATGTGTGAGCAACATATAATTTAGTGACAACTTTGTGTAAAAAAAAAGAAAATAAATCTGTAATTTCCCGAAACTTGTGGCAAAATATAAAATACTCCACGGACTCAACATGCCTCTCAGCAAATAGCTTCGGGTGTCTACTTTCCAAAATGGAGTAATTTGGGTTTGAACTGTCCTGGCATTTTATGCTCAATCTTAGAAGCTTATGCCACACATCACCCACTCTTCTAACCACTTGAAGACCAAACCTTTTCTGTGACTTTTTGTTTACATGAAAAAATATTTTTTTTTTACTAGAAAATTAGAATATTTTTTTTTGTTACATGGTATTTGCGCAGAGATTTTCCAAACGCAATTTTTGCGAAAATAAAACACTTTTTTTAAATTTAATGCACAAATACACTATATATTTCATAATTGTTCAGTGAGATTAAAAAGACGATCTTATGCCGAGTACAAAGATACCAAACATGACATGCTTTGAAATTGTGCACGCCCATGCAGCGGCAACAAACTACGTACACTTTAGACTTACAGAGGAGGTCTACTACAAGAATTACTGACCTCAACCTGACATTCGTGGCGATACCTCACATGCATGCTGAAATTGCTGTTTACATATGACACTAGACCGATGCTTGTGTATGCCTTTGCATGCAAACACGGGGGGACAGTGGTGCTTGAAGTTTTTTTTATTATTTATTTTGCTTTTTTATATTATTTTGACACCTTCCCTTTCATTTTTTTTAATCATTTTTATTGTTATCACAAGGAATTTAAATATCCCCTGTGATAGCAATCTGTAGTGACAGGTACTCTTTTTTAAAAAAAATTGGGGTCTATTAGATTCTAGATCTCTCCTCTGCCCTTAAAGCATCTGACCACACCAAGATTGGTGTGATAAGATGCTTTCTCAATTTCCCAAAGGCGCTGTTCATATCTGGCAAAACTGAAGTTTGAAATGCTCAAATAATCATAGAGATGATTGGAGCCATTCTCATCTCCAGTCAGCTTTATGGTCAGATAATGAAACCACCGTCTGCACTCTTGGGTTACCCGGTGGGACAGGAGAGCCCGGAGAAGCCGCTGAAGGCGGTGGGGGGGGGGGGGGGGGAGTAAAAGCAGTCTAGCTGCTAATTATCCAATAGGGTCACTTTCAAATGTAAGCTGACCACTGGCTGTAAAAAATGATACCAATATGATGCCTAAATATGCAGGCATAATCCTGGTATGACTACTCAAAGTCCAGCCACGTACCAGTACGTTGCTGGTCCTTGTTGGGCATATATTGTAGGGTTATTTTTTTTTCATGCAGACTGTGGGTTGAAGGAAAAAATAGAACCTAACAGCATCCTCCATTCACATCGATCGATGTTGATGAAGAAATCTCTGCCAGAAAATGAGTGGTATGCCCACCATTAGACCTCCCAACATCCACCCACTTCTAATGATGGGCATACATGCAATGTTCTTTTTTTTTATGCAGCCCATGGGCTGAAGGAAAAAAAAGAACATAGCAGATTCCTCCATTTGCATTGATCGACGTGGATGAAGAAATCTCTGCCAAGAAAAGTGTTAAAAAAATATATGGTGAAGCATAGGGGAGATCCTCCCTCTGTGTCCACCCCATCCCCTATGCTTCGCCATATATGCTCTTTTTTTAACTGCGGTTGTGCAATCACCTCCTACAGCACTGCAGATTTCAATATATGCTGAGAGCAAACGCTGTTGCTGTGTGAATATATAAATCAGTGTGGCAGCTGATGGGCGTACCTGCAAGGCAAACAACGGTTAACAATAAAACAGTAAATTTAAAACATTACATTATAATAGCATAGAATGTTGGTATCTGAAAATAAAAAATGGCTAACAATGAAAAACAGTAACAATAAAACATTACAGTATAACACTATATTATAAAATACAGTAAAAGTAGAAAGAGTAGAAAAGCAGAGTAAGAAAAGAAAACGAACTCAATAAAACGACAACTATTTTTGGCTTTTTTGTTTTTTTTTATTTTTTTTGTAACCTTTTTTTTTTTCACTTTTTTTTTTTTGTAACTTTAAAACATTTCAGGTTAGGGTCTCTCAAAATGCGATCACCATCTAACATCTTTCGAGACCCTGTGTAAGTGTGCCCTAGACTGTGCCGTGCTGTACCCTATACTAATACTCCACTAGCGTGTGGTAGTGACGGAAACAGTCCCCGATGCAGAGACCAGGTTGGCTAGAGAAGGAGGGACAAAAAGCGGGTGGCACGCCTATATCCGTGTTTTCGACAGACACATCTTCTTTGGGGGTGTCTTTGGGTAGTGGTACTCGGGAGGACATTCGGAAAATGCCTCTCGTGCAGCCGGCTCACTGCATCTCGATTGTGAATTTGGCCCACAGTACCTCCTGGATACAGAAAGGCTATGATGATCTCTTCCTGGAATTTTAGGAAGGATCCACTTCATCCGGACGCTTTGTATAGCACATAAGCGTTTAGCAGAGCCAATTAAAATAAGTATACAGACACTTTTTTGTACCAGCGTCTGGCCTTACGAGCAATTAATCTAGTTGTTGAAGTCCACTGCTCCCATGTTAAGGTTGTATTCATGGACACAGAGGGGCTTCTCAACAACACCAGTCACCATTGGAATTTGTATTGTCGTGTCTGCGTGAATGGAGGACAGAGCGAAAACATTCCATGTGTCCCTCCACTTCACTGCATCTGTTAAACCTCAAGCAGGCTCTCTCCCCCCATCTAAGTCGGGTATCTACAAGCCGTTGTTGGAAGCCCCAGTGATTAGATTGCACGGTGCCACATGCGCCAATTGCAAATTCAGAAAGGTGACTAAAAAGTGGCACGCTTGTATAGAAGTTGTCCACGTATAAATGGTTCCCCTTTCTGAATAAGGGTGACACCAAGTCCCAAACAACCTTTTGCCGCTGCTCTCTATGTATGTAGTCTGGGCAGTTGGGGGGCTCCACACTGATATCTTTGCCCTCGTAAACACGGAAACTACATGTATAGCCTGTTGCCTTGTCACAGAGCTTATACATCTTGACCCCGTATCTGGCATGCTTGCTGAGGAGAAACTGAAAGCAGGGCACCTGTGACACTAATATTGTGATCAGAAATAAAAAAAGTGACAATGTGACAGGGCAATGAAGGGGTTAACTGGGGGTGGTCAGGGGGTTAAATCTTTATGGGGGGGATGGCGGGTACATGAACCTATTTGGGACAGAAACTAATGGTCTCTAACGCTAAATGAAGTCACAAGGCACACTATTACAGTAATCAGTAAAAAAAGCTATATACTATACAGTATATTATAGTGTGCACTGTGACAGGAAGTGAAAGAGTTAACTGAGGGGTGATCAAGGGGTTAAATGGGCCTATGTGTACTGGTGTTAGTGTAGTGATTGGTGTACTCACAGTTAGATTCTCTCTTCTCTCAAGCTGGAACTGAAAAGGGCTCCACGAAGGGAGAGAGCATAATTTTCTGTGCATGTGTTTTCAAAATACAAGTACAGGACAGTCTGGCATTGGTCAGAACTGATCACCAGGTCCAGGCCAAAAAATCATTGGCCTGGATCTGATTACTGATCGGTTTTGAACCGAATCAGACCATTGTGGGAACTGGGGGCGCGCTCTCGCGAACCCCCGAGCCCTGCATGCAACCGATGTAGTCCTACGTCGGTTCGCGCAGGAGGGGCTGCCTGCCGCAGTAAAAATTTGGCGTGCGGTCTGGAACAGCTTAATGACCAGTCCATTTTTTGCGATATGGCACTGCGTTATTTTAACTGACAATTGTGCAGTTGTGCGACACTGTACTCTAATAAAAGTTATGTCCTTTTTTCCCCACAAATAGAGCTTTCTTTTGGTGGTATTTGATCACCTGTGTGATTTTTATTTTTTGCGCTATAAACAAAAAAAGAGCGACAATTCTGAAAAAAAACTATATTTTTTACTTTCTGCTATATAACATTCCCAATAAAATAAATGTAAAAATCTAATTTTTTCATCATTTTAGGCCATTTTGTATTCTGCTACATATTTTGGGTAAAAAAAATCCCAATAAGTGTATATTGATTTGGTTTGCGCAAACGTTATTGCGTCTACAAACTAGGGGAAAGATTTATGTAATTTTTATTTGTTTATTTATTTTTTTACTAGTAATGGGGGCGATCAGCGATTTTTAGTGGGACTGCAACATTGAGGCAGAAAGATTGGACACCTAACTGACATTTTTTACACTTTTGGGGGGGACCAGTGACATTACTACAGTAATCACTGTCACTGTACTAAAGACACTGGCAGGGAAGGGGTTAAAACCAGGGGTGATCAAAGGGTTAAATGGGTCCCTAGGGGGTGCTTTCTAACTGTGGGGGGGATGGGTTTGCTGCATGAATACAGAGACCTGTGTTCCTAAATAGGAGGAACACAGGATCCCTGTGTTCATAACAGAAAGAACAGCGGTCTGTCATGTTTACAATGGTAGACTGCCTTTCTGTCTCCACAGGGAGTGATTGCGGGTGCCTTGGCAGCAATCGTGGCCGCCGGCCCTGCTGATCAGTTCCCCTGTGTAGAATAGGCGTGCGCGCCCCCCCCCCCCTAGCAGTCCCGCAAAGCGGCATACAGGTAAGTCATTTCGCGGGACAGAACCATCCTGCCACCGTAAAACTACAGCGCCTGGTCGGCAAGCGGTTAAAACAGTTATAAAATCAATTTTTTTTCTAAAATAATAAATGTGTTATACTTTAGCATAGACTTAGGTAAGCTGGGGGGGAACTGAACACAGAAAGTTTTTTACTTTATTGCAGAGAATGCATTAAGGTAATAATAAACTTTTCACCTTTACAACCACTTTGAAGCTGAACCCCAGGAATGATCTTTATTGCATTTGTACTTTATTCCACTGGGTAGGCTGACAATCACTGTATTAATCAGCACTACTACAACGATAGCCACAGTCTTCTGGTCTTGTGCTAAGTGATTTCCCCTCTGTACAATGATTAGAGTACAGGGAGTAACTTGCTCAGCGCCACCACTGTTCTGTCCTTGCTACACATTTTCCTGTGTGTAACTCGACATGAAGCTGAACCCTTCTATTCTGCAATAAGCCACACTGAGTGCAATCTTGAAGCTTTATTAACAAAACGGTGGGTGAAACTACTGAGAAAAAACAAATACACACACACACACACACACACATATATATATATATATATATATATATATATATATATATATATACACACTCACACATATATGTATATATATATGTATATATATATATATATATATATATATATATATATATATCATTAGCAGTATATGAAGTATTCAGAAATACAGTAATTAGGCTAGGCTCTAGATGGCAATAAGTAAATTCTCACAAGTGAGGCTGTGTTTAGGGGATCCAAGTGAATGCAAGTTTTAGTCTAAAATGTGCTCTGATTGCTGGTTGCTTCTTTCATTCTCTAAGATGTCTGAGTTTCCAGGATGCACCTGTTTCTCTTTCTTAGACTGAAGAATGATGGTAACTTTTGTTCAAGGTGAACAGTTTCTAGTTTCCACAAAAACAATACATTTACCACTGGCTCCATCTTGGGGCCAAATCTGATATTGCAGGCAAAACCAACTTAATTAATCGCAGTCCTCCCGAAGTACTGATTCCGTTCTGAACCGATAAGTCATCAGGTCTAGGCAAATCATTTTTGGACTGGACCTGGTGATCGGTTCTGACCAATGGCAGAATGTCCTGTGCCTGTGTAATGGAAACACAGGCACAGGAAATTATGCAATCTCCTCTCCTGGAGCCCTTTTGGGTTCCAGCCTGAGAGGAGAGCCTCTACCCTGAGTACACAAGCACTACACTGACACCAGTACACATAGGCACATATTTAACCCCTTGATCACCCCCAGTTAACCCTTTCACTCCCTGTCACAGCGTACACTATATACAGTATACATATAATTTACTGATCACTGTATTAGTGTCACTTGTGATGTTAGTTAGTGTCAGCAGCAGCTAGTGGTAGTTAGTGGCAGTCCCAGATAGTTTTAGGGTACCCGCCATATATCCCCTAATAAAGATTTAACCCCTTTATCACCTCGAGTTAACCCCTTCACTGCCCTGTCACAGTGTCACTATTATAGTGTACAGATCTTTTTTCTGATCGCTGTATTAGTGTCACAGGTGAGGTCAGTTAGCGTTAACATTAGTTAGCATCAATCCAGGGCAGCGTCAGATTGCCCGCCACATATTTAGTTATACATTTTAACCCTTTGATTGCCAGGGACACACACACACTAAACACCTCCATTACTAGTATAGGGTCTGAACGGATTAATATCTTTGATAAGATCAGAACTATACTAGTGTCCCCAATTGTATAGTATAGTGTTCCCAAAATGCAGCGTTAGCAGGATCAGCCCCAACACCTGCCAGCCCCTGCATTTAGCCCCTCCGCCCAGCACCCAAGAAGTGCAATATCAGCAAATTACTGTCACGTCCGACACACAGCGCACTAAACCACAGCATTAGCAGAGTCAGGCCTGATCTCTGCTAGCACTAGCAGTTACGTTTTTTGCTAGCGGTTTAAACAGTCCTTAGCATCCAGGTGCTTTTTTACCTGTGAGTCACACTAGGTACCTATAAATTTATTGGCCAAAATTTCCAAACAGAGAAACACTAGTGAAGAGGCCTACACGATGCTGAGCTTGACAGATGAGAGCGATGGGGAAGGCTCACTGTCAGAACCAGGCTGTCAGGGAACTTCCCACAAGAGAGCTGAATCTTCCGCCCACACTAATGCAGCGACGCCCAGTGGCCTATTTAAACCAGCCTGCTCCAGCCATTAGTTGCTGGATGATCTTCAGCTTCCTGTTTCCTGTGTTCCTGTTTACTTGGATTACCTGTTACCGACCCGGCTTGTCTCACCTGTCTTGTCTCTCCTCCTGGCTCCGACCATCGGCTTGTTTTACCTACCCTGCTCCAGTCTGCTGTTCCCGTGTATGACCCCGGCTTGCTTCTATGGACTCCTCTACTGCTTGATGAACTGTGTTTGACCCCTTGGCTTGACCTTGACCTCGCTCTTGTCGCACGCCTGGCTACCTCCTCCAGTCACCTTCAAGGTATCCGTGCATTTCAGCACGCACTACGTGTCTACTACCACAGCAATCACCTCTTCACCGGAGCTTGCCGCAGCTGGTGACCCCTGTTCCTTTGGGCACAGCATTCCCTGTCTCCACCTCCAGGGGTGCCTTGCACTTAGCCACAAGGGAAGCCCTCTCAGCACCTCAGCCTCTGATCAGGTACGTGATAGTATCATCCAGCCACAATATGTCAGAGGCCGACAGAGGTGCTTCCCAGCTCGAGGCTCTGTGCCAGCAAGTCGCAGCCCTCACTCAAGCAGTGACCAACCTACAGGATGGGTACTTCCAGTTGGAGGGTCGTTTACAGAACTTGGCAGTATCTTCCGCAACTACAGCTCCTCCTCCTGCAGGTCTTGCCTCAGCCTCACTGACTCCGGAGCATCACTCACCCACTCCTATGATGATGGCTCCTCCTCCTGAACCCAGGGTGCCCACTCCAGAGCGTTTTTCGGGCGATCGGAGGAAGTTCAGGGCCTTTAAGAATGCCTGTTCTCTCTACCTGGCTCTGCAACCAAGGACCTTTTCCCTGGAAACAGTTAAAGTGGGATTTGTCATCTCTCTGCTCTCCGATGAACCGCAGTCCTGGGCTCATCACCTGTTGGAACAAAAAAGTCCTGTCATCAACACCTTGGACACCTTTTTTGAAGCCATGGGCCAACTATATGATGACCCACAACGCAGGGCCACTGCAGAGGCCACTCTCCATACCTTACAGCAGGGGAGATGCCCTGCTGAAGACTACACTGTGGACTTCCGCAAATGGTCAGCGGATACTGAATGGAACGATGCCGCCCTCAGGTACCAGTACCGACTTGGCCTATCTGAGGCCCTCAAAGATGAGCTGGCACGAGTAGAAAGCCCCACCAGTTTGGAGGGCCTCATTCAGCTCGCCATCCAACTGGACAGACGCCTGCGGGAGCGGCGACCTGAACGTGTTCAGTCCTTCCTGGATGCTGCCTAAGGTCCCAGTTGTCCCTGCACCTATTCCGGCCACACCAGCTTCCTCTGAAGGAAAACCTATGCAAATTGGCATGGTTCGTTCTGCCCTGACCTCTGATGAGAGACTCCGCCGCAGGCGGGCTAACCTCTGCCTCTACTGTGGGGAGGCTGGACACTTTCTCCGCAACTGCCCTGTGAGGCCCAGTAAGTCTTCCCCACACAACTCCATGTATCAGCAAGTCTCAGGATCTTCCCTTACTCATCTTGTTCTCCATGCCTCCCTACAGGTAGCGAAAGGGGAGGTCCGACTCCCAGCAATAATTGACTCTGGGGCATGTAGTTGCTTCATGGATGTAACCCTTGCCAAGGACTTCCGGATTCCTATTCAGACTAAAGAACTTAAACTCAAGGTCCAGTTGGCCGACGGTACCACTCCTTGATCTGGGCCTGTAACTCACGAGACGGTACCTATTCTTACCATTACTGACTGTGGCCATCAAGAGTTCCTGAAGTTTGATATTTTATGTTCCCCCATGTTCCCCATAATTCTGGGGATACCATGGTTGCAGGCACACCCTCCGCAGATAGACTGGATCCGAAGGGAGATCTTCTTTGGGTCCCCCTACTGCCTTCAGCACTGTCTGATGCCCAAACACGTGTCTCCTTCCAGTTGCCTGACCGTCCAGCCAGTCTCCGACTCCAGCCAGGACGTTCCTCCAGTTTACCATGATTTCCTGGACATCTTTGACAAAAAGAATTGCTACAAATATATATATGATCTACTATTGGTGCAATTAGCAAAGAAAAGTGCATACCAGTGCAATTTCAATTCAGAAGTGTTTGTGCTTCTCAAAGTAAATTAATCCACAAAGGTGTGGATCAGTGAACCAATAAATAGATATATAAAGAATTCCATACAAAAATCACATATAAAAATATAAATATATAAATGTGCTCCAAGTAGTGTTTAAGAGTTCAGGCAATAGCATGCAATCAAAATTGTGCTTGGTGGATTCTTATTAATCCCTTCACAGTGCTCCAGGTGCTGGGATGTGACAACCGTCAATTAAGAAGTGCTTGTGATTCTCAAAGTAAATTAATCCACAAAGGTGTGGATCAGTGAACCAATAAATAAATATATAAAGAATTCCATACAAAAATCACATAAGGATATATAAAAAAATCACATAAGAATATATAAAAAAGTATAAATATATAAATGTGCTCCAATTAGTGTTTAAAAGTCCAAGCAATAGCATGCAATCAAAATTGTGCTTGGTGAATTCTTATTAATCCATTCACAGTGCTCCAGGTGCTGAGATGTGACAACCGTGGCCTCTTACCAGCTAGCAGCAGGTCACAAGGACCCCCAACGCCTGTGATCCCTTTATTGGGTGGATCAAACCTCTCCTCGATTGCTTGGATCTCTGGCTCCTATATTACTCGAGTTGGACCATGTAGTCCCCCCATACACATAAAGATATAGAAGAACAAATAGCCTCCAATAGTGAAATACTGTTTTATTCTCCAAAAAACATACACTATAAGGTGACAATTAGCCTCTTACTATTTGTTGTGCCCTCCTGGCACTGGGCAATTCGGCAGTACAAAATCGTTTTTTTGGGTCTTAGGAAGATATTCTCCAGGGATCTGCAGCACCCTGTATCTCCTTTCCCCCTTCTTTGTATTGCGGCGGTGGATGTGTATCCCAGCCTCTGTTCCGAATGCCTCTGTGTGTTACTTCCGGGTTAGCATTGACCACAATGCATTTCGCTTAACGAGCGTCCTCAGGCAGTCTATGCTGGCCCTGTCAGTCACATCTTAAGTATCGCTATCTCTATTATGATTGGCCGGTGTTTAGTTTTGCTTTTGTAGCGCCATTCATTTATTTTTATTGACATTAAGTGCCGATCTGTATATTTAACAAGATGGCATCGATTTATTACGTGACCCTTTTATTTTATGTGTATTTGACATTTGCTGCAAATCGCCCGGGTATATTCCTATTCCCCGCATTATACAAACAGCAATTCACATCCAATAATTCTTAAAAACACATAATATATTTCCCACAATTATAAAACTATTTATATCTAGTATTAAATCTTTATTAATAAAACATTATAAATTAAAATTGAAATTAGACATTATAAAATAAAAAAATATATATCTTTAATTGACGCCATCTAGTGGTCATCTAATTTTTCCAGAAGGATGCATCAAGGGCTATCAAATGGGCCTTAGAAAAATACACCAATTTAAAGGAACCACAAAGAGATTTCCTATTGGAAGGCCTGAATATGGCTATGTCAAATCACCATTTTTGGTATAAGAATGAGTACTATAACCAAATAAAGGGTGTAGCTATGGGAGCACGTTATGCTCCCAGCGTAGCAAATATATTTTTAGCCAAATGGGAAGAGGAGGATATCTACTCAAAACTTCCACAACAACTGAAGTATTACCGCCGATATCTTGATGATATCTTGGTTGTGTGGGAAGGATCGCAAGAATCCCTGGAACATTTCTTCAAGAAAATGAATAAAAACAAATATCAGATCAAATTTACAGGTAATATGGACAAAAATACAGTGCAATTTCTCGACTTGGAGATCTTTAAGCACAACGGCACTTTAAACACCAGAACCTTCTTTAAAAAGGTGGATACTAATGGCTACATCTCTAAGAGGAGTTGCCCTCACCCGGCTTGGATACAAGCGATACCAAAAGGGCGATTCACCCGAATTAGAAGGAATTGTACAGATTTAAAAGACTACAATACACAGACAGATAAATTAATAGAAAGATTCAGAGAAAAGGGATACAAAGAGAAAGACCTGAGAATCACACAAAAGAAAATATCCGAATTGAAGAGAGAAGACCTCCTAAAGAATAAGAAGAAAAAGAAGAAAGAAAACCCAAACTTTGAACTAGCTTTTATTACGGGATTCAACACCCAATACAAAGAGGTTGAAAAATGCATAAAGAAAAATTGGCACATCCTATTAAGGGATGACACTTTAAAAACACTCCTCCCAAAGAATCCAAAATTTATTTATAAAAGAGCCCCGGGACTACGGAATATCCTATCAAAAAATGTTCCAGACCCACCAAAAAAACCACAAATGTTTTTCGCAAAAAATGGCTTCTATAGGTGCAGAAGATGTAAAGCATGCAAGACAAGCAGATTTAAGAAAAGGATTGAACACAAGTTCTTCTCCGCGGATAATCGGGAATTTGAGATTAAAAAATTCATCACCTGTGATACTAGATTTGTTACATACATGTGTACTTGCCCTTGCGGATTAAAATACATCGGACGCACGACCCGCACTTTAGCAATTAGGATAGGAGAACATGTCGATAACATAAAGAAAGGCTTCAAAAAGCACAGCCTGTCCAATCACTTCAGAATTTTCCACAACCAAGATCCCTCCCTCCTTTGGTTCTGTGGAATTGACAAAATATTCAGTCATTGGAGAGGCTCAGATATGCGAAAAATGATATCGCAGAACGAAACCGCATGGATCCATAGACTAAAAACATTAAAACCCATGGGGTTAAATGAAGACATAGACCTTAATTGCTTTTTAAATAATTTTTAGGAATTTAATTGAATATATCCCTTGCCTTTAGATAATATATCTCATATTTATATTTTATATATCCATTTTATATATATATTTTTTAATACAAATTATGGATTTTTATATAGATAATATTATTTAAAAAAAAAAAAAAAATTATAATGTACACTGTACCTTTTTAATAAGCATATGTCCCTATAAATTAATATCTATGTCCATAAGAATGATAAAATAAAAAATAATTGTTCCTATATATGGCCACTAGATGGAGTTATAGTCCCGAATTACACTAAAAAGAATGTAGGAAAAATTAGATGACCACTAGATGGCGTCAATTAAAGATATATATTTTTTTATTTTATAATGTCTAATTTCAATTTTAATTTATAATGTTTTATTAATAAAGATTTAATACTAGATATAAATAGTTTTATAATTGTGGGAAATATATTATGTGTTTTTAAGAATTATTGGATGTGAATTGCTGTTTGTATAATGCGGGGAATAGGAATATACCCGGGCGATTTGCAGCAAATGTCAAATACACATAAAATAAAAGGGTCACGTAATAAATCGATGCCATCTTGTTAAATATACAGATCGGCACTTAATGTCAATAAAAATAAATGAATGGCGCTACAAAAGCAAAACTAAACACCGGCCAATCATAATAGAGATAGCGATACTTAAGATGTGACTGACAGGGCCAGCATAGACTGCCTGAGGACGCTCGTTAAGCGAAATGCATTGTGGTCAATGCTAACCCGGAAGTAACACACAGAGGCATTCGGAACAGAGGCTGGGATACACATCCACCGCCGCAATACAAAGAAGGGGGAAAGGAGATACAGGGTGCTGCAGATCCCTGGAGAATATCTTCCTAAGACCCAAAAAAACGATTTTGTACTGCCGAATTGCCCAGTGCCAGGAGGGCACAACAAATAGTAAGAGGCTAATTGTCACCTTATAGTGTATGTTTTTTGGAGAATAAAACAGTATTTCACTATTGGAGGCTATTTGTTCTTCTATATCTTTATGTGTATGGGGGGACTACATGGTCCAACTCGAGTAATATAGGAGCCAGAGATCCAAGCAATCGAGGAGAGGTTTGATCCACCCAATAAAGGGATCACAGGCGTTGGGGGTCCTTGTGACCTGCTGCTAGATGGTAAGAGGCCACGGTTGTCACATCTCAGCACCTGGAGCACTGTGAATGGATTAATAAGAATTCACCAAGCACAATTTTGATTGCATGCTATTGCTTGGACTTTTAAACACTACTTGGAGCACATTTATATATTTATACTTTTTTATATATTCTTATGTGATTTTTTTATATATCCTTATGTGATTTTTGTATGGAATTCTTTATATATTTATTTATTGGTTCACTGATCCACACCTTTGTGGATTAATTTACTTTGAGAATCACAAGCACTTCTTAATTGACGGTTGTCACATCCCAGCACCTGGAGCACTGTGAAGGGATTAATAAGAATCCACCAAGCACAATTTTGATTGCATGCTATTGCCTGGACTCTTAAACACTACTTGGAGCACATTTATATATTTATATTTTTATATGTGATTTTTGTATGGAATTCTTTATATATCTATTTATTGGTTCACTGATCCACACCTTTGTGGATTAATTTACTTTGAGAAGCACAAACACTTCTGAATTGAAATTGCACTGGTATGCACTTTTCTTTGCTAATTGCACCAATAGTAGATCATATATATATTTGTAGCAATTTTTAATCACATATATTACACTTTAAATCACTTATTAATTTTTATAACACGTGATATATTAAGATTACCAGCGCCTTTTTACCTATGATATATACCTATTTATTGTTTTATTACAATTAAAAGGGCAGCAGGTTCAACAATCTTTTATTTAAAGGGCCAGGCGCCTTCTCTTTTCTTTTTATTTGACAAAAAGAAGGCCGATATACTACCACCTCATCGCCCCTACGACTGCCCTATCGAGCTATTACCTGGTGCAGAAGTTCCCTTTGGAAGGATTTTTCCACTTTCAGAGACTGAGCTTGAGGTATTGCGCCAGTACATTGATGAAAACCTAAAGAAGGGATTCATCCACCCCTCATCTTCTCCAGCTGGCGCCGGAATTTTCTTCGTAGAAAAGAAAGATCATACCCTCAGACCCTTTGTGGATTACAGAGAGCTCAATAAAATCACCCATAAAAACCGGTACCCTCTTCCGCTTGTTCCTGAGCTCTTTCAGAGGTTCCGTACTGCCCGGGTCTTTACTAAATTGGACTTGCGCGGTGTCTACAACCTAGTACGCATTCGCGAGGGCGATGAATGGAAAACAGCCTTTCGAACATGTTTTGGGCATTTTGAGTACCTGGTTATGCCCTTTGGTCTATGTAATGCTCCAGCTACCTTTCAGCACTTTGTGAATAATATCTTTAAAGAATACCTGGATAACTTCATGATTGTGTACCTGGACGACATTCTTGTCTTCTCCCCTACCCTGGAGGTTCATCAAGGACTTTTCTGGCCTTATCGCCCCGATTACCCAGCAAACCCGCCAACACTGCCGCTTCCAGTGGTCCCAAGAGGCTCAAGAGGCTTTTGATAAATTAAAGGCGTTATTCACTTCTGCCCCTGTCCTGCAGCATCCCAACCCCGCCCTGCCCTACGTACTGGAGGTTGATGCATCTGAAGTCGCCACAGGGGCCGTCCTATCTCAACGCCTGGGCCCTAAAGCACTTTTACATCCAGTGGCTTTCTTCTCCCGAAAGCTCTCTCAGCCGGAAAGGAACTATGATGTTGGGGATCGGGGACTGCTGGCCATCAAAGTCGCTCTGGAGGAGTGGAGATATCTCCTGGAGGGTGCAGCGCACCCAATTATGATATTCACTGACCATAAGAACTTGGAGTATCTCAGATCTGTCAAACGCTTAAGACCATGACAGGCCAGGTGGGCCTTGTTTTTCTCAAGGTTTAATTTTCACCTCACCTATCGCCCAGGATCCAAGAATGGTAAAGCGGATGCTCTGTCATGAATGTTCCCTGAGACCCCAAATACTGCCACCCCGAGCACCATTCTGTCTCCCCAGAATTTTCTTCTTATCCAGCCTGATCTAAGGGCCACCCTGGAACAGGTTTCTGCCCGGTGCCCTGAGTCCGAAATCCCCACACTTAGAAGGCAGGAAGGTCTTTTGTGTTGCATGGGGATAAGATTTTTGTACCCGAGGGAGCCAGAGTCCAGGTTCTTAAAACGTTCCACGACCACCAACTGGCAGGCCATTTTGGGGTCCGCAAGACATTAAAACTGATCCAACGTTCCTATTGGTGGCCCAACCTTAGACAGGACTGCAAAGACTATGTAAGTTCTTGTACGACCTGTACCCGAAGTAAAGGAAGTCTCACGCAGACTTGGGGCTTGCTAAGACCTCTGCCTGTTCCGGACCAGCCTTGTAGGATGTTGTCTATGTACTTTATTGTAGAACTGCCCCCTTCTGAAGGTTTTTCCACTATCCTGGTAGTAGTAGACCGCTTATCAAAGATGGCACACTTCCTGCCTATGGTGGGCACTCCCTCAGCCATGGACACAGCACATATCTTCATCAAGGAGATTGTAAGGCTACACGGCGTACCAAACAGTATTGTCTCGGACAGGGGGGTACAATTCACCTCTCGATTCTGGAGGGCCCTTTGCAAGGCTTTGGATATCAAGATTTGCCTATCTTCTGCCTATCAACCCCAGAGCAATGGCCAAACGGAGAGAACAAATCAAACGTTGGAACAATACCTTCGTTGTTTTTCTTCCTTCTCACAGGAAAATTGGGTGGCCTTACTGCCCTGCGCAGAGTTTGCTTACAATAACTCTATTCATGCCACCAGTCCCCATTCTGGGCCAATTACGGCTTTCACCCATCTATTTTACCCAACCCTGTGCCATAAGCAACGGTACCTGCGGTTCAGGATAGATTAACCTTTATCCAAGAGAACTACCTAACCCTCCAGGCAACCATGCGTAAAGCGCAGGAAGATTACAAGAGGTCATATGACAAGAAGAGAAAGGAGAATCCAGCCTTGAAAGTGGGGGATGAAGTGTGGCTCTCCACTGCAAACCTCAAACTACCCTGCCCATCACGGAAGTTGGGTCCAAGGTACATTGGCCCTTTCAAAATCAAGAAGGAAATCAACCCTGTAGCCTTCGAACTTTCCTTACCGGATTCCTACAGTATCCATCCTGTTTTCCATATCTCCTTGCTCAAGTCTGCCTCTTCTGGCCCTTTCTCAGGAAGGGGTGATCCACCTCCACCTCCCATCTCGTGGGTGAGGAATTTGAGTATGAGGTAGAGGCCATCCTAGACTGCCGAAAGAGGGGAAGACAGGTCCAATACCTGATTAAGTGGAAAGGGTATTCACCTGAGGAAAGTTCATGGGAGCCTGCAAATAACGTTCATGCCCCCAAACTTCTTAGAGAATTTTTCAACAAGCATCCTGAGAAGCAGGCCCAATTGGGCATCCGGAGGCTGCCCTTTGGGGGGGGGGGGGGCACTGTCAGGGAACTTCCCACAAGAGAGCTGAATCTTCCGCCCACACTAATGCAGCGACGCCCAGTGGCCTATTTAAACCAGCCTGCTCCAGCCATTAGTTGCTGGATGATCTTCAGCTTCCTGTTTCCTGTGTTCCTGTTCCTGTTTACTTGGATTACCTGTTACCGACCTGGCTTGTCTCACCTGTCTTGTCTCTCCTCCTGGCTCCGACCATCGGCTTGTTTTACCTACCCTGCTCCAGTCTGCTGTTCCCGTGTATGACCCCCGGCTTGCTCCTATGGACTCCTCTACTGCTTGATGAACTGTGTTTGACCCCTTGGCTTGACCTTGACCTCGCTCTTGTCGCACGCCTGGCTACCTCCTCCAGTCACCTTCAAGGTATCCTGCATTTCAGCATGCACTACGTGTCTACTACCACAGCAGTCACCTCTTCACCGGAGCTTGCCGCAGCTGGTGACCCCTGTTCCTTTGGGCACAGCATTCCCTGTCTCCACCTCCAGGGATGCCTTGCACTTAGCCACAAGGGAAGCCCTCTCAGCACCTCGGCCTCTGATCAGGTACGTGATACAGGCTCAGTATTTGAACCTGTAGAGAGAGACCTGACAGATAGCTCTGATGACGGAGTAGTGGTCCCTGCTAAGCTCAGGTGTAACCGACCCTGTTCTTCTGTTACTGAGGTGCAACAATCGCAGGGTTCTCGTATGCAGCAGAGTGTCGGTACTAGTGACGCTCAACCTTCTTGTGAACTGCCAAGCACCAGTGGCCTAGTACATCCTAGTTGTAGTCAAACCAGCATTGCAGTACCACTTGGTGACGTGGCAAGTCCCATAAGTGCAGTTCAAGCTGGTGTGGTGGCAAGCACAAGTAGAGCCCATAGTGTCCTTCCTGATGTGCTTGCAAATTCTGATTGGGAGCCCACCACTTCCGCAGCGCCCGTCTTCCCCCATTCACTGGCCAACCTGAAATTCAGGTGGAAACAGCCGCATTTACTCCCCTTGGTTTTTATGAGCTGTTTTTCATGGAAGAGCTGTACGGATCTGTTGTGGATCAAAGCAATTTATATGCCGATAAATGTATCGCTGCAAATCCAGATTTGACCCATGCAAGAGAATTTGCATGGAAATGTATCACTGTTTATGAATTTAAGACCTTTCTGGGCCTATCCCTCATCATGGGCATTACTAAAAAGAGTGAGTTGTGGTTATATTGGTCTACTGACCCAATTCATCATATGCCCGTGTTCTCTGATGCCATGGCCAGGACTAGATACGTGCAAATCTTACGGTTCATGCATTTCAATGACAATGAACTCTGTTGTCCTCGGGGTGACCCTGGATATGACCAGCTCCACAAAATTCAGCCCCTCGTAAATCACTTCAATCAAAAGATTGCAGCCTTGTATACACCCCAGAGGTTTCAGAGATGGCAGAGATTTCTTCATCCACATGGATCGATATGGATGGAGGAATCTGCTAGGTTCACTTTTTTTCATGCAGCCCATAGGCTGCATGAAAAAAAAGTACCCTACAATATATGCCCAACAAAGACCAGCAACGTATTGGTGTGTCGCTGGACTTTGAGTGGTCATACCAGGGCAAAGCCTGCAGTCGGCTTTCATGTAAAAGCAATCCTAGCAGCTAATTAGCCGCTAGACTGCTTTTGCAAGCAGTGGGAGGGGACTACCCCCTCTCCCGCTGCCTTCCACGGTTTTCTTGGGCTCTCCTGTCCCACTGGGTAACCCGAGACTGCAGCCGGTGGTTCTGTCAGCTGACCATAGAGCTTATTGGAGACCAGAATGGCTCTAATCATCTCTATGGCCTAAGATACCGGAAGTTATGGTCATTTCATGACTTCGGTTTCACCAGTTATAAACAGCGCCATTGGGAAATTGGGAAAGCATCTTATCACACCAATGTTGGTGTGGTCAGATGCTTTAAGGGCAGAGGAGAGATCTAGAGTATAATAGACCCCAATTTTTTCAAAAGAGTACCTGTCACTATTTATTGCTATTATATGGGATATTTACATTCCCTGTGATAACAATAAAAATTATAAAAAAAAATTAAAAAATGAAAGGAAAGGTGTCAAAATAAAATAAAACCGCAAAATAAATATAAAAAAAATAAAAATAAATTCAAGCACCCCTGTCCCCCCACGTTTGTGCGCAAAGGCAAAGGCAAGCATCGGTCTGGTGTCATATGTAAACAGCAATTGCACCATGCATGTGAGGTATCGCCATGAAAGTCAGATCAAGGACAGAAATTATAGCAGTAGACCTCCTTTGTAACTCTAAAGTGGTAACCTGTAAAGTTTTAAAGACGTTTAAAAATGTACTGTACGTAGTTTGTCACCACTGCATGGGCATGCACAATTTTAAAGCATGTCATGTTTGGTATCTATGTACTCAGCATAAGATCATCTTATATTGTACCAAACAATTAGGCAATATATAGTGTATTCGTGCATAACATTTTAAAAAAGTGTTTTTTTCCCCAAAAAATTTTGTTTAGAAAATCTCTGCACAAATACCGTGTGACAAAAAAAATTGCAACACCCACCGTTTTATTCTGTAGGGCCTCTGCTTTAAAAAAATATATAATGTTGAGGATTCAAAGTAATTTCTAGTAAAAATAATAACTTTTTCATGAAAACAAAAAGTGTCATAAAAGGCTTGATCTTCAAGTGGTTAGAAGAATGGGTGATGTGTGGCTTAAGCTTCTAATATTAGGCATAAAATGACAGGACAGTTCAAACTTTTAGCATTTTAAGAAATTAGATATGCAGTCAGAAAGTAAAAGCTGCGTAAATGTAAATATTTACTGTACATCATAGTTTGTAGGCACTATACCTTTTGCCCAAACCAATAAATATTTTTCAAAGACATGTAGCTAAATACATTTTGGCCTAAATGTATGACAAAAATTGAGTTTATTGGATATTTTTTATATGAAAAAGTAGAAAATGTAATTTCTTCTCAAACTTTTCAATTGATATCGCAAAAAATAAAAACCGCAGAGGTGATCAAATATGAACAAAAGAAAGCTCTTTTTGTGGGAAAAGATGGACATACATTTCATTTAATTTACCAGGTAAATTCACGCAGTGGCAAATTGCAAAAATGGCCTGGTCATTAAGGGGATAAAACCTTCCGGTCCTAAAGTGGTTAATACCCTGCTAGAGGCAGAACACCCCCCACCCTGTATCAATAGATACCACTTTTTGGACCCCCAGAAGAAAAACCATAAGACCAGATCAGAGACTGGTCTTGGGAACAACTTTGCTTCCTTGTTCCTGTGAACTTTACCAATGACTTTAACAATGACCTTTCTGACTCTCCTATCTTCACTTGGAAGAGTTTTGCTGATGAGGCCTAGATGCCACTCATTTCTTTGGGATTGACAGTCCATCTCCCTGGCATAAGTTTCATATTGCACAGTGCAGATGATGAAGTCTTCAGACTGCTGGAGTTCCACTGCTGAACTAATCCTTTGGCAATGGTGTCAGCCTTTGCAGTCATATTTACTTGCACGCATGGCATGTTTAAAGGAATAAGCTTTATGGATGATGCAAGTAAAAGCTCGAACAAGTGACTTCCAGGTTGAGAAGCTGTCAAATCTGTGGGATTTAGGCTATCAGAAGTAACTGTCTGAAGTGTGGAGATCTCAGGGCGGATTTCAACTTCTGAGTCAGGATCTACCAGCTCAATTGTGCCACCATCAGGATCAATCTATTCTGTGCTGTACAATAATGCAGGTCCTGTAAACCATATTGCGTCTTTTAGATGACGTGCAGTGACAGCTCTTGTAGCATGGTCTGCATGGTTATGGTCAGTAGATACAGAGTGCCATTGTGTTGGACAGGTGGATCTCCTAAATCTTAGCACTCTGTTGTTGACATACAAATATAATTGTCTAGTCTCGTTATAGATGTAGCCTACCACCACCTTGCGGTCAGTGTAGAAATTGGCATTTTTAAGATCAATGTCCATTTGTGATGCAATAAGTTGGGCTAGCTCAACAGCTAATACTGCAGCACAAAGTTCTAGCCTAAGTATGGTGTGCTCAGGGTCTGGAGCCAGTTTTGCTTTGCCCATGACAAATCCTATCTGGTGTAACATCTACAGTTTTTAGGTAGGCAACAGCAGCTATTACCTTGACAGAAGCATCAGAGAATATGCAAAGATGTTGGCTTTGTACTTCTGTAGAGGATACAGGAGTATATGGGCATGTAACATGCAGATCAGATAAAGCTATCAGAGAATTTCTCCGCTCTTCCCAAGACTTTCTTTCATGAAGGGGCAGTTGGGCATCCCAGTCAGATGTTTTATGAGTTAGGTCTCTAAGAGGTGCTTTACCTTGTACGATGACAGGGGCTGCAAAACCTAAAGGATCATAAAGAGTATTAATCGTAGACAAGACACCTCTGCGAGTGAAAGGTTTTTCCTCTGTGCTTATTTGGAAGGTAAAGGATTCCGATTTAAGTCCCATAGCAGACCAAGACTGCGTTGTACAGGTTTATCCCTAAGTCTAATACTGTTAGATCAGTAGAATGGTCTTGGGATGGGAAAGCTTCGATTACTTCTTTACTGTTGGAAGCAATCTTGTGAAGTCTGAGGTTGAAGTAGGCTAGCATTTGCTGTGCTCTTTTTAGAATACTAATTGCAGACTCATTGGAAGGTAAAGATTTATAACAGTCATCTACATAAAAGTCCTTTTCTAAGAATTGTCTGGCATCTGAGCCATACTCAGGTTCACCCTCTTGAGCAGAACGCCTGAGTCAGTAGATAGCAACTGCAGGAGAATGGCTGTTGTGAAAGATGTGTTCTCTCATGCAGTACTCAATCATATGTTTGGAGGAATATAAACCAAAGAAATCTCAAGAAGCTTCTGTCTTTCTCTCTGACAAGGAAGCAATGGAACATTTGTTGGATGTCAGCTATGAAAGCAACAGTGATCTGCAAAAAACAGTTGCAATTGACTAGTTTTCTTTCTTTTTTATTTTTTAAGTGTTAATTAAAGCCAAAAGGTTGGAATTAGGGATGCACCGATACCACTTTTAACACCGAGTACTAGTAACCATACTTTTTTGCAAGTACCAATACCAATTACAGATACCTATTGCCTAGGAAGGGTAGGTAGGGGGTGTGGTTTGGGACGGTGGGGGTTGTTAGGGAATTGGGTGAGGCTAGGGTGAGGGCAGGGGGGGGGGTAGAGGGGTATGTAAGGGTAGGGTAAAATAGGGATTGTGGGGTGGGAGAGTTGGGATGGAAAAGGCTGTGATCACTGGGGGAAAAGGATAGGGATGGCAGGGTCATTTGGAGACATGGGGGCAGAGGTGACAGCTGGTGGGGAAAAAAGGAGGCAACACAGGGTGGGCAGGAGGACACAAAACAGGGAGGGCACAGCACAGGATGAAAGAGAGCAAGTGACAGGGTGTTAGTAGGGCATGGTACAGGGCATTCGGAGGGCACAGTGCAAGGGGTTAGGAGGGCATGGTACAAGGCTTTGAAGGGCACAATACAGATGGTTAGAAGGGCACAGTAAAGGGGGCTAGAAGGGCACAGTGCAGACACCCCTGCATCAATATAGATCCCCTTTAGTGCAGACCCCCTGCATCAGTATATACCCCTCCCTCAGTGCAGACCCCCTCCATCAGTATAGACCCCCCTAAGTCCAGACCCCCCTCTATCAGTATAGACCCCCCTCAGTGAAGACCCACCTCTATCAGTATAGACCCCCCTCCATCAATATGGACCCCCTTAGTGCACACCCCCTCTTCACTTGTGCTAGTAAGGAGTTGGGGTTTTTGATGTGTGCTGGGGGGTGCTATGGGAGGGGATTTTAAATACAACCCCTACTTCTAGCATAAGACCTTCCTCTCCCCTCCCATAGTTAGCCCCCAGCACATGCCCTTTTAACCCGCAGACTCCATCACTGTATTGTTTTTAACTTGCCCCCTTTCCTGGTTACTGTCCCCCTCCTCTGTCCACGGACATTACAATAAACTGTACAGAACAGCATGGGATATACACACAGGTGTGTGTCCCTCCTCCTTTGTAGATGTAAACAGAGAGGATGGGGAGGCGGCTTCGGTCCGCTCCACTGTGTGAGACATCCGGCAAGAGATGCAGATCAGTGTAGGGGTGCAGTGATAGCGGTGCAGCTGCCCACAGGTGTCAGCCCTCTGGTGGGTGTTACCTGGGTGCGGCCCACACCCTCCTAGTGACAACTACAATCCCACTCTCAGCTGATATCACTTCTGGTATCGGTTTCTGGTTTAGGAGAATTTTTGCGAGTACCGATACTCGCGAAAATGCCTAGTATCGGCACCGATACCGGTATCAGTATTGATGCAACCCTAGTTGGAATGGTAAATTAAATTCGTTTTGAGGCATGTCTGTGATTAGTTTTTTTTTCTACACAATTAAACAATTAAATGAAAATTTTCCAAGAATGGTGATTCCATACTTTTTGCCAGAGGTTGTATATACCATAGCTTGCGGACTCTATAACTTTCTTACAGAGTAAATAATATTCACTGATATGGGTTATTTTCACCAAAGGAATGTAGCAGTATACATTTTGGCCTAAAATTAAGAAGAAAAGTTATTTATTTGCAAAATGTTATAACAGAAATGAAGAAAAATTAGTTTTTTTCAAAATATTCAGTCTTTTTAAATTTATTTAGCAAAAAATAAAAAACCCAGCTGTGATTAAATAAAATCGAAACAGTGGCGTACCAACGGGGGGGTGCGGGGGGGGGGGGGGGGCCTTCCGCCCCGGATGCCACGCACTGGGGGTGTCAGGCTGGCCTGCATACCAGTGTGAAGGAGCTGCAGCGGCAACTCCTTCAGTCCACGCTGCTCGCGGGGGCGGCGACCAGCGGGAAGAAGGTGAGCACTGAGCAGCCTCCTGTGTGTGTGTGTGACTGGATAGGAGAGGAGATGGGACAGCTGCATATAAAGGAATTAATCTTTCCGTATTCCTCCTGCTGCCGTTGAATGGCTGATTGTCCTCTCCCTCCTGCAGTCATTCAGCGGCTGCAGGAGGAATATGTAAAGATCAAATCATCTATATGCAGCTGTCCCATCCCCTCTCCTATACAACTTGCTGGCCCCCTAGTGCTCTCCAGCCCCCCCTCCCCATGCTCTTAACACCCTCCTGCTCTTAACACCCCCCCCAGTGCTCTTAACACCCCCCTGCTCTTTACACCCCCCCAGTGCTCTTAAAACCCCCCTGCTCTTAACACCCCCCCCAGTGCTCTTAAACCCCCCTCTGCTCTTAACACCCCCCAGTGCTCTTAAAACCCCCACCTGCTCTTAACACCCCCCTGCTCTTAACACCCCCCTAGTGCTCTTAACACCCCCCTGCTCTTAACACCCCCCAGTGCTCCTAACACCCCCCCAGTGCTCTAAAAACCCCCTGCTCTTAACACCCCCCATGCTCTTAACACCTCCCCCCAGTGCTCTTAACACACCCCTGCTCTTAAAACCCCCCCAGTGCTCTTAACACCCCCCTTGCTCTTAACACCCCCCCAGTGCTCTTAACACCCCCCTGCTCTTAATACCCCCCATGCTCCTAATACCCCCTGCTCTTAACACCCCCTGCTCTTAACCCCCCCCCCCCGGTGCTCTTAACACCCCCTTGCTCTTAACACCCCCTCTGCTCTTAATCCCCACATGCTCTTAACCCCTCAGTGCTCCTCCCCCCCAGCACTCTTTAGCCCCCCAGTGCTCTTCAGCTCCCCACAGTGCTTTTCATCTCCCCCTATGCTCTATGGCTCCCCCAGTGCTCTCCACCCCCCTGTGCTCCCTGGCTCCCCCCTCAGTGAGTTTCAGTTCCCCCCATGCTCTCCATCCCCCTGGTTTTCCCTGTCCCCCCCAGTGCTCTCCATCCCCTGTGTTTTCCAAACCCCCTACAATGCTTTTCAAACCCCTCTTAATTCTCTCCAGTCCCTCCCCCCCCCCGCCCTTCAGCTCCTCCAGTGCTCTCTGCTTGCCCTGTGCTCTCCGGCCCCCCTAGTGCTCTTCTATCGTGTCTGCAGTCTCTCACCTTCTTTTGTATCATGTCCTCAGTCTCTGACCATCTCTTGTATCATGTCCTCAGTCTCTGACCATCTCTTAGATCATGTCCTCAGTCTCTGATCATCTTTTGGATCATGTCCTCAGTCTCTGACCATCTCTTGGATCATGTCCTCAGTCTCTGACCATCTCTTGGATCATGTCCTCAGTCTCTGACCATCTCTTGGATCATGTCCTCAGTCTCTGACCATCTCTTGTATCATGTCCTCAGTCTCTGACCATCTATTGGATCATGTCCTCAGTCTCTGACTATCTCCTGTACCATGTCCGTTGTCTCTGACCATCTCTTGTATCATGTCCTCGGTCTCTGATTTCTCTTGTATTAGGTCCGTAGTCTCTGACCATCTCTTGTATCATGTCCTCGGTCTCTGACTATTTCCTTTAGCATGTCTCCAATCTCTTACTCAAACTTAAACACATTTCTAATAATATTAGCTCTCTGTTAATGCCAAAGGTAGGACTGTGCAAGGGAGGCAGAGACTGCAAAAGGGGTAACTGTGATTAGAAAGACGGGGGGCAGACTGCAAAGGGCACTGTGATAGGGGGGCTGTGAAATTTGTGCAATAAATATTCTTGGAGACATTACAAATTTTTGCGGGTGTTTTTACATTTTAAAGTGGGGGGGTGCCAGATATAGGATCCGCCCCAGGTGCCAAATGCTCTAGGTATGCCACTGCATCGAAAGAAAGCTCTATTTGTGTAAAAAAAATGCTAATGCTTATTCATATGGGTACAGTGTTGCATGACTGCTCAATTGTCATTCAAAGTGTGACACCGCTGAAAGCTAAAAATTGGCCTGAGCAGGAAGGGGGTGAAAGTGTCCAGTATTGAAGTGGGTGAACTATAAACCAAAATTTTCTTTTTTTCTTTTTTTTTTTTTAACAAACATTACAACAAACAATAAAGATTACGGTACATATTTTACAAATATATTATATAACAAAAATCACTGAACAAGCCTTTAAAAGCATCTCTTGTATAGAGCGCCTTGATTGCTTTACGTTTTCCTTGTATGTTGAGTTAAGAAAAGCAGGTTTTCTTATCCATATACAGTAGCACACATTATTATAACTTTTCCACTGTATTAAGTTATTTTAATACCTCCAAAAATAGACTTCATCTTTTTAAAAAGAATGAATTACTATTTGTAGAAAGTATATCACAGCATTTCAGCTGACTATAAATGTGATTTAAATAATACCCTTAGGGCCCTTTCACACACTCCGTCCGTCGGACGGACTTAGTTTTTCTCAGCGGGGGATCGATCCGCCAATCCCCGCTGAGCAGGAGGATGACAGCTGTTCTCCGCGCTGTGTGCAGAGACACAACTGTCAGTTCCCCATGCATCTCTATGGTGGAATCGGATGAGAACGGACCGTCGGTCCATTCTCATCCGATCCGATCCGATCCGATCCGCTGGACGGATGGAAAATAGGGTTTCCATCCATCCAGATTTGACGGATCGAATGTCAGTGGACATGTCTCCACTGACATCCGATCCCCCAACGGGATGCATGGGGGGACTGTTCAGATCCACCCAAAAAACGGACAGGCGGATCTGAACGGTCCGCCTGTGTGAAAGAGCCTTAAGGCTAAATTCACACGAACAGTGGGATGAGATAGTTTGCTGTGTTCAGAGGCAACTAAACCCCCTTCAAATACAACAATACTGTACTATGGCTGCATACAAGCTGGCTGATTACCTGCGGTGCAAAAAAGCCAACCCCTGGGCGTACCCTAGCTACAGCCAGTCAGAAGTTCTATTGGCATGTAACCACTTTGATGAGGCCGAGTACAAATGTGACAGCTGCCTCTGAAAGCTGCAGCTGTTCATACACAGTGTGTGTAGGCAGAAATTACAACTACTCAAAAAGTCTACTAATTTTTGTCAGTGGCTGCCCCAGATCACTGCTATTTAGACATGTGAATGTAGCCTTATAGTATTCCAGATGGAAGGGTGTTTTTAATGTCGGTAGAAAAATTGTGATTTTGCAGAATTTCTATAAGGCCTCATTCAAATGAGGTGTATGCATCTGTGTCCCTTGTGAGGGCTGTGTATTCCTGTCCTATAGCTGTCAATTGGGACACAGAGGCTGCACGAGCACAGCTACTGCTCCCAATGTCACATCTATGCCCACAGGGTTTGTTCAAGGTTGTGCACCCGCACAGCTGTAACATTGTGTCCGTGCAGCCGTTGTGTTCCAATTGACAGCTATAGGACTTCCTGAATAGGGGTGCATGCGACAGCTGTGCATTCCCAACTAAAAAACACAAAAAGGGCGCACCAACCTAGCGCATTATCCTCAATAATGGTTTTATTGTTGTAACATAAAAATGGCTACTCACAAACGCAGATGAAATCAATCATATCGGACTCAGAAACTTGAGTGTCAGAAGTAGTCCATACGAAAGTCCATTGTCCTATTAGGATGACGGCTGACGCGTTTTGAGGCCTACGCCTCTTCCTCAGAGCCTCAGAGCTGTGCATTCCCATTTGGTTAAAAATGGCTGTCCCATGGGACATGAATGCTTATACCCCTTGTGAATGAGCCCTAAGGCTGGGTTCACACGCGGGTTTCCCATGACAGGACAGTGTGACCAGCTCTCAATGGAGCCAGTTCACACAGCTCCAGGGCAGCTGTGGTCCGCATTTAAAAAGGGTCCTGTGCGTCTTTGGTTTCCGATTCAGTTTAGAATTCAGGCACAAATTTGAGCCTGATTCGCCCTGAATCGGTGAGCAGGGATGCACCGGACTCCATGCTGTGAATCGCAGCACGTGTGAACCCAGCCAGTCCTTGGTAAAACATAATAACAAGCACAATTCTCTCAAACTCTTGACATGTGGGGGATTTCCCCATCACTGGTACTTTTCAACATCTGTATCACAAACTTATGTATCTCGAATATAAATGGCATTAAAGTGACCCAGGATAGAATCACTTCAGGCATCTATTGGTGAGCCCTCCATTTGAGAATACTAGTTCTCTGTCTGGCATGCTAATGCTTTAGCTTTATAGCAATCTGAGTCTTTGACCTGGGTCGATGATGTAAAGGTACTTAAAGTGTATGTTACTCCATTTTTCTATTCTGTGCTTGTTTAAATCATTATCTTTATATCTTTCAAGCAGTGGTCTACTGTTTCACTGACTCTATTCATCAGAAGTACCTGGTGATCTGCCAGTCCCCTTACTACTTGTTGGAAACTGACCATGCAAAGCACAGAAGCATATTTGTGTTTGCATGGTCATTTTGCATCCCTGGGCTTGCTGATCAGAGATACAGGATGCTGTACACATGCACCACGTGCCTTTATCTTTCATAGTCTGTTTGACAGCCATGACAGGGATCTTTCTTCCTTGTGTCTATGTGTGATATAATGAGCTGCCCATCCCTGCTGTTCAGAAGATAACATGCAAGAATGCTGTACAATCACATGAACAATAAAAGATGATAAAATGTAGAAAAAATGGTTTCATTGAAAAATAAAAGCCTACATGATACCTATGTAACACTACTCCCTTGGGAGCTGCTGGTTACAGGTTCCCCTGGGTTGCCCATAGCAATAACACGACCGTTTAGCATCTTTAAAGTGCTTGGCTCAGTCAAGAAACAGTCTAGGGGTTTTGGTTTTTTGTCGTTTTATTTGAGAACTTGGATAGGAGAAGAGATGAGTGGGATACTCCAACTTGAATGAACTATGCACAATTTGCTTGGTCGTCTAGATATAGCTGAGTGTGGCAAGGCTGCTGCTTCACCTTGTCACTAGCAGTGAAGAAGAATTTAATGAACTCGTATCGCTCTTCAACTCCAATCAAAGGCACCCCCTTTATCCCTGTTCTTCAAGGTTCTACACGGCACCCCCTTTACTGTAACTCTATCTCTGTGTGAGCTAGCTCCTTGATCCCCTGACTTCATTGGAGTGGTCATTGGAGTGGTCCCCCTTAATGGGCCGACCAAGAGACTCTGCCACCAGCTCCACCGTCAGCTACACTGGATCCTTTGCAGCTCAGCTCCACACCTGGTTCACTAGGCCGACTGCCTAAGACCCCCTTCCTCATACACAGCAGGAGGAGAGACCAGCCTTCTGCCTCCTCCTGGGACTCTGCTTCCCGCCAAAGACACCCTGTCACATGTCCCCTTTTTTGAGGTTGCACATGCAAAGCAAAATTTTTTTCGTATTTTCTCCAATAACAGCTATATTCATACTTCAAGTAGCCATCCTATTCTACCAATACAATAAATAACTAAAAATATACTGTTTTACATTTTTTTGCAAAGACACAAAGAAAATGCACAGGCACATTTCCTAACAGCTGCTCTATGACAAAATTATCTTTTTAAAAGGATTCAAATGACACCATTCTTGTTCAATTTAAAAAAAAAAAAAAAGCACAAATGAGACTTGGAGTCAGCAGGGTGCCTACATTTGACATCTGGCGTATAAATCTCAATTGTGCCTGCTTATAATACATAAATAATTCTGTGAACTAAAACAATTAAAGCCGAACTCCAGGGAGGTATAAAAAAGATTCATTAAAGTGAAAATGTCAGGGGGAAATATGTCACTGCTATTGATGACCAATTTTCTGGCTTTTATAATGACCTTCTGGCTTCAATACCACCTGAGTCGCTGACCTAGAAATCGGATTCAGTTCAGAAAAGTCAAAGTAAATTCCTAATGTGCATATTTGTACCATGTCAATGATTCAAATTCCTGAAGCAAGAGGATCAGCATAATAGGCCAGGAAATTGGCATTTTCAGAAGGAGAGGTCAGCAATAAAACTTTTCATGTTTATCTCATGATAGGTTACAATCAAGACCAACATCTATTAATGCATTTATAGATGTTACTGTAGCACCCTACAAGGTAGGTGCTAGGTAAAAGTATAGTGGGGCCTTGGCTACCTAACAGCAGGGCCATGATTTTCAGCTGGCTGTCATGTCTCCCAGGTGTTGCTATTGAGAATGGGGAGTCTTCCCACTGGCTCCATGAGAGGGTTCTCATTGGGCAGTGGAGGAAACCCAATCAGTGGCACATTTAGGCTTGTATCTACCCCAGAAAGGCAGATTCTGCCACACAGGATTCTGGGAGTAGGCATAAGTTTGAGGAGAGCGCATGACACAGCATCTTTGGTGGGAAGCAGTCCCCAGGAGGGAGAGTACAGCTGTCTCTCCTCCTGTCAGAAGAATCGGGTCTCCCAGACGGCTTGCCTGAGGGTACAGAGAGCTGGGCTGAGCTGCAGAGAGGATCTGGTGTGGCGAGGACCAGAGGAGTAGAGGGGGTCCAATTTCAGGAAAGCATTCCAAGTTGACTACTGTAAACTGCCCCTGGGGGTCTGCCTAGCAAGAGGGGACTGCTCCAGTGAAGGTCCAAGGGATCCAAGATTTAGCTAGCGGTAAAAAGGGGGTGCCTAGTGAGAGGAGCCTGAAGTGTCAGAGGGGGTGCCTAGTGAGAGGAGCCTGAAGTGTCAGAGGGGGTGCCTAGTGAGAGGACCCTGAAGTGTCAAAGGGGACGCCAGCGGTTGGGCCCTGAAGAGTTAATGTGTACAGCATGCTATGTGCAGTGTACAGCGTTGAGAGTTGCAGCAGCATCAGCAGTTACAAGGAGCTACCTCAGTCAGTGAAGGGCTGGAGGGAGTTATTCACAGGACTTTTGAGCTAAACAGTGTTAAGAGTCAAGTCTTACTAAAGTACAGGATCTTTTGAGTTAACCAAAGTGTTAAAAGCCAAGTTCTAGCACAGTTCAGCAAGACAGCAGTTTTCAAGCACCAGTAAGCGTTGGTCGGCATCCAGCTGGCGTCAAGACAGCGCTAATAGGCATTTTTCTACAGAGTGCCCCAGTTTTACCTAGTTGGGCCAAAGGAGTATCCCACTTATTCCCTTCTCCCATCCCCATTATCAAATAAACAAAACAAACCAAAGATGCCGGAATGGTCATTGTCTCCAATCTCACACTTGGGTATTCAGCTTAAATGGGCTGAAGTTGTCACCGGTAACAATGGCAGACCCACATCAGGCCCAATGCCTGGAAAACCTGCTACACTACTAATGTGAGTACCCAATTTTCATACAATATCATCCTCCTGTAATTGCTTGTATAGCAGATTTGAGACTGGGAGAGAAAGATAATATTTCCAGTGTACTGTCTTTCCTTTCATTGCCCGATCGGCAATGTGGGGTATGTCCTGCACTAGTCCTGTAGCTGCAGTGGAGGTCTCAGGCCTGGTTGCAGTGTCTGACAGGTTTGCCTGAATAACAAGCCTGGCTATAGAGGATTAAACATCTTTTTTTTTCAGGTGTAAGAGTATGAGACAATCTCCCCTCCACTGAAAATGGACCACCCAGAAAGTCAAAGAGTACAGATAAGAACATGAGTTTATAGCGTAGACAAGGCTTCTCTCACTACCAATTCCTTAAAAAAGAGCTGAGGTCCAACTGTGGAAGATGTCTAATAATGGTCTAATTTTGATTATTCTGGTAGCTTGAATTATACAAGGACCTATACAACACCTCCTCCAGTCCCTCACACTGGAGGATATTGTTTAGGTAACTACTTGCATGATTTATCTTTCACTGTGTCCACTATTGCCACCTTGGCAGGTAATAGTAATATAATATAGCTTTTGTCTTCAGGCTAAATTCAAGATATGGCAATTTTTATATACAGTAGGTACATTGGTCTAGCTTAGACCAGCATTGTATGTATGTGCCATACCTGTGGGATCCCCATAAAAGATTGAAATCACTAAAAGGGGGGGGGGGCGCATACGCGGGACTCGGCGAGGCGGACATGTCTAGCTGAGCTCAGCTTCGCAGCGAGACATTCCGCTGTCTATCCCGGTGACCAGTCGCACAATCCTCTACCCGGGAGTCACCCACGATCCCCCAACATCCCTACTCACCCCACCATTGTGTCTGGCGGGACTAAATCGCGCCTCAAAAGCCGCAATATCCGGGACGTTTTAGTGAGGGCCTCATCCAAGATGGCGCCACCTCTCCCCTCACGCTCCAGCTCTGGTTTCTCCAGGGCCCCCAGAAGCAACCTACCTCACCCAGACGAAGGTGAGTCGGATAATGAAGCCCCCCCTCTCACAAGGAACTGCAGCCTTTGACCCCTCGCAGGCAGATCTGATGCAGCATTTTGAACATATACTACATAAAGCCCTGCAGCACACCTCAGAACAAATAACAGACATGCTAACCAAGTAGATCAGGGAGCTAGGCCACCGCACCTCTGACCTTGAACAAGGGGGTTGATGAATTTGAAGTCTGCATTCACAATCACTCAGAGGAGCTTAAGACCCTCAGAGAAGAAAACCTACCCCTAGCCAGGCGATCCAACATCAGAATCAGGGGGATCCACTACCGCAAACCTGAGGGACCCCCAGAGATATCATAGCCAAATTGCATTATTACAGAACAGAGGAACAACTTCTGCAAGCCGCTAGGCAAAAGGACACCCTTTTGTTTCAAGGCCATACTTATCAGCTTTTCACTGACCTCTCTAAAGCTACGATCACTAGACGCAGGGCATTCAAGACCCTACTACAGATCTTGCAGCAACACCAGATCATCTATTCCTGGGGCTTCCCATTTTCTGTGAGATTCACCTACCAGGGGCGCAAGCATATCTGCAAAACGACCGATGATCTCCAACATCTCCTTCATGAGTTGCATCTGTCATCCCCCCCTGAGACCCCCCACCTCACAACAACACCGCAGGCGCTCAGCTTCATGTTCCCCACTAAAATCCGCTGCCTACACATCCGCCACTCCTAAATGGAGTAATTTCATCTCCCATCTACCAAGCTCAGTAGCTCCATGGACTGAACACCCCAAGCAGCTCATAACCCTGGAACCCTGGATTTACCTTATTGTACGTTTGAACAGTTACACTTTTCCACCATCTTGATCCTACTGAACAGTTATCTTTCTCCTGTTTTTCCTCCTACTTCAACACAGAGGTTCTCCCGTGCTGAATTCTTGATGCTGTAGCTGGAATGCCCAATGACTCAACTCCTCAACCCCGGCTTAATAACCAGCACCGAACATACCTATTCTCCCCAGGATGGTAACTATGGCATTTTCACAGATTTTGTAATTTTTTTTTTTTTTTTGAAGCAGGTCCACATACTTTTTGTATAACTTTTCCTCCTCCTGTCCGGACGGTGGAAATATTTTTATTTTTTTTTGCTACGGCTACCCTGGGTCCACCACAGACCCTTGCTTACTGACTCCTAGGCCTGATTCAGTCATTCTACTAATGTTATGTATTCTCGTTATCATTGCTTACCATTACTGGTCACCACATTGATTTATATCTGTCTCATACTCCAACAGGCGATTTGTCTCCTGTCGGCCGTCACTGCTGCCACTTACTCGCCTCCAGAACCCTCCTTTTGGAGACTTCCTGAGGTGACCATATTCCCTCTGTGCAGATGGCCATCCTCTGCCCAGACAGAACGCTACTTACACTCCTGATTGTTTTGCTCTCTCCGTATACTCCATTATCTCTTCTGTCCCCCCTCTCTCTCCCTTTGTTGTGCTCCTCCCCCCTCCTTTCCCCCCTCCCCCCCACTTGCCGGGGGGCTCATTTAATGCACCCATGCTCTTTGTTTTTGGCTTCTCTCCCTTTGCCTCACAATGGCCTCCTTGGACATCTTGTCCCTTAATGTTCAGGGCCTCAACTCCCCACAAAAACCCTGTAAAGCTTTCCACTCCTTAGCTTCACTTGATGTACATGTTGCATGCTTACAAGAAACCCATTTCTCTATCTCACATATGCTTAAATGCTTAACTGACTCTTACCCTCAGTTTTCACAACCTCTGCTAATGTTAAGAAGAGAGGGGTCCTGATAGCGTTTCACCATAAGGCTCCGTTCCTCCTCTGCTCCTCGCTGTCCCCGAAGGCAGGTACTTAATACTCACTGGCTCATTATAAGACATGAAAGTCATTCTAGCTTCCTATTTAGGGATGATCGAACGGTTCGGGTCGACCATCGGTTCGACCCGAACATTGACTGTTCGAAATTTTTGCGGAAAAAGTTCGGAATTCGGCAACCAGAACCGACCAAAATGCAATGGGACAGGAACTGGGTTTAAAAGCCCGTGATTGGACCAGAAACTTAGTAAAAGCCAATTGAGGGGGCAGGAGGATGCTAGGAATGTGATTGGAGTGATTAGGGAGTCCAGAGGCCAATCAGCAGTGAATACGCCCCCCTATATATAACATAGTCCCGCCAAATCTCTAGCACTGTAATACAGGGGCTGTGGAAGAGAGTGGAAGCAGTTCTGTTACTCCTGCTTCAAAAGTGTCATTTAGCAATTATTAGTGTGAGGAAAGGGATATCTAGTGTAGTTAGGGTACTATATACCACTATAGTTAGATTCAATAATTTAGTTTCTGTAGGGAAAATGTTATGTGTCAGGGTGACCGTAGTGTAGTGTAGGGTGAACTGACTCTGACTGCTATGGCAGGGTGACCAAACTCTTCCATGTCAGGGTGACCGCCATAGAAAAAAGATTGTTTGTCTTAGAATTGCAGTAGAGCAGGGATAGGGCTACGCTACTTTCACACCTGGCCGTTATTGTTGCAGGTGTTTATTGGGCTTTTTTTGGGCGTCTTTGGAGGCAGGCATAACATCTGAACTTCTGTATAGGGGTATATATACACACACATATATGTATATATACACATACACACATATAGGTGTGAAAGTAGCAGAACCCTATGCCTGCGCTAATGAAATTATTTGCAGGGATGTGGCTCCGCTCCTATCACACCAAAATGTGTGTATGTGTTGTGGCAGGGCACATGGATCCGGGATCGACGGAAGATACGTGTCACCGTGGTTCCTGGCCTCAGTGGGATAAGAGCCAGTAATTCTGTGTCAGCAGCAGCTAGTGCTGCTTGACACTTTTCTATTTTATTATGGCTGCAAAGCCGAATCCGGGCCGGCTCTTATTGGGAGCAGTCAATGTGTGGGTGGGTGGCTGCTCCCCACGCTCCAGGCCAGGTCTTGCCTGGGGTTTATAAGGCAGACAGCCTAACAGGTGATTGAGAATTATCTCCATGCACCAGAAAGCTGTGGAAGTGAGTGCTGAGGCTGGAAAGGTTACAAGCAGGTGAACTGATCCGTTGCTGTGTGTGAACAGCACCAAAGAGACACAGGTGAATGGACTTGTTGCTGTGTTTAAACCTGCCTTAAAGACTGTCGTTTTCCTTTTTGTTGGATGTGAGTTAACACCAAAAAAGACTGTTACTTTTGTGTTCCTGAAGTGTAAATAAAACACTCCTGATTTACTTGAAGAACCATCTGTTTTGCCTCTATGCTGCACCTGCAAATCCTACCTACAAGAGCAAATCCCCACATTTGGTGTCGGATGCGGGCATGCGCAGTGAGGCTGGCGTAAAACGCCAAAATATTTTTGTTCCGCTGAACGTGACTGTACATGTCTTATATTAAGCCTGCTAAGCTGCAGCCACAGGAAAAGATGGAGGAGTTGATAAGGCAGCTTACCCAGGCCAACCTGCAACAGCAAAAAAGACATGAGGAGGCTATGTGTGCACAGCAGGAGACTAACCAGCGGCTGCTGCAACATGTGCTGGCGTTGGAAAAGTCTGGGGTGTCTCAGGGAGTGCATGATGCCCGGAAAGCGGTCCGTGCAGCGATACCCAAGATGACTCCCGCGGATGACATCGAGACGTACCTCGCCATATTTGAAAAAGTGGCTGTCCGGGAGAAGCTACCCCGTGATCAGTGGGCTGAGGTGGTCGCTCCGTTCCTGGCATCCGGACCCCAGCAGGTGCTTTTCGATTTGGCAGATGACCAAAGTGGGTCCAGTGGGGCTACAAAGCGGCCGAACCAGCCAGGCCGCAATATTATGATTTACTGCACAAGTTGCAAAAATGGCTGCAGCCTGATCTGTTAAGTCCCACTGCTATGCTGGATCGCTTGTTGGCTGACATGTTTTGGAGGGCCTTGCCTTATCCCCTCCAGCACTGGATCGGCCAGGCTTCTCCTGACAATGGTCTGGGTATGGTTGACCTGGTGGAGCGCTATGAGGCCACCAAGAACTTACAGGGATGTACAGGAGGGAGGGGGCCAGTCACACCCCGGAAATCCCTGCCACAGACCCAACACTTGGTGGCAATGAGGCCCACTCGAGATGTACTCCCTGCACGCCCGACCCCAATAGTCTGCTGGCGGTGTCAGGAGCCAGGTCACGTGAGGGCTGAGTGTCCACAACAAGACGAGCCTATGGAGACTAACTATGGACACCGCCATTCGTTGTATGCACGAAAGCTGTGCGCCACAGGCACCTGTGAGGTGATAGACAGTAACCATCTGTGTCAGGTGGAAGTGGGAGACACTTTGGCGGAGGCTCTGCTGGACTCAGGAAGTCTGGTGTCCCTGATAAGAACTGCGTTAATACGGCCGGCTGAGTATACCGGCCGCAGGGTGGGGGTTGTATGTATTCATGGAGACTTAAATGACTATCCCACAGCGCTGGTAACTTTGTCCACAGCGGCCGGCAAGTGGACCCATGAAGTGGCTGTCGCTACCAAGTTGCCACATGAACTAATACTGGGAAGGGACTTTCCAGGTTTTTCGGTGCTGTGGCCTACTGTAAAAGGGTCTGACAAACCTGAGACAGGGACAACCCTAGCGGAATGGCCTGGTTCCATTGCGAGGCCAGAGCCCTGGGAGCCTGAGTCCGAAGGGCCCGCGGTAGGGGAGACCACAGCTTCTGTGATTGAGGGGGACACCACCCCACTAAATGTAATGGTGGGAGACGTGGAGGACTTGCCATCCGGCCCTGAGTTGGCAGGCCTCAAGGTCTCCGGGGAAAATTTTGGGTCCGCACAACACCGGGATACGACCCTAAGCAGGGCCTGGGAGAATGTTGTAATAATTAATGGTAAACCCCAAAAACCTGGGGCTGAATTGATGTTTCCACGTTTTATTGTTCAACAGGAAATGTTATATCAAGTGAACCAAATCCGTGGTGAACTGGTTGAACAGTTGGTGGTGCCCACAGCGTACCGCAAGCTTGTTATGGAGCTTGCCCACCAACATGTTCTTGGGGGACACTTGGGGAGGCAGAAAACACAGGACCACATACTACAGAGGTTTTATTGGCCCAGTGTGTTCAGAGAAGTGGAAGAGTATTGTAAGTCATGTCCAGCCTGTCAGATAAATAGCCCCCAGGCCCATTTCCGTAGTCCCCTGATACCTCTCCCCATAATTGAGGTCCCATTAGAATGAATTGCTATGGATCTAATCGACCCGGTTCCAAAATCTGCCAGGGGTCACCAACATATTCTAGTCGTCCTTGACTACGCCACTCGCTACCCGGAGGCGATACCCCTGCGACATACGTCCGCCAAACTTATAGCTAAGGAGTTAATGGAAATGTTTTCCCGGGTGGGACTGCCTAAAGAGCTCCTGACTGACCAAGGGACACCGTTTATGTCCAAGGTTATGAGAGAACTCTGTAAGCTGTTTCACATAAAACAACTACGTACATCCGTCTACCATCCCCAGACAGACGGCCTGGTCGAGAGATTTAACCAAACATTAAAAAACATGTTAAAAAGAGTAGTTTCCAGGGATGGTAAGGACTGGGACCTGCTTCTGCCCTATCTGATGTTCGCAGTGTGAGAAGTACCTCAGGCTTCCACGGGGGTTCTCGCCCTTCGAACTGTTATATGGTAGGCATCCTCGCGGGTTGTTGGATATAGCCAAAGAGGCCTGGGAACAACAACCCACCCCCTACAAAAGTGTTGTTGACTATGTCACCCAGATGCAGGAACGGATGGAAAATGTGATGCCATTGGTCCGGGAACACATGGAGGCAGCCCAACGAGCCCAGAGTAGGATCTACAATCGACAGGCTCAGGTCCGGGAACTTTAACCCGGGTCAGCAGACAAGGGGTTAAAATCCGTTTAGGCAATATGCCCCTTTCTGAGAGACAGGCACAGCTACTGCAGAACACCAAACTCCCGAACTGGATACAAAATAGCACTCCAACCTGGAACCTCATGAATAGCTGCTAGCAAACAGGAAAAGCATACATCAGCTTACACTCCTAGCAATCAGTCTCCAACAGCATACAGTGAATCCCCCCAAGAACGAGACAAAGCTCCGAGTTGGGGGTAAAACAGGAACAACATATCCAAACAGCGCTCAGATGCCACAAACACAGTCAAATTGCCATGGGGTTTACGTTTAGCATGGGCTGATGAGAGAGGGTCCATAGTCACCTTGCAGGAGGCGAGCAACCAGGCTTCTCCAATGCCCAGTGGCGAGATTGATCTTGTCACATTTCTCCCCTTTTCCAAACAGACTAACAGGGTATGTGACCTTCTGCCGGTCAGTGCCCTTGTTAGTCCAGCAGCCCACCCACAAAACAGAAACAGCAGTACAGCTCACCCAAAAGAACTGGTTACTACACCTGGGTAGAAGAGAAATTTGTCCATGTCCAGGTGCCTCACCTTGGCTGTGTGGGAGACTGGCAGACTGCCTTGGTGGGTTGCTGAGTGGGCAGAGACCAGCGGTACTCTGCCCTGGTGCCAGCGCTACCACAGAAGTAGCCTGGTTGGAGACGGGTTGTTGGAGGGGGAGACCGCCTGTCTCCCCTTTAGATACACCACCATGCTGCTGTGGGGGAAGACCGACTGTCTTCCCTTTGGCTAAACAGCCCTGTTGCTGGGGGTCAGGACCGACTGTCCCTACCCCCTGTGCTGTGAGTGCAGAGACCACGGTCCCATCTGCACTGTTGGGGGGCTTACTGTCTCCCTCTGGTACGTTAAGCTGCTGCTATGGGATGGAGACTGGGCTCCCAATTCCCTGGATATCACTCTGCCAATGGGGAGAGGGGGTAACAAGCTCCTCTCCCAAATATACTTCCAGCCTTTGCGGAGGGAGACCGACTGTCTCTCCTCCCAACACAGAGTCCTGCTGCTGGGGAAAGGAGACTGGGCTCTCTATTCCCTGTAGGATACTCTGCCTCTGTGGGATGGAGACTGGACTCCCAATTCCCTGCTGCATCTCCCGCTGGGGAATGGAGACTGGGCTCCCAATTCCCAGCACATCACACTGCCGCTGGGGAATGGAGACTGGGCTCCCAATTCCCAAAAAATCATGCTGCCACTGGGGAGGGAGGACACTGCTCTCCTCTCCCTGTACTTCACACTGCCTTCCCGGCATATAACTCTGCTGCTGGGGGGCAGGAACAACTACCTCTGCCCCCTGTAACTCAGCCTGCCGCTGAGGAGGGAGGACACTGCTCTCCTCTCCCTGCACTTTACACTGCCGCTGGGGAATGGAGACTGGGCTCCCAATTCCCTGCAGGACCGGTGGAGAGACCTCGGTCCCATCTCTACCGGCCACCTGGGGTTCTTCCCAGTAAAACTTTACCATCTCGTCCCCTCTGAATGGGTCTGTCCTGCTGCTCTCCTGCTGAGCCTTCTCATAGTATTGGAACAGCTGCTGGTAGCCCTGTTCTAGCTCCATCTCCCGGGTCACCAGGTGGACCAGGTCTTGCTCAATTTCGTGAGCGTCGTCCCAGTCATACCTGCTCTCCCTCCACTCCAAGAGATCACTGAACCGGGCTTGTGTAGGGCTCCCAAATTCCAGCTCTGAAAAAGACTCCCATAACAAGCCAGGACCATCAAACTCCTCTCCCTCTGGCTTGTCATGCTCGGCTGTTCAGGGCAGGTACTGTGCAACACACCACCACAGCGCCTGGTAGGCATCCTCCAGCCACATCTCCTGCCATACCCGGAGCTCCAATTCTTTTACCCATTCCTCCCGGGGCTGCTCCCCCAGGAAGGGCATCCGCAGGGCTACTCGCTTCTGCAACCGCTGGTCTTCCTTGGGGAGTCTCTCACCCTGCTGGTACTCCACAATACCCAGTGCCTGGTACCAGATGCCTTTACGGACTGCATCTCGGTCATCCATGGCACCCTCATTGAACTCCACTGCCGGTTCCATGCTGGTGCTGTCAGAGTCGCTGTACTGGGACATGCGTTGCCCTCAATTGTAAAATCCAGAGCAATGGTGTCTCCTGTAGCTGTCCTTCTGGCTGTAGGAACGATCCCGCCGCTTGCCACCAATTGTAACGGACCGTTTCAGCAGACAAGGGGTTAAAATCCGTTTAGGCGATATGCCCCTTTCTGAGAGACAGGCACAGCTACTGCAGAACACCAAACTCCCGAACTGGATACAAAATAGCACTCCAACCTGGAACCTCACGAATAGCTGCTAGCAGACAAACAGGAAAAGCATACATCAGCTTACACTCCTAGCAATCAGTCTCCAACAGCATGCAGTGAATCCCCCCAAGAACGAGACAAAGCTCAGAGTTGAGGGTAAAACAGGAACAACATATCCAAACAGCGCTCAGATGCCACAAACACAGTCAAATTGCCATGGGGTTTACGTTTAGCATGGGCTGATGAGAGAGGGTTCATAGTCACCTTGCAGGAAGCGAGCAACCAGGCTTCTCCAATCCCCAGTGGCGAGATTGGTCTCGTCACACCGGGTGATCGGGTATTGGTACTAGTGCCAACAGTAGATAGCAAGTTCTTAGCTAGGTGGCAAGGTCCCTATGAGGTGCTCGAAAAGATAGGGGAAGTAAATTACAAAGTACACCAGCCAGGGCGGCGGAAGCCGGAGCAGATGTACCACGTAAATTTACTAAAGCCGTGGAAAGATAGGGACTTGTCCGAGAACGACAGCCCCCAACCAGGGCTTCTAGGTGAAAAAAGGTCCAGCCCCTCCTCTTGAAGCCTGTGAAGCAGTAACCACGGTAAAAGCTGCAGATAGCCTGTCCTCCAAACAGGTCCAGGAAGTCCGGGAGTTCATTAGTCGGAACACAAATGTGTTCACAGACCTCCCTGGACGCACGTCTCTAATCCTACATGATATTGTCACTGAGCCCGGGTCAAGGTCCGGGTAAAGCCGTATCGGGTACCCGAGGCTCGGCGACATGCTATTGAGGAAGAAGTACAACTCATGTTAAAACTCAATGTTATTGAAGAGTCTAAAAGTGAATGGGCCAGTCCTATAGTCTTAGTACCCAAACCAGACGGGACGTTGCGGTTCTGCAACGATTTTCGTAAGCTAAACGAAATTTCCAAATTTGATGCATATCCCATGCCCCGAGTAGACGAGCTGATTGAGAAATTAGGCCAAGCCCGATATTTTTCAGTGTTAAACCTCAACAAAGGGTACTGGCAAGTACCCTTAACGAAGTCTGCCAAGGAAAAAACGGCTTTTGTTACTCCTCAGGGCCTATATCATTATAAGGTGTTACCCTTTGGCCTGCATGGCGCCCCTGCCACCTTCCAACGACTAATGGACATAGTGTTGCGACCTCATCATCAGTACGCCTCGGCCTACCTGGACGATGTCGTCATCCACAGCCGGGATTGGGAAAGTCATCTGCCCAAAGTGCAGGTGGTAGTGGATGCCCTTAGGAAAGCCGGGCTGACCGCTAATCCGAAAAAGTGTTCAATAGGATTAGAAGAGACTAAATACCTAGGGTATGTTGTTGGGTGAGGAGTCATCAAACCCCAAGTAAACAAAATAGAAGCCATACGTAGTTGGCCCCGAACAGTCACCACTAAGTTGGTCAGATCATTCCTGGGAATGCTGGGATATTATATGAGGTTCATTCCCCATTTTGCCACCTTAGCTGCTCCACTAACAGGGCTACTAAAGGGACGAAAGTCCGTCATGGTTCACTGGAATGATAAGGCGGAAGAGGCCTTTTCCGCTTTGAAGTCGGCCCTATGTGGGTCCCCAGTGTTGGTCACACCAGACTTCAAGAAGGGATTTATAGTACAGACCGATGCCTCAGAAGTAGGGCTAGGGGCTGTGCTGTCACATGAGATCAATGAGGAGGAGCATCCTGTCGTGTACCTCAGCCAAAAGCTCACCCCAGCAGAGACCCGATACAGTATAGTAGAGTAAGTGCCTGGCTATCAAATGGGCACTCGAGTCTCTTCGCTATTATCTGTTGGGGATGAAATTTCGTCTGGTGACCGACCATTCCCCTCTCCAATGGATGAGCCAGGCCAAGGAGAGATATGCTAGGGTCACCAGATGGTTCCTGTCCCTTCAGAACTTCAAGTTCTCAGTGGAACACAGGGCAGGCCCCCTACAGGGAAAGGCGGATGCCCTGTCTCGCGCACACTGTATGACATGTGTTCACCCCCTGAGGGTTGAACAAAGGGGGGAGGTATGTGGCAGGGCACATGGATCCGTGATCGACGGAAGATACGTGTCACCGTGGTTCCTGGCCTCAGTGGGATAAGAGCCGGTAATTCTGTGTCAGCAGCAGCTAGTGCTGCTTGACACTTTTCTATTTTAGTATGGCTGCAAAGCCGAATCTGGGCCGGCTCTTATTGGGAGCAGTCAATGTGTGGGTGGGTGGCTGCTCCCCACGCTCCAGGCCAGGTCTTGCCTGGGGTTTATAAGGCAGACAGCCTAACAGGTGATTAAGAATTATCTCCATGCACCAGAAGGCTGTGGAAGTGAGTGCTGAGGCTGGAAAGGTTACAAGCAGGTGAACTGATCCGTTGCTGTGTGTGAACAGCACCAAAGAGACACAGGTGAATGGACTTGTTGCTGTGTTTAAACCTGCCTTAAAGACTGTCGTTTTCCTTTTTGTTGGATGTGAGTTAACACCAAAAAAGACTGTTACTTTTGTGTTCCTGAAGTGTAAATAAAACACTCCTGATTTACTTGAAGAACCATCTGTTTTGCCTCTATGCTGCACCCGCAAATCCTACCTACAAGAGCAAATCCCCACAGTGTATATATACATATGTGTGTGTGTGTATATATATACCCCTATACAGAAGTTCAGATGTTATGCCTGCCTCCAAAGACGCCCAAAAAATGCCCAATAAATGCCTGCAACAACACACCTGGACGTTTTTGTTGCAGTCTTTTATTGTGCATTTTTTGGGCGTCTTTGGAGGCAGGCATAACATCTGAACTTCTGTATAGGGGTATATATACACACACACATATATGTATATATACACATACACACATATAGGTGTGATAGGAGCGGAGCCCTATGCCTGCAAATAATTTCATTAGCGCAGGCATAGGGTTCTGCTACTTTCACACCTATATGTGTGTATGTGTATATATACATATATATGTGTGTGTGTGTGTATATATACCCCTACACAGAAGTTCAGATGTCATGCCTGCCTCCAAAGACGGCCACAAAAAAGCCCAATAAACACCTGCAACAAAAACGGCCAGGTGTGAAAGTAGCAGAACCCTATACCTGCGCTAATGAAATTATTTGCAGGGATAGGGTTCCGCTCCTATCACACCTGTATGTGTATATGTGTATATATACATATATGAGTGTGTGTATATATGCCCCTATACAGAAGTTCAGATGTCATGCCTGCCTCCAAAGATGCCCAAAAAATGAACAATAAACGCCTGCAACAAAAACGCCTAGGTGTGTTGTTGCAGGCGTTTATTGGGCATTTTTTGGGCATCTTTGGAGGCAGGCATATCATCTGAACTTCTGTATAGGGGTATATATACACACACACATATATGTATATACACACATACACACATATAGGTGTAATAGGAGCGGAGCCACATCCCTGCAAATAATTTCATTAGCGCAGGCATAGGGTTCTGCTACTTTCACACCTATATGTGTGTATGTGTATGTATACATATATGTGTGTGTGTATATATACCCCTATACAGAAGTTCAGATGTTATGCCTACCTCCAAAGATGCCCAAAAAATGCACAATAAACGCCTGCAACAAAAACGCCCAGGTGTGTTGTTGCAGGCGTTTATTGGGCATTTTTTTGGGCGTCTTTGGAGGCAGGCATAACATCTGAACTTCCGTATAGGGGTATATATACACACACACATATATGTATATATACACATACACACATATAGGTGCGATAGAAGCGGAGCCACATCCCTGCAAATAATTTCATTAGCGTAGGCATAGGGTTCCGCTACTTTCACACCTGTATGTGTGTATGTGTATGTATACATATATGTGTGTGTGTGTATATACCCCTACACAGAAGTTCAGATGTCATGCCTGCCTCCAAAGACGTCCACAAAAAAGCCCAATAAACGCCTGAAACAAAAACGCCCAGGTGTGAAAGGAGCAGAGCCCCATTCCTGCTCTACTGCAATTCTAAGACAAACTATCTTTTTTTTTCTGGTTCTGGACATGCTACAGAGCTGAAACTTCACAGGTACACATTTTAGACCCACCAGACACTAAATTCAAAGAAATCTCATTTTTTTTTTTCAATACATTTTTCAATAATTGTCTCTCTATCAAAAACGACAATATTTAAGAACTTTTTTTTTTGTGTGATTAATAGTCCCTGGGCCATGACCCAGAACCCTAGGCACCACTTTTTAGGGGCATTTATTGAGTTTTAGGGCTTCAAAATGGTGTTTTTTGATTACCGAAGTTCGGGTCCCATTGATTTCAATGGGGTTCTGGAATCCGGACCCGAACTTTCGGGAAGTTCGGGTGTGCTGGTCGAACCGAACTTTTCAAAAGTTCGATCATCCCTATTCCTATTATGCACCAAATTCGAAACCCAACTCATTCCGCTCACACTTCCTACAGATAGTTGAACAACATAAAAAAGGTGCAGTCATAATTTGTGGTGATTCCAATCAGGTCCTATATCCTTTCCTGGACAAATCCCCTGTCTCGCTTTCCCAACCCACGCAATGACTCTCTATCCAACACCTACTTCAAACCCATTCCCTAGTAGGGATGATCGAACTTTTGAAAAGTTCGGTTCGACCAGAACACCCGAACTTCACGAAAGTTCGGTTCGGATTTCAGAACCCCATTGAAATCAATGGGACCCGAACTTCTGTAATCAAAAAACACCATTTTTAAGCCCTAAAACCCAATAAATGCCCCTAAAAAGTGCCTAGGGTTCTGGGTCATGCCCCAGGGACTATTAATCACACAAAAAAAAGTTCTTAAAAATTGTCGTTTTTGATAGATAGCCAATTATTGAAAAAATTAAAAAAAAAAAAAAAAAAGAGATTTCTTTGGATTTAGTGTCTGGGGGGTCTAAAAGTTGTACCTGTGAAGTTTCAGCTCTGTAGCATGTCCAGAACCAGAATTACAGCATACCAAACCTTCAAAAATGACTTTTTTGCTTAACCGCACCTTTCTTTTGCTCCTAATCAACGGCTCAGCCAATGTGTATGATGGGGACATAATGCAGTGCACTGGGAACAAGATTAGAGGTTTTTTTGGAAAAAGGTGCTGTCTCTTTAAATGTGCATATAATTAACGGGTGTATTTCCACAATGGGGCTTTTATTACCAAATGTTTCAAGAAGTCCAAAGATGTATGTAATTGCACTTTATTTCATGTAAAATGGTGTTTGGTGCACTTTAACTTGAAATCTCACAAGAAACAGACATATATGCACGGATACATTGAGGGTTAGGGGTAGGGGCCACAAGGTAGTGCAGAGTGAACAAGATTAGAGATGTTTTGGATGAATAGTGTTGTCTCTTGACTTTGAATAGAAGTAAAGGATGCTTAAAAATTGGGCATTTGGTGGTGCGGACGATGCCTTGACACCATATCCCTATGAAAGTGCTGGTAATGAAAGCAATAATTGCCTTTGTAAGGAAAAAAATTACAATGATATGCATCTGTGTGACAGGTGCGCAAAAATTGTTGTTTGGGTGTTGGCGGAGCCATACCACTGTAAGCCCAAAGAGCTGGTGTTGAAGAAGGCGTAAAAATTATGAAGGTGTGCACCTGTGGAACAGGTGCGCAAACATGGTAGTTTTGGTGTTGGCGGAGCCTCCCCACCATAACCCCAAAGAGCTGGCTTTGAAGGAGGCCCAAAAATTGTAAAGGTGTGCACCTGTGGAACAGGTTCGCAAACATGGTAGTTTTTGTTTAGCATAGCCTCCCCACCTTAACCCCAAAGAGCTGGTGTTGAAGGAGGCCCAAAAATTGTAAAGGTGTGCACCTGTGGAACAGGTTCTCAAACATGGTAGTTTTTGTTTAGCATAGCCTCCCCACCTTAACCCCAAAGAGCTGGTGTTGAAGGAGGCCCAAAAATTGTAAAGGTGTGCACCTGTGGAACAGGTGCGCAAACATTGTCGTTTTTGTTTTAGCATAGCCTCCCCACCTTAACCCCAAAGAGCTGGTGTTGAAGGAGGCCCAAAAATTGTAAAGGTGTGCACCTGTGGAACAGGTTCGCAAACATGGTAGTTTTTGTTTAGCATAGCCTCCCCACCTTAACCCCAAAGAGCTGGTGTTGAAGGAGGCCCAAAAATTGTAAAGGTGTGCACCTGTGGAACAGGTGCGCAAACATTGTCGTTTTTGTGTTAGCATAGCCTCCCCACCTTAACCCCAAAGAGCTGGTGTTGAAGGAGGCCCAAAAATTGTAAAGGTGTGCACCTGTGGAACAGGTTCGCAAACATGGTAGTTTTTGTTTAGCATAGCCTCCCCACCTTAACCCCAAAGAGCTGGTGTTGAAGGAGGCCCAAAAATTGTAAAGGTGTGCACCTGTGGAACAGGTTCGCAAACATGGTAGTTTTTGTTTAGCATAGCCTCCCCACCTTAACCCCAAAGAGCTAGTGTTGAAGGAGGCCCAAAAATTGTAAAGGTGTGCACCTGTGGAACAGGTTCGCAAACATGGTAGTTTTTGTTTAGCATAGCCTCCCCACCTTAACCCCAAAGAGCTGGTGTTGAAGGAGGCCCAAAAATTGTAAAGGTGTGCACCTGTGGAACAGGTTCGCAAACATGGTAGTTTTTGTTTAGCATAGCCTCCCCACCTTAACCCCAAAGAGCTGGTGTTGAAGGAGGCCCAAAAATTGTAAAGGTGTGCACCTGTGGAACAGGTGCGCAAACATTGTCGTTTTTGTGTTAGCATAGCCTCCCCACCTTAACCCCAAAGAGCTGGTGTTGAAGGAGGCCCAAAAATTGTAAAGGTGTGCACCTGTGGAACAGGTTCGCAAACATGGTAGTTTTTGTTTAGCATAGCCTCCCCACCTTAACCCCAAAGAGCTGGTGTTGAAGGAGGCCCAAAAATTGTAAAGGTGTGCACCTGTGGAACAGGTTCGCAAACATGGTAGTTTTTGTTTAGCATAGCCTCCCCACCTTAACCCCAAAGAGCTGGTGTTGAAGGAGGCCCAAAAATTGTAAAGGTGTGCACCTGTGGAACAGGTGCGCAAACATTGTCGTTTTTGTTTAGCATAGCCTCCCCACCTTAACCCCAAAGAGCTGGTGTTGAAGGAGGCCCAAAAATTGTAAAGGTGTGCACCTGTGGAACAGGTGCGCAAACATTGTCGTTTTTGTTTAGCATAGCCTCCCCACCTTAACCCCAAAGAGCTGGTGTTGAAGGAGGCCCAAAAATTGTAAAGGTGTGCACCTGTGGAACAGGTGCGCAAACATTGTCGTTTTTGTTTTAGCATAGCCTCCCCACCTTAACCCCAAAGAGCTGGTGTTGAAGGAGGCCCAAAAATTGTAAAGGTGTGCACCTGTGGAACAGGTGCGCAAACATTGTCGTTTTTGTTTTAGCATAGCCTCCCCACCTTAACCCCAAAGAGCTGGTGTTGAAGGAGGCCCAAAAATTGTAAAGGTGTGCACCTGTGGAACAGGTGCGCAAACATTGTCGTTTTTGTCATAACCAAAATGAGGTTCTGTGAACGTAAAGAGAATGAGAGGAGGGTTTGAGGGTGGCACCATGGTCCAGGCTTAAACTGAGGCTCAACTGCCACATCACAACGATAGCCTAGTCTACAAGGTCTGCATCAGGTGCATCAAAGCTTGATATCCACGACTGATTCATCTTAATGAATGTCAAACGGTCGACTGAGTCGGTGGAGAGTCTAGTTCGATGGTCTGTGACGAATCCTCCTGCTGCGCTGAATGCCCGTTCCGATAGGACACTGGAAGCAGGGCAGGCCAACAACTCCATGGCATACTGGGCCAGTTCTGGCCAGTGGTCTAATCTTAAGACCCAGTATGCCAGTGGATCGGATTCGTCACATGAAAAGCCCTCTGTGTCACTTTGTGCCCTCACGTAATCGTCCACCATGTGATGCAGACGCTGTCGATGCGATGTGGCAGCTGAGAGGCCTGGGCGGTGAGGACTAAAAAAAGACCGAAAGGCATCCGTCAACCGCACGCCTTCTCCAACGCTCCTCTCGTGACCACCAGTAGAATCCATGGTAGGTTGTCCCCGCCCCTGCACCCTACGGGAGTCGGGGAACATGTTCACCAGATTCCTCTTGAGACTGTCCTCAAGGGATTTGATCCTGTGGACTCTATGGGTGGATGGGAAAAGCTCCGAGACTTTACACTTGTACCGGGGGTCAAGTAGGGTGGCCAACCAATAGTGGTTAGTCTCTTTAATGGCCTTGATTCTGGGGTCCTTTCGCAGGCTCTGGAGCATGATGTTTCCCATGCGTCGCAAATTAGCGAAGGCCTGAGAAGCTGACTCCTCGGGGTCACTCATAACGACATTATCTTCAACGGGCTCCTCCTCCTCCCAGCCACGTACTACTCCAAAGTGTCCCGAGGGAGTCAAACTAGGCCTTGCAGATTGCCGCATGTCTTCCTCCTCCTCCTCCTCAAACCCTGCAAAAGTTCCCGCAGAATCGTCCTCCTCCTCCTCCTCTTCCACCCCTGGATCCTGCTCGGGCCTCTGGGAGCTAGGCATAATGGGGTCAGGATTCTCAGGATAAAGGGGGCCTTGAGAGGCAAGGAAGTCCTCCTCTTCCTCCTGCTGCTCTGCCTCCAGTGCCCTGTCCATAATGCCACGCAGAGTGTGCTCCAACAAAAACAGTACCGGTAGGGTGTCACTGATGCATGCGCTGTCCCGGCTGACCATCCTTGTGGCCTCCTCAAATGGCGAGAGGACAGCGCATGCATCCTTAATCAAAAGCCACTGCCGTGGTGAAAAGAAGCCCAGGCGCGCAGAGCCAGTGCTGGTGCCGTACTCGCATAGGTATTCATTGAGGGCCCTCTGCTGCGTGTACAGGCGCTGCAGCATAGCCAAGGTGGAGTTCCAGCGGGTGGGCATGTCACAGATGAGGCGGTGTACCGGCAGGTGAAACTCGCGCTGCACTTCGGCCAAACGTGCAGTGGCACTGTACGACCGCCTGAAGTGACTGCACACCCTTCTTGCCATCCTTAGCACATCCTGCATTCCCGGGTACGAGTTCAAAAACCGCTGTACCACGAGATTCAGGACATGCGCCAGGCATGGCACATGGGTTAACTTTCCCTGACGAAGGGCGGCCAGGAGGTTTGACCCATTATCAGTAACCACCATCCCTGGCTGCAGCTGGCGTGGTGTCAACCACCTCTGGGCCTGTGCCTGCAGAGCCCCAAGAATCTGAGGGGCAGTGTGCTGCCTGTCCCCTAGACACACAAGCTGCAGCACTGCGTGACACCTTTTGGCCTGAGACATAGAATAGCCCTTTGAACGTTTACGTGGTATCTCATCATATTCAAAGGACCATTCTGCAGAGGAGGGCATGGAGGAGGTAGAGGAGGAGGAGCAGGAGGGGGTAGAAGTGATCGATCTACCCGGATCAGCGACACCACCAGCTGTTTGCAGACGTGGGGGCAACACTGGCTGCAGCACCGAGCCCTGGCTACAATCCCTTCCACTGGCAAGCAGTGTCACCCAGTGAGCAGTGACAGAAATGTACCGTCCCTGCCCATGTTTGCTTGACCAAGTGTCAGCCGTCAAGTGTATCTTACGGCTGACTGACTTGGCCAGGGATGACACTACATTGCCTTCCACATGTTGGTATAGGGATGGCAGGGCCTTACGGGAAAAGTAATGCCGACTTGGCACCTGCCACTGTGGAACTGCACATTTTGCGAAGTCACGGAAGGGAGCAGACTCTACCAGGTTAAATGGTAATAGTTGCAGAGCCAGTAGTTTAGCCAAACTACTGTTTAGACGCTGGGCATGTGGGTGGCGGGGAGTATACATTTTTTTTCGTTCCAGCATGTGTGGAATCGAAATTTGGCGTCTAGATGATACAGCTGGTGGTGTGCTGGAGGTAGATGCGACACTGCCTGCTATATCATCATCCCTGCCAGTGGAGGCTGCCAACAGGTGACGAGTGACTATAGCAGGGCCAGGAACAGACTGATGTGCAGGTGGAGCAGGTGGAGCAGATGGAGCATGAGGAGGAGCGCGAGGAGAACTAGGAGGCCGACTGACCAATCTTTGGCCCTTTTGTGGGTTCTTTAAATGCTCCTGCCAACGGGCCGAGTGGTGGGTTGTCAAATGCCTGTTTAGGCAGCTTGTACCCAGGTGGTTGACATTTTTGCCACGTTTTATACCCTTCTTACAAATCTTGCAGATCGCAACTGTTTTATCTGCATGGGATGTCTCAAAAAAGGCCCAGCAAGATGAGGTGTGTATAGTGGCCCGGGAGACAACAGGTGCGGCCTTAGATGGAGTAGGCCGTCTGCTCTCCCCTCTTGCTTGCTCTGCCTCCTCCTCAACCTCAGACCCAACATCTGACTCCATCAAAGACTGAGCATCAGGCCTGGCCTGGGAGACAACAGGTGCGGCCTTAGATGGAGCGGGCCGTCTGCTCTCCCCTCTTGTTTGCTCTGCCTCCTCCTCAACCTCAGACCCAACATCTGATTCTATCAAAGACTGAGCATCAGGCCTGGCCTGGGAGACAACAGGTGCGGCCTTAGATGGAGCGGGCCGTCTGCTCTCCCCTCTTGTTTGCTCTGCCTCCTCCTCAAACTCAGACCCAACATCAGACTCCATAAAGGACTGAGCATCAGGCTGGAGTAGATGGCCGACACTGTGGTCAAACAGCTCAGCTGACTCCTCTGCCATGTCTGAAATTGGGTCTAAGGGAGGACATGAGGTGGACATGGACTCATCTGTATTTGTTCTGACAACTGCAGAAGACTGACCACTTTTCTCTGCCTGGGTCACTGTAGTTGCAGATGATGCCGATGATGAGGGTTTGTTCATATAGTCCACCACCTCCTGTACATACTGTGGACGTATAGCTTGGCCACTGCCGGAGAACAATCCAAATGGTGGCCTGGCTGAGGACTGACCACCACGTCCACCCCTGCCTCTAGACACCCTAGAAGCTGTGCCCCTTTCCGCAGCAGGGCCACGTATGCCTTTTCTTGGTCTACCAGGCATATTTGTCACTGATGCGTTGGCAACTGTGTGCGGTGAAAAACGCACACTGCTATGCGACCCACAGTTGTCGCTGGATACAGCACAGCAGTTGCGGTTCACGCACAGTAGCAAAGCCTTTTGCACAGTGGACCTAACGCTTTGAACAACAGGCGTTAGGTTGTCACTGATGCGTTGGCAACTGTGTGCGGTGAAAAACGCACACTGCTATGCGACCCACAGTTGTCGCTGGATACAGCACAGCAGTTGCGTGTCACGCACAGTTGCAAAGGCTTTTGTACAGTGCACCTAACGCTTTGAACAACAGGCGTTAAGTTGTCACTGATGCGTTGGCAACTGTGTGCGGTGAAAAACGCACACTGCTATGCGACCCACAGTTGTCGCTGGATACAGCACAGCAGTTGCGGTTCACGCACAGTAGCAAAGCCTTTTGCACAGTGGACCTAACGCTTTGAACAACAGGCGTTAGGTTGTCACTGATGCGTTGGCAACTGTGTGCGGTGAAAAACGCACACTGCTATGCGACCCACAGTTGTCGCTGGATACAGCACAGCAGTTGCGGTTCACGCACAGTAGCAAAGCCTTTTGCACAGTGGACCTAACGCTTTGAACAACAGGCGTTAGGTTGTCACTGATGCGTTGGCAACTGTGTGCGGTGAAAAACGCACACTGCTATGCGACCCACAGTTGTCGCTGGATACAGCACAGCAGTTCCGTGTCACGCACAGTTGCAAAGGCTTTTGTACAGTGCACCTAACGCTTTGAACAACAGGCGTTAAGTTGTCACTGTATTTTGCTGCCTAGCAAGCACGTATACCTGCTGTGATACAGCAGCACTGTGCCACGTGCTCACTAAACAGAACCCTCACACTTTCCCTACAGAAACTAAATTTTCAAATCTAACTAATGTAGTACAAAGTTCCCTAACTACACTAGATATCCCTTTCCACTAAATAGAAAGCTCCATACAGCAGAAGACTGACACTGTCCCTTAAGTTTTTTTTTTTTTTTTTTTTTTTTTTTTTTTAACTCTAAGAACCAGCACAATCGCTGTATCTAACTACACTGGCTGTAAGCTAAATACAATTCTGCTATATGGAGCTTTAGAACCACTCGATATGTAGGAAATGTAGTGTAGCAAGCAGGAGTCAGACAGAACTGCTTCAACTCTCTTCAACAGGCTCTGGATAACTGTGCTAGGGGTTAGGCGGGGCCATCTTATATAGTGTGGGGCGTATTCACTCCTGATTGGCCTCTGGTCCCCGTAGTCACTCCAATCACGTTCCTAGGAGACTCCTGCCCCCTCATTGGCTTTTGCAGACGTTTCTGGGCCAATCACGGGCTTTTAAAGCCCAGTTCCTGTCCCAGTGCATTTTGGGCGGTTCTGGTGGCCGAATACCGAACTTTTGCCGCAAAAAGTTCGGTATTCGGCCGAATATCGAACATCCAATGTTCGGGTCGAACCGATGGTCGACCCGAACCGTTCGATCATCCCTATTCCCTAGTAGATACTTGGCGAGAACTCAACCCAACCAAACGTCAATATACCTATTACTCCTGTCCTCACGTATAGACCACATATTCTCCTCAGTAGCCTCCTCAACAGCTCTCCTGTCCTCTTCTATCCTACTGATACCTTGGTCCGATCACAATGCGGTAATCTCCACCTTTGACTCCCTGGTTCCCAAGCAGCACGCTTTCTCCTGGTGACTGAATAATTTCCTCCTGGCCCACCCCTCTCACAGAATTGAAGTAGCCGCTGCCATTAAAGAATACATCTCCCACAATGACACCACTGACCTCACTCCACTCACACTATAAGAAGCCCACGAATCTGTGATTCGAGGCACCCTCATCAGTTTGGCCTACTGTCGCAAGAAAGAATGTCAGCTTCTATACCCTACCCTTAACTCCACTTTCACTCTAGCCCATGAACGCTTTCAAGTGAACCTGACCCCTGATAATAAAAAAAAACCCTTGATAAGGCAACACTGAAACTGGACCTTTTTCTCGCTGAATCCACCGAAAAGCAACTTAGACGCTTCTAACACCAGTTCTATACCAAAGTCAACAAACCTGACACCTTCCTAGCACTTTTTCTCCAAAATGCCAACATTGTTCGAAAGCTGATCCGTCTGAAAACCTCCTCCACAGACCTAGTAATCCATTTAAGATTCTAGAGACCTTCCGTCACCATCTGTCAAAACTTTATTCCCCCTCACAGCCTCCGCTTGACTCCCACGTCTCTGAATTTTTCTCTGACCTCACCTTGCCTTCCTTATCTGCTTCACAACGCAAAGATTTGGATAGATCCATATTTGACCTTGAAATCCGCAATGCCATCAAGACCCTCAGGCTCAACAAGAGACCTGGGCCCGACGGCTTTACTGCCTCTTATTACAAGCATTTTTCTGACCTCCTAACCCCCATGCTCTCTAAAGCTTATAACTTCATAACTGCCGGCCACTCTCTCTGCCCTGACTCCCTAAAAGCAGCTATCTCCATGATACCAAAACCGCAAACTGACGATTCTTCTTGGACCAATTATCGCTCGATCTCCCTCCTTAACATAGACATAAAAATTATTGCCAAAATACTATCTGCCCGTCTCAACTTAGTCATAGGATCCTTGATCCATTGGGAACAAACTGGTTTCAACCCCTGCCGACAAGCCGGAGACAAACTTGCGCAGGGCAATCCATCTTGCATACCATGCCCGCCGCCGCCACATCCCTGCGTGCTTTGTCTCCCTTGATATCAGGAAAGCTTTTGATACTTTATCATGGACCAACCTACTAATCAGTACTACGTATCTGGGGTTTCGGCCTTCATTTCCTGTCCTGGGCTTCATCTCTGTATTCCACCCCATCTGCCTTTATCCGCTATGCTGGCTTCCAATCCTCCACTTTTTCAGTTGGCTGTGGCACTAGACAGGGCTGCCCATTATCCCCTCTTCTCTTTGCGCTCGCAATTGAACGACTTGCCCATAAGATCCGATCCACCCAAAATGTAAAAGGTATAGAACTGGGTGGTCACCATCACAAATTGTGTTTATTTGCGGACGACTTTCTTCTATTCCTCACCTCCCCGCTCACCTCTACTCCCAATCTCCTGGCTATCCTAAAACAATTTGCCCACATCTCTGGCTTAGTTGTTAACCCCCATAAATTGCAAACACTAAATATTTCTTTGCCTGCGCCTCTCCTCACACAACTACAATCGGTGCTCCCCTTTTCCTGGGCCACTCACCACATTCCCTATCTAGGGATTAAACTCACAGCGGACCCTCTTGATCTCTATGCAGCCAACTACCCTCCTATGCTATGACACCTTACTAAACTCGAGCACACTTGGGCCTCTCTACCCTTAGCCTGGATGGGTTGTATCACAGTTATCAAAATTACTTTATTGCCTAAGATATTATACCTATTTCGGGTCCTTCCCTTGCATGTCCCCACCTCCTGCGTCAGCCGCAATGCCGAACCTTCTCCTACGTTTGGGGTAAAATCAGACCCAGGGTGCCACAAAAGATTCTTCACCTTCACAAGCTTCACGGTGGGTTGGGCCTCTCTCATTATGCCAAATATTATCAGGCGGCTCAACTAGCCCAACTAACGAAATGGCATGCTACTCAGTAAATCCCCCTATGGGTGGCCCTAGAAGCGGTCGAGTGCGACCCTTTATCCGTGGCTAACCTATTATGGTTAAAGTCCTCTGACTGCCGATCAATTACCAACCCTATTCTGCGTCACTCACTACATCTTTGGGACACCTTGAAGTTTAAATACAAACTGCAGTCGCCTCATACTCTGCTGCTCTCCTACCTCCATAACCCGTCCTTCCCCCCAGCTTGGGAATCCCCGTCCTCCTTCCATCGTTGGTCAAAGGCCAGCCTTATCCAAGCACATTACCTGATGATATTTTATTCATTCAAACCCTTCCCAACACTTTGAGACTCGCACCACCTCCCGAGTTCTGAAATCTTCCACTACCTACAAATCAAACACTTTTTGTCCCGCTGCATCTGTACTGACACATCCCTACTCATCTTGACCTCATTTGAACACATATGTCTCCATGACCCACATGCCCGAGGGCTTATCTCCCTACTTTATGCCAGGCTCTCTGATCCCCCAAATCGTGTTCCTTCCGCATATGCAACTAACTGGGTATGGGACTTGGGTACTCCACTAGACCTTGAAGATTGGTCCAAAATCTGGCAGGCGACAAAGACAGCCTCCCAGAATATTGTGGCCTCCGAAACTAATTATAAAGTGCTTATGCGTTGGTACCTTGTGCCAGCCTGCATTGCTAAATTTTTACCGTCATACTCTTCAGGCCTGTTTCCGAGGCTGTCAGGATGCGGGCACTCATATGCATATCTGGTGGTCCTGTTCTATAGTCCAACAATTCTGGAAGGCTGTCTTTTCGCTGTCTCTACCCTCATGGACACACCCATCCAAACTGACCCCTATCTCGCCCTCTTAAATATGAAACCAGATAACGTTTCAACACAATGGCACAAATTATTTCTACAAGTCACGACAGCGGCTAAAAAAACATAGCTAAGGCTTGGAAAACCCCCCACCTACCTATTTCCGAAGTGAAGCACGGAGTCGCCAATGCCATGATTCATGCAAAGATTTAAGCTATCCTGCTAGACAGAGTTGAGAAATTTGATAAACTTTGGCAACCTTGGGTAGACTACTTTCTTCCCCGAACTTTGACAACTCCCTCCTATTGCCCTGAGTAACGTCTTCACGACGCTTATATCTACCAGTAATAATCTTGTACCCCCCCCCGGCCACTCTCCTTTCCTTCCCCCTCAACCTTCCTACCTTTCCCCCCTATGCCCTCCCCCCCCCCGTTTTGCTCCCCCCCCCTCCTTCCCCCCCTCCTCCCTGTTCTTACCCCTTTTCCTTACTTGGATATGACACCATATATGCAACGCTCTGGATATTGACTCTCCTATGGCAGTTACATCTCCCCACATTCACTGAGCTACCATATCTTCTCTTAGATACTGTTTGTCCCTCCATCCCATTGGTCTTTAACATTACCGTATTTCTTTCAGTTCTCTTGGTTATGTTTTGTGACTTCTGGTGACATATTTTTCATGCCTGATCTATAGACCACTGACAGCGCCACCGCACATGGGCACAGCAAGTTCCCTTTTTGGGATGCCCAGGTGTTGGCTGCGCCTGATAGGTCCCTCTTGTGAGTCCCCACCCCCATTATTTCTTTCACTTGTTCATTGACATGGTTTGCATTGTTATTGTAACCAGTTCACCTTTGTTACCAATGTTACGACTGTAACCTCTTTTACTTGCGTTGTACATGATGTGTTGTACCTATTTCCATTTTTCAATAAAAATGTTTGAACAAGAAAAATGATGGAAATCACTGTAGTAAGCACTGCTACTACAGTGATCCCCACACTCTTCTGGGCCCCATGTCAGGTCCTGTGCATTTATTGAGAAAATTCAAAGTGTTCTCTGAATGGTGTGTGTGTGTGTGTGTGTGTGTGTGTGTGTGTGTGTCAAGCAGTCGACTTTCTGTGTTTAGCAGGCATTAGGGCAGCTACTCATATGGGACCTGTGAGCTAATGGAACAAAATAGAGAGGGCCCCACAGGGATTTTTAGGCATAGGCCAACCAGATAGGAGTAATGGAAAAAGTAAGAGGTATATAAAATCAACAATTTTTATTCAAAAATCCAACATGAATAAATTATATATACAGTAAATAAAATGTATATTCCTCTTACTTTTTCCATTACTCCTATCTGGTTGGCCTATGCCTAAAACAGTCCCCGTGGGGCCCTCTCTATTTTGTTGTATTACATTTGGGATGAAGCAATGTGCTTCCAGTAGCCAACTACACCAACCAATTCACATTATTTCCTGTAAGCTAATGGAGGTCACTGTTGTAGCCATGCCTACTACAGTAATTTTTAGCTTTCACATGGATCCTACAGGTATGGCATATGCATACTTTCATTTGTCCTTAACTACCCCCTACAACTGCCATTAAGAGGAAATATGCTTGCACCATCTGGTGTTGTTCTATCTAGATGAACAGTCATTGATGTATGAATGTTATTAAATTATATGCAGTTATTATATAACAAATTTAGAAATGATAATGCTACACAGATTTTGTCAGGTATTTGTTGTAAGCTACTTATACTTTTAATTCCCTATAGACTGAGTTCCCATGTACTTCTGAGGAAGCTGCTATAATCACAGCTGAAATGTGTCAAGTTGCCCCTATTCCACTAAGGATCAAGCAACACATTGAAAAAAATGCATGTATTAATAATATTGATAATGCGGTGTAGTGCTGCTTATAATTAGGAATGATCGAACTTTTGAAAAGTTCGGTTCGACCAGAACACCCGAACTTCCCGAAAGTTTGGGTCCGGATTCCAGAACCCCATTGAAATCAATGGGACCCGAACTTCGGTAATCAAAAAACATCATTTTGAAGCCCTAAAACCCAATAAATGCCCCTAAAAAGTGCCTAGGGTTCTGGGTCATGCCCCAGGGATATTAATCACACAAAAAAAGTTCTTAAAAATTGTCGTTTTTGATAGAGAGCCAATTATTGAAAAAATTATTGAAAAAAAAAAGAGATTTCTTTGGATTTAGTGTCTGGTGGGTCTAAAAAGTGTACCTGTGAAGTTTCAGCTCTGTAGCATGTCCAGAACCAGAAAAAAAAGATAATTTTTCTTAGAATTTTTATTAGCGCAGGGATGGGGTTCCGCTACTTTCACACCTGGGCGTTTTTGTTTCAGCCGTTTATTGGGCATTTTTTGGGCGTCTTTGGAGGCAGGCATGAGATCTGAACTTCTGTATAGGGGTATATATACACACACACACACACATATATGTATATATACACATACACACATATAGGTGTGAAAGTAGCGGAACCCCATCCCTGCGCTAATGAAATTATTTGCAGGGATGGGGTTCCACTCCTATCACACCTATATGTGTGTATGTGTATATATACATATATGTGTGTGTGTGTGTGTATATATACCCCTATACAGAAGTTCAGATGTTATGCCTGGCTCCAAAGACGCCCAAAAAATGCCCAATAAATGCCTGCAACAACACACCTGGGCGTTTTTGTTGCAGGCGTTTATTGGGCATTTTTTGGGCGTCTTTGGAGGCAGGCATAACATCTGAACTTCTGTATAGGGGTATATATACACACACATATATATAGGAGTGGAACCCCATCCCTGCAAATAATTTCATTAGCGCAGGGATGGGGTTCCGCTACATTCACACCTATATGTGTGTATGTGTATATATACATATATGTGTGTGTGTGTGTGTATATATACCCCTACACAGAAGTTCAGATGTCATGCCTGCCTCCAAAGACGTCCACAAAAAATCCCAATAAACGCCTGCAACAAAAACGCCCAGGTGTGACAGGAGCGGAACCCCATCCCTGCTCTACTAATAATTCTAAGACGAATGATCTTTTTCTTATGGCGGTCACCCTGACATGGATGAATTCGGTCACCCTGGCATACTGTACAAGGAGCGGAGCCCCATCCCTGCTCTACTAATAATTCTAAGAAAAATTATATTTTTCTTATGGCGGTCACCCTGACATGGATTAGTTCTGTCACCCTGGCATACCAGTCAGAGTCACTTCACCCTAAACTACACTACGGTCACCCTGACACTTAACACTTTCCCTACAGAAACTAGATTATTGAATATAACTATAGTGGTATATAGTACCCTAACTACACTAGATATCCCTTTCCTCACACTAATAATTGCTAAATGACACTTTTGCAGCAGGAGTAACAGAACTGCTTCCACTCTCTTCCACAGCCCCTGTATTACAGTGCTAGAGATTTGGCGGGGCTATGTTATATACTGGGGGGGGCGTATTCACTACTGATTGGCCTCTGGACCCCCTAGTCACTCCAATCACATTCCTAGCATCCTCCTGCCCCCTCAATTGGCTTTTACTGATGTTTCTGGTCCAATCACGGGCTTTTAAAGCCCAGTTCCTGTCCCATTGCATTTTGGGCGTTTCTGGTTGCCGAATTCCAAACTTTTTCCGCAAAAAGTTTGGAATTCGGCCGAATTTCGAACAGTCAATGTTCGTGTCGAACCGATGGTCGACCCGAACCGTTCGATCATCCCTACTTATAATTAAACTAATAAACTAAAGTGCTCAAACAGTATTAAATTAGGTTCCACAGAACCAACAAATTATTCTGTGACAAGTATACAAAAAATAATTGGGTGCTTCCACTAATATATCCTACACCACATGAATTAAATACTAAAAAAGAACACCCTCTGATAAAGTCACATGATTGTGATGTAACACGTAGGATGCGAGCAAAGACAGCGCAGACTATGTAATGTTACATAGTTACATAGTTACATAGTTAGTGAGGTTGAAAAAAGACATCAGTCCATCCAGTTCAACCTATGATGTGTGTGTGTGTTTGCTATTAACCGTACATTGTATACCCCTGTATGTTGTGGTCTTTAAGGTGTTCATCTAACAGTTTTTTGAAACTATCAATGCTCCCTGCTGATGCTGATGCTGATGCTAATGGTTTTATGGGCTTTTTTTTTTTGTATTTTAAATGTGAGTCTTTTACCTTTAATACATTTGATGATTCTAAGTTTTAATACACTATGAGAGCCCTTAATTAATGCTAGTCACATTGAGAACATCATCTATCTTGCTACATGAAAACTAAAGGAATTTTGAAGGAGCAGTGTTATTCCAGAAAGTACCTATCTGTGTGCTAAGGGTGACCCCAGTGGTCGGAGGTGGAAGTGATCCTATGCAGAGAAATTAGAAGTCCAGGAGTCTACTAATATAAACTATATACCCCTAAGTGGAGGTGAGAGTTCTGGAAGCCTAGAGGGAGCATGTGTTGTTCTTTTTTAGTATTTAATTCACATGGTGCGGGAAATAATAACGGAAGCATCTAATAATGGAAGCAAGTATTTTATGTGAAGACATTTATTAAAGATTTCTGTGCATATTCTGTTTTTTTTTTTTTTTTTTTTAATACATTTTTTTTAACTTATTGCAAAGAAAATACAGGGTAACGAAAACAATGCTAAGAAACCATCACAAAACCATTACACAGAATATCCCGCAAGGTAAAAGGATAACTGGATGGATCAAATAAAACTAGGGGGGGGAGGGAAAAAGGGTGGGGGGGGGCGATGAAGGTGAAGGAGAAGAGGAGCTCACATCAGTCCATGTAGTTAATAGACAATGCGAGGGATCACAAACGATAAACGAAGGAACGGTTGAAGGAGTCCAAAGTTTGGTGTGGAAGAACAGATTCAATGAAGGCAAACCAACGTTTATAGTATGGAGGATGATTAAAGTCTGTATAGAGCTTTTCATTATGGATCAGTTGAGTGAGATCCTGCATGAGTAGGGGGATGGAGGGGCAAGATGACGAAGTCCAGTGTCGTAGAATAAGTCTCCGAGCCATGAGGAGGCAAAGAAGAATCCAGTCCTTGGGGTAGGACTGAAACAGTAGAGAGTAGGTCAGAAGCTGTTTGTCCCAATATCCGAAAATCAGTAAAAACGGGTCCTTTGGAAGGTGTAGCAGTGTGACACTATGGATGAAGGACACAACTTGATCCCGGAAGGCTGATATAAAGGAGCAAGAAGTGAGTGAGAGTGGGTCTGAAGGTTTTGCAATGTGTGCCGAGTCCAGGTTATCCTTAACAAGAAGGAAAGGGATGTAGGCTCTATGAAAATTTTTTAAATGAGATTCCCTCCATTGTTTGCATGGGATAATCTGGGTGATTTTGGTGAGTCCAAGCAGGAGCTTTTCCATAAGGTTAGGGTCAGGAAAGTCCTTGCGCCAGTTGTTAGCTGAAAGGGAGGATAGAGAAGGGCTGACGGCTTTAGACAGCTGTTTGTAGATGGCTGAAATGTGGTAAGACCCTTCCATGAGAAGTTGGTCTAGGAAGCAAGACTTGAAGCGGTGACTTCCGGATGAGCAGGAGGAACATACAAAATTAGAGCATTACCAATAGTGGAAGGTATGGGACAGCGGCAAAGAGAATTTTTGAGCAACCGTTTCAAATGGAAGTGGGGCCCCAGTGTCTTCCCGACACAAAGAAGAGAATTTTGTAAGACCTGATATGTGCCAGTCACGGAATATAGCATAATCTATTCCAGGAGTGAATCCGGGGTTGCCCTGGATAGGGGTATGTTTAGATATAAAGAGGGGTAGTCAAAGACATTTACGTGATTCCCTCCAGGCTATTACCGTGTCTCTGATGATTAAATTGATTCTCAGGTCTCTGGGGATGATGGTTATTTGGAGTTTGAGAAGAGCGGATAAAGAGTAAGGGTGCGCCATGGCTGATTCCAGGTTAAAGTTACAGTAACGTGAAGATTCAGAAATCCAGTCAAGCCCTATCCTAAGCAAAGAAAACAAGTTATACAGTCTAATATTAGGGAGGTTAATGCCCCCTTCATTCCTGGGTAGGTATAGTTTTTTCAGAGCTAGTTTTTTCCTTTGCCATAGAAATTTCTGTAGGGTTTTGTTGAGCATCTGGACGTCTGCATGTTTGATCAATAAAGGAATGGTTTGCATTGGGTATAACAGGCGGGCAAAGCTGACCATAAAGAGGTGGCACCTACCCAGGAATGAGAGGGGGAGATCCATCCAGTTTTCCATTTCTTAAATAATTTTGCGAATTAGAGGAGGATAGATTAGAGAGTAAAGAGAGGAGGGGAGCTTCCCTATTTTGATGCCCATTTAGGTGATATGAGATTTGGCCAATGTAAAGGGGGATGTGGTTGACCAGGATGAAGTGGGTGAATCGCCGAGAGGGAGAATTACACTCTTACTTAAATTTATGCGTAGACCCGAATAGGTTTGGAAGTCACTGAATAGTTGCCTTAATGATGGGCATGTCGGATGATGGGTTGGCAGTGAAGATAAGGACATCGTCAGCAAAGAGGGCGGTGCGGAGGTCGCAGCCGCCAATGTTAATACCGTGGAGGGGAGCATGATCAAGGAGGTATCTTGATAAGGGTTCCAGGGCCAAGTTGAACAATAGGGGGATAGAGGGCAGCCCTGTCTGGCGCCCGTATATAGCCGAAATTCATCGGACAGGATACCTGCCACCATCAGTCTGGCCGATGGTTTGGAGTACATGGAGTGGATTAGCGACATGAAATGACCGGAAAAGCCTAGTTTGGTTATAACCATGGAAAGCCATTGAAAATTAACATTATCAAAGGCTTTCTCCGCATCCAGGGTGATGATGGTGTTTGGCATGGTCGAGGACCAGGAGAACTTTAAGAATGTTAACAGTTGCCGTTCTGCCTTTTACAAATCCCAATTTGGCTGGGTGTATAAGGGAGGGAAGTATATCAGTGTGGCCACGATTTTAGAGAGAATTTTAATGTCTAGATTGAGGAGTGAAATGGGCCTATATGACCCAGGTTTGAGTGGATCTTTATTTTTTTTGCTTAGAAGCTTAATAGTAGCTTGATTTCCAGAAGGTAGATATGGGCCGCCCGTCCAGATGGAATTATAGATTGCTAGGAGGGTGCTTTCCAGCGGTTCTTAGAGAGTTTTAAAGAATTCTCCTGTAAAGCCGTCCGGGCCAGGGGCTTTGTTAGGGGCTAGATGGGATATTGTAGCGGGGAGTTCAGCAGCCGAGATAAGTGCGTTAAGCATATCCTTCTGATCTTGGGAGACCGTGGGAAGGGCCAATTTATCAAGGAATCAGCCAATTCGTCTATTAGGTCAGGTGCATAGAGGGAAGAGTAATAACGAAGCATTATGTCGGCCACATCCCCAGGGGATCTAGCAACATTGCCCTTAGGGTCTCTCAGCGAGGTGATATGAGTGGGGGAGTATGGACCCCTGCAAAGTCGGGCTAGGCGTTTGCCCCCCTTATTACCGTGTTTGAAAAACAAGGCATCTGTTCGAGATTGTTTGACCAATTCTATTTCTTGTACCCAAGTATCAAATTCTTGCTTGGCTTGGAGCCAAAAGGTCCCTGTTTGTGGGGGAGGGATCGGCATTGAGTGAGCGCTGAACCTGTTGTAGTGCTGAGCTGGCTAGCCTTTATTTGGCCTGAGCCAATCTCTTATGGGATACTATATAGGCAATCATTTTCCCAGTGAGAAAAGATTTCGCAGCACCCCAAAAGATATTGGGGTTGTCCCTATGGGGGGCATTTGCACAGGCATAGCATATTCGTCCCATGCCTGGGTGATGTAGGATTTGAAATCTGCGTTTTGGTTCAGGAAGGCAGGGAAACGCCAGGTGGGTGGAGACTAAGCTGTGTCTAGGTAGTTTAGTGAGGCGGAGATGGGAGCATGGTCCGAGATGGCAATTTTCTCAATGGTAGTGTCAGTGATTGTGGGGACTTCACTGTCAGTGCAGAAAAAGTAATCTATCCTAGTGAGGACATTATGAGGATGAGAGTTAAATTAAATTCCCTATCAATAGGATGATGAAGCCTCCAAATGTCAATAAAATGAAGAGATTCCATAGTGGAACTCAACAGTGTGGGGGTATCAGGATCTTGATTGTTGGCAAGACCTTTAGGGGGGGAACGGTCATCATCTAATTTGTTATAGATGCAATTAAAGTCACCGTCCACGACTTGGGGAATGAGAGGATATTTGAGTCGTTTTGTTGAGAGGTTGGTGAAGAAGTGTGCGGTGGGATTGTTAGGGGCATAAACATTGGAGATTATGAGGTCCTTGTGGTATATCCTAATATGTACTGAGATAAAACGGCCAGAGTCGTCCGTTTATGAGGATATCAATTCATAAGGGAGATTTTTATGTATTAAAATCAGGACCCCCACTTTGCGGCCCAGGGCATCCGAGCCCAGGACCGTCCCCACCCAGAGTTTCCTAAGCCTAAAAAAGTCAGAGGAGGTCAAATGGGACTCCTGCAGGAGGGCCACGTCAGTTTTCAACCGTTTGAGATGGCAGAGTATTTTGGTGCGTTTAGTGGGGGATTGCAATCCCTTGACATTCCAGGACACTATCTTCATAAGTGGGGGTGCAGAGAGGGGGTTTGAGCTAGGAATTTAAATGTAGAGAAAGAAGCAGTGAGAGCTGTAGGTACAGTAGTGAGCTGCAGGTAGAAGGGAGGAGAGGGGGATGCTGGATAAAACGGAATAATCCAAGATGGCCAGAAGGGAGTGACATGGAGGGACCAGAGGGGAAATGAACGAAAAGAGAAGTATAAAAACATAACCACAAAATAAACAGAGTAAACAATGGACTTCGCTTTCTTCCACATGACAACACTGTGAGCCATCTCCAGGGTGGCCACAGACCATAGGCAGACATAATACGTCCCGCCGAGTTAGAGGGTACCCATGAAGAGTATGGCGGTCCCGTATCTGGCAGCCTGGTGATGTCAAAGAGAAAAAGAGAGAGTGTTAACATGTTTCATCAAATATAAACAAAACGAAGAGAACAAAAGGATAAATAGCATGGTTCAACCACCGATTTCACCTGACGGCAGATAGAAAATGGGCGTTGGAGCCAACATCTGTCCTTGAAGTTAGGGATAGGAAAAAAAAAGAAACATTGAGCATGTTACCGTCCATGAGGAATCAGCGTGCCTTGTACCGGGAGGTCGGGCCCGAGAACCTCAGACGTTTGGGGGATTCCTTGGGTCTAGCGAGTGGAGGCGCACGGGAGGAGGGGGTGTTGGAGTTATCAGGCGCGATAGGTCTCAGAAAGGATTCCGCAGCCGAGGGCTCTTGAAAAGTAAGTTGCTCACCGTTGGGGGCCTTCAGGTGTAAGATGGCAGGGAACACCAGTGTAAATTTGATGTTGCATTGATAGAGTTGTGAGCATATTTGCTGAAATGCTTTCCGCTTCTTAGAGACTTCACTGGAGTAGTCGGCAAAGATTAGGATTTTGATGCCATCCACAAATAGAGGAGAGGATTGCCGTATTTCTGCAGAATGAGGGATTTGTCAGCATAGTTGAGGAATTTTGCAATGATGGGACGTTGAGTGGTGCTTTCCGATGAAGGGGATCCCAGACGGTGAGCGCGTTCCACGGTGCAAGGGCCTGTGAGACCCAGGGCCTCAGGGATGCGATTGGAGCAGAAATGCAGGATATCAGAAGACTTCAGCGATTCAGAGACGCCCACAAATCGCAGGTTGCTGCGCCTGGACCTATTTTCCAGGTCTTCAAGCTTTTGTAAAATGAACTGATTGGTTTTGTCTTGTCTTTGCTCAGTTGGCTGAGCCTGGTACAGTTCATCTTCAATGCTAGACAGCCTATTTTCCACCTCATTTAAACGGGAGACATGTTCCCCCAGCTCCTTTTTAATGAGCTGCATAGCTGTTGATATGGCTGTTTCCACAGAAGCTGTGATTGTGGGAGGGAGAATGGCAGCTACTGCCTGGACAATAATTTGATTGTTTATGTCCCCTGGTGGCGGAGGAGTGGGGGGAGAGCCACCACTCACCTCCATTGCAGGCGCTTCTGTGCTAGTGGAGGAGGAGGCCGCATCCCCGGTCTCAATTAGAGTGGCGGGCGGGAGCGATCGCGTGCCGCTTTTCTCCAAGTAACGGTCCATGGTGACGGCGAACAGTGCGGGAGAGGTCCTGGGCCTGGATGAGGTGGAGGGGAGGATATTTATGCGGATTTAAACAGTCCAGGCGCGGGAGCTGTAGTGCGGAGCTACCCCTTCATGCAGCGCCGGAACCAGAAGTTATATTCTGGTTGATATACCAGAGGACTATACAGTATCTCACAAAAGTGAGTACACCCCTCACGTATTTCTTAATATTTTATTATATCTTTTCATGTGATCACACTGAAGAAATGACACTTTGCTACAATGTAAAGTAGTGAGTGTACAGCTTGTATAACAGAGTAAATTTGCTGTCCCCTCAAAATAACTCAACACACAGCCATTAATGTCTAAACCACTGGCAACAAAGTGAGTACACCCCTAAGTGGAAATGTCCAAACTGGGCCCAATTAGCTCTTTCCCCTCCCCGGTGTCATGTGACTCCTTACTGTTACAAGGTCTCAGGTGTGAATGGGGAGCAGGTGTGTTATATTTGGTGTTGTTGTTCTCACTCTCTCCTACTGGTCACTGGAAGTTCAACATGGCACCTCATGGCAAAGAACTCTCTGAGAATCTGAATCATATCCAGAGGTTGTCTTTGGAAAATAGACGTACGAGTGCTGCCAGCATTGCTGCAAAGGTTGAAGGGGTGGGGAGTCAGCTTGTCAGTGCTCAGACCATACACAGCACACTGCATCAAATTGGTCTGCATGGCTGTCGTCCCAGAAGGAAGCCTCTTCTAAAGATGAAGGCACGAGAAAGCCCGCAAACAGTTTGCTGATGACAAGCAGACTAAGGACATGGATTACTGGAACCATATGCTGTGGTCTGATAAGACCAAGATAAACTTATTTGGTTCAGATGGTGTCAAGCACGTGTGTCGGCAACCAGGTGAGGAGTACAAAGACAAGTGTGTCTTGCCTACAGTCAAGCATGGTGGTGGGAGTGTCATGGTCTGGGGCTGCATGAGTGCTGCCAGCACTGGGGAGCTACAGTTCATTGATGGAACCAGGAATGCCAACATGTACTGTGACATACTGAAGCAGAGCATGATCCCCTCCCTTTGAAGACTGGGCCGCAGGGCAGTACTCCAACATGATAATGACCCCAACCATACCTCCAAGATCACCACTGCCTTGCTAAAGAAGATGAGGGTAAAGGTGATGGACTGGCTAAGCATGTCTCCAGACATAAACCCTATTGAGCATGTGGGGCGTTCTCAAACGGAAGTTGGAGGAGCGTAAGGTCTCTAACATCTACCAGCTCCATGATGTTGTCATGGAGGAGTGGAAGAGGACTCCTGTGGAAACCTTTGAAGCTCTGGTGAACTCCATGCCCAAGAGGGTTAAGGCAGTGCTGTAAAATAATGGTGTCCACACAAAATATTGACAGTTTGGTCCCAATTCGGACACTTTAACTTAGGGGTGTACTCACTTTTGTTGCCAGTGGTTTAGACATCAATGACTGTGTGTTGAGTTATTTTGAGCAAATTTACACTGTTATACAAGCTGTACTCTCACTACTTTACATTGTGGCAAAGTGTAATTTCTTCAGTGTTGTCACATAAAAAGATATAATAAAATATTTACAAAAATGTGAGGAGTGTACTCACGTTTGTGAGATACTGTATGCGATTTGTGGACTTGTATCATACTTGTCACAAATTTATTTATTGGTTCTATAGAACCTTAATACTGTTTGAGCACTTTCGTTTATTAGTTTAACTAAAGGCAGCCCTACACCGCATTATAAATATTATTTCATGCTATTTGTGGGAACACACAATGGTGTTTTAGCAGCAGTGATTTTAATATTATTTTATTCACTTTCAATTTCTAGCTCATTTGTTGAAGGTTTTATATTGTTTTTGTGGTAGAGCAGGGGTTTATACATCCACATGCATGTATTATTACTCACACAGAAGGTTATCCCTGAGTTTGTCTCTGCACAGACTCATCAAGATATCTCATTCAGCCTTGTGATAAACTGCCCAACTTTGGCTGCACAGGCTCCTTCCCAATTATATACTGTCTTTTAACAGCTCACTCAGGCGATGGCTTGGTCAGATCCCCTCTTCCTGAGGTGTGAGTAGACACTCTCCCAGTACCCAGTTTGTGTAGCAGCTTGTCTCCAGGGAAAGGAGCCCTGAACTAGAGAGAGCCCCTTGACTAAGCGCCAGTTCACACGAGGTCCACATTGCTGCAAATCACACCAGAATGCAGGAAAAGTAGAGCTCTGATGTGAAAGAAGGTTTTGAACCCTCCGGTGTAGCTTATGCTGGCAGATTGACGTTCATGATTTAAAGGTCCTTCTAAAGAGATGAGAGTTTGTCCAGCTGGTTCATGATGGGGGATTGCACGCGTTTCACTGTAATAAGTTTATGTAAGATGGATCCAGACTTTTGCAGTTGATTGAAGATCATTTATGAACTTTTCTGTAGTTGTTAGTTATATGAGAACTTTGTAACCCTTTTGACTTCTAATAACTAATACACTAGTTTTGTGATTTTTTTTTTTTTTTTTTTGTGTTTTACTTGGCATCGTTTTTCATTAATTTTAACAGTTAGTTGTCAGCATGGTGCCATTTTCCTATATTTTGTGAAAGTTTGTCATAACTTTGAGCACTACAGCTTAGTTTTGATTCACCGCTACATTGGTAAGTGCGAGCATTTTTTCTTAATTAAAAAATTTAAACTGTTAGGCTAGACAGTGGAATTAGAGTAATAAAAAAGGGAGGTTAAAAGGAATTGCTGGAAACACCTTTGCTTTTTAGATGAAATTGTATGTGATCTGATTGCACGTATCAATAAAAAAAATTTCTGTGAGAAAAGAACCTTTTTTAAATATTTCTAACACTCTTTGAAGTTAAAGTGAAGCAGTCTATTATATTTTTAGTGGCATAGATTGTATGCAGGCACTAATGCATGATACATATATACATTTGATTGGCTTTCCCACTGTGTTCATTCAAGTAAACAAATGTGAAAGCTTTCCCTGTGGAGTGTTCGGAAATCCTAAGATTGCTCATACAAACCACCCCGAAAAAAGTTAATTGTAAGAGTGATGGGCTGTAAATGTTCCTGTTATATTGTACAGAAATAAGCGCTTGCTTGTTACACTTAAATGCACAGATTAAAGAATGAATTAAAAAAAAAAAAAGTAATAAAGAAGCTACTATTACTGATTTTCCTTTCTGAAAATACAAGTTGCTGGGCTGTCATATAAAAATAAACACAGAACAAATAACCCTCTTTGGAATAATACTATAAAGTCACAAACTAAATTAAAAATGAAAGGTTTTGGTCATTTATTGGTACAAAAAGTTAAAAAGCATCCTAGTATATTTACTGTTTTGTTCACAGTGATTGATAGAGATCTATCTATCTATCTATCTATCTATCTATCTATCTATCTATCTATCTATCTATCTATCTATCTATCTATCTATCTATCTATCTATCTATCTATCTATCTATCTATCTATCTATCTATCTATCTATCTATCTATCCATCTATCCATCTATCCATCTATCTATCTATCTATCTATCTATCTATTTATCTATCTATCTATCTATCTATCTATCTGTAGCCGGGCTGGAATTACTGTGCCCTTATATTTGAATCGCAGTCTGGACCATGTCGTAATGCTCCTTATAAGAGTTTCATAAGTAGGATTGTTTTCTCCCTAGGGGTGGTGGAACTGGACAATGGGGGATGTAGTTTGAAGAAGGGTGTAAGTCATGAGATTGATGACTGACTGAACCACACTCCCAAGGAGCTTTGGTACTAGCGGAGGATCATGGGAGAGGGTATATACTGGCGGTGTGGCTGGGTACGCGCTCTATTGCTTCGGGAACCCGTGGAGTGCGGATCAGAGGAGGAGAGCTGTGGAAGGACTGACCGAGACTGAGGCCTGAGAGTGTGGCCTAGCGTGAGGAGAGCCAATCCTTAGCGGAGTGGATGACGGAAGTCACAGGGAAGTGACAGGTCCAGAGTGAGAGCTGAAGGGACAACGAGCGGCGCTTTAAGAGCAGCCTGGTACAGTGAATGCTGAAAGTCTCCCTGCGATGCAGCATTAGAAGGAGCAGTCTGGTTAGTGAACAAGAGAGTCACTCGTGGACGCTGACATTATATAAAGTGCCTGGTGACCTTTGAAACAGCAAGTATACATTTTCACACAACATACACTGACAGGAGTTAGGATCTTATTAACATCCTTAACCTTGGATTACAAATATCACATGAAGAGTGATAAAGAGCTCCAACTGCCAGTGAAGAAGTGCAAGGCCTTGCTAGCATAGAGACTGCATTCTCTTTAGCTCTTAAAGGGGGCTCCCAGTTAAAGATCATAATTCTGCCAGTTGATTTAGACTGATTATTAAGCTGAATAGGAAGAAGCAGATTGCAGTTTGAGGTTACTATATTGGAGTCATAGTACAAACAGTTACAATGACTGAACCTGTAGTGCCAAGCGGGTCAGATGTATTTCAGGGTCCAGGGAGTGCAGAGGATGTTCTATTAACCAGCAGCCCCCAAGGGGGTCGTGCTACATTTTATATATATATATATATATATATATATATATATATATATATCATACACACACATAATACAGAAATGAATTAAAAGAACAGTGATTATTGGTGAGCAGTCCCAAAAAGATATAGATGAAGACACTGACACAATTCGAGGACTCTTCATCAGAGGTGTCTGTAGCAGAAAAATACTGCCTAACAGTGGAGATATATGAAAGGATATCAACCACTGCATTTAAAACCAGGAATAGTTGCTGTGGCCACCACCATGAACAATTCGGCAAACAGAGGGAGACGAAAGCCACGGGGGCCCATCAACTGAGATCTCCCATTAAGGCCAAAAAAACAAGAAGCTTAATTGATAGTGGTGTAGTATAATAAAATTGATAGATTCTAATTGAAGGCTATGAAGATCTGAGACAAAGCCAGCTGGTCAGGTCACCCTCTCAGTGAGTCAGGTCATATATAGATAAAAGTCCTCTGAGTAGATATCTTCAGGCTTATGGAAGATCATTTAGGTGGACATGGTGTCTGCAGCACAGCTGTAAATATAAAAGCTTCAGTATTTTGAGTCACTGACCTAGGATAAGTTTGACTTCCTGAAATCCACACTTGTTTCAGGGATTCAGAAAGAACTGAAGCCATCATGACAACCAGTCATCTAGCATTTTCAGAGGCAGATCAAGAATAGCAGCCTCTCATTTTCTCTTAGTACTGTTTTTTTTTTTTTAGGATATATACAATTTGTATGCAATTTTTTTTATATCATATTTTTGAGCCGTAATCTGTAACCAACTGATGTGTAGCAAGACTTTTTTTTTTAAATCTGAAAGCAATCTCATGAATTGCGGTCAAGAGCTGAGAGCAATCTTGTTTGAGAGTCAGGCAATTTTCAATGAAAGCAGTGGCTGATGGAGGATTGCTACAGGAGATTATATGCTGTATGCTGTGTGTTTAAAAGAATTTGAGGATATAAACACCCAAGTCAACATACACAATAGTAGAAACCTAGTGTACAAGTGGGATTCTATGCTACATTGTCAAAATAAAGGATCAATGTGGTATTCTATATGCAAATGTGATATGATAATGATACCAACTATTTCTTAAAAGGCAAGAGCAACAGATGCAGCAATTGCTGAAACATTACATAATTTAAAATAACATGAACAGTAAGGATTATCTAACTTTTAACAGTTGTGAGCACAGTCTGTCCTTCTCAAACCTAACATATTTTTAGAGCACTCTTGACTCAGTTGTACATTTCAGTAATGTGAGAAAAATTGAATATTAGCTGACAAGCTCCACATGATAGTATAGTGCATGTGACAGGTGCTACTTAAACCTGAATTTTTTTTTTTTTTTGCTACGGCTGAAGTCACATAACTTACCATCGATGCCACCTATCAGTGCCCATCAATGCCGCCTAACAGTGCCCATCAATGCTGCCTATCAGTGCCACTTAGGCACTGATAAGTGGCACTGATGGGCATCATTGATGGTCACTGATAGACGACATTTATGGGCACTGATAGGTGGCATTGATGGGCACTAAGTGGCACCAATAGGCAGCATTGATGAGAACTGCTAATTGGCACTGATGGGCAGCACTGATGGGCAATACTGATGAGCAATGACAGATGGCACTGATAGGTAGCATTGATGAGCACTGTTAGACGGCATTGATGAGCACTGATAGGCAGCATTGATGAGCACTGATATCAGTGCCCATCAGCAGTACTCTGAGCTGAGAGTGTCTCTCTCATACATCTCAGACTCAGAGCCTGCACTAACAGTCCCTCCTACCTCGCACAGATAGAAGACAGCTGATCTGCTCCTCCTCTTCCCACCCCTCTCCTGTGTGCACAGCGGGAAGGGTAAAGTTCAGCAGCTGAATGTGATTGGTGCACACAGGAGAAGGGCAGGAGGAAAAGATTGGCAGTCTCCTATCCATGTGAGGTGCAAGGGACTGTCAGTACAGGCTCTGAGCCACTGACAGAACGGGCAGGCCTGGGCTCCCTTCTCGCAGTGACTGCCTCCTCCCCTCGCAGTGACAGAACGGGCAGGCAAGGGGTGGGTTCCTCCTCAGTCCGACTACTGCAACCCTTTTAGTTCCCCCACTGTCCTATACCCTTGATGAAGGAGCTGTACAGTCTCTGAAACACGTCAGGTGGAGGACACGAGATTGTATCATCACTTTGAAGTTCAGTAGTTTACTTTTACCTGTTCATACCGTGCATATTCTTAGTTTTCTGTTTTTAACTGATGATTTTTTAAATAAAACTTGTTTTTATTAATTTATCTGTTATTTAATTTAAGTGCCTGCAAAGTCCCACAATAGGGGAATTTCTATGTTTGTATCCGAAACTAGGCATATTTTGGAGTTGAATCACTGATACCCCTATATTACTCCTATATTACAGATGATCAAACGACTTCTACAAGAAACCTTTCAGCTGGGACTAAAACAGTAATTACACATTTAGATGCTCTAGTGGCTGGGAGTTTGTTTGCAAGCTGGCACTGCCCTTGCCCCTGCTGTAACAACTAGGTAGCAGCAGCAAAAGGGTTAAAAATATGATTCTTATTTAAAACTGATTTTTTTTAAATATATTACATTTAAAAAGTTATTTAACACAGTCAGTTCTGGGCATTTGGCCAAGTTATCATCTTTTCTCACCACACACTTGCCTCACAGAAATTAGGCTTTTACAATTTAAAAATAACCTTATATTAAATATTGGATATGGTTTCTCCAAACCTGTACTGAACTTTGGTCAATGCACAATGGTCAGTTAGGCAACCCATAGAGAGTAATTTTTTTTCATTTAACTAGTCGGTTTCTCACGCTCAAAGTGGACGGGGGAATCTCTCCAAAAAGCTATTGTATTCTCACAGTAGGGAGACTTCCCAGCTATCAGAATACACTGATCAGCATTGCAGGTTATAGCCAGCGGAACAGATCGCGTGGGGGAAATCCAGCAGGTTTGTTGTATAGAAGTCGATTTGTAGATTAGCAGTAAGGATGGGCTGAATTTGGAGGTTGTTTGCCGGGTGTTTGCCTCGACGAACACCCTGCAATGCACTGAGCGCTGCACAGAGCATTTTGCGCCCTGATTGGGCAACGCTTTACCCAAACAGGGAGCAGTGTAAGCTGGTTGTTAAGGAGAGGGGCTGGGAAGCTGGTCACAGTATCCTTAACAATGATTATGATAATGAGCCATCAATTGTCAGTGGGTTTCCCTGCTGAGAGCTGAACAAAAAAAAAAGTGCCGGTAAAACAAAATAAAGAAAAAAATTGTATTTTTTTTATAATTTGGAATGGGGTTCCCCTTAAAATCCATTCCAGAACCGAAGGGCCTGGTATGGACTGGGGGGGGGGGGGACACGGTGTCATTTTTTCTTTATTTTTTTCAATAGCCAGGTGTCAGCAATTGTAACCGTAAGTCATTTTAAATGGGATTTGACTTTTTTTTTTACTTTAGAAATGTCATTTTTGCTGTAGCATGTTTTATGCATGCTACAAGGCATGCCCAAGGCACTATATTTAAATACATTTTTCATTTTTATTGTTGCACTTTAAGTATAATTAAAATCACTGCTCTTAATAAAAAAAAAAAAGTTTTATTTATTTTTTAATGATACATGTCCCCCAGGGCAGTACCCAGTCCCCCGTACCCCTTTTATGGCCAATTACTTGCATATTGTAACGCTCCGGCGTTTGTTTAGTGAACTGGATTTGCAGCTGCAGAATTTCCACTCAGTAGTCGTGCAGAGATGTGTTGAATCACCATATCCAACTCTCCAGACTCATCATTGTGGCCCAGCCTGCCTCAGCATGCAAATATACAGGCACTCAGATAAGATGTTCCTGGAGTGATAGGTTGTATACGATAGTATAGAGGTGATGTGCTGAAAGGACAGGCGTGAGTAGTGATAGCAATGATAGGCACTCAATAGTAATGTTCAGGAGTGTTAGCAGATGGTGATAGATAGTTTACAGATAGGTTAGCAATCATGTACAATTAACAGGTGGTAGGGGACAGCAGATGAAGTGTACAGGAATCGCTAACTCAGTGCAAGGATATAGATGGTAGTAGACTCAAGAGCTAGCAATCTATGTAACAGTGCAGATGATAGAGATAGTAATGCATAGATAGCAACAGTCTTTAGTATACAAGAGTAGATAGTGTAAGTTGATAGGAAGGAATCCCCTGTGGGGTACTTATCACTAGTTGGTTTTAGAGAGATGAGGGGTCCGGTAATGAGGAGAAGGATCGGTAGCGAGATACAGGATCCGTAGCGAGATACAGGAAATAGCTGGAGGCTTCGGCAGCGTCAGACAAGGCTGTGTAACAAGCGGTTTGCACGAACACCTTGTGAGTGAAAACCGGCGATTGAAATAGCCGCTCAGAGCGGCGCCTAGTGATGACGTCACAAGATTTAAAGGGACAGGTAGCTATATGCGGAAGAATTGGGCTGGAAGGGTACCGAAGGTACCAGAATCTTACAGTACCCCCCCCCCTTAAGACGGCTCCAGAAGGCCTATAGCACTGGTCTCTCCGGGTATTTGGAGTGGAACCTTCGTATAAGCCTGGGAGCGTGAACGTCAGAAGTATCCAACCAGGTGTCGTCTTGGGGTCCATAGTTTTTCCATCTTATGAGATATTGGAGTTTCCCTCTGTGGATACGAGAATCCAAAATCTCCTTAATCTCAAATTTTTCTCCGCCCTCAACTCGTACTGGAGGTGGAGGCAAAATGGTAGGTCTTATTCCTTGGTTGGGAACATGTGGTTTCAGTAGCGACACGTGAAAGATGGGGTGTATTTTAAGATCTGCTGGTAAGGTGAGTTGAACTGCAGCTCTCCCAATGAGCTTCTCAATTGGGAAAGGTCCTAGAAACAAAGGTCCAAGCTTTTTACTGGGGATCTTTAACCTTAAGTTTTTCGTAGATAGCCAAACGAGATCCCCAATAGCATATTGAGGAGAAGGTCTTCTACGGAGGTCGTAGTACCTTTTTTGTTGGCTATGGGCATGTGAGATGGTGGTGTTAAGTAAACCCAGAGAGTCTTTTATTTGGGTAAGATAGTCTGAGGCTACTGGGTTACTTGATGGCAGGATGCGTGGTGGAAGAAGTGTGGGATGAAACCCATAGTTTAGGTAGAATGGACTTTGCTTAGTAGTACTGTGGGTTGCGTTATTGTAAGCAAATTCTGCCAGAGGGAGGAGGTCCACCCAATCATCCTGTAGGTATGAGGTGTAGCAACGCAAATATTGTTCAATGCACTGGTTGACTCTTTCAGTTTGTCCATTGGTCTGAGGATGGTAGGGAGAAGTACGTTTTCGCTCAATTCGTAGTATATGACATAGAGCTTGCCAAAACTTGGAGATGAACTGTGAACCTCGGTCAGATAAAAGAGTCTTTGGAATACCATGTAGCTTGAACACGTTTCACTAGTAATTCCGCTGTTTCCTTAGATGAAGGTAGTCTGCGAATAGAGATGAAATGTGCCATCTTTGTCAGATGGTCCACTGACACTAGAATGGTAGTAAATCCTTTGGAAGGTGGTAATTCTACTATAAAGTCTAAGGACACAACTTCCCATGGAACTTTGGGTATTGGTAGACTGCAAAGTAGACCAGATGGTTTTGTAGTGTCAATTTTGGACCTTGCACAGATGTCACATGAGGAAACAAATTTTTGTACAGACGTCTTCATATCAGGCCACCAAAATTGCCTGGTGAGCAAATTGAATGTCTGGGTCATACCCATATGTCCTGCCATAGGTACGTCATGTGATAATTCCAAGATCTTGGTACGCATACCAGGAGGTATGTAGAGTTTGTCGTTAAAGTAGAGGAAGCCTTCTGCATCAGCACTTAGTTGTGGTGGTGGTGAATCCAGTCCTATACTGTGCAGAATCTCTTCCTTCAAGGAACGAACAACACCAATAATACGGTCATGGGGTATTATAGGAAGTGAAGGGATTTCGGCGCAGTTATCTTCGGTTAGCCGTGATAGCGCATCCGCTTTTTTGTTTTTGTCTGTAGGCGTGTAGGTCACTAGGAAGTTGAATCTTAGGAAGAATAATGACCAACGTAACTGCCGGTGGGAAAGAGTCTTGTTGGTCTGAAGGTATTGGAGATTCTTATGATCTGTATATATGAGTATTGGCAATCGAGTACCTTCAAGTAAATGTCGCCAATTTTCTAGTGCCAATTTTATGGCAAGCAACTCTTTTTCACCCACTGGGTAATTCACCTCTGGGCTACTTAGTGATTTAGAGAAAAAAGCAACTGGGTGGAGTGGTGAAGTATTCGTTGGTCGTTGGGAAAGAACTGCTCCTACAGCCATATTTGACGCATCTACCTCCAGGATGTATTGTAGGGATGGGTCTGGATGGCGTAGTATGGGAGCAGAAGTGAAGCTTGATTTTAACAAGCGGAAAGCTTTATTTGCTTCTTCAGACCATTTGAATGGTTTCTTTACACTTGTAAGTTGTGTGAGTGGTCTCACAATAGAAGAGAAGTTCTTGATGAACTTCCTATAGAAGTTTGAAAATCCAAGGAATTGTTGTAATGCCTTACGAGTTGTTGGTACAGGCCAATCCAGTATACATGATATCTTGCTCATATCCATCTTGATACAGTTCTTAGATATGATGTATCCTAGGAATAGTACTTCTTCCTTATGAAATAGGCATTTTTTTAATTTTACGTATAAGTTGTGTGCGAGTAATCTGGATAGCACAAGTCTTACATGTCTTACATGTTCGGACAAGGACTGAGAATAAATGAGTATATCATCCAGATATACCACAACACAAACATCAAGTAAGTCTCTGAAGATGTCATTTATGAATCGTTGAAATGCTGCGGGAGCATTACACAACCCAAAAGGCATCACTAGATATTCGAATAATCCGTATCTGGTTCTGAATGCCGTCTTCCACTCATCCCCATTACAGATTCGGATAAGGTTGTATGCCCCTTTTAGGTCCAATTTTGAAAAGTAGGTAGCTCCGCGCACTTGTTCAATGAGTTCGGGAATGAGAGGTAAAGGATAGCGATCCTTTATCGTAATGGTATTTAATTGCCTATAGTCAATAATAGGCCTGAGACTTAAATCCTTATTGCGGACAAAGAAAAGTCCTGCAGCTGTGGAAGAAGTAGAGGGTCTAATAAACCCTTTCGCTAAATTCTCATCCAAGTATTCCTTGAGATGAGAAAGTTCATCCTGAGAAAGAGGATAAACATGACCGAAAGGTAGTTTACTATTAGGGAGTAGATCAATTGTACAATCGTAGTCCCTATGGGGAGGCAATACTTGAGCATTTTTCTCAAGGAAGACTTCTGATAGATCCTGATAACATGGTGGTGGTGAAATTTCATCTGACACCATGGACAGGATTTTTTTATATGATTGAAGGTTACACGTGGTCTCGCAGTAGTGAGAGGGGAAGGTTAAAGTCCGTGTTTTCCAATCAATGATTGGTTGATGTATGTGTAACTAGGGAAGTCCCAAAATAATGGGAAAATGGGGTGAAGGTAATACATCAAAAGTGGTGGTCTCAGCATGAGACTCGTTAGCAGTAGCAAGGAGTGCTTGTGTCTGATTGGTAATTGGACCAGAAGATAACGGAATACCGTTAATAAAACTAACAGAGACAGGTTTAGATTTTGAAATAATAGGTATTTTATTTAAAGCAACAAAACTAGTGTCAATGTAGTTCCCACAAGATCCTGTGCCGATCATAGCCTTGGTGGTGATCCTATTATGGTCCCACTGTAAGGTCAAATGAATAAAAAGAGAGGGATTAGAAAAAGAAGTCGTTAATCCCCCCAGCAAGACATGTGAACACTCACCCTTTTTTTTGCGGACAAGGGGACAGACGCTTATCAAATGATCCGGGGAGGCGCAGTACATGCAGAGATTTTCAGATCTTCTCCTGGCTCGTTCAGTAGACGATAATTGTGGGCGTATGGTTCCTACCTCCATAGGAGTAGGGTCAACGGGCGAAACCCGAGAAGGATTGGATAATGGTACTCCCATTTTCTCAGCCTTTCTTTCTCGCAGTCACCTGTCAATATTGATGCTGAGTTGTATTAAGGCATCCAAAGTGCCAGGTAAATCCGCTCGGGCGAGCTCGTCTTTAACGGCTTCTGATAACCCGAGTCTGAACTGGGTTCGCAAAGATGCATCATTCCACCCTGAATCAAGGGTCCATCTTTTGAACTCTGCTACGAAGTCTTCAACAGGTCTCCTTCCTTGTTTTAAAGCCCTCAATTGGCTGTCAGCAGTACTCTGCCTATTTGGGTCTTCATATAGGCTAGCGAGTTCTGGATAGGAGTTAAGAAGAGGGTCATTTTTCTCAAAGAGAGAGTCTGCCCAAGCCTGTGGATCACCCGACAAATATGAGATAGTGGTGCAGACTTTAATTTGGTCTGTAGTGTAAGTACGAGGTTTTAGATTAAAAAGCAATTGACATGCGTTTTTAAATTCACAAAAATTTTTTCGATCACCTGTAAACACTAGAGGAGGGTTTATTTTGGGCTCACGAGGTTGAGCAGCAGTGAGCTGTGAAATACGAGCTACCTGCTGTCTCAAAGTCTGATTTTCATTTTTCACTTCAGTAAGGGAAAGGATTAGTGCATCTACCTTTTGTGTTAGTTGTAACACATGAGTGGCTAATTCTGCTGAATCCATTTTTTTTTCAGGTTCGTGCAATCTGTAACGCTCCGGTGTTTGTTTAGTGAACTGGATTTGCAGCTGCAGAATTTCCACTCAGTAGTCGTGCAGAGATGTGTTGAATCACCATATCCAACTCTCCAGACTCATCATTGTGGCCCAGCCTGCCTCAGCATGCAAATATACAGGCACTCAGATAAGATGTTCCTGGAGTGATAGGTTGTATACGATAGTATAGAGGTGATGTGCTGAAAGGACAGGCGTGAGTAGTGATAGCAATGATAGGCACTCAATAGTAATGTTCAGGAGTGTTAGCAGATGGTGATAGATAGTTTGCAGATAGGTTAGCAATCATGTACAATTAACAGGTGGTAGGGGACAGCAGATGAAGTGTACAGGAATCGCTAACTCAGTGCAAGGATATAGATGGTAGTAGACTCAAGAGCTAGCAATCTATGTAACAGTGCAGATGATAGAGATAGTAATGCATAGATAGCAACAGTCTTTAGTATACAAGAGTAGATAGTGTAAGTTGATAGGAAGGAATCCCCTGTGGGGTACTTATCACTAGTTGGTTTTAGAGAGATGAGGGGTCCGGTAATGAGGAGAAGGATCGGTAGCGAGATACAGGATCCGTAGCGAGATACAGGAAATAGCTGGAGGCTTCGGCAGCGTTAGACAAGGCTGTGTAACAAGCGGTTTGCACGAACACCTTGTGAGTGAAAACCGGCGATTGAAATAGCCGCTCAGAGCGGCGCCTAGTGATGACGTCACAAGATTTAAAGGGACAGGTAGCTATATGCGGAAGAATTGGGCTGGAAGGGTACCGAAGGTACCAGAATCTTACACATATAAGCATTCAAAATGGGCACTTTTGATTTTTTCTGTTTGGCTCCCATAGACTTTAATGGGGTTCGCCGTTCGGGTTAGAACATTTCCCGTTTGGGAGTTCTAGTGCGAACCAAACAGGGGGGTCTTCGGGCCATCCCTAATGGCCAGCTTTAGAAACAAACTTGAACCGTGGCTACCATACCTTTCAGTACAAAGTATGTAACCTAAGAAAAAACCCGTGCCACGCCTTCCAGTTGTTGGAAAAAAGATCCTTACCACCGAGCAAATGCTGCTAAAAAAAAATAAAATAAAAAAATACTGCAATTTTTGTTTTTAGCTAGATATTTTAATATATATTTTTTTATGAACCAAGAAGGAAAGAGGGGTTGTTTAGCTGGTTGTCTGTTCTAAGAAGAAGCTTATTGCTTTGTGATAGATGCTTGGTATGGGACGTGTTGGATATGTGGCTTTAGCTCTTTTGCCATTAGATACTTTTCTTTTGGCACATAACACACTTGGAAAAAAAATTAAAAAATAAGCAATCCTATTTTCTTAAGACAACTTTTTAAAAGAATAATTAGGTTATATTGGGAGCCTCAATCAAAAGAGTTGCAATGAATGTTGCCTATGGAGCTTGGAGCAGTTTCCTTAAGTAGTAATAGTAGTAAACCAAAATTACAGGGAAGCAATCCAGTTAGTATCTAGAAGTAATTGCTTAAAATATAAATTCAGCATTACATATATTATTTCAGCAAGGAGTATTTATATCTTGATTTTTTTGATGGGTCTGCATAATTCAGTACAATATTGTACACAAAAAATGTAAATTATTTTACTGAACTTGTTGGCAATTGGTATGCATCTAGTTTAATTATTTTACAAGGCTTTGCTGAGTATACCACACTCTATAATTTGTTACAAATCAAAACCATTGATTATTGTTTATAAAATATTAAAATTAGTATGATCACATATTTGTATATAATTGGCGAGGGGTGTGAATGAACCTTCAGTACCAATATACTACTGTTTATACCTTGCATTTGATATCTGTTTATTGTCAGTCTGGAAAGATCTCAATAAAAACTTATCAAAACAGAAACTATTAAAATTTGTCTACTTGTAGTTTCATTAACTGAAGTCAAATCACAACCCAAATAAAACTAAACAATTCTGTTTTTACTGGGTAAATGAATGAGTAAAATATTCTCCTAATTAAACCTTTTTGTAGCCAATTTAAAACCGAAATTGCAGAAAATAAATGTTACTAGATAAAAGAGATAGAATAATGTGAAAAACAATTGAGTTGAGGGAACAAATGCTTTTAGCAATGAACTGTAGCAAAGAGTTAGCAATGCAAATGATACATTAAGCTCAAAGCAACAGTTTTAATAAAGGAATGAAGACACTGTTCCTATTACTGACGTAAACCTTCTCTGGTGTGGTCACCAGTAGAGATGAATAAATCAGATGGGTTTGATTTGCAGGCTTTTTGTTAAATTCATTGTAAAGTCTGGAAATTTGCTATAGGGCACTGGTGCATGTTTTCTCCCAAGCCCCGCTTTATGCGTTCATAAGACACTTAGAGACGTGGTTCAGCCCCACCTGCCTCTCCTTATTGGCTCACTCCGCTGTACTGGGGGGGGGGGCTGTGGGGGTAGCAGCACACAGAAGGTTTTTTTTATCTTAATGCAAAGAATGCATAAAGGCAAAAAAGCCTTTTGAATGTACATGCGATAGTAGATTGGGTTGCTTACAGTGCCAGAATGGCAATCTGCCTTGCTAAGATAGCCAGATTGCCATTCCGCCTGTGTCAGAAAACTTTTGGTGGGTCCCAGTGGATATTGTGTCCACCAGCCACAGTGATTGGCTCCCTCTGTTTCTAATCACAGCGGGAGCAGGTTGCTGGCAGAGTGGCCGTCCTGCTGCAGTAAATGTACGTGGGGCAGTCAGCATCTTGTTAAAAAAAAATGATTTAGGTCATTTTGGCTGTGACACGTGATTATTTTATCTTTCAGTAATAGGCCTGATTTGAGTAAAGGAAGTAGTTCCAACAACAGATCTAAAAGCTATAGCAAATAGGGTTGAGCGAACCCGGACTGTATTGTTCGGGATCGTACCTGACTTTTGGGTATTCGGTACCCGGACACGGACCCGAACATTTCACTGTATGCTCGGGATACTGTCCGTTGTTCGGTAATGTTATTTGATGTTTTGGCGCGGTTTTAATGGCGCGGTTTCAACAGGTGCAAGGCAGCCAATCAGCAAGGGTTTAACTAGTGCGCCCTTAGAAGCCATCACAGCCATGCCTACTAATGGCATGGCTGTGATTGGCCAGTGCAGCATGTGACCCAGACTCTATATAAGCTGGATTCACATAGCGCCGCGTGTCACTCTGCTCTAACTATATTAGGGAGAGGTTCCTGATGCTGCTGCTCAGGGAGAGATAGGAGATTATTGTAGGGGCAGGCTGGAGATTGCGTTCAGGGAAAGAATAGGAGGAATCTTCTTTAATCAGACAGCGATCTACATTGATTTTATTGTGTGTGGGTGCAGTACACAATCTTTTTGCCCTGAGGGAGAGATAGGAGATTATTGGAGGGGCAGGCTGGAGATTGCCTTCAGGGAAAGAATAGGAAGAATCTTCTTTAATCAGACAGCGATCTACATTGATTGTATTGTGTGGGGGTGTAGTGCACGATCTTTATGCCCTGACCTGAGCCCACTGAGGAGGGAGAAAAGAAAACTTTTATCAGTCTGTTAGGTGGGTGGCGTGCGGTGTGTAGCGGCCATGTAATGCAAGCTCAGTGCATATGTGTTTGCTTAATCTGTATTTAAAAAAGAAAATAACTTTTTTCCTTCATATTTTACTCTGACATACATTGTTTAGAAACTGCTTTTTCTAATCTGCTCTTCAAAAAGCACCAATGTAAGGGAAAAATAAAAAATGGAGGCCCAGTTATTGGTGGTGAAGTGGTGCTGTTCCGCAGAGCAACTCATGCGTGCGTGCTGCAGCTGAAACTCCACTATGGCCTGCTGCTGCTCGCACAGTCCGGCCATGTGCAAGGTGGAGTTCTACCTTGTGGGCACGTGACATATGAGGCGGTGAGCGGGAAGGCCGAAGTGACGCTGCAGAGCTGACAGGCGAGCAGCAGCAGGGTGAGAATGCCGAAAGTGTGCACAGACGGCCCGCACTTTCTGCAGCAGCTCTGACATATCGGGGTAATTTCTAAGGAACCTCTGCACCACCAAATTCAGCACATGCGCCAGGCAAGGGATGTGTGTCAAACTGGCTAGGCCCAGAGCTGCTACGAGATTTCGCCCATTATCGCACACCACCAGGCCGGGCTTGAGGCTCACTGGCAGCAACCACTCATCGGTCTGCTGTTGAATGCCCCTCCACAACTCCTGCGCGGTGTGTGGTTTTTCCCCCAAACAGGCAAGTTTTAAAACTGCCTGCTGTCATTTACCCCTGGCTGTGCTGAAGTTGGTGGTGAAGGTGTTACACTGACCGGATGAGGAGGAGTAGGAGGAATTAGGAACAGGAGGCAAACTGAAGCGCACTGCAATCCTCGGTGGTGGAAGGACATGCGCCAAACTGCTATCCGCCTCAGGCCCAGCTGCCACTGCATTTACCCAGTGTGCTATTAGGGAGATATAATGTCCCTGACTACTACTGCTTACTGGTCCACGTATCCGTAGTTAGGTGGACCTTGCCACAGATGGCGTTGCGCAGTTCACACCTGATTTTGTCACCCACTTGGTTGTGCAGGGAAGGGATGGCTTGCCTGGAAAAGTAGTGGTGGCTGGGCATGACGTACTGTGGGACAGCCACCGCCATAAGGCTTTTAAAACTCTGCGTCTCCACCAGACGGAATGACAGCATTTCAAAGGCCAGGAATTTTGAAATGCTGGCATTCAGGGCCAGGGATCGCGGGTGGGTAGGGGGGGTACTTCCTCTTCCACTCCAGTGTTTGGGAGATAGAAAGCTGAATGCTTCCACGGAACATTATGGAGATGGTTGTTGGTGACCCAGGTGGTGGTGTTGCTGGCAGATCCTCTGTTTGAGGGGTGGCAGGTGCCGGTCTCACTACAGAGGTGGATGAAGAGGCCGAGACTGCAGCAGAAGAGGAAGCAGGAGGAGCCAGAGACCTTTCTTGGTTTTTGAGGTATCTACTCCACTGCAGCTCGTGCTTTGCACTTAGATGCCTGGTCATGCAGGTTGTGCAGGTTGTGCTCAGGTTGAGAAGGTTTATGTCTCGCTTCAGGCTCTGATTGCACAGCGTGCAAACCACTCATGTCCTGTCATCATTGTCTGAAGAACTGCCATGCTTGGGAACTCCTTAGAGCTTGCTTTGGTGTGCTCGGTCCCTTGTTGCGTTGGGCAGTAGCAGGTGTAGTGTCTAGGGCACGGCCGCTCCGCTTTTGCACCCTGCTCCCTCTTCTGCTGTGCTGGTGGCTCTGTGCGACCACCGCTTCTTCCTCCAAACCACTCAGGTCACCTGCATGACGTTCTTTCCATGTGGGGTCGAGGACCTTATCGTCCTCCACATCATCTTCCCAGTCTTCACCCCTGCCCTCCTTGTCGGTCTCCACAATTCGGAATTCCGCAGCAGTTGGCACCTGTGTTTTGTCATCATCCGAGGCGTGCTGCGATGGTCCTCCCATGTACTCATCGTGAGACATAAGTGGTTGGGCATCGGTGCACTCAATCTCTTCCACTTCTGGGGCAGGGCATGGGGGATGGCCCTGGGAAACCATGCTAACAGAGTCATCAAAAAGAAGAAAAGACTGTTGCATGACTTGGGGCTCAGACTGCTTGGCTGATTTGCAAGGGGGTGAGGTGAAAGATTGATGGACATCGGCTGCAGGTGCCAACTCTGACCTTTCAGCAGAAGACTGGGTGGGAGACAATGTGAAGGAAGTGGAGGCACTGTCAGCAACCGGATCTACTATCGCATGTACTTGTTCTGGCCTCAACATTTGTAGAGGCGCATTAGGCCCTGCCAAATACTGCTGTAAGGTTCTGTTGCCTACTCGCAGCTGAGAAAGGTGTTTCACTTGTGCGTGTAGCTGGCACAGATCGACCACGTCCTCTCCTTGCAACAGGAGCTCCACCAGCAGCACCACGACCCAGCACTAACATGGTGGAGCAGTATGTGTGCCCACGCCTAGACGTACTGAATGACGGGTCTGCCCCCTTCAACTTCTGGGTCTCCAAATTGGGCACATGGCCTGAGCTTGCCCTTTATGCCTTGGAGGTGCTGGCCTGTCCTGCAGCCAGTGTATTATCTGAACGTGTATTTAGCACGGCTGGGGGCGTTATCACAGACAAGCGCAGCCGCCTGTCCAGAGCCAATGTGGATAAGCTCACGTTCATTAAAATGAACCAGGCATGGATCCCAAAGGACTTGTCCATACCTTGTGCAGAATAGACATGTATACCGGCCTTACCCAGCCATTGTTGTATTTGATCTTTCTAACTCTTTTGGGGTGTGCCCTAATTTAAAAAGAAATAAAATTAAAAACAAAAACCAGTGTTGGCTACCTTGTCCTCCTCCACCACCGCTTCCACCTACACTGCCACATCCACCGCCACCTCAACCTCCTACTCAATATGGGCCTCGTCCTCCTCCTCAACTGCCGCCGCTGCTTCCACCTACACCGCCATATCCACCACCACCTCAACCTCCTACTCCATATGGGCCTTGTCCTCCTCCTACATCATTTAAGATGATTATTTTTTATTTTTATGTTTTTTTTCTGTAATTTTAAGTTATTTCCCTATCCACATTTGTTTGCAGAGCACTTGCCATGCTCTTAGGAAGATGTTGCTGCCATTTGCAGCCCTCTAGCCCTTTCCATGTGTTTTTTAGAGCCATTTTAGTGCTCAAAAGTTCAGGTCATCATTGACTTCAATGGGGTTCGGGATAGGGATAAAGTTTGGGTTAAGTCACGAACCCGGACTTTTTTTTTCAAGTTCAGCCGGACCCGCCAAACCCGGGCATCCAGTTTTTAGATCAACTCTAATAGGAAAGTATACCATTTCAAAATAAAGAAAATAAATGCATTAGAATACATATCTTTTAGAAAATGGGACTTTACGATGCTCAAGCATCTCAAAATGAAATACAGTCACGTGAAATAAAAATAGTCTTTTATTACAAATTTTTCCCTTTCTCTAAAAACAATTCACATCGTAGTAAACCAGTTTTGGTGATTGAAAATGTGCACATACCACATAACAACAGCTCTGTATCCACTTTCCACATCCAGATAACATGAGCAGAGGATTCATCATCACACCTAACTTGAAGATATTAACATATCCAGTAGGACAGGTATGCTAACGGATCTCTATGCATTTCGCTATTATAGCTTTATAAGGAGGTCTTTAAAAGTACTGGTAAACCAAAAAAAAAACAACATCAAATTGTTGCATTTTAGACATCACTAATAAAACCTTATAATATATAATATACATTACATTATAATAAACAGTATAATGTCTCCTCAGGCATTGATGAAGGCTCTGGTTTTGTAGTACTTGCAGACAACACTGTTCCTCTTTGTTAAAGTGCAGTGGGGTTTGGCCAGCAGCCTCGCACCAAGTCTTGTGGTAGCAGGTGATCCCCTCGGTTTCCTTTTGGCAGTACAACCAGTCAGTGCCTGTAGTGTCCTTCCGCTTCATCAGGCAGGGGGCTCTGTCAGCATCCTTGGCACTCTCCAGTGTCCCAGGATGTCTCCGTCTCTCTCCCTTTGAGGTGTGGTGGTGAGCAGTCTTCTGGCAGCCTAAAGCACACACAGTCCTTCTGAACATCTCCCTCACCTTCTCCCCCTTTTTCTTTTCTGCTGAGAGCTGTAATCACTCTGGGATCTGTAGTTTATTTGTGCTCAGTCCATAAGGCAGCTTAGTTTGTTTGAAACTACTGTTTCCACAATCCCCTATTCTTCTCAGCATTCACAAGGATTCAAGCAGACCTTCCCCTGTGTGATGGGTGGACCCAGCAGCCTACACAGTCTGTATGATCTGTAATCACAGTCTCCAATTGCATCTGTGTCTGTCCCTCTGCTGACACAAGCCAGGACAGTAGCAAACACAATGAAACTACAGCTGCAGACCAGGGCTATGCAAGGGAAGGGAAAAAGTTAAGGAAAACGAAATCCTAATAAATAAAAGAAAAGAAAAACCCTCAAATAAACAAAGAAAAAAAAAAGGGGGGGCAGCAACACAGAAACGGGATGTGCCACTGACACACATGAAATAAGTAGTCTTAAAGGGGACTGTTGGGTCCTAGGAAGTCACAGTAAATGCAGATGGGCTTGCATTCCACTCTTCCTAGCCACACTAACTGCAGTTAATTTCAAAGAAACAGTATCAAATAAATAACTTTATATACTGTAATACTGATACTATAAGCACAAAACACTAGTAGCACAGTACACTATACTATCCAGTTCTCTTGCTCTAAAACAATGTCAGTAGCCCTCACTCTTATTAAACTCCCACTCACTGACTTAAGTGCTGCAAGGAGAGCAGCCTTTTAGGGCCCTTTCACACTGAACGCAGATGGCTGTAGTTGGATGCATTTTTAACTGCACTCCAACTGCACAGACAGCCCAAAATAAAGGTAATCCTATGGGCATAGTTCACACTACAGTTCAGTTAAGCGCAGTTAAAAAAAAAAGTAAAAGCATGCTGCATTTTTCTGCACCACAAATGCAGGTAATGAGCTACAAACGCTCTACAAACATGCTTCAAATACAATGCACGGCACCCTTTTAAGCCAAGAAAGCCAAATCCAAAAACGTATAGAAAAATGCACTGCAAAAGCAGCACAAAACATGCAAAACACATTCAAGCACTAGTCAGGTACATGTCAAGCGAGCAGCAAGCGTGGGCCAGGTGCACTTTAAACACGCTTCAAATGCATGTAAACATGCAGTCAAAAATGTGCACTTATGTGCCGTTTCTGGTGTGAATTGTACCGTATAGTGTATGGGCTTCACCATATTCACCCCATTCTCTTGTCAGATTAGCTTAAAAACTTTGATGGAACACTGTAAGTAGAAACCATTTATTCTTATTGACCATCTTCTTTTTCAGAAACTGTTTTGCTGTAACTCTGAGCTGTATCTCTAGCTGCAGCAGTGTTTGATACTTCAGCTGTAGCTGGGTCCATAACTTATTGAGGAGCTGCCACATACTGTATATGTTTCTTATCAGTCAGGATTTATATAATTATTATGATTATACAAGCTTTATATAGTGCCAACAGTTTGATCAGCTCTTTACAACATGAGGGCAGGCAGAAGAGTTACGATACAATTAAATACAGGAGGAATCACAAGCCCTGCTCATTAGAGCTTACAATCTAAGAGGAAGGGACAAGTGATACAAAAGGTAATACAAAACTGTGGGGGGTGAGCTGATGGAGAAAGTGGAAATACAGTTGTTAGGTGGGGGCAGGGTAGACCTCTCCAAAGAGAAGGGTTTTCAGGGATCATATAAAAGTGTATAGAGTAGGAGATAGCTGGAAAGTTTGGGGTTAGGAGTTCCATGGGATGGGAGAGACTCAGGAAACGTCCTGAAGGTGAGCATGGGAGGAGGTGACAGGGGAGCTAGAGGGCAGGAGGTCTTGGGAGGAGCTAAGAGAACGATTTGGCTGGTAGTTTAAGACTAGGCTAGTGATGTAGCTGGGGGCAGAGTTGTGGATGGCTTTGTAAGTTATTGTTCCATGGGATGGGAGAGACTCAGGAAACGTCCTGAAGGTGAGCATGGGAGGAGGTGACAGGGGAGCTAGAGGGCAGGAGGTCTTGGGAGGAGCTAAGAGAACGATTTGGCTGGTAGTTTAAGACTAGGCTAGTGATGTAGCTGGGGGCAGAGTTGTGGATGGCTTTGTAAGTTATTGTTAGTATTTTAATTTTAATTCATAGGGAGAGTGGCAGCCAGGGGAAGAATTGGCGAAGAGGGATAGCAGACACTGGACAGTTGGTAAGGTGGATGAGTCTGGCAACAGAATTCATGGTCGATTTAATGGGGGCTAGTTTATATAAAGGTTATCCAAAAAGGAGGGAGTTGCAGTAGCTAAGACAAGAGATGACCAGAGTGTGAATTAGAAGCTTTGTGGTGTAACTAGTCAGGAAGGGGAGTATTTTGTATATGTTGTGGACAGGGGAGGGCTGGCAGCCTTAGGCCTGGGGGGCAAGTCCAGTCAAGTGGCCCATTGAACCATCAAATCAGTTCACCATCCTTGCCAACCTGGTTTTATAACAGATATTTGTTATGAAGCAAGACAAACATGGTGCAATGTGGTAACATAATTTAAGGTTAATAGCAACAAAGGAGGTTTAACAAAAATACATGACATCACGCCAGGTGGGGCCTAGGAAGCCCCTGTCAGGCAGAGATCACTTTGCCTGACAGGGAAGTGACTGTGTTAGTATTGTGCCAGCCAGGTTTAGGAGCGTACTCTGCATACTCATACCGCTCCGCTGCAGCTCTGCAAATATAACATTGTGTATCGGTGATCGCCAGCTGTGTACAGAGTCTTGCCCCTACATTAATCCAGCCCGGAGTGCGGCCTTTTTACCGGCATCAGAGTGGCCCAGGGGGCAATTGCCACCCTGCCCCCCTTCCCAGTCCTCCCCTGGTTGTGGAGGTTGAGGCAGCTAACTTTGGAGAGATGGCATTGGACACATGGCTGAGCCCTTCTTGAAGAACAATGCATTGTACAAGCATTATTCATAACACAACCACCTAGTGGCAGAACTACTAATCACAGCATACTATATAAAAATGGCTGTCTGTATACACAGCAAGCTAACAGTTAATCATCCAGCCATGAGCTGTAACAACATGGGCCATGTAATGGATTACTGCTGCAGTCTTGAGCTGGATGAATAAGTAGTGGGACAGCAACAGTGACAGTAAGACTGACTATTATTGCAGCTGTCCTGCAACTCATTCATTCATCTACAAGAACAAAAAAAAAAAAAACAACACCATTGACTGCTGCTTCAACAATGCTAACTGTCAATGCTGGTGTAATGCTTCTCATTCATTCAGTGTTGGGTTGTGGCAGCAGTCCAATAGAGCATGTCATACAGCACAGTTACTGCAGGTGTAGGGCAGATGCCAATGAAAGTTTATGTGTGCTAAATAATTGATAATAAATGATAATCACATACAAATCAGGGCACCCTGCTTGGTGGACAAGCAGTGTATGAACCAGAAACTTTTGCAGTCCTTAGTTTTGCCTTCAGCCTCACATTCGGCTTAATCATTATTTCACTTTCAGTTTGACCCCATACAAAGCTAGATGACCTTGTTTAAAAATTGTAAGGACCCTTGATTTGAATAATTACCTATTTTATGACCCTAAAAAGACTGCCATTACAAACACTATGTCCGCAGAATTTTATATGGCAGGGGAGAGAACTGAGAAATTTCACATATTTTTTTAAATTATGATTTTTATTATTTTCAGTGTTTCAATTAGGAAAAATCCACCATTACAATTACAATAAGGCCTTATTAACCATCAACAGAGCTTCCTGCGTAATATAGTTATTACAAACTGCAACCATCTTACAGAGTACATAACCAAAAAACATTGAAATGAGGTACACATAATAACTTTGGTCTACAGGGAACCCGGGAGAGTCAAATAATGAGGAGCAAATTAGTCCAGAGACCCTATATTTAATTTAATCATTTTGTAGAACTACTAGTAGTATAGGTAAGTTGGTATTGTGGGATGGCTGCGTTAATAAGATTCTTCCATTCTGAGAGGGTTGCCGGAAGGGATCTCTTCCATTCTGAGAGGGTTGCCGGAAGGGATCTCTTCCCGTGATCAAAATAATATTTTTCCACAGTAATATAATATACGTAGCAGTTTTTCGGTATGAGAACCCACCGGTAGACCCTCTACCAATCCTAACAGGCAAATCTTAGGACGTGGGACATCTGGGAGACCTAAGGCTTTTTCTAGAAAACCACATACTTGTGACCAAAGGGATTGTATCTGAGGACATAGCCACAGGGCATGGTAGAAGTCTGCTGTTTGGCTACAGAGAAGGAAACAGTATAAGATTAGGTTTACACAAGCCCTGGGGTGTATAATAGGTTTGATGGTACAACTTAAGCTGTAAAACGTTCACATATTAAAACACAGGCATTAGCTCCTCAATTGTGAGTGATTAGGAGCTTTACAATTTTAAAGGAATCACGAAAAAAAAAAAATAATAATCCTGGGTGTTTTTAGAAATCAAAAATGTTAGTGTAATTTGGATGGTTTAATTAAACAGCATATGAACTAAATCAATGTGAATTCTTTCCCACATACAAACAGCTGATGCTACTTTACCCCTAATGCTGTATCAGACTTTGCCATGATTCAGATTCAGAGCAGACTATTTATAGCCTAATTATATGGAGTGCTGTTACTAATTAATAGAGGAAGTTTTAATAACTGCTGAATTTAAAGTTATTTTTGTATTACTGAGATTAGGCTTTTAGCGGTCTGGTGATCGTGACAATTAGTTACTATCCTAACTACTGTTGTACAGTACTGTGCAAATGTTTTAGGCAGGTGTGAAGTAATGCTGTAAAGTAAGAATGCTTTAAAAAATATACAGTATATTTTAATTTGTTTTTTTTTTTCAATTTACAAAATGCAAAGTAAGCAAACAGAAGAAAATTCTAAAGCAAACCAATATTTAGTGTGACCACCCTTTGGTTTCAAACTAGCATCAAATCTTACACTCGCACAAAGTCGAGCAATTTTTAGTACTGTAGATGCAGTGGTCAGCCAAGGAAACTTAATGCAGAAGGACACATCATGCTTACTTCCCTTTGACACTGGAAGATGTCCAGCAGTGCCATTAATATAGAACTGGCAGAAACCTGTGGGACCTAGGTACACCCATCTACTGTCCTGAGAAATCTGGCCGGCAGTGGTCTCCATGACAGAATTTGCACACTTGCACCAATTCAAGCAATTTTGAGTACTGTAGGCACAGTGGTCAGCCAAGGAAACCTAATGCAGAAGGACACATCATGCTTACTTCCCTTCGACACCGGAAGATGTCCAGCAGTGCCATTAATACAGAACTGGGGGAAACCTGTGGGACCCAGGTACACCCATCTACTGTCCTGAGAAATCTGGCCAGCAGTGGTCTCCATGACAGAATTTGCACACTTGCACAAAGTCGAGCAATTTTGAGTACTGTAGGCGCAATGGTCAGCCAAGGAAACCTAATGCAGAAGGACACATCATGCTTACTTCCCTTCAACACCGGGAGATGTCCAGCAGTGCCATTAATACAGAACTGGGGGAAACCTGTGGGACCCAGGTACACCCATCTACTGTCCTAAGAAATCTGGCCAGAAGTGGTCTTCATGGAAGAATTGCCATCAAAAAGCATACATCCAATATCGAAACAAGGCTAACTGACTCAACAACAATGCATGAAAACATAGGAACTGGTGTGTAAAGAAATATCTCTGGATACATCCAAACATAAAATTGTTGGCTGTAGCAGGAAGCAGTTTGTTCACTGAAGGACTGGGGAGTGGTGAAATATGTATGCAGGCAACAGTGAAGCATGGTGGAAGTTCCTTGCAAGTTTGGGGCTGCATTTCTGCAAATGTAGTGAGAGATTAATGGTGTCCTCAGTGCTGAGAAATACAGGCAGATACTCATACTGTATATCATGCCATACCATCAGGGAGATGTGTGGTTGGCCCTAAGAGTATTCTGCAGCAGAACAATGTCTCCAAACATGAAGTCAATGTCATAAAGAACTATCTTCAGCGTAAAGAAAAATAAGGAGTCCTGGAAATGATGGTTTATCCCCCACCCTGACCTTAACATCATCAAGTCTGTCTGTGATTAAATGAAGACAGAAGGATTTGAGGCAGCCTACATCCACAGAAGATCTGTGGTTAGTTCTCCAAGATGAGTGGAAAAACCTACCGTGTTCCTTCAAAAACCGTGTGCAAATGTACCTTGCAGAATGGATGCTGTTTTGAAGGCAAAGGGTGGTCACACCAAATATTGATCGCATTTGGATTTCTTTACTGTTCATTTACTTTCCATTCTATTAATTGATAAAAATAAACAATTCACATTTCGATTTATGTTAGCATCCTTTTTTTACAGCATTTTTTTCACACCTGCCTAAAAATTTTGCAGTTTTATACATCCAGTTTCTAGTTTTATATTTTGGTGTATTTTATCATTTTAAAGGGGCTTTAAAAGAGCAAAATTATACCTCAGTTATACAAGTGTCTCTTACATCCGTCAAAGTAATCTTTTTCTACTCCTTTTATTATTGACGCAGAGAAATGGTTTAAGTGAGAAGCTATAAGCATTGTGTGTCTCAGTAGGCTTTGATCACTTTTATCTGCAGCAGGAAGCCTACATACATATTGTGTAAAACCTACCTACAACCATGCCCCATAAAATACAGTATATGAAGTGTGGATACTGAATTTCTGTTTAAATTAAATTACTCTGTAAAATATGATATTTTTTAAAAATTTTAGCTAAGAAAATGCAAAACATGTGAAAGAAGAAAACAGCTCCATCTGCTGGCTTTAAATGAAATTATGGCATTTCATATGCAGTTTAAATGTTATATTTTAGCCCTGGCCAAATGAATAAAGAACAATGTATACAGAATTAGAATACATTTCCTTGAAATATATTTTTAAATAAAGATGTAAGTACCTGTATTGATATCAGCCTCCTGTAACCCTCTGTACAGTAGTGAGAGAGGGAGGGTCCGTACTCTGAGCCATTTAGGTTCTGTTGCATACACAAGGGCTAACCAGGAAACATGTTCAAAGAGGTAAAGAAGATAGAGATGAGTCTGCAGCTGCTCCTTTATTGTCCCAAGTTAGGGGCAAGTAGATAAAACTTTGGCAATAAAGTAGACACTAACCTGGCTATGCAGTCCAGCAGGACTGCATAAATCTCAGAACCGGATTGACGAAATTAGAAATCCTTAAGCAGTTGTATCTCAGGTGTATTTATTGTATTGCCATGTGTTTTTTATTTTTTGTTGAAATGCTGGAAAATCACTGCTCAGTCTATTTTTGTATTAATATCAGACTTGATTTGTTTTATCTGCTAAGTTTTATAACTTCTTGACAGTTAAATTAGTAACAATACAATACAGAATTACAGTATAGCTGAAATTTTTATGTTGGAACAATATATTGACCAGCTAAACAGCGTGAATGCAGTTTGCTGAATTTAACTGCTGAAGAGGGGTTTCATTCACACAATTAATCAATATCATTTGCTGCCATATGTAATTTTGTTACCATGGTGATCCATCACATTTACTCACAATGACAAGTTGCCTCAGAGTTCATTTCTGAAGCGATGTAAGGTGCAAGACTGTTAAATATATTTTTCCAAATCTGCAGACAATAATTTTGTTATAACACAAGGTAAAGACATGTAAGTATATAATGTGACTCAGTTTTTTTTACTTAAAGGGTAACTCCACTTTCGTGGAGAAAAAAAAAACAACAAATAAAGAAAAAACAATATAGCGTATACAATTGCAACACAAATCATATTGTAATTGAATGTTATTAAAAATGACCTTTCCTTTTCAATCTGCAGCTGTTGTATTTTCTGAAATTGCAATCCAATATGGCTACCTGGAGCTGTTCTATACACAGAATGTGTACTGACCACACCTCAGAAACATAATTTCCTGCTTGTGTGATTGGCTCGCCAATTTTCCCAGAAGTCTGCTTAAAATACAAGTCAGATTTCTGGCATCCCCTGCAATAAAAATGTCATTTTTGGTGAGATACTCCCAAAAGGAACGCATCTAAAGGGATCTACAGCAGATTTCCTCACTAGAGCCCTACAGCTGCCACAGCTGATAGATAATTATGAAACCACTCCCATTTGACCCACTCAGCACAGAGGAACAAAGAGGGATTTCTTCAGAATAACAAAAGGTAGAAATCTGCAACAAAGTTTGTTAAAATCCTTGTAATGTACATAGTTTTTTCTCAACAAAAGTGGAGTTATGCTTTAATGCATTCTCTACATCAAAATAAAACACTCCCCACTGCTTGTTCTCCCTCCATCCCTAAACATTTACTTGTCTCCCCACACGATCCAGCGATATCGCCCGCTGCAGCCCGCAGTCCTCTCTTATAGGTTCCTGCTGCCGTCAGTGAGACTTCTGTGAGCAGTGTGAGGGGTGGCACTTACCAGTGCTGTGTGTCTGTGGATGCACACAGCCCAGCTAAGGAGCATGCTCACAGATTTTTGAGGTGGCACTGGGAGGAGAAGAGGAGCAGACATCGCTGGTGGGGGACTCCAGAAGAGGAGTTTAGAGAACCGCTCTGTGCAATATCCTTGCACAGAGCTGGTATATTTAACCTCTTTTTTATTTTAAGAAAAAATTGGACTTTAATATCAATTTTAAATAATTCTAAAGTTTTCTGAACCTAAAGCATTAACAAAAAAAATATTAAAGACAGAATTTTTCCCTTTTACTAAAATTTTGTTTTATTTCACACAGCCTCAGTCACTGGTCCAGAGATCAGTTCTTCAATAGAAAAGTTGAGCAACAAGGAAAAAAAACAGCCAACTACTATTGTTATAAAGGAAATACTACAATGGAGCTAAATTTAGGAAACTCACTCAGTTACATAAACCCTGAGTTCTATAAAATACTATGATGTTTGAGTTACCAAGTTTTTCATTGTGCCTCTAGGCAGGGATGCTATGCCTTGGTATATGATGCAGAATGCATGCAGCTCTGGTCAGACACTTCATATCCAGTTAAGCAAAGGTACACAAAAGTTGAAATGACCCATTACCTGTCTGTTTTAAATTGAAGTATCATTCTTCATTTAAGCTACTGGTATTAGTTCTAAAATAGCAGTGGCACTGCAGGTTCAAATCCATTTTAAACAGTAATATGTAATAGTGGGTTGCACTGCTGTATTGACTTCTATTTCTAGATGAAGTCAAATCTATGGAAATTACATTTTTTTTTCTACTGTTACAGACATGAGCTAGTTAATAATACAGCCTAAAAACAGGGTCCCTGCCTAGAATGAAGCCGAGGATGTATAATTAGCAATCAGCAAGAGAGGTTTAGTTATTGTGCTGCAGCTCTTAAAACAGCTCTGCAGATCTGCAGAAGCTCAAATTAAGCCATTCTCAGTTATATGAACCATGTATTTCTTTGTAGTCATGATAAGAAAGGCAGATGTATTATTGCACAATGCTGGTAAAATTGATTTTGTTAATGAATGTGGTCTCCAGTATCAAGCTCTTATCCTCTGTATCCCATCTCTTTCTCTCTCTTCGTTGTGCTTCTCTCAATAAGTTACTATTTGTAATCATTACGGCAGTCCAGTCTACCCCGGTTTGCTTTTACTTTAGATTTACACATTCATACTGTAGTACAATATGAAATAAGCTATAGGGGGTAAGCTTTTGTTTTGTGTGTTATAAAGGTTTATAGATTTGTAACAATGCTAAATTGCAAGATCCAAGCTATTTTTAGGGCAAATCAGTGTTTTTCTGCACAGTCATGCTGAACAGACATCAGACATTTTTCTAAAGGGAGCATTGCAATTTGAATGAGTTGCAACTAGGGTTGAGCAAACCCGGACTGTATTGTTCGGGATCGTACCGGACTTTTGGGTATTCGGTACCCGGAGAGGGACTGGAACATTTCACTGTATGTTCGGGTACTGTCCGTTGTTCAATAATGTTATTTGATGTTTTGGCGCGGTTTTAATGGCGCGGTTACAACAGGTGCAAAGCAGCCAATCAGCAAGTGTTTAACCAGTGGGCCCTTAGAAGCCATCACAGCCATGCCTACTAATGGCATGGCTGTGATTGGCCAGTGCAGCATGTGACCCAGACTCTATATAAGCTGGAGTCACATAGCGCTGTGCGTCACTATGCTCTAACTATACTAGGGAGAGGTTCCTGATGCTGCTACTGAGGGAGAGATAGGAGATTATTGTAGGGTCAGGCTGGAGATTACGTTCAGGGAAAGAATAGGTAGAATCTTCTTTAATCAGACAGCGATCTACATTGATTTTATTGTGCGGGGGTGCAGTGCATGATCTTTATGTCCTGACCTGAGCCCAGTGAGGAGGAGAAAGGAGAAAAAAAAACCTTTTATCAGTCTGTTAGGTGAGCGGCGTGCGGTGCTGCACATTTAATGCAAGCTCAGTGCATATGTGTCTGCTTAACCACTTGCCGCCCGCCCGCCGTCATATGACGGCGGAGCGGTGCGACCATTATCCTGGGCCGCCGTCATATGATGGCGGCACTTTAAGCAGGGCAGGCGCGCGATCGCGTGCGCGCCGCCCTGCACTGCCGGTGTCGGGGTGTCCCCGGGACACCCCCCGTCACCGGCAGGGGGGAAACAGCCAATGGGCGTGGCTGTTTCCCACGTGATCAGTCGTGTTCCAATGACACAGCCGATCACAATGGAGGCGCCCGGGAGATGACCGCGCATGCGCGATCGGGAGCGCGCAGCGCGGTCATGTCGGTGGCACTGTGTTCCGTAGGAACACAGCTGTCACCGGCGGTAGTAAGCAGTCACTGACAGTGACTGTTTACTATGTGATCGGCTGTGAATCCATTCACAGCCGATCACAAAATGTAAACAAAGAGCAGTAACTGACTGTTACTAGCTCTTCTCTCCTCATACAGTTTCCAGTGTGAGGGGAGAAGAGCTAGAAATAGTGAGTTACTGCTCTGTACACATGTAACACATGTAACAAAGTAAAATCACAAAAATAAATGTCCCCACACAGTCCTTAGCCCCCCCCCCCATGTCACCTGTCACCCAACAGTCACCTCATCAGTGCCCAGAAATTGACACCCATAACGTTCACATGTGAGCGCAGCGATTCTGCCCGCGATCCGTAAATCATTGCAAATCGCGGGACGCCTGTGCGTTGCCCCTGATTTGCAATAGCACCCCAAACGCTGTGCGATGTTGCCGCCATTTCCGCCTGCCGAATCGCGGTAACATCTTGCAAACATCGCATAACGCCCAAAAAAGGTACAAGAGCTTCTTTGGGGCGTCATGCGTTGTTTGCGCGATGTTACCGCGATTCGGCAGGCGGAAATCGCAGCAACATCGCACAGCGTTTGGGGTGCTATTCCAAATCACAGGCAACGCACTGGCGCCCCGCGATTTGCAATGATTTCTGGATCGCGGGCAGAATCGCAGTGATTCTGCCCATGATCGCTGCGCTCACATGTGAACGTAGCCTAAAGTGCACCTGTCACCAGAGACTGCCATCAGTATCGCCGTGCACCATCGCCCGTCACCTGTCACCCATCAGTGATCATCGCCCGTCACCTGTCACCCCATCAATCACCGTCACCTGTCACCCCATCAGTCATCGTCATCTGTCACCCCATCAGTCATCGTCATCTGTCACCCTATCAATCATCGTCACTTGACACCCCATCCGTGATCGTCACCTGTCACCCCATCAATCATCGTCACATGTCACCCCGTCAGTGATTATCATCTGTCACCCCATCAATCATCGTCACTTGTCACCTCATCAATCATCATCAACTGTCACCTCATCAATCATCATCACCTGTCACCTCATCAGTCATCCTCACCTGTCACCCCATCAGTCATCATCACCTGTCACCCCATCAGTCATCGTCACCTGTCACCCCATCAGTCATTGTCACCTGTCACCCCATCAGTCATCGTCACCTGTCACCCCATCAGTCATCGTCACCTGTTTGCCATATACATGCAATTACTTACTGACCGCCTAACGACTATATGCGTTGGCCATTAAAGCTAAATACTGGGGTTATGGCAGCAGATAGCCCCCATAACCCCGTTATTTTTTGAAAAGTCGGGCGGTCAGCTTTCAGATAAGGGTGGTCCCAGTGGCGGATTCGCCACGGAATTACCCTTACGGTGCAGGGGAAGAGGTGCCCCCCCCCTCCTGCCGTGTCCTAGACGTTTTCCCAGCTTACCGGACCCGCCGGCAGCGGGGAAAACTATCCGGTCCCGGATCCTCAGAGACAGGAAGTCAACTCTATGGTCTTGGAGGACCGGAGCTACGTCAAAAGACATTGCCTAGCAACCGGTTTAAAGGGCCGCTTTTTTTTTTTTCCTCTTTCAACAATTTGTCTTTTTTTTTCTTTTTTAGTGTAGTTGTGAGGTGTGAGGTCTTTTTGACCCCAGATCTCACAATAAAGAGGACCTGTCATGCCTATTTCTATTACAAGGGATGTTTACATTCCTTGTAATAGGAATAAAAATGATCAAAACATTTTTTTTAAAACTGTGTAAAAATAAAAAAATAATAAATAAAATAAATAGGAAAAAAAAAAAATTAAAGCGCCCTGTCCCCGTTAGCTCGCGCGCAATAGCAAACGCATACACAAGTCCCGCCCACATATGTAAACGGTGTTCAAACCATACATGTGAGGTATCGCCGCGATCGTTAGAGCGAGAGCAATAATTTGAGCCGTAGACCTCCTCTGTAACTCTAACCTAGTAACCTGCAGAAATCTTTAAAATGTTGCCTATGGGGATTTTTAAGTACCAATGTTTGGCGCCATTCTGTGAGCATGCGCAATTTTGAAGCATGGCATGTTGGGTATCTAATTACTTGGCATAACATTATCTTTCACATTATGGAAAAAAATTGGGCTAAATTTACTGTTTTCTTATTTTTTAGTTCAAAAAAGTGAATTTTTTTCAAAAAAATCGCATTTGGAAGACTGCTGCGCAAATATGGTGTGATAAAAAATATTGAAACGATCTCCATATTATTCTCTAGGGTCTCTGCTAAAAAAAAAATATATAATGTTTGGGGGTTCCAAGTAGTTTTCTAGAAAAAAAAATGATTTTAGCTTGTAAACACCAAGTGTCAAAAATAGGCCCAGTGGATAAATGGACAACTTTGTGTAAAGCGCTACTTGGATGTTAGGCCTATGTATATGGCCAGGCTGTGAAAAAGTGTTACACATGTGGTATCGCCATAGTCAGGAGGAATAGCAGAATGTATTTTGGGGTGCAATTTTTGCTATGTACATGCTATGTGTTAGAAATATTGCATAAATGGACAGTTTTCTGTAAAAAAAAATGTGTTTTCATTTTCTTTCCACATTTTCCAAAAACTTGTGGAAAAAAATAACATATTCAAAAGACTCATTATGCCTCAAAAATTATATGTTGGGCTGTTTGCTTTCCAAAATGGGGTCATTTTATGGGGGTTTCCATTGTCCTTGTGCTCCAGGGCCTTCAAAAGTGCGATAGGTTGTCAGGAAATTATATGTGTAATTTGTGCTCCTAGAATGCCGGACGCTGCTACTTGGATGTTAGGCCTCTGTATGTGGCCAGGCTGTGAAAAAGTCTCACACATGTGGTATCGCCATACTCAGGAGGAGTAGTAGAATGTGTTTTGGGGTGTAGTTGCAAGTATACATGTGCTGTGTGAGAGAAATAACCTGTTAATATGGCAATTTGTAAAAAAAAAAAAATCTTCATTTTGCAAAGCATTGTGGGAAAAAATTACAACTTCAAAAAACTCTCCATGCCCCTTATTAAATACCTTGGAATGTCTACTTTCCAAAAAGGGGTCATTTGGGGGGTATTTGTACTTTCCTGACTTTTTAGTGTCTCAAGAAATGAGACAGGCCTTCAGTACATCAGGTGTGATCAAGTGTGATCAATTTTCAATGATTCGCACCATAGCTTGTGGACTCTATAACTTTCACAAAGACCAAATAATATACACTTACTTGGGTTATTTTTACCAAAGATAAGTAGCAGTATACATTTTGGCCAAAATTTGTGAAGAAAAATGACTAATTTGCAAAATTTTATGACAGAAACAAAGATAAATGCGTTTTTTCACAATATTTTCAGTATTTTTTTATTTATAGCACAAAAAATAAAAAACCCAGTATTGATCAAATACCATCAAAAGAAAGCTCTATTTGTGTGAAAAAAAGGACACAATTTTTGTATGGGTACAGTGTTGCATGACTGAGTAATTCTCAGTCAAAGTGTGAGAGCGCTGAAAGCTGAAAATCGGTCTGGGCAGGAAGGGGGTGAAAGTGCACTGTAGGCAAGTGGTTAATCTGCATTTAAAAAAGAAAAAAACGTTTTTCCTTCATATTTTACTTTGACATACAGTGTTTAGACAGACACTGCTTTTCTAACCTGCTCTTCAAAAAGCACCATTGTAAGGGGAAAATAATAATTTTTCAGTATTTAGGGGAAAAAAATATTTTTCAGTTTTTCATTCAAATGTTTTTTTTTTTTTTATTCAATAGCGTAATAGAACAACAACAGTATCCAATATGTTAGGTGTGCATTTAAAAAAGAAAAAAACTTTTTTCCTTCATATTTTACTTGCAATAAAAACCCATTTAGTGGAAAAAAATAAATCGCAGCCTAGTCTGCATATGGTACAGTGAGATACACCCATTGCATACTGTTGTATTCTGCTTTGCAATAAAAACCCATTTAGGGGATAAAAAGTTAATTGCGGCCTAGTCTGCATATTTTACTGTGAGATACACCCTTTCTTTACTGTTGTTCTATTCCGCTATTCAATAAACACCCATTTAGGTAAAAAATATTCAATTGTGGCCTAGTCTGTATCTGTACGTGTGAGATACACCCTTTAGATACTGTTGTTCTATTCTGCTATTCAATAAACACCCATTTAGCGAAAAAATATTGAATTGCGGCCTAGTTTGCATATGTTACTGTAAGATACACCCATTAGATACTGTTGTTCTATTCTGCTATTCAATAAACACCCATTTAAGTAAAAAATATTCAATTGCAGCCTAGTCTGTATCTGTACGTGTGAGATACACCCTTTACTGTTGTTCTATTCTGCTATTCAATAAACACCCATTTAGGGAAAAAATATTGAATTGCGGCCTAGTCTGCATATGTTACTGTGAGATACACCCATTGGATACTGTTGTTCTATTCCGCTATTCAATAAACACCCATTTAGGGAAAAAATATTCAATTGCGGCCTAGTCTGTATATGTTACAGCGCAAAAAGGCACACAGGTCTCGCATGGAGGCCCAGTTATTGGTGGTAAAGGGGTGCTGTTCCGCAGAGCGACTCATGCGTGCGTGCTGCAGCTGAAACTCCACTATGGCCTGCTGCTGCTCGCACAGTCTGGCCAGCATGTGCAAGGTGGAGTTCCATCTTGTGGGCACGTCACATATGAGGCGGTGAGTGGGAAGGCCGAAGTTACGCTGCAGCGCAGACAGGCGAGCAGTAGCAGGGTGAGAACACCGAAAGTGCGCACAGATGGCCCGCACTTTCTGCAGCCGCTCTGATATATCGGGACAATTTCTAAGGAACCTCTGCACCACAAAATTCAGCACATGCGCCAGGCAAGGGATGTGTGTCAAACAGGCTAGGCCCAGAGCTGCTACGAGATTTTGCCCATTATTGCACCACCACCAGGCGGCTGGGCATGACGTACTGGGCATGACGCCACCGCCATAAGGCTTTTAAAACTCTGCATCTCCCCCAGACGGAATGACAGCATTTCAAAGGCCAGGAATTTTGAAATGCTGGCATTCAGGGCCAGGGATCGTGGGTGGGTAGGGGGGGTACCTTTCTTGGTTTTTGAGGTGTCTTCTCCACTGCAGCTTGTGCTTTGCACTTAGATGCCTGGTCATGCATGTTGTGCTCAGGTTGAGAAGGTTTATGCCTCGCTTCAGGCTCTGATTGCACAGCGTGCAAACCACTCATGTCCTTTCATCAGCACATTGTCTGAAGAACTGCCTCGCTAGGGAGCCCCTTAGAGCTGGCTTTGGTGTGCTCGGTCCCTTGCTGCGTTGGGCGCTTTTGCACCCTGCTCCCTCTTCTGCTGTGTTGGTGGCTCTGTGCGACCACCCCCTTTTCCTCCAAACCACTCAGGTCACCTGCATGACGTTCATTCCATGCAGGGTCGAGGACCTCATCGTCCTCCACATCATCTTCCACCCAGTCTTCACCCCTGCCCTCCTTGTCGGTCTCCACAATTCGGAATTCCCCAGCAGTTGGCACCTGTGTTTCATCATCATCCGAGACGTGCTGCGATGGTCCTCCCATGTACTCATCTTGAGACATAAGTGGTTGGGCATCGGTGCACTCAATCTCTTCCACTTCTGGGGCAGGGCTTGGTGGATGGCCCTGGGAAACCATGCTAACAGAGTCATCAAAAAGAAGAAGAGACTGCTGCATGACTTGGGGCTCAGACTGCTTGGCTGATTTGCAAGGGGGTGAGGTGAAATATTGATGGACATCGGCTGAAGGTGCCAATTCTGACCTTTCAGCAGAAGACTGGGTGGAAGACAATGTGAAAGAACTGGAGGCACTGTCAGCAACCCAATCTACTATCGCCTGTGCTTGTTCTGGCCTCAACATTTGTAGAGGCGCATTAGGCCCTGCCAAATACTGCTGCAGGTTCTGTCGCCTACTCGCAGCTGAGAAAGGTGTTTCACTTGTGCGTGTAGCTGGCACAGATCGACCACGTCCTCTCCTTGCAACAGGAGCTTCACCAGCAGCACCACGACCCAGCACTAACATGGTGGAGCAGTATGTGTGCCCACGCCTAGACGTACTGAATGACGGGTCTGCCCCCTTCAATTTCTGGCTCTCCAAATTGGGCACATGGCCTGAGCTTGCCCCTTATGCCTTGGAGTTGCTGGCATGCCCTGCAGCCAGTGTATTATCTGAACTTGTATTTAGCACGGCTGAGGGCGTTATCACAGACAAGCGCAGCAGCCTGTCCAGAGCCAATGTGGACAAGCTCACGTTCATTAAAATGAACCAGGCATGGATCCCACAAGACTTGTCCGTACCTTGTGCAGAATAGACATGTATACCGGCCTTACCCAGCCATTGTTGTATTTGATCTTTTTAACTCTTTTGGGGTGTACCCTAATTTAAAAAGAAATAACATTAAAAACAAAAACCAGTGTTGGCTACCTCGTCCTCCTCCACCGCCGCTTCCACCTACACCGCCACTTCCACCGCCACCTCAACCTCCTACTCCATATAGGCCTCATCCTCCTCCTCCACCGTAACCGCCGCTTCCACCTACACCGCCATATCCACCGCCATATCCACCGCCACCTCAACCTCCTACTCCATATGGACCTCTTCCTCCTCCTACATCATTCAAGATGATTATTTTTTATTTTTCTGTTTTTTTATGTTATTTTAAGTTATTTCCCTATCCACATTTGTTTGCAAAGCACTTGCCATGCTCTTAAGAAGATTTTGCTGCCATTTGCAGCCCTCTAGCCCTTTCCATGTGTATTTTAGAGCCATTTTAGTGCTCAAAAGTTCAGGTCACCATTGACTTCAATGGGGTTTCGGGATCGGGGTAAAGTTCGGGTTAAGTCCGGGTCACAAACCCGGACTTTTTTTTCAAGTTCGGCCGGACCCGCCGAACCCAGACATCCAGGTGTTCGCTCAACTCTAATTGCAACCTTTACCATAAAATAAAAAGACATTCTATATGAAGAATATCTAGGAGGGGGCACTCTGGACAGGCATTGTAAACCCAATGTCACCTCTTATCATAAGTTCTGCTGCCAACTTGCTTTGTTCTCTACCATCCCAAAAATCATCTTATGGATTTGGGAATAGAAAAAGCAACTGAACCCTCAGGGCTGTCATCATATAATTGGGTCTTCCTATGTATTTTGTTTATTGGCACTTGATTAAAAATACAGTTATCTCTACAAAAAATATCTGTGATGCTTGCTTCAGAGTTTAGGTCACAAACTATTGCTAGCCAATGTTTCTTCAATCTTTAGGAGGCCACATTTCCTTAAGGGAAGCAGGACTAACAGTACTTTGTTACCCCACGGTCTTAGTACACAATGCTATATTTCCAAGCCAAGCAACACCGAAACTGAGCAAAGGTAATAAAAATGGGGTACCTTTAATCTTACATAGTTACATAGTTAGTGAGGTTGAAAAAAGACATCAGTCCATCCAGTTCAACCTATGATGTGAGTGTGTAGTGTAGAGTGTGTGAGAGTGTATACCCCTGTATGTTGTGGTCTCTAAGGTGCCCATCTAATAGTTTTTTGAAACTGTCACTGCTCTCTGCTGAAGTTGGTCAGGCAGGGTCTGGCACCATATGAGCGTGTCTGTGCAACAGTCCGACATCGGGACAGATTGAGGGAAAGCATGATCCAATATATAGTTCTGAGGTCAGCCCTCAGGAGACTAATCCAGAAGACAGTTCCAAGGACAGGGTTGCCAGCAGATATGCATAATCCATTAAATAGTCTGAGGTCAAGGCAGGCAGTAATCTAAAAGAGCAGTCAGTAATCCAAGAGAGGTCAGCAATGCGGATTTCAAGGAAGGTAGACAGGTCAGAAACTAGCTGGAGTACAGGATTGAACTAGAAATTGGGAGCACTAGAGCTCTGGTCTGGTGATTCTCAAATAGAATGCCACCGCAGCAGGATCAATCTGTAAGGAAGGGGCAGGACCTTCCCTAGTAGTCAGGATGCTGCCAGAAGGGGTGTAGCTGATAAAAGAAACTGAGAATGTACGCGATGGGTGTTAGCATTTTGCTGTGCATAGGACTTTACTCTTAAAGCCCAGAACATTGGCAATGTCTTACTTCAGTGAGAAATTCCATACCTTACTTTAAACCTTAAACTTTACCTTACTTTTCCAACAGTCATCAGGTCAGTCAAGGAATGTGCTTGGTCTTTTTACTAATTGAATCTTCCCTTGCCTGAGGTGATCCCCTGCTAATGCAGAAAGCATCTCTCCATACACTAGAATGAAGGGGTGTCATTCAACATAGAAGACTGAGGACACCTTGTGCTAGAATGTAAGGACTTCAGGAGACAGCTTCAAACTTGAGGTGAGAATGCAGCTTGAGCTTTTATTTTTACCTTACCTAGGAGCACATTTTAATATACAAAATGCCTGGGTTTGGACTTCAAAGGATTGTTTATGAGACTTTTCTATTCTTAAATTCCACCCAAAAGGGGAACTTCTGCTTTAAGGCCTCCTCACCCCGACATGCCACATTTTTTTTTGGGGGGGGGGGGGGGGGGACAGGTACCTGGATTTGACAGGTACCCTATCACAATTCCGCTCGAGTGGAAGTTCTCCTCCTTCCTCCCTGCAATCTTCTGGCACATGTCAGAGGTCCCAGAAGATTGCCCGTCCACTCAGGATGTGCAGCGCGACTCGTGCATGGGCACAGTACACCCGGCTGTGATGCCACAAGCTGTAATGGCCGGGTGCCTACACTAGAGATGCCGGCACCGCGGGGAGAAGTGGGAGAGAACCGAGGCTCCCACCAGCCACATCGCTGGACCATGGGACAGGTGAGTGTGTGTTTATTAAAAGTCAGCAGCTACACTTTTTGTTTTATTATTGTAATAAATACAGAGACTTGTATATCAAACACTAGAGGAATATCCGCTAACTGTCTGTAGTTACTGTAGTTCCTTAAATTGAATCCCCGCTTAAAGTGAATCTGTAGTCAAAATCTTTCATTGTGTTTTTCACCCCCTGTAAACGGAATCTGTAAGCAGTTTAGTCTAAATCAGTATCCTTGCCCTTTACTTTTGCACATACCCAGTGTTGTCAATGTGGCCAGCATCTGCAAAATGTGAGTGCATTTTCCTTGCTGATGGTATTTTGACACATGCACTGGGTCCTTTGGAGTTCTGGTATCTAATATTTGATAAATCTTGGCTAATTCTGTAAGAGAATGGTTTTGAGTATCTGGTCATGTGACTTCATGCCAATCCTGGCTTGTATCCAGCTAATGTTTTGATATGCCCCCTGCTTCTACATACGTTGGGAAGTACTGTTTTGCAGATTGGAGGACCAAACATTAGGTTATTTTTATTTTTACTAAAAACACCAAATAAGGTATCCCGCACTTAGACACTGCGTGGCTTTCAATGGGTCTGTAAACCCACAGACTTTTGTGAGGAGGAACAAGCACAGCCCCTGTGTAGTACTGAAAATCAACAGACCGAGCCTGAGCATGTAATGAGGAAATATGCTTACTCCATGTACAAATTTTATAGTTTGTAGAAGAATATTTTCAGTTCTTCTCTAAGCAGAATGGCTTTGACGCCTTTCACTAGCTGGTTCTATTTTTACATAAAATGCCCACTTTATTTAAAAAAAAATATGTTTGAGAATGTATTGTACTGCTGTGCATTCAAGTCACACTAAATAACACATCTCTTTATACAAAGACTCTTAAAACCTATAAATCTCTATTTTCCTGCTGGAGGCTGACAGCTGCAGTGGTAAGCCTGTCCTTGCAGGATACAAATTAATCACTCACACCTTCTAGCACTATGTCTTAGTACATTACTCATAGTTTAGAAACTCATAACGGTTGAAAATTGAACTGTCCAAAGAAGATGGCAGTCAGGTTGTGGACAGGAAGAAGGAGATTTGAAAATTCACAGTGCAGATTTCATAGTCGTTTGTATCTCAAACCAGGGAAATGAATGAAAATCTGCCCAGGATATCTTCCCGTGTTATCCTTAGCTTATTTTGTTTTATATTATTTCCTTTCTATGTTCCATTATTATTATTTTTGTATTATTAGTTTCAGGAGATGGAATGCTGTGTTCCTTAAACCTTCTAAATTACAACATTCCAAAATGCATGATAATCTTAGGTATTCTATGATTTCTCTTGCATCTATCCTAAATGTAAACAGCTATTCTCTGTGGATTTTATAGTAATTTCAAATCATGAGTCAAGCAAGGATATAAAATGTACATTCTGTTTTGCAATAAAACTTGAATGTCAGTTGATTCTTAGCGTAACATGTTGATAATGTAAAATAAAATTAATGTCACGGATACTACAAATGAGCAAAGTTCTGAAAAGTACATCAGTTGTGGTTGACTGATTTTTTACAAAACTTGTGAATCTCCAAAATTTGAAAATTCCTTGCAGGCTAAAAAATAGTGAGCATTACAGAGCAGCAGATGATGAAAAAATGTACAGAATGGTTTGGGAAGTTCTTCGCTGCTCTGCCTGATTGTAAAATGGGGCCAAAAAACCTGAGTCCTGGGTCTGAGTCATTTCCTTTGTGTCCAAGAGTGTCCAAGAAATAGAAGAACCAGAAATCAGGCAAAAACAGCCTCTTCTGCCTTTCTCCTAGAAGTCTTTTGAAAATATGGAATATAACTCTGAAACTTGAATTTGGCCAGTTACATCAAAATGTATTAAATGTGGTCAATATCAAAAAATGTATTTCAGGATCAGCTTAACAGACTGGAAGTGGATATGAAGAAGCTAGAGGGGGGTCAGTCGCATTGAGATATAAAAATGATGAAAGAAATGTTACATAGTTGGTCTGATTAAAAAAAGACACAAGTCGATCTAGTTCAACCAATACAAAGGGTAAAAAAATTCATACAATCCTAAATACACAATCCTATACCCACAGTTGATCCAGAGGAAGGCAAAAAAAAACCCCAGCAAAGCCTGATTCAATTCGCTCCAGCAGGGGAAAAAAATCCTTCCTGATCCCCGGAGAGGCAATCGGATATTCCCTGGATCAAATTTACCTATAAATGTTAGTATCCACTTAAATTATGTAAACTTAGGAAAGATTCCAGGCCTTTGTTAAAGCAATCTGCTGAGCTGGCCAGAATCAGCTATTGGGGGAGTTTATTCCAAAATGTGAAAATGGTATTTTATAAAACATACAAAACAAAAACCATATTACAAAAAATAGTAGTAGGATATATTACACAGTACTTTGCAAAACAAAATGCTATCAAGTAATTTTATTTCTTCATAAAGATGTACTGTACAATTTTGCAAACAAAGATGCATTTATGTTACTGCAATTTCCAATGCAAAAAATAAAATAGAAAACATCAAAGAACAAAAAGGTTATATTAGCATACACGAATGTGGAAAAAACAGGATCTTATTGTTTAATTCTTAAATATAATATAACATTTTCAAATTTCATTTACTGCACTATAAATAAATGACAGTTGAAGTATGATGGATGTTTTTTCCAATGCTTCTACATGTTTATACCCAACTTTTATAGAATGCCCCATTCTGAGACTTTTATATAAAAAGGATGCTATAAGAAAAGTTTTTTGCTTGCCGTTAAAACCATTTAGCTTCCAGCTATCATTTCTGCAGTCCTAGTCTGAAATTAAATGAAGATTGGTTGCTGTAGGCAACAAAAAAAACCTTATATACCCTTTCCTATTTAGGTTTCTATTGTTTGCTTACTTATCTATACAAAGTTATACGTTTCACAACTCCCTCTAGATTGCTTTTTCTCAATTTGGGTTCTTTGGAACCATAGAGTTTCTCCAAGAATTGCTAGGAGATTCTTGAGCATTTAGCAGTGGCAGCCTGATCTCCTCCCTGATGGTGCCTGCATAGTTTATACAACTATATCACTTAGCAGAAACAGTCACGAGGGACCAGTTAACCTTGTTTCCTTGTCTGTCAGGTAAGTAACCAATGACACCACTGACCTTTGTAGCTGCCATAAGAGGGGTAATCTTCCCATCCACCACCAATGTTGCAAGCTTTCTTAACCCAACCAATGTAAGAGGGTTCTTTTGTCACTGACCAACAATGAAAGGGTGCAACTTGTTTCCTGACCACCAATGTAAGAAGGAAATTCTACACTGGTCTTTATTATAAAGGTGCACTTTTGTCTTGACCACCAATGTAAAGGGGCACTACACTGACCACCAATGAAATATTTTTCCATTGACCTCCAATGTATGGGGGATTTGTTTAACTGACCAACAATGCAAGGATGTAAGACTCCAACCACCAATGCAAGGAGACATTTTTTTCACTGACCACCAATTAAAAGGGGTACTATAATGGCTAGAGGAATTTCTCTGCTGAACAAAGAGAAACATAGACGAGTAATGAAAGCAAAGTGGTCCATCAAGTATGCCCTTTTTTATCTATGTTTATTTCAAATATATTTGAATTTACTTAATGTTGACTGACCCACTACCTTTGCTGGAATTCTATGGATTTTTCAGTAAAATAATAAAAACTTTATAAAGTCATGTTGCCATGTTCTTAAGCTTAGCTCCATAAGAAAAATTACTGCCATCCTGAACTGTTTGCTTATTTTACAATGCTTTATAATGAGTACCCCCAAATCTTTTCTTCTGTAGTTCTTATCAACACTCTACCTCAAATATTGTCATTTATGAGAGGATTATTTTCCATAAATGCTTTCAGAAGTATTGAACTGACATTTCCACTGTTAGACTATTTTTACAGCAATGCTAAATCATGGTTGAAGTTCCAAACGCCTCCAGGAATATAAACGAATATCAACCCTATTACACACATTTGTGTCATTGGCAAATATTCATACCTTACCCACCAACTTTCAGATATGTAATTTACACACAGAGTAAATAGATTAGGACCTGATATGGAACCTAATGGTAAGCCACCAGTGACTGGTCTCTGTTCAGAATGAACCTCATTTACAAACACACTCTGATATCCATTCTTTAATCAACTGCATATCCACAGAGCCACATTTCTTTTACAACTTTTGTTTATGGAATTATTATGTGGAACATTACTGACCATGAATGTAAGGCAACAATTTTTTCACTGAAATGCCAACATAAGGGAGAATTTCTCCACTGACCACCAATGCAATGGGGAACTACTTTGAATGTAAAAGGACATTTTTCCACTGACTAAAAATGTGAAGGAGCGCAACACCAACTACTAATATAAGCAGGGTTTCTCTACTAACCACCATTGAAAGGGATGATTTCTCCATCACTCTTCTGACCACCACTGTAAGGGGAATTACATAGACCAACAATGTAAGAGGGCATCTTTCCACTGACTTTCAATGTAAGACTTGCACACTTTTTGTACAACTTTTGTTTACAAAATCATTGTGTAAAACTGTATCCCCAATGTAAAGGGACACTTTATTGATTACCAATGTAAGGCAAAAATGTTTGCACTGACTCCAATGTAAGGGAGACTTTGTCCACTGACCACCAATGCAAATGCAAAGGGGCACTACACTAACTATGAATGTAAAAGGACATTTTTCCACTGATCACCAATGTAAAGGGGCACTACACCAACTACCAATATAAGGGGGGTTTCTCTACTAACCACCAATGACAAGAATTATTTCTCCACCGGTCAACTGACCACCAATGTAAGGGGCACTACATACACCATCAGTGTAAGAGGGCATCTTTCCACTGACCTTCAGTGTAAGAGAGGATATCTCCACTGTCTATTATTATTAGCTATACTGCATTTTATGAATGCTATTGAAAATATTTTGTATAGAGAGGAGGGTTGCTACAGTAAATAAATAAGTAAGCAATCTGCTCTCAGTGACAAATAGTACATCAGATTCCTTATTTTTTTTATTTATTATTATATCTGCAGATTACAGATACTGGTAACATGTTCTGCATCGTGTAGATATAATCATTTTTAATTAGAGGTTCCCTGAAACTTAAATATTATTTTTAGGGATCCTCCTGGGAAATACAATGAAAGCTGAATATAAAATGTTTTATTTGAGCTATTTAAGTATATATATATATATATATATATATATATATCAGTATATATATCTATCTATCAGTATATATATTTTTTTGTGTTTTACACTAATGTATGTAGCAGTACATTTGATGCATGGATAGCTTGATCCCTTTAAACAGTGATTGTAAGCATTACTTTAAAATTATTATGCATACCATTCATTGTAATGTTTACTTAAAATGCCATCGTCATTATTTAAAAAGGAATTTTTGATCATCCATTATAGTAGCTGTGCTTTTATTTGGCTTTAACTGACTGTTTTAATGGCTGCTTTGCTCTGCAAAATAATAGTTAAGGCTGATCTTAAACCATTAACAGAACCTCAGAAGCACATTACTAGGAGATATTAAAGTTGCAAATCATTTATTGTTCTGTAAAAAAATACAATTCCTCTTCTGTTGCTGTCTAATCCTTACATAATAATTAGTTGATGAGGATAAATTGTGTAGTATTATTAGTTCTCCTAGGAGAAGTGCATCTACACAGACAGTGGAAGATGTACACATGGATAGAGGGGTCACAAATAGGTTCTCGGTGCATTCTTGAAGCTAACAAAATGCCTCCTCAAACATCTACCCCAGAAGTGTTAAAGTGGTTCTAAAGGTAGAATGTTTTTTTTTTAAATCTTAATGCATTCTAAGCATTAAGATAAAAAAAAAAAACCTTCTGTGTGCTGCAGCCCCCCTATTACTTACTTGAGCCTAATCTGGATCCAGCAATGTTGCACGAGAGACTTGGCTGTCCAGAACTCTCCCTCCTGGTTGGCTGAGACACAGCAGTGGGTGCCACTGGCTTCCGCTGTTTTCAGTCAAAATCAGTTAGCCAATGAGGAGAGAGAGGGGGTGGCGCAGAGCTGCGGCTCTATGTCTAAATGGACACACAGGGCAGTGGCTTGGCTCCGGTGCCCCAATAGGAAACTGCTTGCTGTAACGGCACTCTGCAGGAGGGAGGTGCCAGGAGCGTTGGTGAGGGACCGGAGAAGAGGAATATCTGGGCTGCTCTGTGCAAAACCACTGCACAGAGTAGATAAGTATAACATGTTTGTTATTTAGAAAAAAAACAAAAAAAAAAACAAGAATTTAGTATCACTTTAAAGTGTTACTAAACCCATAACAGTAAAATAGGTCTGTATAAAGCAGTAAAGCATGCTTGTTATACTCACTGTGGAACCTAAGGGGTTAATTCTTTGCATTGTGTAAAAAGGCTGTTTGATCCTGTCTTCTCTGTTCCTCCCCTTCTTCCACTGTCCTCAATCCATCTCTTGATAGAACAGAGCCTTTGGAGTCACTCTGCCAATGCCAGTTTGGTGTGAATTGGTATAGGATTTTTTTTTTTTTTCTTGGGAGGGTGCATGTGATCAGCACATGGCCAATTAGCACAGTCCAGACAGAGGGTCAGGGGTCCTACAGCCTCATAGGACAGTCTGAATAGAATGAAAACTCCTCCTACAAGCTTTAACCAGACACTGATAGAAGTCACAAGACTGTTATATACTGCTGATGGGAAAATGTATTTAGCAGTTTATATTTACTAAAATAATTGCATTTCCATGTTCTTTGTACTGTGGAAGACCAGATATAGTAACACCATAATTGAGGTGTATGGCACAATACACGCTAGTGCTTAGTTGAGCTTTCTGCATTCAGCATCTTTCATACATTTGTTTGCCAATATAGCAGAAACACGTCTCTGGTTTTATTCAACAAAATGATTTGTATAAAACATTAATATAAACAGTTAAAACAATAGCTACTCTATTCAAAATAAATGTGCATATTGTTGAATAGACAGGAATAACAGCTTATTTCTGAATGGCACATAAACAGAAAATAAAAATGCACCTGTCTTACAGCACACCTCAAAGCATAGATGTGAATATTTAGTGCATCTATGTGTGCATTCAGGATGAACAGCACCTCAATGCACAAAAAGACATGTTTTATAGTGATGAGCTGAACACCCCCCGGTTCGGTTCGCACAAGAACACCGCGAACAGAGGAAAAGTTTGTTCGAACAAACAAACCCCATTGAAGTCAATTATCTCGAACCTCGAAAATCAAACGGCCTCATTTTGAAGACTTAAATGCAAGTTATTGCCCCAAAAAAGTGTATGGGGGTCCGGGTCCTGACCTGGGTAACATGTAGCAATAAATAAAAAAGTTTTTAAAAACGATCATTTTTAAAGCAGCATTGATTTACTGATTTTAATGAAGCTTAAAGTGAAACTATAAAAATTAAAAATTCCTTCAAATATCGTGCCTGGGGGGTCCCCTGAATGTGCCTGTAAAGTAGTGCATCTCTACGATATATGTAGCCTGCTGCAGCTATACTATATACTATATACTATAATAGAAATACTATATTTCTAAAGCAAAAAATGTCATATACAAATACAGTGTACATACAAATTTCAAATCACATGTACTTGTCATACGAGTGCAGAAAAATTGCATGTGCTATACAAGTGCCAAAAATTGGGCCTTTGCGGTAGGTGGTGCCTGAACACCGTAACCAAGGCCTCGCAGTTACCCTTGCTGGGCGCAGGAACGGGACCTGCTGGTAAGAATTCCATGCAAATTTGAAATCGCATGTGCTATATAAGTGCCAAAAATTGGCCCTTTGCAGAAGGTGGTGCCTGAACACCGTAACCAAGGCCTCGCAGTTACTCTTGCTGGGTGCAGGAACGGGACCTGCTGGTAAGAATTCCATGCAAATTTAAAATCGCATGTGCTATACAAGTGCCAAAAATTGGGCCTTTGTGGAAGGTGGTGCCTGAACACCGTAATCAAGGCTTCGCAGTTACTCTTGCTGGGTGCAGGAAAGGGACCTGCTGGTAAGAATTCCATGTAAATTTGATTTTGCGTGTGCTATACAAGTGCCAAAAATTGGGCCTTTGCGGAAGGTGGTGCCTGAACACCGTAACCAAGGCCTCGCAGTTACTCTTGCTGAGTGCAGGAACGGGACCTGCTGGTAAGAATTCCATGCAAATTTGAAATCGCATGTGCTACACAGGTGCCACCAATTGGGCCTTTGGTGTTGGTGGTGCCTGAACACCATAAACACTCACAGTTAGCAGGGCACAGGGACAGGGCCTGCTGTTAAAATGACATGCGACATTTGAATTGTATGCACCTGTCATACAAGTGCAGAAAAATTAGGCCTTGGGGGTTGGTAGTGACCTAAAGCAAAAACATTGTTGGAAGCTAGCAGAAAAAAGGTAGAGGAATAGGATAGGCAGCATATACAGTCTTCAAGGGATGGCAGACCCCTAGCAAATGCAATCAGTTACATCAGCATCAGGGGCCTTATAGCTCTTGTTGATCCAGGACCGGTTCATTTTGATAAAAGTCAGCTGGTCAACAGAATCTGTGGACAGATTCACTCTTTTGTCCGTCACAAAACCTCCAACAGCACTGAACATTCGTTCGGAAAGCAGTCCAGTAGCTCCATTGCATATTGAGCAAGTTCTGGCCAGTGGTCCATCCTCAAGACCCAGTAAGCCAGTGGATGTGCAGCTGGAAAGGTCTCCAAGTCTGCTCTTGTGCCTAGATAATCATTCACCATATGATGGAGACACTGGCGATGGTTGCTTAAACCTAACAGCCCTGGGTGCTGCTGAGGACAAAAGAAATGTTTAAAGGAATCGGTCAGCCGGCCGCCTTCTCCACCACTCCTCCTTTGGGTGAACGATGCCTCAGAAACACGTCCAGAGAATGTTGACCTCCCAGTGTCTGGAAAGGCGGTACACAATTTTTTTTCAAGGCCTTCTCAAGATGTTTCATCCTCTGCTCCCTCTGAGAAGGGAGGATGAGCTCTGCATCTTTACCCTTGTAACATGGATCAAGAAGGGTTGCCAACCAGTAATTATCCCTCTCCTTGATAGCACAAATCCTCAGGTCCTTTTGCAGGCTTTGCAAAATCAGGGAGCCCATGCAATGTAAGTTGGAGGAGGCATGAGCTTCTGAGTCCTCTGGGTCACTAAGGATGACATTGTCAGCAGGAGCAACCTCTCCCCAACCAAGTACAACTACTGTGGTTTATGGGGAATCACAACCATCCCTTAATGACTGCTATTTGCTATCCTCTTCCTCTACATCCATGCTGCCAAAATCCTCATCCTCCTCCTCTTCCTTTTGTGTGTTTTGTGGTCCTGCAGGAATGATATATGCATAAAGAAATGTGAGGAAAGGAAGTCCTCCTCTTCCTCCCACTGTTCTGCCTCAAGTGCCCTGTCCATGATTCCATGCAATGTGTGCTCCAGCAGGTAGACTAGTGGGATAGTGTCACTGATGCACTGACTCACCATCCGAATGGCCTCCTCAAATGGTGACAGGACTATGCATTGCATGCATCCTTAATCAAAAGCCACTGGCATGGGGAAAAAAAGCCAAGCTCCCCTGACCCTGTCCTTGTGCCATATTCACACAGGTACTGATTGATGGCCCTCTGCTGCATGTGCAGCGGCTGCAGCATTGCCAACATTGAGTTCCACCTGGTGGGCATGTCACAAATGAGGCGGTTGGTGGGCAGGTTGAATTCCCACTGAATGTCAGATAAGCGAGCACTGGCATTGAACTAATGGCGGAAATGGTCAGAGACTTACCTGGCCTGCCTCAGGAGTTCTTGGAAGCCCAGGTATCTGCTCAAGAAATGCTGCACCACCAGATTCAGAACCTGTACCAAGCACGGAACATGTGTCAAGTGTCCCTGTCGAAGGGCAGAGAGAAGGTTGGTGCCATTATCGCATACAACCATTCCTGGCTCAAGCTGTCGTGGCATCAACCATCTCTGAGCCTGCCCTTGCAGAGCTGACAAAATCTCTGCACCAGTGTGACTCCTATCCCCTAGGCAGACCAACTAAAGCACAGCATGGCATCTTTTAGCCTGACTGTTTGCGTAGCCCCTTGAACGCTTAGGGAGCACTGCTGCTGCAGAGGAGAATTGAGCAGAAGAGGACATGGAGGAAGAGGAGGAGGTGGTGGAGTAGCCAGATGTGGCAGAACCAGCTCCAGCTTTTTGGAGGCTTGGTGGCAAAACAAGCTCCAGCACTGAACCCTGTCCTGTCCTTCCCAGCTGCCAGCAGAGTTACCCAGTGTGCAGTGAAAGAAATGTAACGTCCCTGTCCATGCCTGCTGGAAGAAGAGTCAGCAGTTATATGCACCTTCCTGCTGACCGCTTTGTCCAACGAGGCCAAAACACTACCTTCCACATGACGGTAGAGAGCCGGAATGGCCTTACGCGAAAAGTAATGCCTTTTTGGGACCTGCCACTGTGGTGCAGCACATTCCACAAATTTGTGAAAGGGAGCCGAGTCTACCAGCTGAAAAGGCAGAAACTGTAATGCTAGCAATTTGGCCAAGCTAGTATTAAGACGCTGAGCATGTGGATGGCTGGGCCAGTATTTCTACGGTTCAGCAACTGGGGTAGTGAACTTTGCCTGCTGCTAAGATCAAGCAGTGGTGTACTGCTAGCAGATTGGGTGCAAGCCTCTGTGCCTCTCATTGCTATCCCATCATCCCTCTCAATGCTGGTATTTGAGAAGGCATGAGGTATAGTAGGGTTAGAGATCGCAGATGAGGAGCAAGGTGATGTATGCTTGTTTTGATCTGGTGCCCTTTTTCAGGTCAGGTGTTGTTGCCAACGGACTTCATGGCAGGTCGTCATATGCCTTGTCAAGCATGTGATGTCCAAGTGGCTTTAGACAGATGCTGCAAACAGCAACGCTGTGGTCTACTGCACAGGTGCTGAAAAAAGCCCATACTAATGAACTTTTTGGAGTCCGCGGGGATTTTGCAGCACCTGCGGAGCTCTGTGCTGTGATGCAATAGGTTGGCTACTGCTATGGCGGCCCATGGAGCACATCCTGCCCCGTTGGAGTTGTGCGTCCTCCTCATCCTCCCCCTCCTCCTCTATCCTGTCAGGCACCCAAGTACAGTCAGTGATCTTATCATCCCCTCCCTCCTCGTCACTGGAGCAAACTTGGCAATATGCTTCAGCTGTGGCAACATGATTGCTGGTCTCTTGTCCATAATTTTCACCCCCTCTCGCTAGGCTCACGTTATTCCCTTCATCAACCTGGGAAACAACATCACAGCTTTCAAGTTGCTGCTCATCCTCCAGGAGCATGTCACTGACACTATGATCGAATAGTTCAGGTGACTCCTCCGTGCATGATGGTGGGGCGACTGAAGGAGTAGCTGGGGAGAAGGAGCCTGTGGAACGGGCCGCCTTGGCAGCTGTGGTGGAAGGCAAACTACTGTGAGCATGGGTGTCAGAGGAAGAAGAGGATGAGGACAGCTTATTGATCCACTCCACCGACTCTTCCACATGTTGTGGCTGAATAGCACGGGCAGCCCCGGAAACAAAGGACGGGCGTGCCCCACCTGCAGAGGATGCACTATGTCGACTGTGACCACCACTTTTCACAATGGACACAGAGGCTGCTTGCCCTCTTTCCGTGGCCTGTGAGCATCGACCTCTCCTTTTCGGCCTTTCGGACATGATGTTGATACAGATCAATATAGGGTATACGCAACTGACCAATAGCTACTCAATGACCTGATATGATGTAATTGATAGCCCTATAGATGAGCTGTGGTGGTTATAGATGTACGCAAGTGGAGATATTTACAGTATCTATAGGTAAGTCTTTTTATGTGTACTCCGAATTTAAGTCACAGGCACATTTTGTGCAATTAATAAAAAATGGTTGAGACAAACTTTTTCTCCACTGGAGATTAAAAAATGTAATTTTCTAAGCTGTGGCAAAGGCATAATTTGAGATAAAATGTTTCTCAGCCACTTTGGGGTTGATTTGCTAAAACTGGAGAGTGCAAAATCGGATGCAGCTGTGCATGGTAGCCAATCAGCTCCTAACTTCAGCTTGTTCAATTAGACTTTGACAAAAAACCTGGAAGCGGATTGGTTTCTATGCGGAACTGCACCAGATTTTGTACTCTCAATTTTTAGTAAATCAACCCTTTTGTATTAATTCCCCACACTGTGTTTGACATGTTCCTATAGCAGATCTTGGAGATATCAACGTTTCCAGGAAGATATACCGTTTTGTGTGTTTCAACAATTTTAATTGTTGTTCGGCTGCTGTTTTATTTTTTGTCTTTCAGCTACAATAAAAAATGATGGAGAGTTGGGGTTTAGTGCCCAATAAAAGTGTTTAAGGACACACTCACTAAAATATTTTAGGAGATATTTTCATTAAAATAAATTCACTGTAATCCTGATTTTTATCAAAAATATGGCTGGTGTGGGTCCTGTTGGCAAAGCAGTCTAGTATGTGCTTTAAAAAAAAAAAAACTGTGTGTATGCTACCTAAAATATTTTAGGGGCTTTTTTCTGCAAATTGATTACACGATGTAGCACCCTCTTAGGTAGGTGCTAGGAAAACTATAAGGGAGACCCTGTCTGCTTATCTGGGGGGCCTGATTTTCCAGCTAGGCTGTCATGTTTTTCCAGGGGTGCCTGTTGAGCTCGGGGAGTCTCCCCACTGTGTCCAATGAGGGCTCTCATTGGACAGTGGAGGAAACATGGCCAATAGCACACCAGGGCTGGTATCTATCCCAGAGGGCAGAATTTGCTGCAGTGCATCCTGGGTGGGGATATAAGTCTGAGGGGAGCACATGACAGGGCATCTTTGGCGGGAAGCAGAGTCCCAGGAGGAGGGTGACGACTGTCTCTCCTCCTGTCAGCATCAGGAAAGGTGTTTTTGGCGGTCAGCCTAGAGGACAGAAGGTTGATCTGAGCTGCAGAGCTGTGTGCTGTGGACCGAGTGGAGCTGCTGGGGCAAAAGTTTCCAGGAAAGCAGTGTCGTGAGTACACTGCCCACGGGTCTGCCTAGGATGGGGGACCACTCCAGAAGGTCAGAGGGATCCAGGAGCCAGCTAACCAGGAGGAGGCTTAGAAAAGGGGTGCCAGAGTCTAAGCCCTGAAGAGAAGTGTGTGTAAAGAGGGCGCCGATGTGGGCCCTGAAGTGTTAAGCGTTGCAGCAGTATTGCAAGTAGCTACCTCACAGGAAAGTGAGCTTCTACAAGGACTTTGTGCCACAAGAAAGTGACAGCATTCATTAGCGCCAACCGGCATTGACCGTCATTCAGCCAGCGTCAAGTCAGCGTCAGCAGACATTTTTTCAGTTGTCCCTCTAATATTGTGCATAGTTGAGCCAGAAGAGCATCCCTTCTCCCATCCAAGTTCTCAATAAACCTAAAAACCCAAAGATACTGGACTGATTCTTGTCTCAGTGCTCACACTTGGAGAATATGCCTTACTGTGCTGTTGTTACTAGCGGTAACCCTGGGGGACCCATATCCAGCAAAACGACTGGGAATCCTGCTACAACTCTTATGTTGATTTCTTGATTTGAAAATGGTTGATGGAGGTGCTGTTCAAATGGGGCCTAGTGAATTGAGATCAGGCTCAAGGACTTCCTTGAGCCTGATCTCAATTCAGTGTTGTGCCCGTCAGTAGCAGCTCTTCTCCCCAATCTCTCTTCTCACAGGAGACTCTGCAGCAGTGGGGGCCACTGTGCTACATTGTATCTCTTGTTACAAAAAAGTATGTATTTCTAATGCTCTTCGGATCCTTTTATGGTCATAATGCAGTATTACTGCCAAAAATAAAACAACATTCCGAAGTTAAAATGACCTAAAAACCTTTTTTTTTTTTTACAATTCCCATACAATGAATGTACATGCAGATACATGCAAATTCACTGGATGAATGGCTATGCAATTTTATTTATAACTAGATTCTACAGTGTGCATGTACTGAACAATTGTTCTGTTTTTCAGAAATTTTAATTTAAAACCTGCCTGGTGTCTCCCTATTGACCTGGGGTTTACTATACAGTGGGGATCGAAGGTTTGGCACCCCAGGTAAAAATTTGTATTAACCACTTAAGCCCCGGAAGATTTTACCCCCTTCCTGACCAGGGCCTATTTTGCGATTCGGCACTGTGTGAATTTAACGGACAATTGCGTGGTCGTGCGACGCTGTACCTAAACGAATTTGGCGTCCTTTTTTCCCCACAAACAGAGCTTTCTTTTGGTGGTATTTGATCACCTGTGCAATTTTTTTATCATGCGCTATAAACAAAAAAAGAGCGTCAATTTTGCAAAAATAACAATATTTTTCACATTTTTTTATATGAAATTCCCCCAAAAAAATGTAAAAATCAAAATGTTTTAACATTTTAGGCCAATTTGTTTTTTTACCATATGTTTGGTAAAAAAAATCACAAAAAGCGTATTTTGATTGGTTTGTGCAAAAGTTATTGCGTTTACTAACAAAGGGAAAGATTTTTGTCATTTTTGTTGTTTTTTTTAACGCGTAATGGCGGCGATCTGCGATTTTTTTTGCGGGACTGCCACATTGGGGCAGACAGACCGGACCCTTGACTGACATTTTTGACACTTTTGGGGTTACCAGTGACATTACTACAGTAATCAGTGCTATACATATGCACTGTTACTGTAAAAATGATACTGGCAGTGAAGGAGTTAACTGTATTGGAGAGGGAGGGGTTAAGTGTGTCTTAAGGGCGTGTTTCTAACTGTGATTGGCTGTGGCTTGATGTGTAAGAACAGTGATCAACGGTCCTACATAGTAGAACTGTTTGATCTCCATTCTTACACAGGGAGAACTGACAGGCGGCTTTGTTTACACTAGCCGCCTGCCTTTCTCCCGCTGTCACGGACGATCGTGAGTGCGCGGGGGGGGTCCGTGACCGAGCGGGAGCGCGCATCTGGCGGCGCACGCTCGCTCCCAAAACCCTTACAGGCTAGCGACGTACCCCTACGTCGCTCTGCCTGTGAGGGGCTGACTGCCGACGTAAATAGTCGTGCGGCAGTCGGCAAGTGGTTAATGTGCATAAAGAAGCCAAGGAAAGATAGAAAAATCTCCAAAAGGCATCAAATTACAGATTAGACATTCTTATAATATGTCAACAAAAGTTAGATTTTATTTCCATCACTGACACTTTCAAAATTACAGAAAACAAAAAAATGGCGTCTGCAAAGGTTTGGGCACCCTGCAGAATTTATAGCATGCACTGCCCCATTTGCAAGGCTGAGACCTGCCAGTGTCATGGATTGTTCTCAATCATCATCTGGGAAGACCAGGTGATGTCAATCTCAAAGGTTTTAAATGCCCAGAGACATCTGACCTTGCCCCAACAATTAGCACCATGGGATCTTCTAAGCAGTTGTCTAGAAAACTGAAACTGAAAATAGTTGACGCTCACAAAGCTGGAGAAGGCTATAAGAAGATAGCAAAGCATTTTCAGATGTCAATATCCTCTGTTCGGAATGTAATTAAGAAATGGCAGTCATCAGGAACAGTGGAAGTTAAAGCAAGATCTGGAAGACCAAGAAAAATATCAGACAGAACAGCTCACGGGATTGTGATAAAAACAATTCAAAACCCACGTTTGACTGCACGATCCCTCCAGAAAGATCTGGCAGACACTGGAGTTGTGGTACACTATTCCACTATAAAGAGATACTTGTATAAATATGGTCTTCATGGAAGAGTCATTAGAAGAAAACCTCTTCTACGTCCTCACCACAAAAATCAGCGTTTGAACGTTGCAAATGAACATATAGACAAGCCTTATGCATTTTGGAAATAAGTTCTGTGTACCGATGAGGTTAAAATTTAACTTTTTGGCCGGAATGAGCAAAGGTACGTTTGGAGAAGAAGGGGCACAGAATTTAATGAAAAGAACCTCTGTCCAACTGTTAAGCATGGGGGTGGATCAATCATGCTTTGGGGTTGCACTGCAGCCAGTGGCACTGGGAACATCTCACGAGTAGAAGGAAAAATGGATTCAATACAATTTCAGCAAATTTTGGATAGTAACTTGATGCCATCTGTGAAAAAGCTGAAGTTAAAGAGAGGATGGCTTCTACAAATGGATAATGATCCTAAACACACCTCCAAATCCACGGGGGATTACATAAAGATGCGTTTTGAAGGTTTTGCCATGGCCTTCAAAATCTCCTGACCTCAACATAATTGAAAATCTATGGATAGACCTTAAAAGAGCAGTGCGTGACAGACAAAGATACCTAAAACAAGAATTAAAAGACTCTTGGCTGGCTGCAAAAAGCATTTACAAGCTGTGATACATGCCAAAGGGGGCAGTACAAGATATTAACTCTGCAGGGTGCCCAAACTTTTGCAGACGCTATTTTGTTGTTTTCTGTTATTTTGAAAGTGTAAATGAAATAAAATCTAACTTTTGTTGACATATTATAAGAATGTCTAATCTGTAATTTGAAGCCTTTTGGAGATTTTTCCATCCTTTATTGGCTTCTTTATGCACATTAATACAAATTTTTACCTGGGGTGCCCAAACTTTCGATCCCCACTGTAGCTTCTTACCTGGTATACATTGAATCTTTGCAATATATCTTGATTTCTATCTTTGAAATGAATCACTCTAATTTTAATTTGTTACGTATGAATGAACCTGGTTTCTCACTCAGAAATGATATCCTTGTAAAAATGCTTACATACTGTGAAGCTGCTCTGTACAATATTTCTGGCTGTTGACTTTAAAAAATTACTTTTCATATACAACGTCTAGTTTTTTTATGTATATAATGTTGTGAAACATTTCATTTGTATGTTCAAATAATATCTTTATGTTAATTAGACTGCATCAGGCTGTGTCTCAGCAACATACCTTTAAAGAGTAGAAACTAGCGGCCAGAACGTCAGGTTTAGCACAGTTCTTAGTAAAAGAGAAATCAAGTAGTCAAGATCACAAGGCAAAAAGTCAGTGTTAGGCCCCTTTCACACAACAAGTTGTCATCCGTTTTTCGTCAGTTGTTATCCGTTTTTCATCAGTTGTTATCCGTCTTTCATCCGTTGTCATCCGTTTTTACATAGAGATGCATTGATGTCCGTTTTTCATCCGTCAACGGATGGATGAAAAACGGACAAACGGACAGGCATGTGTGAAAGGGGCCTTAGTGTCAAAAGGCATGGTCAGTTGGAAGAGAATCAGTGTTGAGGTCACAAGCTGGGTTGGTGCAGATAGCAGAGAATCATTCTTGGGGTCACAAACAAAGGTCATTAGCAAGTAGAAATAGACGTATCACAGAGCAACAAGAAGGAATATGTGAGACTCACTCACAACTGGAGTGGCACAACAGACATGTCATTTTCCAGTCTGCAGGAGACCAGAGTTCAAGGCGCAACAGACTGAGCGCCTGACATGCAAGGTTCTGACAGTCTGTTCAAAAGCTGCCTTAATTTTTCCAGCACCTCACTACATCCCTTGAACCCCCCCCCCCCCCCCCCCGCAATATTGTAAAAAAAATATCACAAACTCTCACTCCAGGTTTTTAAAACACAGCTTGCTCTTGCTAGTCAAAAAATTACAGCAGGACAGGCTGGTACCTAAGGTGCGCGTAGGTCCACTTAACTGGCAGTCCATCATGGACACTAGTATTGTGTAGAGAAAAAGGCAGCCACGCTCCAACTTGAAGGTACAAAATATAAAATCCGTTTATTTGAATCCAAAAGATAAAATCAATCCAAGATACAGTCCATAGTACAGTCAGAGACAAGGGATGAAAGCATAGCAGTTGACGTGTTTCACGGATAAACGTCCGCTTAGTCGTAACCATGGACACTAGTAGTTAATGAATGAAATGGAACTTCCCCTTGGGTTATTAACCACATGCCAACCGCCCGCCGCATATATACTGCGGCAGGCAGGCTCGGCTGCGTGAATCGCCGTACCTGTACGGCAGGTCACGGGAGCACTCCTGAGGGCGAGTGCGCCACAGGCAGGGCATGCCCACCCCCACTAGGCAGCGGGGATGCCGATCTACAGGACCGGCAGCACCAGTTGCCGCTGGGCAACTGTGACCGCTCCCCTCTGAGTGAGAAGGATAGTCAGCTGTTGTAAACACAGCAGATCGTTTTTCTCTCTGAAATGATCACAGAGTGCCTGTGATCCTCCTATATAGGATCACAGGTTTCTGTGTTCATTTCACAAATCCCTCCCCCCATACAATTAGAAAACACTCCCCTAGGCTCACACTTAACCTTTTGATCACCCATAGATTAACCCCTTCCCTGCCAGTGTCATTATTACTGTAACAGTGCATATTTTTAGCACTGATTACTGTAGTAATGTTACTGTTCCCCCCAAAAGTGTCAAAAATGTTAGTTGGGGTCCAATCAATGTCGCAGTCCCGCTAAAAATTGCAGATTGCTGCCATTACTAGTAAAAAAAAATTCAAATTAAAAATGACCTAAATCTTTCCCGTAGTTTGTAGACACAATAACTTTTGTACAAACCAATCAAATTGCGCTTATTGGGATTTTTTTAAACAAAAATATGTAGCAGGATACAAATTGGCCTAAAAGAATGAAAAAAATTGAGAATGTTATATAGTAGAAAGTGAAAAATATTGTTTTTTTTTTTTCAGAATTATCGCTATTTTTTTTTTTTGTTTATAGCGCAAAAAATAAAAATTGCACAGGTAATCAATTACCACCATAAGAAAGCGCTGTTTGTGGGAAAAAAAGGATATCAACTTTATTTAGGTACAGCTTTGCATGACCGCGCAATTGTCCATTAAATTTGCACAGTGCTGAATCGCAAAAAATGGCCTTGTCATTAGGGGGCAAATCCTTACGGTCCAGAAGTGGTTAAAATGCAGCTTCACAGTCACAAATTTAACTCACTGTGTTGAAAGCCTCTCTAACATGGCTTGTACAGCAGGAAAGGCTAGTAACTCAAGCACATGTAAGGCCACCTCCCACCAGTGGTCTAGCCTGGACACCCAAAAGGTAATGAATGCAATCACATGTAAATACTTTATTTACATTTTACATTAAAGTTACATTTACATTTAACATTTTTCTTATATAATGAATAGTGACAGTTAAACTAAACATTTATAAAATTGATCATAACTTGCCGTTTTGTAAGCATACGCTTCAATGTGGAGCACACACTACATGGAATGGGAAGGTGCTAAACAAACTCTTCTCTTCACCTTCAGGTCCTGGACTGAACCTATCCTTTAGTGCCCCTTCATGTCATTGTTCTATTTGTGAACATTCTTCTGGTTCTTGGTACTTTTTAGACTCCTATGTTGATATGTGAATATACTACATCCCTCTATGGGAGTTGATTTAACCACTTAAAGCGTAACTCCACTTTTGTTGAGAAAAAAAACATTCCCCCCTGGGTGATCTATGTACATTACAAGGATTATAACAACTTTTGTTGCAGATTCCTACCTTTTTCTATTCTGAAGAAATCCCTGTTTGTTTCTCTGTGCCTCTGTGCTGAGTGGGACTAATGGGAGTGGTTTTATAATTATCTGTCAGCTGTGGCAGCTGCAGAGCACTAATGAGGAAATCTGCTGGGTCTGCATCCCTTTAGACATGTTCCTATAGGGGGTATCTCACCAAAAATAAAATTTTTGTTGCAGGAGATGCCTGAAATCTGACTTGTATCTTAGGCAAACTTCTAGGAAAATTGGTTAGCCAATCACACAAGTGGGAAATTATGTTTCTAAGTCGTGTTCAGTTCATATTCAGTGTACAGAACAACTCCAGGTAGCCATATTGCATTGCATTTTCAGAAAATTACAGCGCTGCAGATTGAAAAGGAAAGGTAATTTATAATAACATTCAATTACAATATGATTTGTGTGGCAATTGTATACGCTATATTATTTTTTCTTTTATCTGTTTTTTTTTTTTTTTTTCCCCACGAAAGTGGAGTTCCCCTTTCCCATCCTGCCCAGGCCAATTTTTAGCTTTCAGCTGAAAAAAAAGCTTTTCCTAGTTTGACTGTATGGCGGGAGGTGAGCGGCGACTACAGTCTGTGTTAGCCCTGCCTGGACTACGGTTACTGCCTACCTCCTGCTGTGCAGCCTGGTCATCAACAGGCCTTAGAATGGTAGTGGTCCATGGCCCAAGGGTTGGGGATTGGGGACCCCTGCATTAGCCATTTCTTGTTAGGAAATGCAGCGCTTGTCCCTGGTCCACGACACAAATGCCGGATGTGCCCTATGGCCAGTCTAGGCCTGGCTGTGGCTGTTGGTCCCACCAGTCAATTCAAGCCTGTTTCCACTGGCTAAAAAAAATCAGGTGTCGCATGCACTACTTAAAAAAAAAAAAACCTAGTTATAATAATAAATCAGATTACTGCTCCTGTTGTATTGAAGCCTAGAAATAATGTAAAAAAGTTTAATACACATGCAAATAATATAACAATGTTTTTATATACTGTATATATATGCTGCATGGTAAGTGACTATTAGCTCACACTTGGCTTAGCAGCTAAGTAGCTAACCTTTTCCAAAGCATTCGAGTTGGGCAAATTTAATAAATAGTTACTTCAGTTTCCATTAGCCTTTCTTTTAAAAATGCAATTGTCAAAAATCCCATTATTATGACTTAGACCTATAGATTATAATGTGGTGTCCTGTCAAGTGACTGTGCAGTTATTTTGCAGTGTTTCTGATACTGATTGGCATATCTTTAAGCCCTGCAGTATTTATCAAGATGTTCATATATTTGTGGTCAAGGACAATCACTTGATCATCTTACTTTACCTTGTTCATCTCAGTCAAAGGGGATAAATCAACTGACTTCTAAATGACTTTCATCAATACATACCTTTTATCTCTGTGGCCACCTGGTGTAAATAAGTCTTCGGCATCTGTCAGTGGCTAGCAAAGCCATTTACTTATGCAAGAAAAACACTCACACAGTAGTGTTATTAAGAAAGAGAAATGCTGATCGATTGCCTGATTCTCTGTAATTAGGATGAGCATTGAGGTCATTTCTTAGACCTTGAAAACTATGGACAAGTTTACAAGAAGTAAAGGCATTTCCAGGCAGCTATATTTTATTTTTCAACCTATATTGTATGCAGTGTGCTTTTGCACTTACTATTTTTACAGGACAGAAGACAGTAGGTCATCTGCTTTAACATTAATAAAAAAAAGTTATTACTTCCCACAGATGCAGCCCTGCAGTCCCAGTCTGGTATTCAAGACTCCATATTTCCTTTGATACAAGGCTCTGTTCTGGTGTAAGACCCATTCACACGTGTGATTTTAATCATTTACAATCTTTCTTAGAGCAGATATTTAGTAGTTAATTTACTAAATAGGTATAGGCTATTCACTTAGCAAAATGACGCTGTCCTGACTTAATCATCCAATCATAGGAAAGCAAAGGCCATGGTTTTTAAATTCTCCTTACACATAACTGGACATTCTTTACAAAGTGAATTTTCTCCTCATTCACTAAGCAAAGTGAAATTTCTCTAAATGAAAATTCATTGAACATCCACTAATCCTAATTCACTGAACATACGCTAATTCTTTAGTACATCTACCCCTTAGACGCCATGGATTAGTGAACTCACTGTTTTTGTTGAGCTTATCCTAATTTATTTGGACACTCTCAATTTACTAATGTTTCTGTAATGGTACTCACCGTTACTGGACACTTAGAAAATGGTTTGGATAACTTAAAATGGGAAAGTAGCATTTATCAACAATATCTCTCAAGAAAAATGAAGATTTAATCCCACTTTACACTGTGAGACCTATAGCCTGTTGCCATGAAGTCTGTGACTCCTAAATAATCAAAGCAATGCTTAGATGTGTATTCCATGTACTTCAATGTAGGAGATGGACAGACTGTCACTGGCAGGCTCTCCCTATTGTCTGTCTATTGAGGTGTGATGTGGATTGTGTTAAGTCTTTCTGTTCCATTGTTAAATGTTAATGACCTCACATTGTTTCTGCCCAGATGGATAGATAATTAGTTCAGGTTAATTCTATTTCTGTATTTTCATCTGCATATGATAATGTAATCAGGCAACCCCTGACCTGTGTGTGGTAATCTGATCAGGAGGGGTGGGGGTGTCCATGCTGTATATAAATTCTGTGTGACTGTTCAATAAACTGAGATTCCAGTACAAGCTAAGTTGTCGGTTAGCTTTGTATGGAGCGACTGGGAAAATCTGATATCTATGTTCACGACTGGGAGGAAGCCGTATACTGACGGAAGTCCACAAGCATAGTGTGGGTTGCCGTTCCGTTACAGTTTCTATTAGTTATTATTTCTATTTCTATTTTACTATTATTAGTATTATTTCTGATTAGATCCAATATTTTCAACACAGGAAATACAATCTACTCACATCATCTGTTTATAAAAAAATGTTTAGGAACTTTCAGTTTTACTACTATTCCTAAGTGGAATCTGTATTTTTAATATTGCAGTTAGGATCTAATCATGTCATTTACTTATGTGACCCAAAGTTAATATTACACACTTTGCACATTGTGAGGTGCTATGCTTACCTTAGGGAACCACAGTACTGATTAGGATTCCAATAACTTCACAGATCCATTAAGCAAAGAATACCTTTTTCACATGATAGTGAATATGTATTCCTGGATTGCCTTCAATATATTTTCCCTATCATCTGCCCGCTTGGGAAGAGTTCTACCTGGTTGCTATAGCATTTATTTTTTCAGACATCTGGTGTATTTCTTCTGATAGTTATACCATAATTCCTGAGGGAGCGTAACCACTTCCAGACCGCCCACCATATATATACAGCAGCAGGGCGTCCAAGCTGCACAAAATCATGTACATGTACGGGATGTCATACAGGGGTTTTCGGGGGCAGGCATGCACTGCCGGAGCACCACTCCTGCTGTGATTGGACACATCAGGAGCCAATCAGCGGGTACGGCGGCCACGATGGCTGCCGGGACCCGCCAATTATTCAGCGGGATGACAGAACGGCGGTTCTGTCAGGGAAGAAATGAGAGATCTTGGGTTTCAGCTAAGCTGAAACATGAATCTCTCTTTTCCTCTAGTACATCAAGTCCCCCTACAGTTAGAAAGCACTCCCTAGAAGCACAATTAGCCCCTTGATCACCGCTAGTGTTAACCCCTTCTCTGCCAGTGTCATCTATACAGTAAAAGTGCATTTTTTTTAGCACTGATCACTGCATTGGTTTCACTGATCCCCAAAAAGTGTCACTTAATGTCAGATTTGTCCGCCGCTATGTCGCAGTCCTGCTAAAAATTGCTGATCGCTGCCATTGCTAGTACAATTAATAAAAAAAAAATAAAAAGTCCATAAATGTATCCCATAGTTTGTAGACACTATAACTTTTGCGCAAACCAATCAATATGCACTTATTAGAATTTTTTTTTACCAAAAATATGTAGCAGAATACATATTGGCCTAAATTGATGAAAAATTTAGATTTTTTACATTTTTTTATTGGGAATATTTTATAGCAGGTAGTAAAAAATATTGTTTTGTTTTTTTTTTTTCAAATTTGTGGTTCTTTTTTATAAAAACCGCAGAGGTGATTAAATACCACCAAAAGAAAGCTCTATTTGTGAAAAAAAAACATAAATTTTATTTGGGTATAGCGTTGCACGATCGTGCAATTTTCAGTTAAAGCAATGCAGTGCTGTATCGCAAAAAAAATGACTTGGTCATTATGGGGGGTAAAACCTTCCAGGGCTGAAGTGGTTAAAGTGGATGTAAACCCTCACATATACCCAGTGAAGTGAACAGCCTCAGATGAAAAACAGAGATGAAACAAATCCTTCTACATACGTTTAACTTGTATATGAGCTGTCTTCAGCTTTCAATACTGTTTAAAAAGGGCATGTCCTGTAAGAATTTTCTCTTCCTGATTCACCTGTGGGTGTGAATTCTTGCCATACACTGTGAGGCAGCTGATTGAAGGAAAGGCACACACCCCCTCTCCAAATAGGCAGAAAAAGGAAGAAACATGAAGAGCTGTGCTGTAAATAGACCAGCTGTCTGCTAATCTATTTCTATGCCTCCACCCGTACACAAAATTCAGCCTGGTTTTATCTCATTTGACAGAGAACTTGTCAGAAGTTATCATGCTGATAACAGAAGAACCGGGCAGCAGAAAGACACAGGACGTACGGCTTTGACAAGGGCTAAGTAAACACTACAGACATATGTGCCCAGGTCATATTTCATAAATGGGGTTTATATCCACTTTAATTGTGTGAGATATGTGGAGAGTGTATTCCTTTTCCCACTGTATACTATGCTTAGAGAATGGCATAGTATATTTACTGTATTTCATAGGAAAATCTGAATAATTGGAAATAAATTACTTTTATCAGGGGACAGTGGTGACAACAGAACACCTGTACATGTGGACATGTATAGGATTATATCACAAGTACTGCAATTATTTTCATGCACTGTAGCTAGGGTCTTTTTTAATGTATATGTATGCTATTTCTAACCTGTATCAATAAAATATTTATTTGACATTTTATATTGATACGATCGCATTTACATCTTACAAATCCTGCCTATTTGTGATGTTGGTCTTTCATAAAATGTTTTTGATGTATTGCTTTGATGTTTAACCTCTTTACAACACACTGACACATACGTGTAGCTGCAGAAATGTGGGCTTTGACAACTACACGCTGCATATTTGTATTGCCACGTTGTCATTGTTTATGTGCTGAGAACATGCTCACTGACAACACAAAGACCAAACTGTGCAGACTGGCTACAGATTAGTAGCCGGTGGTGAGACTGGTTTGCAGTTATGTGACCACTGTGACAGTGCCCGTACATTGCCCGGTGGCAAGTAGTTAAAGCGGAGTTCCGGGCACAGAAGTCATTTTTCAATAAACATACCCCCGGGACAGTTAGGGCTAGCACATTCCACAATGGCTAGCCTCTGATCTGTCCCAGTTTGCACTTACCTTTTAGAAGAAATACTTACTTATAAAATTTCTTCCACAGCGTTTCCATCTCTCTTGTGGGCAGCTGAAGCCGGCGCGGTCCTCTTCTGTGTCTTCTTCAGCGTCTTCTTGTCCCAGAATGCGCCTGCACCGGCCCCTCTCGTCACTTCCGGTGCGGCGCCGCATTCCTCCACAGCTGTTTAGCAGGGGAATGCGGCGTCGCCCGGAAGTGACAAGCGGGGCCGGTGCCGTCGCATTGATTCCTGGTAGCGATGACGTTCAGCTCCCAGGAATCATCGCGAGACAGGAAGTGACGGGTGAGCCGCGGCGCTGAGGGAGGAAGTACTCTGAGGTGAGTATTTACGATCTTCAATTACAAGGTGAGTAAACAAAAAAAAAAAAAAAAACCTAACTATCCAATTCCTTTTCAGGTGATGTCTAACTAGCGGAGGGGCACAAAAAAATATATCGATTTTTTGCCCGGAACTCCGCTTTAAAGGGACAGTGAGGTGGGCGGAAGGGGTTAATGCTATCCCCTTATACCTTCTATTTTCTCAAAGTAGTACATACATTGTTGTTGAGAAAAACGTGGCTCTATTTTGACAATATTGTTTGCAAAAATATTTTATTTTCAATGAAGTAATAACCAATTTGCCCAGAGTTAGTTATAAAAAAGGAGTTTTACAGTAAATACAATGTATGTATATTTTTCTGTAATTTGTTTCACTGAAAATGACACTAAATGACGTTTCTAGAATAAAAAATGACCACGTTTTTTTTGCAAATGAAAAAAGGCAATTTTTTTTTCAATTTTGCACATTTTCTTGTTATGGGACCCTGAAAAAAGTAACAAAAAATATTAAAGATTGAAAAAAAAAAAGCGAGCAGAGGAATAATAGTTAAGGGGAGAAGAAAATTAAAGAGTTACTATTCTAAATAGTAAATAGGAATTTATTTTATTTAAAAAATATTATTTAAAGGTTTTATTTAAGTGATGTCATATGCAGATCAAGGGTCACCCCATTAATCTACATATGAATGAAACAATATATAATAATATTGTATTTTTTAAAAGACACTTAAAAACTATCCGCATTTGTCAGTTTGCACAGGAGAGGCTGCATTTTGCTGTTTAATACAAAGCAAAGTGTAGTGCTACCCTTTTAACATAAGATCACATAATTTGTGCCACTATTACATTAATCAACGTAAAATATCTATGTACAATACACAGTCTCTTATGTGCTCTTCAGTTTATCTTGAAAGCGCTCTTCATTACTTGTTTTAAGTGCACATTATTTTCACTTATTCATCTCCTGAGCTCACATCTTCTCACCTTATTTTACGACCCACGTGTACATGTAAGGTCATAGATAGCTTGTGTCCCATTAAATGAGATCTTTGTGTTCCAACTCCTTTCCAATGTTTCCACAATAAAAGGTCCCTGGTACCTTTAAATGCTCTGCCTCCTTTTCACTCCTGTCCTCATCCTCCTCCATTTCTCCGCAATAAGTTACACAATCACCAAAAAAAGAAAAGGCTATAAAGTGCTTTATCTTCCAAAATTATTTAATGGTGCCCACAATAAAACAAAAATCCACTCACATTCTATTTTTTATTAGAGCACCCCTTTAAACAGATCTATAATGTTTTCTCAAAATAGCATGTAACTTAGCATTGACACACAGTAAGGCATTATTTTAGGCAAGGCCTATATTACCAGGACGGCATCTGCTTTGGGGGATTGCTGACTGGGCAAACAAAGCTAGTGGCTTTTCTAGGTTGACAGGGAGGTTGCAGCAGATGCTCCATTGACTGAAGAAGAAGAAGCATACAGCAGTACCCCTACTCTGTCCCTCCTCAAGCAGGAATCTTTTCCTAAGCTCTCTATCTTTCCCTAACAAACAGGGATGTTGTCCTTATCCTTGCCGTTCGCCAAAAGGAACCCAAACCCCATCAGGGTCTTCTATTTAAAAGGGTTGCCCCACCTAAGATGACCACTCAAGGTCACCAAGTTTTGCAGCATCCAGTCAGACAGCTGCTCTTCCTGTGATGCCCAATCTGCAAAGGAACAATATTCCACTGAGCCTCTACTCCATCGCACAGTGGCAAAGCGCCACCTGAAAACTACACCTGTACACAGAATTTCAATATACTGGAGGAGGGAGTAACATTGGGAAATAAAACCCTTTGTCTGAGTAACAAAGGTTAGTATATCAAATAAAGGAGAAGGAACTAGTGAAACTAGTTCATTGGATGGTCACACCTTGGGAACAAAGCACATGACACAGCTCCAAATAATGGTAGAACACAGTGCACAAAAAATTGAATTGTTGCTGAAGCTGCAGGAAGGACGTAGGAATTATATATTATCCAATGTATTATACAATTTATTCTGAGTTTTGGAAATATTCATGTTCCATACATCATCTTTGTCACCTTTTTGCTTGCTGGAACTCTGAGCAAGTGGAACTTGACTAAGTGGACTTTATTGCTTTCACATAGGGGCTATAGGCATCCCAGGAAAGTCTCGCAGAGTTGGCCAAAGAATCTTTGCCAGAGGTTTCCTGCGAAGTGGTGGATCCTCAGGAGTCACAGGCAGCCTGTTGGAGTAGAGATCTACTGGGGTCTCGACCTCAAGCATGGGCTGGAACAGGAGCACCACGCACTAAGGACAGTGAGCCCGCGGGTGGAGGAGAGTCAGGCATCACCAACAGACTAAGGATAAGATCAGCCACAGACCACCAGGAAGCATTGATCCATCAACATCCTGAGGAGATGAAGGAATTCCTTTTCAGCCAGGGAGATCCGAGGTCCTTACTATTTGTGCATCTGGTAAGAGGCTGACTCTACCCCCCCCTTACTGGGTAGGTGTGGAAAATATCTGTCTTTTCCTCTCCTTGGCATGTGATTTCCCAACTGGATCCAGCTACCTATATGCCCTTTTGTATTGTTTCTCTGGTAAGAGGCTCACCTACACTGGTGTTTTGACATTCCTCACGTTCAGTTGTCATCTGATCATCACTGTGAATGACACTCATTTTATTTGCCTTTTCTACCACGGACACCTAGATTTGGACTTTCATTATTTGTTGTTTTTTTGCACTGTTTTCACCATTTTTGGTGTATTTTGTTCCGTGGTGCATTTTTGTGCCACGCATATCCCCACAGTGGTTTTTACATTTTGATTTCATCATATCACTCAAGCGTTGTATTTGTATACACCATGTTTGATGTTTCATTGTAGGAGATACCCATAGTTATTGGTCATTTTCTATATTTGTTTTAATTTGTGTTTAACTTTGTTTTAATACACACACACTTGTTTAGCGCACCTGATATATGGTATGTCTCAGCCACATCCACAGGCCCACTGATTGACCAGGCTATTAGATATCTATAACACAGAATCATATCGGAACACCTTGCTGGAACAAGTTCAAACAACATATGGCAAAGAAACTATATTCAACAATGCCATCCACAACTCCGCCCCCAGCTACATCACTAACCTGATCTCAAAATATCAACCAAGCCGCTCTCTTCAGTCCTTCCAAGACCTCCTGCTCTCTAGCTCCCTTGTCACCTCTTCCCATGCTTGCCTCCAGGATTTCTCCAGAGCTTCTCCCATTCTTTGGAACTCTCTACCCCAATCTGTCCGACTGTCCCCTAATCTATCCATCTTTAGACAATCCCTGAAAACCCTTCTCTTTAAAGAAGCCTATGCAGCTACTAACTAATACACTGTTTTACTTACTCCATCAGCTCATCCCCCACAGCTATTACCTTCTGTATCAATTGACCTTCCCTTTTAGATTGTAAGCTCTAACGAGCAGGGCCCTCTGATTCCTCTGATTCCTCTTGTTCCAAATTGTATTGTAACTGTAATGTCTGCCTTCATTTTGTTAAACGCTGCGCAAACTGTTGGTGCTATATAAATCCTGTATAATAATAATAATAATATAATAATATTCAGAGAACTAACCCTGTTTAGGTACAGTAAGGACCAGTTCACACCATAGAAATGATGTCCGGATGCGTTCCAGATGCTTTTCTGCATGAGTGATTTTGATGCGTTTATGATGCACTCCAGTGTGATTTTGGTGTGTTTTGGTGCATTCTTGATGCAGTCCAGTGCATCATTCCCCCCCTCTTTTTTTCTTAACCTTAAATAACAACATGTGTGTTCCAATGCATTTTGGTGTGTTCTGGTGCATTCCAGTGTGTTTATAATGCATTTTACAGCTTTCCAGTACAGTCCAGTGCAGGAAAAATGCAGCATATTCTACTTTTTTTATGGAACTGGAACACACTGGAACTGCAAGCACTGGTGTGAACTATGCCATTAGAAACCAAATAACCTGCTTTATATGCATTTTTGATGCAGAAAAAAATCACACTGGACTGCATGTGGTGTGAACTGGCCCTAGGGCTAAACTACAGCTCACTACTGACCACAGAATTCACAAAAATGTAAAAAAGGTGTTTGGTAAAAAAAGAATACATCTCTACATACATGCATGCATGCTACTTACGCCTCCAATTCTCATTTTATATATAAAGGTAAGATATCTGCAACAAATGAAAGTCCAAGATTGTGTTAGTTCTGCCCTCTTACATTCCTTTTTAGTTTTTTTAGTTTTAGTTTAAATATTAGTTAAAAAGACATAACACAAACCCACATTTACAACTTAATAGGTATTACAAAATAAATAAGTATAATAGAAGCATTGGCTTTACACAGTAATAATCCCTGCTCCCGCTGTGTCCCTTTTAGATAGACAGGTACTTTATATCCATTGGCAACATAACAATATTAAATACAAATGAGAGGTTTTTACACGACCTTAGATCATACACTTAACATGAATGACAGGGTATAATTTGATTATTTAAAGTATTTTTCACCAATTCAAAATACTTCAGCTCTTTCTTTCTGACAAAGTATCTTTCTGCCTTTTGTGTGTTGTGTGTGATGGCACAGCATTTAAAAGCACATTAGTCCTAATTAGCTTCTCTTCAGAGATTGAGAGCCTGCCAGAATCTCTTTAATTTTCTACGTGCGAAGATGTGATTTTTTTGTTTGGCATTTTTAATCCAAATTCAGCAAAATTTGATGCCCTAAAAGCCAAAGTGATAGATGGAGAACAATGCTAATTATAACAAACCAGAAGCTCTCATTCAATTTATTGTCAGTCACAGATGTAATTTGCTAGGGATTGTTTGTTATTTCATGGTCCAGCTCTTTGAAATTCAGCTTTCATTTTCAAGGGAAGAAACAGTCTGCATAAATGTGTCTACTCTTTCCTATCAATTTTAAATAGATGAGGTCATGCAATTTATTGTGAATATTTGCCATTGGAATTTTATTTATTAAAAATATATATTTTCTTTAGATACAAGCAACATGTATTTCCTGAATACAAGCTCAGCACAAAGCTGCACTTGTTAAGGAGAATTTGGGTAAATTCATACCTCTGTGTCTTGTTACATTGTGGGTGAAATGCATTACAAAAAAAACTATTTTAAATTCATATTTGCTGAGTTTTCCATTAAAACTTACCTTTCATATAGATGAATTGTAATGCATGTAAAGTGTGCCTAATACATGTGAATGTAACCTAAGTCTCCATGGCACTGTGCAATCTAGAGATCATTTTTATCCTGGAGAGGAGAACCTTGATAGTTATAAGAATGGTCAATCTTTGTGTACATTTTATTTACTGTATCGAGCTAGACAAAGCTTTGAAGGTACCTGGATTGGGAGGCAGATCAGACCACCATATTTTCCTTTTTTTCAATGGATATCTGCATGGATATACCTGCTTGCCCAAGCAGACGTAACTGTACATCCCAAGTGCTGCCATATCTCCTAATTATCGTAATATATGAAATTGAAGTTTTGTTTAAAAAATATACAACATGGTCTATATACTTTTTTCTTATCCTGGACTGGCTTGGATGTCTATATATACTGTATACATATATATGTAACAATCATCACTGAATCTGGCAGGAACTGGCCACTGTAATAGAAGTCAAAGCTCATGAATAAAGATATATTTTAGTATGCAAAATTCTCTGTCAAGATCAATGGAACAACTATCAGTCCTTCCGACCATGCCAGGGTGCTAGGGGTAACCCTGGACTCTGCACTGTCCTTTCAGGCTCACATCCAATCCCTGTCCACATCATGCCGCCTTAACCTCTGCAACATCGCTAGAATACGGCCCTTTTTAACCAATGACACCACCAAGCTTTTAATTCACGCCCTGGTTAACTCTCGCCTCGACTATTGCAACTCCCTCCTCATTGGATTACCCTTACATAGATTATCCCCCCTTCAATCCATAATGAATGCTGCTGCAAGACTTATCCACCTTAGCAACCGTTCAGTGTCTTCCACCCCGCTCTGCCAATCCCTTCACTGGCTTCCACTCACCCAACAAATAAAATTCAAAGTGCTAACAATAGTTTATAAAGCCATCCACATCTCTGCCCCCAGCTACATGACTAACCTGATCTCAAAATATCAACCAAGCCGCTCTTTTCGGTCCTCCCAAGACCTCCTGCTCTCTAACTCCCTTGTCACCTCTTCCCATGCTCGCCTCCAGGATTTCTCCAGAGCTTCTCCCATTCTTTGGAACTCTCTACCCCAATCTGTCCTACTGTCCCCCAATCTATCCATCTTTAGACGATCCCTGATAACCCTTCTCTTTAAAGAAGCCTACCCGGCTACTAACTAATAACACTGTTTCACTTGCTCCATCAGCCCATCCCCCACAGCTATTGCCTTTTGTATCAATTGACCCTCCCTTTTAGATTGTAAGCTCTAACGAGCAGGGCCCTCTGATTCCTTTTGTTCCAAATTGTATTGTAACTGTAAAGTCTGCCTTCATTTTGTTAAGTACTGCGCAAACTGTTGGCGCTATATACATCCTGTATAATAATAATAGTATATAAACCCCAGTGTATGCATTAAAAATTTAATACATTTTGAAAATAACATAGCATTGTCTTCTCAAATTGGGTTGCTTTCATTTTCTTTTCTATTTCAAATGTTGCATCCTATAACGAGAGATAATTACATTGGTTTGGTTGGTGACATGTGATGTAGACACATAACACTGGGAGGGAACACAGTCAGTAAGGTTGACACAGGGAGATACAATGCTATCAATCACCTTCTAGAGTCAGAAAAAGAAGTGAGTTCTGCAAACCATAGCACCTAAATCAGACAAGCATTTACACCAGTTTTGGTAACATTACCAAAATAGGTGACACATTTAGATAGTTCTTATTACCACCACTTTAAGACCTTTTAACTACAACAGCAAGATTCCTAAAGAATTACTGCCAGTTCACCAATTAGGAAAGTGATGGCAATTGAGATTCCCTAACACAAAACTGAATGTAAACAAAAGGGATAGGAATACTAGTAATGCCATTAGCCAAATATGGCAATCAGGGTCACAGTGGAGATGGACCTGATGGGGAGCTAGTGCCCACCACTGGATCACTTGTTGAGGAGCTTGATGTTGTTTCATAACAAGACGAGGTTGCGTCCCCCCACACACCTGTGGCCACTAGGGTATAATATAACTTTTATTAGGACTTCATTAAAATGTAAATCAAAGACTGTGTATATCTTTTTACTTGAAAATACTTGAAAATGATGATAGTAAATCAATATAATCTCAGCTTACAAAAAAGTGAATACAATTAACAGTCTGCAGTACCAGTGCTGGAGCTTGAAGTTTAACTGAGAGACTGGTTCCCCATCAGGTAGGTCCTCCTTACTGTTGATTGTACTCAGATGGCAATAAGTGGATTTGAAGGCTGCTATTGAATTGAAAAGCATCTATGGATCTACACACTGTCATACACTGTCAATCTACAACAAGGTAGACCTGATGAAGAACTAGTTTCTCAGTTCCCCATCAATCTCTGCCCAACCTTACCACAAAACTCCTTGGCCATGCCTGTTTCAGTGTGATGGCTACAGTGGACAGGGAAGGAGAGCACTGAGGTAGGAATGTCCTATTTGGACATTCCAACTTTAGTGCCGGCTCTGATGAGCACATGAATTGAGCCCAAGGACCATCATGTTGGGTGTGGTAACTCGATGGAATTCTAAAGAGTTACTAGGACACCCTAATTAATTTTCTACACTAACTAATGGTAGGGGCTGTTACATATGGAAAAAATGCCTTGACTTTTATGATTAGCTAATTTCTGTAGGAAATGGCTGATAGTACAAAAATATGGCCTTCTATATACAGTGCCTTGAAAAAGTATACATACCCCTTTAAATTTTCCACATTTTGTCATGTTACAACCAAAAACATAAATGTATTTTATTGGGATGTAGCACCCTCCTAGGTAGGTGCTAGGGAAAAGCATATATGTGGCCCTGTCTGCTTATCAGAGGGGGACCTGATCGATAAGTTAGGCTGTCACATGTTTCCAGGTGTGATCTGTTGAGTCTGAGGAGTCTCCCCACTGTATCCAATGAGGGATATTGTTGGGCAGTGGAGGAAACCTGGCCAATATGACACCAGGGCTTAAAGCTGTCTCAGTGGGTGGAGTTTGCCGCAATGCACCTTGGGATGAGATATAAGTCTGAGGGGAGCATGTGACAGGGGGTCTTTGGCGGCAAGCAGAGTCCAAGGAGGAGGGTGACGGCTATCTCTCCTCCTGTCAGAGCAAGTGAGGGTGTCCTGGGCGGTCGGCCTAGAGGACTGGAGGTTGAGCTGGGCTGCAGGAAGGATCCAGAGTACTGTAGACCGAGTGGAGCTGCTGGGCAGAAGTTTCCAGGAAAAACAGTGTTGTGAGTACTCAAAACTGCCCAGGGGTCTGCCTGAGAGAGGGGGGGCACTCCAGAAGGCCAGCTTACCAGTAGTTGTGCCTGAGAAAGGGGGTGCCAGTGTCTAAACCCTGAAGATTAGTGAGAGAAAAGAGGGTGCCGGTGAGGACCCTGAAGTCTTCAGCAGTGCAGCAGTGTATTCAAATAGCTACCTCAGCAGGAGTGCTTAGGGGAATCTTTAAAGAGGACTTCTTTAGTGAGAAAGCAGTCTCAAGTCAAGCCAGCATTGATAGGCCAGCGTCAAGTCATCGTCAAACAGCAGTATTCAAGTGTCTCCAACAAATTGTTCATAGTTTAGTTCCAGGAGTATCCCACTCATCCCTTCTCCTATTTAAGTTACAAAATAAATACAAAAACCCAAAGATACTCGACTGGTCATTGTCTCAGTGCTCACACTTGGGTAAACATGCTCAAATTACTTTTGTTTCACCTGGTGAACCCAGGGGCACCCATATCCAGCAAAACGGCTGGGAATTATGCTACAGGGATTTTATAGACCAACACAAAGTGGCACATAATTGTGAAGTTTAATGAAAATGATAAATATTTTTCAAAATGTTTTACAAATAAATATCTGAAAAGTGGGGTTTGCATTTGTATTCAGCCCCCTTTTACTCTGATGCCCTTAACAAAAATCTAGTGGAATCAATTGCCTCCAGATGTCACCTAATTTCTAAATAGTGTGGGGGACACAGCAAACATGTTGAAGAAGGTGCTCTGGCCATGTGAGACCAAAATTTAACTTTTTCGCCTAAAAGCAAAATGCTATGTGTGGCGGAAAACTAACAATGCACATCACCCTGAACACACCAATCCCACAGTGAAACATGGTGGTGGCAGCATCATGTTGTGGAGATGCTTTTCTTCAGCAGGGACAGGGGAGCTGGTCAGATTTGATGGGAAGATGGATGGAGCCAAATACAGGGAAATCTTAGAAGAAAACCTGTTAGTCTGCAAAAGACTTGAGACTGGGGCAGAGGTTCAGCTTCCAGCAGGACAACAACCCCAAACATACAGCCAGAGCTACAGTGGAATGCTTTAGATCAAAGCATATTCATGTGTTAGAATGGCCTAGTCAAAGTCCAGACCTAAATCCCATTGAGAATCTGTGGCAAGACTTGAAAATTGATGTTCACAGACACTCTCCATTCAATCTGACAGAGCCTGAGCTATTTTGCAAAGAATGGGCAGAAATTTTCTAGATGTGCAAAGCTGGTAGAGACCTACCTAAAAAGACTTGCAGCTGTAATTGCAGCAAGCGGTGGCTCTACAAAGTATTGACTCAGAGCAGTGTAAATGTCAACGACTAAAATATTTTCATCTACTAAATTAACACTATTGCTGTCAACTAAAATACGACTAAAACTAAAACAATTCACATGACTAAAATACGACTAAAACTAAAATGACATTAAACATAAAACATAAAAGTCTTTATCTAAAACCAGTGCTTTAAGTGGCCCAAAAGAGGTGCCGGTACTCTATTTTGCGGCGATCGCATGTAATTCGGAGCGCACTGCTCCTTCATTACATGCGATCTCATGTGCGGATGCGAGTTCAGCCATACACTTTGTATGGCTGAATTCGCACTGTATCCGCACCAAACTCGCACATGACCCTTTTTTTCAGCCGCATCAGGATCGGATTGCACAGTGGTTCACACTTGTGCGATCCGATCCTGTGCTAACTGCCAGATCAAACTGCGATATGCGATCAAACTGGGGGTGTCGTTAACATTTAATCGACACCCCCTGCGTATCGTATATGGCAGTGTGAACTGCCAGATGTGCGTTTGCGACTTAAGCCAGGTTGGTTTTGGGCCTGGTAACTCACCTGATGTGTTGTGCTGGTGGTGGTGGCTGGAAGGATGGCACGGCAGGGCACTGACTGTGGTGGCGCTGGCAGGCCAGGCAGGTGCTGTGGTAGCAGGTGGCAGGCGGCAGGCAGGAGCTGTGGTGGCAGGTGGCAGGCCAGGCAGGTGTTGTGGTAGCAGGTGGCAGGCGGCAGGCAGCTAGGGCAGTGGGGCACTGTGAGGTGTCCTTCAAGGAGCAGCAGCCAGGCTTTATCCTCCGAAGCGGAGTCGGCAGATGCAGGCAGGACTCAGGAGTCAGGAGTCTCAGTCAGGACACCACACCATGCTCTGCTGGAGGGGGTGAGGGATGGAGCACTGCCGCGTGCGCAGAGGAATAATTTCCTCCTCCGCTGTGAATGCTGGGGCGGCGGGCCGGGCGTATGACGTCACGGTCAGTGTTTGTGATACAGAGGGACACATCAGAGGCTCTGGTCAGCGGTTTCGGCATTGATGGATTATTGTTGTATCTGCAGAGCGGCGCCCCCCCCCCCCCTTTTCGTCAGTGGATCGGCCCTGCGTACCGGTACGCTAAAATTACATTCTGGGCGCAGGGAGAGGTGGCGGTCCTCTCTACAGCTTTCTGCAGAAGTGGTGGTACTGAGTACTGGGGCGTACCAGACCACTTAAAGCACTGTCTAAAACTAAATCGAAAACACAATTCCATCCAGAGCCCATAATAATAGAAAATTAAAGTTTAACCACTTTCAGACCGGAGGATTTGGCTGCTCAATGACCAGGCCCTATTATGCGATTCGGCATTGTGTGAATTTAACGGACAATTGCGTGTGTGTGTGACCCTGTACCCAAACACAATTTACGTCCTTTTTACCCCACAAATAGAGCTTTCTTTTGATGGTAATCAATCACCTGTGCAATTTTTATTTTTTGCGCTATAAACAAAAAAAGAGTGACAATTTTGAAAAAAAAAACAATATTTTTCACATTCTTTTATATGACATTCTCAAAAAAAAGTGCAAAAATCAAAATTTTTTAACATTTTAGGCCAATTTATTTTCTGCTACATATTTTTGGAAAAAAAATTAGCAATAAGCATATTTTGATTGGTTTGTGCAAAAGTTATTGCGTTTACTAACTACGGGAAAGATTTATGTAGTTTTAATTGTTTTTTTTTTTACAAGTAATGGTGGCGATCTGTGTTTTTTTGCGGGACTGCAACATTGCGGCGGACAGATCGGACCCCCAACTGACATTTTTGACTCTTTTGGTCTTTTGGGGGTACCAGTGACATTACTACAGTAATCAGTGCTAAAAATATACACTGTTACTGTAATAATGACACTGGCAGGGAAGGGGTTAACCCTATGGGTGATCAAGGGGTTAAATGTGACCCTAGGGGCATGATTATAACTGTGGGGGGGGCGTGGCTTGTGAAGTCATCACAGAGACATGTGATCCTATATAGCAGGATCCCATGACATCTGTGATAACTTCAGGGAGAAGTACGGACAGCTGTGTTTACATAAGCCGTCCGTCCTTCTCTGTCAGCGGCGGGAGATTACGAGTGGCCAGCGGTCATCGGAGCCGCCTGTCACACGCACTAGCTTCCCCGCTGACAAGCGGGAGGGAGCGCGCCACCAGCGGCACGCGATTGCCCCCTAGCTCCTCCCAGGCGAGTGCCGTACATGTACAGATTTTTGCCTGGGAGAGCCAGCCTGCCGCAGTTCATCTGGGGGCTAAAGCAGTTAAACATGTATTGCACTACCGAATACGCATAATTAAGGGGCATCTACTAAGCTGCTGAAAGAGAAGAAATTAAGAAGGCTTTTCTTATATTTTTTTCCTAATATTTAATGTTGGTAATATATTCAGGTAATATGTTCAATGACAGTACAGCCATTTTTTTTTTTTTTTTTTTGTATTTTAAAGTTGCACTTCTGTTTGTCAAAAAAAGCAATATTTTTGTTTGTTTATGAAACTTGGTTTATTTATTAAGACATTCTATATCACAATGGCTAAATCTGTGTCTGTAGTGCATGTTCAAACCTTAATACCATAGATAATAACATGTTATTAGATTTTTACTCCAGGAGTATATACTGTAACTAGTTTGAAAATTCTAGAGAAATGTTTAAAAAATGCATTACAATTTACCTAAACCCATTCAATTTGTAGTTGACTAAAATGTATGAGATTTTAGTCGACTAAAATATGACTAAAACTAAAACATTTCAGATAACTATAATACGAATAAAACTAAAATGGCATTTTAGTCAAAAGACTAAAATATGACTAAAATTAAAATGGCATTTTAGTCAAAAGACTATGACTAAAACTAAAAAGAAATTTGCTGCCAAAGTTAACGCTGACTCAGAGGGGCTAATTACAAAGGCATGCCACATTTTTCAGATATTTATTTGTAAAACATTTTGAAAACCATGAATCATTTTGCTTACACTCCATAATTATGTGCCACTTGATTTGGTGTTGGTATATCACATGAAATCCTAATAAAAATAAAATCCTAATAAAATACATTTATGTTTTTGGTTGTAACATGACAAAATATGGAAAAGTCTACGGGACCCGAACTTGAAAAATCATAGGTACCCATTTTGAAGGCTTATATGCAAGTTTAATGGACATAAAAAAGGGTGTGGGAGCCCGGCTACTGCCCTTGAGGACATGTACCAATACAACATTTTTTTTTTTAAAGATTGTTTTTAACGGAACAGTGATTTTAATGATGCTTAAAGAGAAACAATAAAAATGAAAAATTCCTTTAAATATAGTGCCTGAATGGCCTCCCTAGACTGCCTGTAAAGTGGCGCATCTGTACCATGTATAAAACCTGCTGTAGCAAAACTGATATTTAGAAAGAAAAAAAAAATGAAATTTAAATTGCCGGCAATACAATACCATTGCCGGCAATACAAAAAATGTAAAAAAAAACCAGTGTGGTGGCCCTCCCCACATACTACCCCCAAAGGGCCTGATATGCATTGGGATGGACCCCTATGCGGTTTTGGTCTAAACATTTTTCTATTGCGGGCAGGTGATGACTCATCCGTTGTTAAGGACATAATTTCCTGGCCTGCTCCACAGTGCGCAGTGGGTGTTCACCAAACGAGCTGTTGTTGCTTGGGAGGAACTTTTGCTTGGCCCAAACTGCTCACCCAACTCTATTTAGAGTATCTCACAAACGTGAGTACACTTCTCACATTTTTGCAAATATTTTATTATATTTTTCTTGTAACAACACTGAAGAAATTACACTTTGCTACAATGTAAAGTAGTGAGTGTACAGCTTGTAAAACATTGTAATCTTGCTGTCCCCTTAAATAACTCAACACACAGCCATTAATGTCTATACCGCTGGCAACAAAAGTGAGTACACCCCTAAGGGAAAATGTCCAAATAAAATGCCCAATTAGCCATTTTCCCTCCCTGGGGTCATGTGACTTGTTAGTGTTACAAGGTCTCAGGTGTGAATGGAGAGGTGTGTTAAATGTTGGTGCTATCACACTCACTCTCTCCTATTGGTCACTAGAATTTCAACATGGAACTCTCTGAGGATCTGAAAAAAATGATTGTTGCTCTATATAAAGATGGCCTAGGCTATAAGAATATTGCCAAGACCCTGAAACTGAGCTGCAGCAGGGTGGCCATGACCATACAGTGGTTTAACAGGACAGGTTCCACTCAGAACAGGCCTCACCATGGTCGACCAAAGCGGTTAAGTGCCCCTGCTCAGCGTCATATCCAGAGGTTGTCTTTGGGAAATAGACGTATGAGTGCTGCCAGCATTGCTGCAGAGGTTGAAGGGGTGGGGGGGTCAGCATGTCAGTGCTCAGACCATATGCCGCACACTGCATCAAATTGGTCTGCATGGCTGTCTTCCCAGACGGAGGCCTCTTCTAAAGAGGGTGCACAAGAAAGCCGCAAACAGTTTGTTGAAGACAAGCAGACTAAGGACAGGGATTATGGGAATCATGTCCTGTGGTCTGATGAGACCAAGATAAATGTATTTGGCTCAGATGGTGTCAAGCGTGTGTGGCGGCAACCAGGTGAGGAGTAAAAAGACAAGTGCGTCTTGCCTACAGTCAAGCATGGTGGTGGGAGTGTCATGGTCTGAGGCTGCATGAGTGCTGCCGGCACTAGGGAGCTACAGTTCATTGAGGGAACCATGAATGCCAACATGTACTGTGACTGAAGCAGAGCATGATTCCCTCCCTTCGGAAAATGGGCTGCAGGGCAGTATTCCAACATGATAACAAACTCAAACACACCTCCAAAATGACCACTGCCTTGCTAAACAAGCTGAGGTTAACCAGTTGCCGACCGCCGCACGACTATATACTGCGGCGGTCAGCCCCGGCCAGGCAGAGTGACGTATCGGTACGTCACTCGCCTGTCACTGACTTGCGAGCCTAATGCGGGCGGGCGCACGCCCGCCGAGGCGCGCGCCCGCCGCGGCTCGTTCACAGACAAGTCAGTGGGTGTGACCGGCGGACTCGATGTCCGCCAGTCACACTACGATCGCTCCTGTGAAGGGAGAAAGACAGAGCGGCTTGTGTAAACAAGCTGCCTGTCAGTTCTACTTGTGTAAAAGTGAAGATCTGTCCGTTCTACTATGTAGAACGGTTGATCTTTGCTTTTACACCAATAGGAATGTCCCTACGCAGTTAGAATCACGCCCCTAGGACACACTTAACCCCTCCCTGTCCAATAAAGTTAACCCCTTCCCTGCCAGTGTCATTTTTGCAGTAACAGTGCATATGTATAGCACTGATTACTGCAGTAATGTCACTGGTACCCCCAAAAGTGTCAAAAATGTCAGTCAAGGGTCCGATCTGTCCGCCGCAATGTCGCAGTACCGAAAAAAAAAATCGCACATCGCCGCCATTACGCGTTAAAAAAAAAAACACCAAAAATGACAAAAATCTTTCCCTTTGTTAGTAAACGCGATAACTTTTGTGCAAACCAATCAAAATACGCTTTTTGTGATTTTTTTTACCAAACATAGGTAGCATAAAACAAATTGGCCGAAAAATGTTAAAAAATTTTGATTTTTACATTTTTTTGGGGGGAATTTCATATAAAAAAATGTGAAAAATATTGTTATTTTTGCAAAATTTACGTTCTTTTTTTGTTTATAGCGCGTGATCAAAAAATCGCACTGGTGATCAAATACCACCAAAAGAAAGCTCTGTTCGTTGGAAAAAAAGGACGTCAAATTCGTTTAGGTACAGTGTCGCACGACCGCGCAATTGTCCGTTAAAGTCACGCAGTAAAAAAATCACAAAAAAACCCCTGGTCCTTTAGCAGCCAAATCCTCCGGGGCTTAAGTGGTTAAAGGTGATGGACTGGCCAAGCATGTCTCCAGACCTAAACCCTATTGAGCATTTATGGGTCATCCTCAAACTGAAGGTGGAGGAGCGCAAGGTCTCTAACATCCACCAGCTCTGTGATGTTGTCATGGAGGAGTGGAAGAGAACTCCAGTGGCAACCAGTGAAGCTCTGGTGAACTCCATGTTCAAGAGGGTTAGGGCAGTGCTGGAAAATAATGGTGGCCACACAAAATATTGACACTTTGCGCCAGTTTAGACATTTTTACTTAGACGTGTACTCACTTCTGTTGTCAGCGGTTTAGATAATAATGGCTGTGTGTTGAGTTATTTTGAGGGGACAGCAAATTTACACTGTTATACAAGCTGTACACTCACTACTTTACATTGTAGCAAAGTGCAATTTCTTCAGTGTTATCACATGAAAAGATATAATAAAATATTTATAAAAATGTGATGGGTGTACTCACTTTTGTGAGATACCGTATAAACAATAAAATGTGTCAACTGCACATTCCTGTGGCTCTCTAGATTTTTACTGCAAACAATTTCTGTAAAACAGGATATCATATTAGGTTAATGCCAACACTGACTACATTTATAAGTCATCCTTGGTTTTCCCTGATAAAAAAAAATCGAGAGTTCAGCATGTGAGGCTCTGACTGATCTGATGCTTCCTAACCTGACAGTGTCCTCCATAACAGATACAAGAAGATTTATCACTATTATATACAGTGAGCGATCAGTCAGGCTTCTGGATTGCCTGATAACTAGATGAGATAATTCCTGTGCTTGAATCATCTGCCACTGAGAATGACTTTATCATCTGAATATAGCTATGTAGTATAATAGTAAGGCTATTCTACACTTGTAAGCCTGTGTGTTGAGCATATTAACTTTGCATGTGTGAGTGGAGAGTCTGTAATTTATTATTGTTATAATTACTAGACCATGGATATCCTTTGAAAGTCTGCAGTATGCCTTGAGACTTAAGCCCCGTACACACGTACCGATTGTCGGCCGCAAATATTCGGCCGCCGAACGATCGGCCGATTGTCGGCTTGTTAGTATGATGCTTCCGACAGCCGACAGCGCATTTTCGGCCGAACAGAATCTGTCCTGCAGGCATTAAAATTTTTGTACGCCGACAACAGAACGGCCGATTGTGCGTCAGTCAGTACAGATTTCGGCCGACAATCAGCAGATTTGCAAGACTGGGCATGCTCAGAGAAGAAAAAAGACACGGAAAGTTAACCATCACATGACATCACTTCTGCAGTCGGCTGTTGTTGGCCGACAAAATTCTTGTGCAGTCTTTTGCACTTTTCAGCGGACAGGACAGCCCTGGACAAAAGATGGCCGATCATTTGGCCGACGATCGGTACGTGTGTACGGGGCTTTAAATGTTTACCCTAAACAGATTCCTAGAATTATGAATTAGGAAGTAACCTTACAATATCCTATTTATGGGCTGTTTAGGAATTTGCAAAAAGAGGAACTGTGGAGTATGTTTTACAAATTAAGACTGCTAGTTAATTTGTTTGAGAATATTCATGAACTTCTACAATGCCAACTTGCAAATCATTCTACTTTATGGACATGTAATAAAAAAAAAATTATAAATATTGCTTATGGAGTATTGTAATTAAAGTGTACTTATATTATCAGCCAAATGGGAACCTTTTTTTAACATGCAAAACTATAGGTACCACAAAAAAAATAAAAAATCAGACAGAATTTTAGAATTACTTGGTAGAAGAAGCTTTATTAGTATCTTCTGTCAAAAGACTCTTGTACCTGTCAGCTAGAAAATGTTTGTTAATTGTACACTGCCTGCATGGGGAACGCATAGTGCAGGGTACAGTCCCAGACTAGACCTGCCATCTATAAGATGCTAAGGGTCAAGCAAGATGATAGGACTATGTAACTTTCAGCAGCATTGGCAGGAGTTACATTATTAGTGTGTAAACAGGTAGTAGTTACTGCTGCCCTGGCAGGAAGTTAGGGGTTTTTCTTGGGTCTGACCCTCTGGTCCTGTGTGCTATAAAAGGGACGAGGGCTCTGATCCTAGGGGGAATTCTTACACACAAGGGATGCTCTGCCTGGTGCTGTTGCTGGAGACTGAACTGTCAGTGTCCTGCTAAAGCCAGAGCTAAATTCCAGATATGAGCTTGAGCAGGTATGCTGGGGCAGTCACAAGCCTGTAGCTAGATACTAGGGATGTTAGGGAAAGTTTGCACTTTATCTTGGACTGTCCATTGTCTTTGTTGTCATGTTAATAAATTCTTCAAGTAAAGCTTTTGAAACATTGCCTTTGCCTGGTCTGAAGGGGTGCAATGTAAATAACTGACACACATAGTCTACAGATCAGGTCATTAAACACAATTGGGTATGAAGACATAAGTACAAGAGTTCATTCAGTGTGAAGATACAGTGGTTACCAGGAGTAATAAAGGTTTCTTTAGCAGCCTGTCATTGAGCATGTACATGCTGCAGGTGGGATAGCCTCTTGCAGTAAGGGAGATGTTGTTGGCACTCCTTCAGCTGTGAATCATCTCCTATAGCAACGGGAGTAGATCTGCACAACTGGGGCCCTCAGCCTGTACACATGTATGAAAGAGGAAGGTTTAAGCAAAGTGCACACATGGAGGTGCACGGCGGGACCCCATATTTATTTTATTGTGAATGTATTAAAGATCACACGCTGTTATGATCAGGTATCACCTGTTGAAATTGGCTACAATGTGCATATGGGTCCTTTCACACGGACGTTCAGTTTTCTTCTTCAGTTCAGTCACTTTAAAAACGGACACGGATGTCAATTTTTGTATCCGCCGACGTCCGTTTTTGCATCCGCTGACGTCCGTTTTTGCATCCGCCGACGTCCGTTTTGCATCCGCCGACATCCGTTTTGCGTCCGCCGACGTCCGTTTTTTGTCCGCCGATGTCCGTTTTTCGTCTGCTGATATCCTTTTTTTCTCATATTGCTATACATTTTCCATCCGTTTTTCTTCCGTTTTAGATCCGTTTTTCATCCTTTTTTTTTTTCATCCTTTTTTATTATTTCCCAAGTCCCTTTGCACTTCCCCAGCATGCATTGGGTTTCCCATGCTGCTTTGTGGTCACAGTGAAAGACACAGTGTGTTTCCTGTGTGTTCCTGTGTGTTCTTGCGTCTTTCCTGCATCTTTCCTCGCAAAACAAGCAATGGCCCCTTCCAGATTTTGGGACGAGGTGACATGCCTCATGCTAATGTGTTACGTGAGGAGAGTGGAGAGCCGGAGGAGGAAGAAATTTCTGAGAAAATGTCGCATCTATTGGTCGCATCCCATGATGCTGAAGAGGCCCTCTGAGGGATTTTTTTCTCTACACTTCGCCGATTTGAGACGTTATCCAGTTAAATTTTTTAATTTCACTAGGATGTCTGTAACCACCTTTGATTTCCTCCTGGATAAATTGTTAACACGTCTTCAGCGAATGGACACGAATATGAGACGCTGTGTGCCTACAGCGGAGCGTCTTCTAGTCACACTCAGGTAAGTCAGCTGCTGTTGTCATGCTAATGTAAAGAGTCCCCCAACTCACCTGTTGCTATAATTTTAACCACTTCCCTACCGTGCACTTTACTCCCCTTCCTGGCCAGCCCAATTTTCAACTTTCAGCGCTCTCACACTTTGAATGACAATTGCACGGTCAAATAGAGCTTTCTTTTGGTGGTATTTAATCATCTCTGCTTTTTTATGTCTTAAAAAAAGAAAAAAAAAACATTTTTTGAAAAAAAAATTTTTTTTATTTTCTGCGAGTAATATTTAATAATTTGAATATTGAACAAGAAAGAGCATTTTATAATTTTTTTATTAAAACATGAATATATTTCTTCTCTCCACCTTGCTGTTTTTCTTGCACATTTATCGGTCATTTTTTGAGGCAGGCATGACTTTTTTGGGATTAGTGTCTGGGGGGGTCTAAAAAGTGTCCCTGTGAAGTTTCAGCTCTGTAGCATGTCCAAAACCCCCCAAAATTATCATTTTTCTTATAATTTGTATTAGAACATTAATACGAGGGATGAATTAGAGCGGAGACTGCGGCCGTCATGAGGGGGAGGAGCCTATCGGCACGCACGTAGGACGGAGGGGGAGAGGGCTATCTCCTGCTAATGGAGGCATCAGGGAACCTGACTACTCCCGACCCGCCTCCGGCCAGACTCTGGACGCCTAAGCTCCCGGGGATGAGCGCTGGCGCTGCGAGGGGTAAACTCTGCTGACCCCCCCCCCACCCTCCCCGACGTCTCCCTCCACGGTCTGTAGCGACGATCCCACGCAGCATCAACATCCGGAGGATCCTCGCACGCTTACAGCTCACGGAGTCGGCGCTGGAGAGCCCTGTCTCCTGCACAGGAACGCAGGTGAGCAGCCATAGCGGCGACAGGAGAGACCTCCTCACTAACCGGCAGTGCGGGGGGCTGGACACGGTCAGTAAACGCCACCAGGCGAACAGGTCCCGAGGGAGCGGACCCCAAGAGAGCTGCCAGGTCCATTTGAGCCAATCCATCCGGAGATGCGGATGTCCTGATGCCTGAGGGCTGGAAGCTAAGGAGAAAACGGGAAAAAAGGAAAAACTTTTGAAAAAGGGACAGTCTACAAAACCGTGAGTTATAGAGGAGTAATCCCTCTTCCTATACTATACCTACTGTCATTTCACTGTCTATCTGAAGGTCATATAAAGACTCCCTAGAGGCATACAACAAAGCAGTATGGTAAAATGTCAATGTTAACACACCTGAGACTGATTCAGCTGCTCCCTGTTTAAACCAGCAACCTTCCATAAAGTGTTTCTTATTGGATTAATAGCCACAACAGTCTTTCAATACCCCAAACCAGCAAATTTTTTTATTCTATACGGTCCCTTAATAACCGTACACAGAGACTCATAAGAAGATCACAAGTATAAATAAAGACCTTGGGGCTATATATAAAACATTTAAAATGATTAACACTCTCTCTGTGAAATAATACCTGACATTACTCAACCACCTTGCTACAACATACAGCCTGAGCTTCCCCTCTGCTCTATTGTCTTCTCTCTCTCCCACTTCTTAAATACTTAAGGCCGGGACTCACACTAGCCTGTATAAGAACTTGAGCAGGGAGGTGGGAGGCTGGAAGTGCCCCATGCCTCATACCTCCTATAATCGCCTGTGAACATTGATTCAAAATAGAGGCTACCTGGATGGTCTGTGTCTTCCTCTGGCTTGAAGGTAGACAAAATCTTTTTCTGATCATTAATAAGCTATACCTGATTTTGGAGCACTATCATAGGAGGTTCTGAGATTCTATAAAAGAACCGCGGAACAACTCTCTACATAATGAGAGGTAAATCCACAAGAGGAGGAGCCACCGCAAAATCACCAAGGGTATCCTCAAGCCCTAATACAATAAGGAAATTTATGACACAAGAAAATCCCTTAGAAAAATCTTCCCAGGGAAAACAACAAGGAACAGACAAGAAGAAAGTAGAGAAAAATCCAAAAGCTGAAGTAGCTAAATCACCAATCAGTCCAGCAAATTCAGAATTAAGCATAAGGATTGAAAACGACGAGGGAGAGGAGGAAGAGCAGGGAGAAATAAAAGAGCATGCCCCCACAAAAGGTGAAATGCGAGAAATGTTCGCAGGATTGGAAAAATCTTTAAAAATCGAATTGGTTAAAATCCAAACCGACCTAGGACGGGTCCAGATGGACCTGGGACACGCCCTGGGACGAGTAGAAGAACTAGAAAAAAAACAAGAGGACCAAAGAAAAATAATACAGGGAATGAGAAAGGAAATAAATGAGACCAAGAAAAAAGCCAGAGATCTAGCTTATAAACTAGAGGATCAAGAGAATAGAGCTAGACGAAAAAATTTGAGGATCCGAGGCTTAAAAGATACAACACACGAAGAAAATTTAGAAGAAAAACTTCAAAAAATCCTAAACCCAGTATTAGGTAGAAGGGAAGAAGACCAATTGCTGATCGACAGAGCACATCGCATAAGAAAACCGTCAGGAGCCCCAGCAGAATCACCTAGAGATGTGATAATCAGGTTTCAAAATTATACAGATAAAGCACAAATATGGGAAAACCTAAAGAAGAATAAATCATTATTAAACGCAGTAAATACAGAAAACGACAAGATACAGATATTTACAGATCTGGCACCGGAAACACTGAGGAGGAGAAGAATTTTAAAACCCTTGACAGAAGAGATGCAAAAACAAGGAATCAGATATAATTGGGGGTTTCCAGCCAGTTTAATAGGAAAAAGAGACGGGCGATCAGCAAAACTCATCTTTCCAGAGGAAACTCAAGAATTTTGCAAAAAACTGGATATACAGGAACCAAACCTGCCTGGATGGTATGAAGATGACAGGGAAGACGAACTAGGAAGAAACTCACAGACGGAAGAACAGCAATGGACATTAGCCAGAAAAAACAAACGATAAAATACGCGGAACACTGCCCAAATAATGCAAATCGGGAGGGGATGTGTTTTTTTTTTTTTTTTTTTTTTTTCTCCCCCTCTCCTGCTTTGCGGGGAGTGGCCTTTTTTACAGATGCGAACTGTGTGGGGGGACTGGGGGAGGGGGGGGTCGGGGGAGTGGGGGGAGGAGGGAGGGAGAGGAAGGGAGGTAAGCTATACAAAGGAAGCAGGATAGCCCCCCCCCAAAGCCGGAACGTCCTTCCGGCTGAGGAGGGAGGTATATCGTGCTAACCCATTAGAGCACCACCCCAAAGGAATGGGTATCAGGGAGAATGACCCAAAGAAACAACTAAATACCCTAAGATCAACAATGGATCAGGAAAACATCAACATGAGACGGAAGGGGACGGAGGCGGGGGGGAGGGGAGGGGGGGGGAGGGTGAGAGAGGAGGGGAAGGGTAGGGATAGGGAAACTCTCCATTGCCAAAAAAGAAAAGGAATTTTAAAAGCCTGCCAGACTAACAACACTGGTAGTATGCTGTTAGTGGAATTTGAATTGATCCGGTGCCCCCCTGTTTGTGGAGGAACTGGATCAAGCAGAAGGAAAAAAAAATGAAAGATGAACAACTAAAAATAATAACATACAATGTAAGAGGATTAAACTCCCATACAAAAAGGTATAAGATATTGGAAGAGTTGAGGAGAGAAGCAGCAAATATTGCTTTTCTACAGGAAACGCACATCTCTCTTCACTCGAATTTAAAACTTTTTTCTAAACACTTTCCTAAATGGTATTACGGAGACTCACCAATAGAACGTGCAAGAGGAGTAGCAATAGGAATAGCTGGAAATACAGAATTCTCTTTAGAAGAAATGAAAACAGACCCGAACGGTCGATACATTTTCCTTAAGGGACAAATAAGGGGGATGGAGCTGACATTGGCCAATATTTATAATCCAAATAAAAAACCAAGTGAATATCTGGGGAGAATCCTGTATGATCTAGAGAGCTTTAAAAAAGGCTACCTGATAATGGCAGGAGATATAAATTTTTGTTTAGATCCAAATGTCGATAGTACATCGGGAGTAAGGACGTTAGGAGACCAAAAACTGAGGAAAATAAGGGTAAAGTTACATCAGAGCCAATTAGTAGATGCATGGAGGGTTCAACATCCAAAAAAAAGAGACTATACTTACTACTCCTCAATACACTCGATGTACTCAAGACTGGATTACTTTTTTATTGACCACCGCCTGTTGGAATTTGTAGAAACTACAGAAATAGGCACAATCACACTGTCAGACCATGCCCCCCTAACCCTAACAATCAAGACACCGACACACCACAAAAGTATGGGAACATGGAGGTTAAATGAAGAACTAATTCTAGATGAAGAAATAGGAAATAGATTAGAAAAAGAACTAGAGCTATTCTTTCAAGAGAATGATACGCCAGAAATATCATCCGCTACACTCTGGGAAGCACACAAAGCGTATATTCGAGGGATATTAATAGCCAGTGCCTCAAAAAAAAAGAAAGAGAGGTCCAATCAAATTAATACACTCATAAGAGAAATATATGATCTAGAACAAAAACACAAAAAAGAATTTAAAAAAGAAACAGAGGGAAACCTTATAATTAAAAGAGATGATTTAAAAGATCTATTGGAAGAAGAATCTAGAAATCACTTCAATAAGATAGCTAGATACAGATACAACTTTGGAAATAAACCAGGGAAATCCCTAGCAAGATTACTGAGGAAGAAAAAATCAAAAAATTATATAGAAAAAATCAAAAACAGTAAAAATGAAACAGTAAATCCAACTACAGAAATAGCTAAAGCGTTCCATGCCTTCTATAGTACGTTATATAACGTCCGGAAGAAAGAAACCTCAAAAATAAGGCAGGAAAGAATAATTAATATCCAAAAATATATTGAGGAAGCAAACCTGCCCAAGATCCCAGAAGATAAATTGGAACTCCTTGAAGCGCCAATTACTGAAAGTGAAATAAGAGAAGCATTAAAAACCACTCAAAATGGTAGGAGTCCAGGTCCAGATGGATACACAATAAAGTACTATAAAAGATTTAAAGAAATATTAATACCAAAAATGCTAGAATATTTGAATAAAATAGGGAAGGAAGAACTAAGAGAAGAATCTCTAATGGCACATATAACGGTCATACCGAAAGAAGGTAAAGATCAAACCCTATGCTCTAGTTATAGGCCAATCGCGTTGTTAAATACAGATACAAAATTATTTGCGAAAATTCTGGCAACGAGATTAAAAGATTTATTAAAAATGTGGATCCATCCGGACCAGACTGGATTCGTTCCAGGTCGAGAAGGTAAGGATAATGTTATACGTACCTTGTTACTTTTACAAAAAACAACAAAACATGAAGTCCCCTCCATCCTATTATCAATTGATGCCGAAAAGGCTTTTGATAGGGTCGACTGGGACTTCATGAAAGAAACCATAAAAAGTTTAGGGATTGGACTAAGAATGAGGCAATGGATAGAAGCATTATATAATAACCCCACAGCAAAAATAAAAATAAATGGAAGCTTATCAGAGAAATTTGGAATGAGTAATGGGACAAGACAGGGGTGCCCCCTGTCACCCCTACTGTTTGTGTTAACCCTGGAACCATTACTGGCAAAAATTAGACAAAATGTAGACATAAAAGGAGTGAAGGTAAATCAAGAAGAACACAAAGTCGCAGCATACGCCGACGACTTGCTTTTCATTGTCACAAATCCAAGGATCACTCTCCCAAATATTCAAAAGGAGCTAAAAGATTATGGAAAGCTGTCAAACTTTAAAATAAATCCAATAAAATCAGAGATTCTCAACATAAGGTTAAATACTCAGGAAGAACAAAGTATAAAAACACACTTCCCATATACGTGGACAAAAGAAAAACTAAAATACTTAGGGATATATTTAACTCCTCAAACTGAAAAATTATATCAAGCTAATTATATACCGTTACTGAACGAAATAAAAACAGAAATAAGAAAGAAATCAAATGGTCAAATCTCATGGATTGGAAGAAACAATGTTGTTAAGATGTTTCTTCTGCCAAAAATCTTATACACCTTCTCTTTATTGCCAATAAACATCCCCGCAAATTTTTTTAGGGTAATTAGAAACCTACTGACAAAGTATATTTGGCAGTGGAAAAAACCCAGAGTACAGTACAAGATCCTGACAAGAAGCAAAGCACAGGGAGGATTAGCCACCCCAGACATAGAGAGGTATTATAAGGCGGTAATTATCACACGAATGGTGGACTGGACAAAAATAGAAAGGAGAGAAAAAAGATGGGTAGAGATAGAATGTACACAAAATAATAACCAGTTACACAAAACAATTTGGATTCCACCAAAATATAGGGGAACGCAGGGAGCACATGAGTTGACAAAAGTAGTCTATAAAATATGGGATGGAATAAATAAGCAACTGAAATGGGAATATAACTCACCAATGATAGCATTAAATGGCACTAAATATTTCCCACCCGGGGAGGAAGAACAGGGGGGAAATTGGATAGGGAACACTCAATTAAAAGATATTTTACACAAAGGGCACATTAAAACACTTCAGAAATTAAAACAAGAAAATAATAATATAAAAATAGATAATTGGAGATATCTCCAGCTGAAACATTTTGTCAGCTCATTACCACAGCCGATTAGGTCGGAAAAAAATCTCAACAATATCGAGAAACTGAGTTACTCTAGCATGCAAAGGCATGGAGTGTCTCAGATTTACAAAATGCTGACGGAATGGCACAGTATGGAGAAACCCCCATTTATAGGAAAATGGGAGAAAGAAATAGGAACACACTTGCAAGGACAGGAGCTAGGGATTGTACTGGGGATGGCGGGATCCACAGCCATAGATGTCAGTACTACAGAATTAAACTACAAATGTCTATACAGGTGGTACATCACCCCAGAAGTGATAAACAAATACCAACTAGGCAAGACAGATAAATGCTGGCGGGACTGCGGCAACATAGGTACAATTTATCATTTATTTTGGGAATGTCCCAAAATAAGAGATTTTTGGCTAGAGGTAAGACAACTGATTGAAGACATCACCGAAATAAAAGTGCCGGACGATCCATGGGCATGCCTATTTCACAAAACAACAATACCTTTAAAGAAATATAAAATGACTTTGGTCCCAACAATGCTGAATACAGCAAAAGGAACCATACCAAAAAAATGGAGAGAAAAGGAGAGTCCGAAAATAAAGGAATGGTGTAAAAAGATAAATAATAAATATAATATGGAATACCTATGTAATACACAAGAGGAGATCCCAAGAAATATGATAAGGAAATGGGGGAAATGGAAAGAATTTAAAAAATCAACTAAATATACTGAGATAAATAACTAGCATATCTACTATGGGGAAGCATCCTAGAGCGAAACGGCTGGCAAGTAGGGGAGGAATTCTGGGAGGGAGGGGGAGGGTGGGAAGGGAAAAATGTATATGTATTTCTTTTGCGTGCCTTTTTGATGCATAATGTAATTATGTAACTTGTGAATCTAAACCAAATTGGTGGAACTCTGTAAATTGAGATTTTATATGCAAATAAAAATAAAGTAAAAAAAAAAAAAAAAGAACATTAATACGGCTTCTCTCCAACTGGCTTTTTTTCTTGCAGGCATTTATCGGGCATTTTTTTTGGCAGGCATGGTTTTGTTTGGATTTTTGACCCCCCCACACACTAAATCCAAAAAATGTCATGCCTGCCTCAAAAAATGATAGATAAATGCCTGCAAGAAAAACAGCAAGGTGGAGAGAAGCCGTATTCATGTAAATGATAATTTTTTGGGGGTTCTGGACATGCTACGGAGATGAAACTTCATAGGGACACTTGTTAGACCCCCTAGACACTAAATCCAAAAAATGTCATGCCTGCCTCAAAAAATGACCGATAAATGTCTGCAAGAAACACAGTAAGGTGGAGAGAAGCCGTATTCATGTTAGAATAAAAATTATAAGAAAAATGATAATATTTTGGGGGTTCTGGACATGCTATGGAGATGAAACTTCACAGGGACACTTGTTAGACCCCCTAGACACTAAATCCAAAACATTTCATGCCTGCCTCAAAAAATGACCGATAAATGCCTGCTAGAAAAACAGCAAGGTGGAGAGAAGCCGTATTCATGTAAATGATCATTTTTTGGGGGTTCTGGACATGTTACGGAGATGAAACTTCACAGGGACACTTGTTAGACCCCCTAGACACTAAATCCAAAAAATGTCATGCCTGCCTCAAAAAATGACCGATAAATGCCTGCAAGAAAAACAGTAAGGTGGAGAGAAGCAGTATTCATGTTCGAATAAAAATTATAAGAAAAATGATAATTTTTTGGGGGTTCTGGACATGCTACAGAGATGAAACTTCACAGGGACACTTTTAAGCCCCCCCCCCCTAGACACTAATCCAAAAATAAACATGTAATTGCACTTGAAATTTTACTTTTCCATTAATTCTTGTCTATTTTTCTTCTGACTAGGTTTCTTGCATCAGGACAGTCATTTACGTCTTTAAACCATTACTTTTTATTGGGGATCTCCACAATAGCAACTATTGTTCATGACACCTGCAAGGCCATATGGGAGGAGCTAAGTCCACTTGCGATGCCTGTCCCTGATGAACATGTGTGGTTGGAAATAGCCGACGGTTTTTTGATGAAGACCCAATTCCCCAACTGCCTTGGAGCTCTTGACGGAAAACATATACGTATTAAAATGCCTCCTGGTTCAGGCTCAAGATATTTTAATTATAAAAAATATTTCTCATTAGTGTTGATGGCTATCTGTGATAGTAATTACAAATTCGTTATAGTGGATGTTGGGGCATATGGTAGCACTGCTGACTCCCGGGTGTTCAGGACATCCACAATGGGGAAAAGGTTGTTAGACGGCCGTCTGAACCTACCTGTTGACAAGCCACTGCCAGGAACATCTGGACCGGATATGCCGCACGTCTTAGTGGCTGATGAAGCATTTTTGCTCTCAAGTCATCTTTTAAGGCCATATGGCAAACATAATTTAACAACACAAAAAAGGATTTTTAACTACAGACTTAGTAGAGCAAGAAGGTATGTTGAATGTACATTTGGAATTTTAACAAGTAAGTGGCGCATTTTCCATAGTGCCATCCAACTTAACGTGGAGAATGCAGAAGAAGTGATCAAAGCATGCTGTGTGCTCCATAATATTATTCGTGATAAAGAAGGCATCAGCCTGGAGGAGGATGATGAAACACATTTGCCCTCTGTGCAATATAGTGGAGTGCGGCCAAACTACTCTGTTCTTGCTCTAAGAGAAAAATTTGCTGATTATTTTATGTACCCTGAAGGAGAGGTTCCATGGCAGTATGCCCATATTTAATCAGTGTCAAGATTGTCAATTGTTAATTACTTTTCCTTTTGTTCAATAAAAGCATAAAAACACTTTTTCCTCGCTGTAAAATTATTTTTATTTAACATCAAAAACAACACCATAAGTGCAAAAACAACACCATAAGTGCAAACATGTACTTAGAACAGACGAAATTTGAGTGCAAGGTGTCTAGCAACAGAACATGTTAAGAGACACAGACATATTATGTTGGCACATTACAGGTCGTGATAGTAGGGACTAGGGGAACCGAATTGAGTGGAAGCTTGGGATGAACTAAATGAGTGGGCCTGGGAACTGAAAGAGTCAATTGAGCTTGGGGGGTTTGGCTGGCTGCTGGAGGTGTTTGGCTGGCTGCTGGAGGGGTTTGGCTGGCAACTGGAGGGGTTTTGCTGGCTGCTGGAGGGGTGACTCGGGGGAAAAGATGGTAGGTGACTCGGGGGTCCAAATGTTGGGAGGTTAGGGGTTGTGGGTCTATAATACGGCTGCATTTGGTTAGCATGGGGGTATGCCTGATATCCATACCCATGATGGGCAGATGGGTTAGATGTTTGGTGGTACGGCCTGGGTGGCATATTAAAGTCAGGCAGGGGTTCCCCAGATAGTGCAGACCTTACACACGAAATGGTGAAATTAGTGATTAACATTTGTACCTCCATTTTGAGGTTACTTGGGGTCTGTGATAGGTGATGATAAAGGCTTCTTAGGAAACTAGCATCATAGTTGGTAGGGTCATTAAAGGGATCCATGACGTCATTCCTCCTCATAGATCTCATGTCCTGCATGAATCCCATCATGGCTGTGTCCATTTCTGTCGGGGCCTGCCTTCTTCTTTGGGCCCCTCGAGAGTTTGGTGCTCGAATAGGGCGTACCTGCACAGTAGAGAAATTTTTTAAGAACATTTGTCTTTAACAACATTTCACAATGGGGCTTTTGGTTTATTAAACTTACGGGCACATGCTGTCTTGGCTCCGTACTCAGAGCTTGCGAGGACGATGGTGCCGATGGAGCTTGTTGGCTCTCATGATCACTTGCTTGATCAGCTATTTCGGCATCAGTCCCTTCTTCCGCCTCCTCTTCTGTGCCTGTAAGGTTGGAGCTGGTGCTGTGATAAATGTTGTAAATTTATTTAGACAATACATTGATAAATGTGGGATAATGTTTGAGTCTCTGATATATTTCTTTAATTTTGGGAAGATCAATGCAGCTTAGTACTCACGGTCTTAAGTCCATTACGTTTCGGAGAAATCCCAACATCTCAAAGAAGGGGCTCCGTTTCCTATGACTGGCCCCTGCCCCACTCCTGCTCTCCTCAGCCTCCTCGTTGAGCTCCCGTCTATACCGGTCTCTCTGTGACCTCCATCTTGTAATAATTTTTTTACCTAGGAAAAGAACATACAATGAACATAATAAAATGACTGACGTGACTGAAAAGTGGACTACAATTCTCAGTATGCTAATAGTGGAAGATAAGGTACTCCAACTTCACCTATCTGTCTCTATTTGCATACTGAGACTTGTAGTCCACCAAATTGTGACATATAGGTGGACTACAAGTCTCAGCATGCTAATAGTGGAAAAAGAGGTACTCCAACTTCACACTTCACCTATCTGTCTCTATTTGCATACTGAGACTTGTAGTCCACCAAATTGTGACATATAGGTGGACTACAAGTCTCAGCATGCTAATAGTGGAAGAAGAGGTACTCCAACTTCACACTTCACCTATCTGTCTCTATTTGCATACTGAGACTTGTAGTCCACCAAATTGTGACATATAGGTGGACTACAAGTCTCAGCATGCTAATAGTGGAAGGAAAGGTACTCCAACTTCACACTTCACCTATCTGTCTCTATTTGCATACTGAGACTTGTAGTCCACCAAATTGTGACATATAGGTGGACTACAAGTCTCAGCATGCTAATAGTGGAAGAAGAGGTACTCCAACTTCACACTTCACCTATCTGTCTCTATTTGCATACTGAGACTTGTAGTCCACCAAATTGTGACATATAGGTGGACTACAAGTCTCAGCATGACAAACCCACCCCCACATCCCCCCAACAGCTATATTACATACCACGTAGGCGACGTTGCTTGGAATTCATGCTTGACCAGTTTGGTGTGACTTCCAAGAATATTTCATCCCATAGTCGACTTTTCGTAATTCGGTCACTGTAGTCTACACAGTTTTTATCCCATAGCCCTGGTCTGGCATGAACCAGCTGAATTAGGCGTTCGTGGGAGACGTCACGAGCCATTGCAGTGGTGGATGACACAAGTTGGGATTAAAGACTGTACTTGCTAAAAGAACTGGGGTGTGGTGTGGATGTCACTTCCTGGACAAATAGACCACTACCTGGGTCAAAGGGTACATGTAAATACTGTATTTTTTGTGGAAAAAAAAAAAAAAAACAGATCTGACCGGAGCGGATGTGAGCGGATGTCATCCGCTGACATCCGTTTTTCATCAGTTCCGTTTATTAAACTGATGAAAAATAGGGTTCTCCTCCATCCGAAAAAACGGACATTAACGGAACGGACAAAAAACGGATGTCAGCGGATGTACATCCGCTAACGTCCGTTAGCCCATTGACATGCATTATGTCCGTTTTTCATCCGCAAACGGATGCGGTGAAAAACGGACACATACGGAACGTCCGTGTGAAAGGACCCTATCTCTTCAGACTGGGAATGAGAACAAGGAGGACATCAGTGATCCCCACAGGCATTCCGCTGTCCAAAATTGGCTGCCTGGAATGGTGGTTATAGAAATGAGGTTCCAATGGTTATAAATGATGCTTCTCAACGTAAAGGTTAAAAGCAAAGTCAAAGGGAATGGTATAATCATCACAGTCCTAAAATGGATATTTATAGACTTCCATTGTTTTCATAGGTCCATTGAGCGCTGTTTGTTATACATATATATGCATGATTTTCTATATGTGTAGATATATGATTTTTAGCTTCAAGATAACTAGAGATGTGACAAGATCATTAACAATAAGGCCGGCCATAGACGGAGCAAATTTCTTTTCTGCAGCCTAGTGTTGATGGCGGAATCAGTCCCACGGCTGATTCTGTGTTCACCTGGCAGGGCACATGTAAAATCTGGAAGGCCGGTTGTACCCAAGAATGATAGGTACATTCAGCCTGCCCATACATGGTTCAAATCTTTGCCAGTCCCTGCTGAACCAACCGAGATTCGAACCGCATATTGCAAGCTTAACAGACTTCAGGACACAATTATTGTATAAATGTTCTTTCGGGTTGAGGTCAGGACTCTGTGCGGCTACTCAAGTTCCTCCACCCCAAACTTGCTCATCTTTACCTTTATGGACTTTGCTTTGTGCACTGTCCAAATTATTTGGTGTGGGGGGGGGGGGGGGTTATGGTGTGGGGTTGTTTTTCAGGGTTTGGGCTTGGCCCCTTAGTTCCAGTGAAGGGAACTTTTAAGGCATTGGCATACCAAGACAATTTGGACAACTTCATGCTCCAGAGTTTGGGGATGGCCCCTTCCTGTTCCAACATGACTGCACACCAGTGCACAAAGCAAGATCCATAAAGACATGGATGAGCAAGTTTGGGGTGGAGGAATTTAACTGGCCTGCATAGAGTCCTGACCGCCAACCCAATTGAACATCTTTGGGATGAATTTGAGCGGTGACTGCGAGCCAGGCCTTTTCATCCACTATCAGTACCTGACCTCACAAATGTGCTTCTGGAAGAATGATGAAACATTCCCATAAACACACTCCTAGATCTTGTGGACAGCCTTCCCAGAAGAATCAAAGCTGTTATAGCTGCAAAGAGTGGGCCAACTTAATTTTGAACCCTATGAAATAAGACTGGGATGCCATTAAAATTCATGTGTGTGTGTGTAATGGCAGGCGTCCCAATACTTTTGACAATTTAGTGTATATACAGTATGTAAATTGTATTATAAATTTAATTTACGATAAAATAACAAGGCCATGGCTCATTATACTTATGGAATGATAAAGACAATAAAAAATAAAAACTTGCAAAAATGACTAGTGGATTTATTCTGCTATATTTGCTTTGTGTGACAGCTGAGTTATAGTAGTCCATTCTGATGCCATCTGGAGAAAACAGTATTGTTGTATGATTAATCTAGGTGTTGTGCTGAAAAAAAGAGGGACGCTACTAATTGGCTATAAACACATGGCTACACTGACCAGAAGAATTCACATGAAATTGAAACATTGATTTCTTGACCCCCTCCACTTATGGATATTCTCCAAGGAAACGGTTCTATTTCCCATTAATCCACAGGCAACTCTATCATCAGTAATCCTGATTAAAGTTTCAACATATATTGTCTTTGAATTATCCTATTCTGTAAAGATTACAAATCACCACCGGCTTTGTAGATGATTCTAATTAGCTGTTTGATATGTATATTTTTATTGATTTTACTTAAAAAGACTGCTTTGGTAAAACAAGCTACCTTAGTGAGAAAAACACAAACTATAAAGAACTCCCAAGAGACACATCAAATATTTGAACAAAACATTTGATCATTTTGCAAACAAAGACTATATAGCGCAGTCAAAAATGAAAAATGTAGATATACACCCTGTAGCACACCATCAATGCTGCTTGCAAAGTTGTCCATATGCTGGTCTGCCTATGATCTTTCCATGTAAAAAAGAACACAGAGCTGCCAATAAGGATTGAATCCCTGCAGATATCAAACAGGAGAGATGTACTACGTGGACCTATGACATATGTCAGCAGAATGTCCTATAATGACCCACCCCAATGCCAAGTGAATAATGGGAAAGTCTGGGTCTAAGTTTTTCCAAGTCACCCATATATAATTATATGTGCAAATTTATAAAAGATGCAACCACCAAAGCCAGAGCTAAGATGAGCTGCTCTATATTCTTGTGTAAGCACAGACTTAAAGATAGACCCCACAAGACCAGTAGATGTGGCGATGTAGAAGTAAAAGTAACTTTATCCTTGATGAGTATTGATGAGGCCAGTGATCCTAACTTGCATTGTTTTCCTGCTACCCGCACACATTCATATTCCGGAAATCAAACCTATTGAATAGTTGAACCTGCAGAGACTCCTGAAGAATGTTGTTGACAGATGTGTTGAGGCATGACACCATACTGGTGTAATGTCTTGATCTAAACCAAAGGGTTATGATGTTGTTAGGAGCATTAGACAAACTCTTATGATGCCTCACACACTCCCAGCAGCCGCTGCTCAGCTGCTGTCTTTTGTCCCAGCATTCACTGCTGGCAACACTCTCACTGGCATGCAGTGGGAGACATTCTTGTTCCTACAGTAGGTAGCAGCTCAGTGCATCCTGTTCCACCTCCTCTGTCACTATTAGCTGGCAGGGCTGTGGCACTCTATTCAAACATTACAAGCCTTTGGATTTGGGCTTTGGGCTTGCAATAGCTTATTCTTCCTAGCTCTTGTACAGTGCACTACTGTATTAAAAAAGGGTGGGGTGGGGTGGGGTGGGGGGGGGGGGTTTGGGACTTTAAATGAGGAAATGATGGGGAAGGGTCATATTCCTCCATCCCTATGCATAAATGAAACAAAAGGACGTTGGGACTTTAAATGAAACATATGGCAGCAATCAGGTGAATTAAATATAAATGTATCAATGGGCTGGCATAGGTATTGCATATGTGTATATGAAATCCATAACAGCATAAATATATATCACATTTTAATAGGTAAATGTACATGTTAACATTACAACATAATGACAATGGTAATCATTAATGATTGATAACATAGATAAATAAATAATATAAATCATATTTGATCAATAAATATATACATACATACATCTCACATCAAACCAAAATGACATAGATACATCATAACTGGTAGATGACATTAAGAAATGCATATAAATCAGCCCATTGCAGCAAGCATGATACAATTGCACATAATGATGTCAATGGGGTCCAATTGGATATTACGGATAAGCACCAGCATAAATAATATAGATAAATTAATAAATTGGGGTTAAAATTCATTACAATACATAAAAAGATAGTAGACACATGATAGTCATGACGTGGCATCCTAAACAGCTCTACGCGTTTCATGGTTATGACCAATCATCAGGAGCAGATGCGAAGTATGTAAATATATGTGTGTCTATAATGAAATGCATGGTTGTTAGTATGGTATAACAAAGGGCCATGGGGGAGAAGGAAACAGAGGGTGAGGAGAAGGTAAAGGAGGGAGGAAAAAGGGGGGGGGGGATATACCTGTTGGCACTAGTAAAGTAGCTAAGATTGCAAAAATACACTACTGTACTTCAGCCTGCTCTGACCCTTGCCTGGGTAGTGGATTGCATTACTGATTGTCTGCCCTGAACCTTGCTTGGATAACCTACTCTACCACTGCTTTCAGCCTGCCCTGACCCCTGCAAATTTGGGTCCGACCAGCTTTTAGTCCTAGTTGCTCCTGAACACTCCACCTACCTTGAACCATTCTGCATCTTTAAGCATTCTATCTGATATGTGAACTCTCTTTCTGGGGTTGCTGGGGAGCATTTTGTTCTGGGGGTATCTGTCAAGGTCTTACCTTGCCTTCCTGTTTTCAGCCATCTTGGACATATGCAGACTGCTGTCTCTTATAAACTCTTTGCATCATCACTTGTCTGCTGCCTGGGTGTCGCTCAGTGATGATGTTGCTCACCTGACTATTTATATCACCTGATGGCTTTCAGACCTTGACCTTGTGTTTGTTCTCCAGGGTGCATCACTGCTAGCAGTCCTCTGTGGTTTCTCTGTGCATGGCTTGGCTTGGCTGACAACCTTCCTGGCTAAGGATTACGCATCGGCAGACGACCCCGCATCAGGCAATGACCTGGCTTCGGCAGACTACCCGCTTCTGCACTCTATCTCGGCTTGGATGACTACCTGTTCCTGGACTCGATCCCGGCTTTGATGACTACCCGCTTCCGAACTTGACCCTGGCTGTTCTTGATTTTGCTCCTCTCTCTTGCTGTGTGATTATTATTGTTGCATAAATAAATCACTTTATTTTACTTGCATCTTTGTGTGGTCTGGTTCCCTGGCACCCTGACAGTATCAAAGTACCAATAAGTCTACTAGCCTCAAGGGAGCATTGGCTGCCATGAAAACTGTGCACAAGTTTTACAATTTTAGGAGGACCGAACGTGAACTGGAAAAACCTTACAGATTTTTTTCTGGAGCTTTCTTCATTGGACTTTGGTGTCTCATCAGAAAGAGTCTGGAACAAAGTCATTGCCATTTTTACCCTGTTAACCACTCTACCATTGTAGGTCAGTGAGGGATTGGCCGTCCTTTATTTATCTGGTGCCGTTTTTGAACAGCAGTAAAAAAAAACCAGTTGGACAGCCAATACACCACTGTGTACTAAGCTGTCATTAGTTATCACAGAGATCACATGCTACCTTTTACTGATTTCTCCCTTCACCCTTACATCAGGAAAAGGAAAGAGATCAATTACTTCTGAATAGGGACAGAATGAATGGATTAGCAGCTGTAAATTCATTCATTCCATTCTAGTGACACAGGGATCTTTTTTTAACACTGTCCTACCCCACTCTTCTCCTACACAGAATAGCTCCAAGCTGTCTACATGTGACCTGTATATTAACCGTTCCACTTCCTTTCTCCTGTCCTTGTTAACCCCTTCATCCTCATTCTGTCACTGTATGTGACCAGAACATTAACCCCTTCACTGCCTCCTTCCTCTGTGTATGACCTATACATTATTGTATTTACTGCACAATTCTCAAGCTCTGTATTTAATCCCCTCAGTTCCAGCATGTTTTTTAATTTCCAGAAAACTTTGGCAGAAAAAATCACCTTGGGGGTGTAAATTTTTATAAGAATGGTCATTTTAGGGGTTTTCATACTTTTCTGGCATTTTTTTTTTAAGATAAAGAAACAGTTCTTTTCAAAATGTTTGGTCTTTTTTCCTTTTTATAGTAAAAAATATAAAACCCCAATGGTTATTAAATACCACCAAAGGCTCTGCCTCAAAAAAACAAAACAAATAAACTTATTTGGATACAAGGTTGCACAACAGAGTAATTGTTAGTCAAACTATTATAGTGCTGAAAAATAGCCTGGAAATGAAGGGTGTATTACAGGCTGGTTAATGTACTAAGTGATGAAAAAATAGGATATAAATGTGAAACTCTTGCCAAAATCAGCCAATGGAATAGTTAGGGACAGGTGGGCAGAAAGAGTAAATTAAGGTATTTTATAGTTAATATCCGGCAATCAGTAAATACCTAGCAACAAAAATATTTTAAAAGCCTAAAAAAAGATTTTCTGCAGCTATGTATAATATAAGAAAATAGTTACAGTGTTTTTATTGGTGATCACTGTAACAAGTTGTTTTCATTATTAGCCAGAGGTATTGCCTTCTGCCTGCCTCCTGCCCACACATATAAAACAGCTTGGCTGCTCATTATAGTATTGGGCCATTAGGCACATGTGGGGGTAGGGCCTATCAGCATATCAATAACACAACCTTGAAGTGTCTCTTAGAATAAAAGACAGGAAGATTTCATAAATGTAGGAAACTTTAGGATAGAGCAGACTCTCTTCAAAGCAGTAGTACATCCAAAAGCAAACATTTTTTATATTGAGTGCCGGTTCACACTTATGCAATGCGGGAAGGCTGCAAATTCGCAGCCTGTTCCCGCATCGCAGACGCATCCCTGGCAGTTCACACTGCCATATGCGATACGCTGGGGGTGTCAATGTAATCTTAACGACACCCCCAGTTTGATCGCATATCGCAGTGCGATCTTGCAGTTCGCACAGGATCGGATCGCACAAGTGTGAACCGCTGTGCGATCCGATCCTGATGCGGCTGCAAAAAAGGGTCCTGTGCGTCTTTGCTGCGGGTGCGGTGCGAATTTAGCCATACAAAGTGTATGGCTAAACTCGCACCGCACAGCCGATCGCAAGTAATGAAGGAGCAGTGCGCTCCGACATTACATGCGATCGTCGCAGCTGCATCAGTGTGAACCGGCACTGAAGCTTACTAATTCTTCAATGTGATTACTGCATTTGTTTTCTTTAGGCTTACTTTCTTCAATTTCTATCTGGTGATCTGGCCAGTATGTCTCTTGTTTTTTTTTTTTACCACTTAAGGACCCCCCCCAATGTACATATACTGTGGCAGGGTGCCCCTTAAAGTGGTTGTTAACCCGCTCTCACAATTTAATATAATCCTTCTTGTTTCCTAATGACAGGTGCTTTCAGAGCCTCTTTTGGTGCTCACATGACCAGCCGGCTCACTTCTCTCTCCGTCTGACAGCTGCAGAGGGCGGGGCAAAGATTCCCCTGTTGACGTCAGTAGGGATGAGAGGAGTAGAGGAGAGAGAGAGCCGGCCAGTCACGTGATCGACGGGAGACGCTCTGAAATATGGTAAAGAAGGCATTTTTTTTTATAAAACACAGAGACCGGAGCACCTGTCATTAGGAAAAAAAGGAGGATTATAGAGGACAATAAAAGTAGCAGGAGGGGAGGGAGCGGGCACTGACACAGAAGCAGACAGGTAGGGAGAGCTTGGGCGAAAGGAAGGAGGAGAGCACAGAGGAGGACAGGAGACCTGCGGATGATGGAGGCACGTAAACTGACCACGGCATCAGGGCTAAGCAGCCTTGATAGACTGTGGTCAGTTTACAGAGGGGAGGGCAGAGCTAGGCAGGATCAACCAAGATTTTTAGATGATACGGGGACCAAATTACACAGCACAAGCACTGTGCTGTGTAACATGCTTTAAAGGAACAGGATTTTTTTTGGGTTAAAAAACACTTTAAGTGCAAAATCACATACCTGCACAATATTCCTTTCTCTGGCTCTGGGGGCGCTCGTGCGTGCCGCTGGTACCCTGCACCCGCTGTGATTGGACACAGCAGGGGCAAATCAGCGGGTCCGGTGGACCCAATGTCCACCGACAACCTGGCAATTGTTTGGGGATAGGCAGAACAGAGGTCTGCCTATGTAAACAAGGCAGACCGCCATTCTGCTAGTAAGAAAGACAGAGATCTTGAGTTTCTACTAAGCGGGAACATGGATCTCTGTCTTTCTTCAGTTAAGCCATCTCCCACACAGTAAGAAAGCACTCCCTGGGAACACAGTTAACCCTTTGATCGCCCCTGATGTTAACCCCTTCCCTGCCATTGTCATTAGTACAGTGACAGTGCATTTTTTTTAGCACTGATCATTGTATTGGTGTCCCCAAAAAGAGTCCCTTAGCGTCAGATTGGTCTGCCGCAATGTCCCAGTCCTGTTAAAAATCGCTGATCACCGTCATTAAAAATTAAAGTCCAAAAATCTATCCCATAGTTTGTAGTTGCTATAACGTTTGCACAAACCAATCAATATACGCTTATTGAGATTTTTTTTTTTTTTTACCAAAAACATGTAGCAGAATACATAATGGCCTAAACTGATGTAAAAATTTGATTTTTTACATTGGATTGAAATTTTTTTTATTAGATGTGTTTTATAGTAGTAGTAAAACATATTGTTTTTTTTTTTTTTCAAAACTGTTGGTCTTTTTTTTGTTTATAACGCAAAAAATAAAAAACGCAGACATGATCAAATACCACCAAAAGAAAGCTCTATTTGTGAGGAAAAAAAAGATATTAACTGTATTTGGTTACAGGGTCACACAACCGCACAGTTGTCAAGTAAAACAACTGCAGTATCGCAAAAAATGGCCTGGTCAGGAAGGGGGTAAAACCTTCCAGAGCTGAAGTGTTTAACCAGTTGCTGACTGCCCACCGCAGATATATCTGTCCACCGCAATGTCGCAGTCCCACTAAAAACAAAAAAAAAATAAAAAGTCCAAAAATCTATCCCATAGTTTGTAAACTCTGTAGCTTTTGCGCAAACCAATTAAAATACTCTTTTTGGGATTTTTTTTGCCAAAAATATGTAGGAGAATACAAATTGGCCTAAACTGATAAAAAAATTTGATTTTTAAAACATTTTTATTGGGAATGTTCTATAGCAGAAAGTAAAAAATATTGTGTTTTTTTCAAAATTGTTGCTCTTTTTTGTTTATACTGCAAAATCTAAAAACCACAGAGGTGATCAAATACCACCAAAAGAAAGCTGTATTTGTGGGGAAAAAAGGACATCAATTGTATTTGGGTACAGCTTCGCACGACCGTGCAATATTTTGTTAAAATAAAGTGCAGAATTGCAAAAAATGGCCTGGTTATTAAGGGTGTAAAACCTTCCGGAGCTGAAATGGTTAAAGAACAAGCTCTCTTGCAGATTTAGCAAGGATGAGACAAACCATTTAACACTGGCAGGGGTGCTTTCAATGATCAGCTTTTTTCATTTATGTAATAACATTATCCCAAACGAAAAAAAAATAACAAGTTTGCTGTAACTGCTTATAAAGTGTTAGCTGGCATTTGATTTCAATTTGTTAGTGTATCTAAATCTGCTAGTCAAGCCAACACTCCCTCCCCCCAAACTGACAATGCTGCTGTCCAAAGGTAGCCCCCGGGTGCTGCTTTATCCAGAGTGGGGCATTCTAATACAGGAGGTATGTTCCTGGCCAGATCATCAGGTGAAAACAGAAGGAAAAAAGCATAAAAAAAGAAAACTGATGCAGCTACCACATCTTATGATTGGTAAGCTGCAATATATTACATTTTTGGTTTTGGTTTTAATACCGCTTTAAGCAAAGTGAACATTTCCATAGTAGAAATTATCTTCTTTAGCAGATCAATCCTGCTAGCTATTAAAGCCACGGAATTTGCATGACAGACAGACTTATAGCATCTACAGTAGAGAGGTCAGTAGCAGCCTACATACTCTCTTATTAGAGGTTTACCTAAAATTTACCCTAAAAAATAGGAAAATGTACTAGTAACTTTAGATATTCATAGAATAAATATATTTTATTTGTGTGGAGTATTTAAAATTGGACCTCTAATTCAAAAAAATATATAATTTAGAACTTTTTGGATATGAGTTGAAACAAAGTCCTATAGACGAGATTAAATAAAGTTGTCTTAATGGTAAGATCCTGTCCTTGATTAAAGCTTTTAAGGTTTTGGTAACAAATAAAAGGATATGTTGTGAAGCATCTTCTAATAGGTGACATCCTTCACCTCTAAAAGCTGGACAGTAAACCACCTACAGTATTTAAATGAACCAAGGAAAAGAAATTACCCTAGGGAGTCAATAGCACTAAGGAAAAATTAATTGAAAAAGCTTTTGAACGTTGATCACACTCTTCCAATAATAGGTTTTGACTCCTTACAACTTAATCAAAGTGCATTGTGTTCCTATAATATAACCTGAGAAAAACTATACTTAGAGAACATATCTTGGATTCTTAAAAATAGTAGCTGCAGAGTGCATAGCAGCATAGGAAATCTGGGTGTCTATGTGCAAAAAGTGATAACTTTATGAAGCAGCGCTAATAACTCAATATTGTGAAAACACAAAAATGAATCAATATAATGACATTAAACCTATTAGGTGAAAAACGTGTATAAAGAAATCACACCACACATATAAAGAAGCCAGTACCCCGACGATGTCATCTTTTTGAAAAAACTAGTTGGGCTTGAAACATAGAAACATAGAAACATAGAATGTGTCGGCAGATAAGAACCATTTGGCCCATCTAGTCTGCCCAATATATCTGAATCCTATGAATAGTCCCTGGCCCTATCTTATATGAAGGATAGCCTTATGCCTATCCCATGCATGCTTAAACTCCTTCACTGTATTTGCAGCTACCACTTCTGCAGGAAGGTTATTCCATGCATCCACTACTCTCTCAGTAAAGTAATACTTCCTCATATTACTTTTAAACCTTTGCCCCTCTAATTTAACCACCCCCCGTCCGCGCTACAGCCTATATACGGCTGCAGCGCGGACTCGAATTTTCGGGAGGCCGTTTTTAAACGGCCTCCCAGTGACACGCCCCCAGCGCGCTCCCGCGAGCGCGCTGCGGGGAAAATCTGTGTCGGCCGTGTCCCTTGGACACGGCCGATCACAGATCGTGGTGAATGGCCAATCACAGCGGCCATTCACCACGTGATCTGGCCGTCCAATGAGCGATGATCTCATATGTAAACATATGAGATCATCTCTCATCGCCGGCGCTCCTTCCTCACACGGAGCCTGCAGTGTGAGGAAGGAGGGGGAGCCTCACAGCGCCGGGGACACACAGCAATGTAATCAGGGCACCGATCACCAGTGCCCTGATTACTGCAAGGTAAAAACACACACACAGTGCCCCCCCATCAGTGCCCACAGTGCCCGCCATCAGTGCCCCCCATCAATGCCCACAATCAGTGCCCATAGTGCTGCTAGTCAGTGCCCATAAGTGCCTGCTCATCTAGGCACTGATGAGCACTGACTGGCAGCACTATGGGCACTGAGTGTGGGCACTGATGGTGCTGCCCATCAGTGCCGCTCATCAGTGCCACCCGTCAGTGTCCAGTGCCATCCACCAGTGCCCATCAGTGCTGCCTATCAGTGCCCATCAGTGCCGCCTCTCAGTGCCCAGCAGTGCCACCTGTCAGTGCCCAGCAGTGCCACCTCTCAGTGCCCAGCAGTGCCGCCTCTCAGTGCCCAGCAGTGCCATCTCTCAGTGCCCAGCAGTGCCGCCTATCAGTGCCCAGCAGTGCCGCCTATCAGTGCTCATCAGTGCCGCCTCTCAGTGCCGCCTCTCAGTGCCGCCTATCAGTGCTCATCAGTGCGGCATATTAGTACCTCCTCATCAGTGCCCATAAGTGCCACCTCATCAGTGCCCATAAGTGCCACCTCATCAGTGCCCATCAGTGCAGCCTATCAGTGCCCATCAGTGCCGCCTCATCAGCGCACATCAGTGAAGGAGAAAAATTTATTTTCAAAATTTACTCGCAGAAAATAAGAAAAACTTTTTTTTTTTTTCAAAATTTTTTGTCTTTATTCTTTTTTTTTGTAAAAAATAAAAAACCCAGAGATGATTAAATACCACCAAAAGAAAGCTCTATTTGTGTGAAAAAAATGATAAAAATTTCAAATGGGTACAGTGTAGCGTGACCGCGCAATTGTCATTCAAAGTGTGACAGCGCTGAAAGCTGAAAATTGGCCTGGATGGGAAGGGTGTTTAAGTGCACAGAAGGCAAGTGGTTAAAACAGTGTCCTCTTGTGGTAGTTTTTCTTCTTTTAAATATGCTCTCCTCCTTTACCGAGTTGATTCCCTTTATGTATTTAAAAGTTTCTATCTTTCTATTCTATTCTTCTTCTGAAATAATTACTCCTTGACTACGACGCTTCCTCATCACGCAATTTTTGTTTAACCACTTGCCAACTGCCAGCAGTACATATACAGCGGCAGGTCGGCTCTGGTTGGAAAAGGACAACATATGGCCCCTCCCCATATGTTGGAGTCAGTGTGCGGCTGTGAGAAACAAAGTATCTACACGAACGGGTAACAGGATACAGTTGGAGACTCTCGCCTGCACACCGGGGCTTATACACTGCAGTACCTGTTCTAGTGTGGTGCGCTCTAAGCACCCAACAACTGTAAGTGTAATATACTCATTTTAAATACATCATTTTTTTATCAAACAAAATTGCCACTATGGATAGTTCTCTTTCCCTATATGTGAGCCATCCCTGAGGGACACGAGCATATCGGCACCATTGAAGGAGAAGGAGCCCAAGCCATCACCGAATTGTGATCTGTATCTATTAACCAGAGATTTGGAGGGACAACTGAAAGGCAATAACATAGAGGCTTCTGATCTCTGTTGGTCTGGTGAGTGTTTAATCTAGAGGGGAGCACTGGAGGTGTGGTGGTGGACCCATTTCACTTTATCCGGATTGAAGTACCACTATTCATTCGATCTGGGATTATGAACTCCATGTCACTCTGACAGTAGAAGACCTCACTGGGGAGTTATAGAGACTGCTCTATGTATTGGACACTTACATTCATATGATGGTCCTGTGCATTTTGTTTTATATTTGACGTTTTTATACTCAGAGCGGATGACTTTGAGTATAGCGCTGCTGAGTGTGATTGATTTTGTGTATTGACACGTTATTAACTGCACTTCATTTATAGTACTGTTTATCTACAGCGGCTGCTAATCAGAGATATATATATATATTTATTGATTTATTTATATTTATTGTTGCACCAGTTCAGTGTTACATGCTAATACTTGGAGTTACATCAGTATTGTGTTGCATGTCAATACTTTGTGTTATCATCTAGTATTTTGTAGGGACTACTAGCGCTGGGCGTGTGTTTGATTGGTTTTTATCATCAACCACAATTTTATACATTGAGGTGAGGCACCCACCCCAGGGGGGAATCATAACAATAGAGGTAGCACAGTGATTGTTTACTATCAGGATATCCCCAAACACTGGTGATTGGGACTCCCTCTATCCATTGCACAGGAGCACTTCTCATGGTTACTCTTGTTTTTATACTTATTTTCACACACTAGTATATTCAGCACAGCCAAATTGCATGTGGTTTTTGGACATTCAATTATTGTGCTCACATTGTGTTTAATTTATGTTTTTTTTTTTTTTTTTTGCATATTATTATATATCTTGCCATTCTTTAGAGCCAGTTTCTGGTGGCTTAGTAAAGCACTGATTTGTTTAGGTATAATCTCTCCATAGGGAGAACACTGATTCAACATGCATTCAGCACACCAGGCACAGATCCACTGCATCACACAAAATACTTTGTTTATTTATTTATAATTTCAATTTATTGATTAATTTATTCACTTCAATTAATCCATAGGTGTTAATATTAATGCTTTCAGCATCACATAGTGATATAGAGATTTGCGCAGCACATATACACATATACACATATAGTTTGGAACACATGGCGGCATTACGTCAGTCAGTTGGAACGCAAGCCGGAAGCACCGCTCGCCACTCTGCAGAGAGGACACGCAGCCCGCACCAGCCGACCACTGACCACCGCTGCTTATTTTAATTATGCATTCTTTTACCATTTAACCCATCATTGTGGGTAATAAACTATTTTTGGTGATACTGCACTATCTGGAGCTTCTTTTTCCTTTTATAATTGGCCAAATACCATGGTGTGAGGAGAAGCCAGTTACCAGTCCAGACCAGCCCAGAAAAGGCCAGAAAAAGGGGGAACCCATCCCAGCCCAGGGGGCACTAAAGCGCGAAAGGATCTAGTGCTGTAGAGCATATAGGACCCACTGGTTCTGGTAAGTGATTTTATCTACCCACAAATCACGGCAAAACGGATTGATGTCACAGAAGTATATGGACACTCATGCTTGAGCACTTGCACCTTTAAAAACGTTGAACCATACAGTCACTAAGAACTTTTTGATTATTCTGAGCACTAAAGTCACTTTAATACCTATTGGACTTTTTATATATGACCAGTCACGTTTTATTATTTATCTATCATTGTTTGCCACTATGATTGAATTATTTATTTAATTATTTGCTATTTATTACTTATACAGTCATTATTTTAATCATTGGGGTACATATTTGTTATCAGTAACCTATATTTAGCAAGCGCTGTAGTTAGCTTTCTGTCCCGAGAGCTAATCCTTTTTATTTCCATTTACCACCTATAGCTGCTGCTGCACCATTCACTTTATCTAAAATATACATACATAATTTATTCCTTTATTTTTATTATCAATATACAACTAATATCCTTGGCGCGGGGAATATACTCTGGTATATTTTTTTACAATTTGTTTTCTGCTACATATTTTTGGTAAAGAAAATCACAATAAGCGTATTTTGATTGGTTTGCACAAAAGTTATTGCTTCTACTAACTACGGGAAAGATTTGTCATTTTAATTGTTTTTTTTACTAGTAATCTGTGTTTTTTTGCGGGACTGCGACATTGCGGCGGACAGATCAGACCCCTGACTGACATTGTTGACACTTTTGAGGGGACCAGTGACATTACTACAGTAATCAGTGCTAAAAATATGCACTGGTAATGTAATATTGACGCTGGCAGGGAAGGGGTTAACATTGTGGGTGATAAAAGGGGTTAAATGTGAGCCTAGGGGAGTGATTCTAACTGTGGGGGGGGGGGGGGCGTGGCTTGTGAAATTACCCTAGAGACCTGTGTTCCTATACAGAAGGATCACATGGGCTCCATGATCAATCCAGGGAGAAGAACGGTCAGCTGTGTTTACAACAGCTGACCGTCCTTCTCTCTCAGTGGGGAACGATCGCGGGTGTCAGGTGGCATTCGGAGCCACCTGCCCGCTGCATCGGCTTCCCCGCTGACAAGCGGGGGTGGGAGCGCGCCACCGCCAGCGTGCGCTCACCCCATAGCCTTCTGCTCGCGACCGATGTACAGTTACAGCGGTTCGCACAGGATCGGTTGTCTGCCGCAGTACATCTGTGGTGGGCGGTCGTAAAGAGGTTAAAGCGCAAAAAATAAAAGTAGTACAGGTGATCGAATACCACCAAAAGAAAGCTCTATTTGTGGGAAAAATGGACATCAATTTTATTTGGGTACAGTGTTGCACGACCGCGCAATTGTCAGTTAAAATAATGCAGTGCCGAATTGCAAAAAAATGGCCTGGTCATTAAGGGGGAAAATGATTGTGGGGACACTGGTGGAGCAAATGAGTTGTGGATGATTTGTTTCCTTTGGACTTTCTTGTTTCACATATAGCTTTCCTATTTAGCCCATGTGAATGGGCTCTTATGGACACTTATTTATATGTTTGGTGTAATTTCTTTATACGTGTTTTTCACCTACTAAGTTTGATATCATTATATTGATTCATTCATTCATGTTTTAGCGCTGCTTCATATATTTATCACAATTCTTGCATCTATTGTTACAGATTGCTTAAACGGCTGCTCATTTGTATTTTTTATGTTTTAGTGCAGATATCCTATATGATTTTTGATTATGTGCAAAAAATAATAAAGACTTTTATGAATTATAATGAAGGTGGGGGGAAACTAAGAAGTGATTTGGTAATGGACACATCTATTCATTTGTGGAGAGGAGCAGGAGCCTTGTGGGGACGGGATGTGAAGGACAGGGGTGGCAACTGATTGTTGGAAGACAAATCAGGACAACTGCCAAGATGAGAGATGGGTGATGAGATGGCAAGTATAATGACAGTGGGCGACACTAGGTTACTGGAGGTGTGCATGTAGAACAATGTTTCTCAACCAGGGTTCTGTGGAATCCTAGGGTTCCACCTGAGGTTGCTAGGGGTTCCTTGAGCAATGGGCAATTTCTGCCTCCCAGATAAGGTTCCCAATAACACAATTGTTCCTTTTAGCTATCTGTAAGGGGGTAATTCTTCCCAATGATGACAAAGAGTAAGGAGCATTCTTCCCACTGACTGTCACACTAATGTGTCATGAGTTGTAGATTTTTATTTTTTAGCTGGGGTTCCCCGAGACCAGACATTGATTTCAATGGTTCCGCTGTGTTGAAAAGGTTGAGAATGAGAAAGGCTGATGTAGAACATTTATGACTTCCACTTGATTGTCACATAAAAATACATATAATATAGGACTATCCTAGTACTAAATATTTATAATTATTACATTTTGTGCTATCACTCTTAAGAAAAAACAAAATGTGACCTACTGAAAAAGTGGACAAAACACCTTTAACCACTTTAGCCCCAGAAGGATTTGCCACCTTCCTGACCAGGCCTTATTTTGCGATTCGGCACTGTGTTATTTTAATGGACAATTGCGCGGTCGTGCGATGCTGTACCCAAACAAAATTGACGTCTTTTTTTCCCCACAAATAGAGCTTTCTTTTGGTTGTATTTGATCACCTGTGCGATTTTTATTTTTTGCGGTATAAACAAAAAAATAGCGTCAATTTAAAAAAAAAACAATATTTTTCACCATCTTTTATACGACATTCTCAAAAAAATTAAAAATCTAAATTGTTGAACATTTTAGGCCAATTTGTTTTCTGCTACATATATTTGGTAAAAAAAAAAATCACAGTAAGGTGTACGTTTAGTAAACTGAGAAGTTTTCTCTCAGTTCAATTCTCGGCAGTTCTCAGAGAAAAAATATCTCCTCTGGCACCCAGTTTAGAAGGCGGAGAACTTCACTTCTCACAGGGTGATCAGAGGAGATGTTTTTTCTCTGAGAACTGCCGTGATCTCTGTATAACTGGGTGGACTGCCTGTAATCTCACGAGATTTTGTGAGATTACAGGCACTGCTAAATTTAAAAAGTGAAACTAAAGTTTAAAAGAACTCGTAATGACATGTTCTGACACATGAAAACATATCTACACACACACATGCATGGTATATATACATACAGTATATAAATATATATATATACACATACACACACACACACACACATATATATATATATATATATATATATATATATATATATATATATATATACACACATACATACAGTACATACATACATACATGCCAATCTGTATGCAATTGCACTGTGTGTTGGCAGATTGCATGCAGATTGTACACCAGACCACAGGCTATCGTTTGTGGTGTGTGGGTGTGGGGACAGTGGGAAGAGTGATCAACACAGGGGTTCTGGCTTGTAGGATAGCTGGAGGAATCCTAGTAGTGTGTGGTAATTGCTAGACTGCTCCCCAACCCTTAGAGTGCATCAGATTGTATGTAAGATTTGTATCTGCCTGTGTGTGGTCAGCCAGCTGGATTGGACTGGAGTCTCCCTCTAGTGGTGACCGAAGGCAGTGCAGGCTGTGAAAGTATTGCAACCAATCTAATTACTTAAGCCCCGTACACACGTACCGATCGTCGGCCGAACGATCGGCCGTCTTTTGTCCCCGGGCTGTCATGTCCGCTGAAAAGTGCAAAAGACTGCACACGAATTTTGTCCGCCGACTGCAGAAGTGATGTCATGTGATGGTTAACTTTCCCTGTGTTTTTTCTTTTATGAGCATGCCCAGTCTTGCAAATCTGCTGTCTGTCGGCCGAATTCTGTACTGACTGGCGAACAATCGGCTGTTCTGGTGTCGGCATACAAACATTTTAATGCTTGCACGACAGATTCTGTTTGGCCGAAAGTGCGCTGTCGGCTGTCGGAAGCATCATACTAACAAGCCTACATTTGGCCGATCGGTCGTCTGCCGAATCTTTTCTGCGACAATCGGTACGTGTGTACGAGCCTTTAGTAGGAATTTTCTTTATTTCCGTTATCCCCTTGTACTGCCCAGTCACGATTCATCACGTCTCGTTTAGCTAGTCGCCGTGGGCGTGGTTGAATCGTGACAGATTGGTTTCCTCCCACACTCCAAAGACATGCTGGTAGGTTAATTGGATCCTGTATAAAAAATTGGCCCTGCTGTGTATGTATGTGAGTGATGCCTCGTACACACGTACCGATTGTCGGCCGTAAATATTCGGCCGACGACCGATCGGCCGATTGTATGCTTGTTAGTATGATGCTTTCGACAGCCGACAGCGCATTTTCGGCCGAACAGAATCTGTCCTGCAGGCATTAAAATTTTTGTTGGCCAACACCAGAACGGCCGATTGTTCGCCAGTCAGTACAGAATTCGGCCGACAAACAGCAGATTAGCAAGACTGGGCATGCTCAGAAAAGAAAAAACACACGGAAAGTTATTCATCACATGACATCACTTCTGCAGTCGGCTGTTGTTGGCTGACAAAATTCATGTGCAGTCTTTTGCAGTTTTCAGCGGACAGGACAGCCCTGGACAAAAGACGGCCGATCGGTACATGTGTACGAGGCATTAGGGACCTTAGATTGTAAGCTCCTTGAGGGCAGGGACTGATGTGAATGTGCAATGTATATGTAAAGCGCTGCGTAAATTGACTGTGCTATATAAGTACCTGAAATAAAAAAAAAAAATATATATATATACATACATACACACCAGTACATACAGTATATATATATATATATATATATATATATATATATATATATATATATATATATATATATATATACACACACAGATATATATGTGATTGTATAGTTAATGTGTTTCTAACCTGCTGTTGATGTATATTTCACTGCAGTAGGGAGAGTTTTTACTTTCACTTTTGGGCACTGGGACATTCACAGCAGAGATCTCCTATTTCTTCCTGCTATCTCCACCTCTGAGCTGGAGAAGTAGGAAGAGGAGATCTTCAAAGAGAAGCACAGTGATCAGGTGACATCATGTGTTTCTAAACTGGCCGTTTCTATTGCAGTGAATGCAAGCAGTTTGTGTACTGAGATGAGAAGAGAAGACTATGTTCTCCACTACTCTTCTCAGTATTTTAAACCTGCAATGCTCTGAGACAAGCCGTGATCATCCAGATCTCGGCTTATCTCAGTTTACTAAACGTACACCTAAGCGCATTTTGATTGGCAAAAGTTATTGCGTCTACTAACTACGGGAAAGATTTATTTCAATTTTGGCGGACAGATCGGACCCCTAACTGACATTTTTGACACTTTTGGGGGTACCAGTGACATTACTACAGTAATCAGTGCTAAAAATATGCACTGTTACTGTAATAATGACACTGGCAGGGAAGGGGCTAATGCTGTTGGTGATCAAGGGGTTAAATGTAAGCCTAGGGGAGTGATTCTAACTGTGGGGGGGTTGGGCTTGTGAAATTACCTTAGAGACATGCAATCCTATATAGAAGGATCACATGGTCTCTGTAATCATTGCAGGCCGAAGGACGGTCAGCTGTTTTTACATCAGCCGACCGTCCTTCTCCCTCAGCGGGGAATCGGAGCCACCTGACACATGCGCCGGCTTCCCCATGAACGAGCGGGGGCGGGAGCGTGCCGCCAGTGGCACGCATTCGCCCCCTATCGGCCTTCAGGCGAGAGCCTTACATGTACGTTGATTTGCCTGTAGGAGCCAGCCTGCCGCAGTATATTTGCGGCGGCTGGTGGGGAACAGGTTAAAACAATACTATGAATCACACATAAAGCGGAAATAGTGTTAATCTGTGGCATAAAAGCGATAAGTGAGTAAAGTCCAATCTTTAAAAAATACATGTAAAGGATCTTCAGAAAAGGCTCTCTTGGGTTCTCCGATCCTACAGGAGACCTGAACGACCGCCCAATGCGTCCTTCTGCTGACCAGACCGTCAAAGAAAGCCGGGATAGCTCTCCACTATAGTAACCTGGGAGCCATTACATGGTGGTGTTTTGAGTCTTTTGAAAGCTTTTAAGGGCAGAGGAAGAATTTGGGGTCTTATAGACCCCAGATCTCTCCATAAGAGTACCTGTCACATGGCTTCTGCTGTCACAAGGATGTTTACATTCCTTGTGTCAGCAATAAAACTGATTCAAAATTTAAAGCAACAGTGTAAAAAAATAAAAATGAAAAAATAATGAAAGAAAAAGTAAAATGCCCCCTCCCCCCGTGCTTGCGTGTGTTGGTTCCACATGTGTGGTATCACCATGAATGTTAGATCATGGACAGTAATTCTAGCACCAGATCCCCTCTTTAAAGCTAAAGTGCTAACCTGGAAAGGCTTTTAAAGCGTTACCTATGGATAATAAAATATACGTACTTCCCTTGTTGCAGTTGTATGGGCGTGTACAACTTTAAAGCATCACATGTTTGGTAAATATTTACTTGACATAACATATTTTTTTTATATTTTACAAAAAAATTGGGTTATGTATTATGTTTTTTGCATAAAAATTAAAAAAAGTGTATTTTTTCCCAAAAAATTGAGTTTGAAAAACTGCTGCACAAATACCATGTGACAGAAAAATTTGCAAAATCCAACAATTTATTCTCTAGTGCCTCTTCTTTAAAAAATATATATAAAATGTTTGGGGGCTCTAAGTAATTTTCTAACAAAAAATACTGATTGTTACATGTAAACAAAAATTGCCAGAAAAGGCCTGGCCTGGAAGTGGAAAACAACAAAATTGTAATCACTTTGGCCATGGCTAATGGTTGTACACTGCTTATTGTGAAAGCATGCTGTAAAACAACACACCAGATGGGTTCTTGCATTTACTGAATTGTTTGGTATTTACGCCTTTTATACTTTTGCTTGTAACACTACAGCCTTTTTTTGGTTTGTGTTAATTGTAAACCCTAATATACACGGTAATTACATTTACTTTATCTTCATATAATACACAAAAACGGCATTGTTTTGAAACTCAATGCACACTGGGACAGCAGTGTATTCTTCATAAATCAATGTACGCTTCAGTGGCAGAGATTGCATTTGCTGTGTATGTGAACATCTGCACTCTTATGAAACTGGATGAATAAAGCTGAACTCCAGGCATAAAGACTTTCACTGAAATATGTTTCTCCATCTCCACAAAGTATATAAATTCTCTTTGAAACCACCAAATGCCTTTACAAACCCAAATATTGACTTGTAAAAGTAATAGAGACAACATCACGGTGCTGTTCATAGCCTGTGCAGAGCTGTGGAAGGGGCCAAGAAGGCGCACTTATTACAGATTGCCTGTAGGGGGTGGATACCCTGCACAAAGAGACAAAGTAGTAGTGACTGGTCTTTATTATAGGAAGTCCCTGCACAAAGGTAATGTTTCATATTGGACTATTGCACAGATCTGGAAGAAATACAGAAAGCCCACCAAGATTCAAAGCAAGAATACGTGAGAATAAACATGCCTCTTGTATTTAGATAATATGTGTTTTTCCCAGAGTTCAGCTTTAAAGTGATATTAATTACTTTTTTTTCCTTAAAAATAACAAACATCTTTGCACAGCCAAGCAGCCCAAATCCTCCTCTTTACAGGTTCCTCGCTGGCGCTACTGGCCCCTCCCTTCTGCCAAGTGCCTCCACAGCAAGCAGCTTGCTATGGGGGCACTCAAGCTGAGCCACTGTTCTGTGTGTCCATTCAGACATTGGCTCACTGACTTTGATTGACGGCAGCAGGAGCCAATGGCACCCACTGCTGTGTCTCAGCCATTCAGGAGGGAGAGTCCTGGACAGCGAATGCTCTCGTGCAACCTAACAAATGAAAATAAGTTTCAGTCCAATGTTGTACAAAATTTCTTTAAAACTATTAAATCTTTGGATAAGGACAGTCCCTACTTGAATTCCTGTTTCCACCAAAGAAAAATACCTTTATCCCTCTTCACAGCATGCACCACCTCCATTCAAAAAGTGCATTGAGACACAGCTCACTCATCACATTTTTATGACCCCTTATTCCTAAGTAGGTCTGCATGTGCTCCCCTTATGAATAACTCCACATCTCCTGCTCCAATACATACTGCTAAGATCAATTATCCTCAAACTTCCATGGCATCTTATGCTTAAACAGATTTACAATTATCACTATATCACCAATAATCACTGCTACACTTGCTCTCGTGTGTCAAATATAGGAGAAAATTCCAAATGTGCAAAACTGAAATGTGCTTTATTAAAAATAACATAAACCAAAATACTCACAAATAAAAGTGGTGTATCACACCAGTATCACAAGCCTATAGTCACTGCAACTGTATCACCTAGCTCGAGTGGCTGTATCGGGGTTCCCTGGTAACATTGGTTATCACATTTCAGCCCCTTTCACCCATGCTGTACATTTGTCAGTTTTTTAACCATCTGTTTTTAACGGATGAAAAACGGACATCAATGCATCTCTATGGAAAAACTGATGTAAATGGACGATCATCCATTTACATCAGTTTACATCCGCATCCATCATCATTTGTTTTTTAACTGATCAAAGCTCTATTTTTTTCTGTTAAAAATTAGATCAGATGTAAAATGAATGTAAACATGCCAAATGGTCAGTTTTTCATCTGTTTTTGCATTGGTAGTGAATGTAAAAAAACTGCTGAAAAACTGATGAAAAACTGATGAAAAACTGATGAAAAACTGATGAGCACTGATGGAAAAACAGATGAAAAACTAATGAAGCACTGATGAAAAACTGATGAAAAACTGATGAGCACTGATGAAAAACTGATGAGCACTGATGAAAAACTGATGAAAAACTGATGAGCACTGATGAAAAACTGATGAAAAACCGATGAGCACTGATGAAAAACTGATGAAAAACTGATGACCACTGATGAAAAACTGATGAATATTTCATCCATTTTGAAGTGACTGAACTGATTAAATAAACGGCCCGCATGTGTGAAAGGGGCCTTATTCTGCTCCTCAACAAATTTATCCAAAGGACTTCCACTTGAAAAATAAGGCCCTTTAACCACTTAAGCCCCGGAAGATTTTATCCCCTTTTCTGACCAGGGGGTATTTTGCAATTCGGCACTGCGTGACTTTAACGGACAATTGCGCGGTCGTGCGACGCTGTACCCAAACTAATTTGACGTCCTTTTTTTCCCACAAACAGAGCTTTCTTTTGGTGGTATTTGATCACCTGTGCGATTTTTTGATCATGCGCTATAAACAAAAAAAGAGCGACAATTTTGCAAAAATAACAATATTTTTCACATTTTTTTTATATGAAATTCCCCCCCCAAAAAATTTAAAAATCAAAATTTTTTAAAATTTTTGGCCAATTTGTTTTCTGCTACCTATTTTTGGTAAAAAAAATCACAATAAGTGTATTTTGATTGGTTTGAGCAAAAGTTATTGCGTTTACTAACTAAGGGAAAGATTTTTGTCATTTTTATTGTTTTTTTTTAACGCGTAATGGCGGCGATCTGCGACTTTTTTGCGCTACTGCGACATTGCGACGGACAGATCGGACCCTTGACTGACATTTTTGACACTTTTGGGGGTACCAGTGACATTACTACAGTAATCAGTACTATACATATGCACTATTACTGTAAAAATGACAATGGGAGGGAAGGGGTTAACTTTATTGGAGAGGGAGGGGTTAAGTGTGTCCCTAGGGGCGTGTTTCTAACTGTCATTGGATGTGGCTAGTGGTGTAATAGCTCAGATCAACGGTCCTACATAGCAGGACCGAGTGATCTGTGTTTTTACACAGGGGAGAATGACAGACGGCTTTGTTTACACTAGCCGCCTGCCTTTCTCCCTCTCTGTCCGACGATCGCGAGTGACCGGCGGACATCGGGTCCACCGGTCACATGCGCTGGCTTCGTCGGGTACGAGCGGGGGCAGGAGCGCGCCTCTGGCGGTGCGCGCTCGCCCCCTATTCGCTCCCAGGCTAGTGACGTACTGGTACGTCACTTTGCCTGGGAGGGGCTGACCTCTGCCGTATATAAGCGGGTGGCGGTCGGCAAGTGGTTAATGGAAAGTTTTGTGCCCAGAGATCAGCTTATTTTTTTTTTCTTTATTTAACCATATGTGCCCAATTTCTACACACCAATTTATTTTTTTCCCAACTATTGTTTGATACAAAAAAATATATATTTCTCATGAACTATTGCTCACAATCCCTGTTGTATTTAAAAGCTTATATTCTCAACCATGCAGATAACACCTTAGTAGTAAATGTTGCAGGAAAGAGACTTATAAGGTTTTTTTGGTATTCCTGTTTTCAATCCATAAATAGTTACCTGGCATGGGGAAATGCTATTTGTATTTCCCTGAATGCTGCAATTACCACTGACAAACTGTCATCAGTAACAAATAGGTGTTGCATTACAAGAAAAAGAAATCCATTTCTTTTCAGAAGTCTGAACTCCTTCTGCTTTAACAGGTACCCAAAACACTGGAACATTTTTAATGATTGGAAAGTGCCGTATGCTACAGTATAAAGCCAAGCACATACAGAGTCTACATGACCGAGCGGTGTAGGATAATTGTTGTATTGGCAGCTGCCCATGAATAAAAAGACAATAACAGTAAACACGTGCGGAGATGATTATAAAGAGAAAAGCACTTACTGTATCTGTGCTGAATTTCATGGTGCATGCTTGACACATTTTGTGCGCTACTTGTATTTTTAATAGAGGAGGAACTTTCTGTCTGTAAACAAACCAAATTCTCAGTGGAATGGGTTTTATTCCTAGTGAGGAGATCTAGAGATGGATAATTGCAAGACTCTAGATTAATTAGTGGGGTCAGCATTATTACAGAAGTTGCTAATGGCAAACAAGACAATAAAACAATGATGTTCCACATCTTATAGAAGCAAATGTTCACAACTATAATATTTGATTAAGGTATTTTAATAAACTCCTTTGCAGTAAATTTTCCCTACATGCCTCATCCACGCAAAAGTGTCCCTCCTCCCCCACGTCCCTTCCACACATTATTTAAAAAATACCTTATGAATGACTTTTTTTACTCACATACAGTAAATTGGTGCCTCTCACAGGTGCTTCTTTCAGGAGTGATGATCGGTGATCCAGTTGTGCCTTTACTAACTGATTAACTCTTCATGCCATCCTTACACTGTGCAGTGTTTTAGGGTCATAGGGGACCTATCCACTGGCCAGCAAAAGTAGAAAGTATAGAAAGTATCCACATTACCCATGCAGCGAAATGGACAACCAGCGACACAAGTCTATCCTCTTCTGCAGGGAAGAAGACAGAAGACTCAGGATCCAAGGCCTCAAGCGACTACATATTCAGATAAGTAAAAAGAGGCTATATGGGACCCTTTCAGATGAAGAGGATCTGTCCAAGAGGATCAGCCTGTTCAGCGGGGGATCTCTCCGTTGATCCTCGCTGAGCAGGCAGATGACAGGTCTGTTTCCGCTCCATGATGCAGAGCGGATACATCCCACTCTACTCTATGGGGCAATCAGATGGAAACATACTACATGTCCATTTCCATCTGATTGTCATCCGAACTGATCTGCTGGACGGATGGCGAATGTATCGGCATACATCTGTTTTTAGTGGATTTTATCAAATCGGATACCCAGCAGGTTGTACGCTGACATCTGCAACCCCATAGAGAATAATAAGTGGTCCGATCAGGTCCGCCCTAAAAATCGTCAGGTGGACCCGATTGGTCTGCTCGTGTGAAAGGGGCCTACTTGTCTTACATTTTTTTAAAAGTCAAACAAACTGATTACAAACTGATTAAAAACAAACAAAAAAAAGGTTAAAAGCTAATCTTTAGAAAAATAGAAATAAAAAATCAACAGGAAAAAGAGCTCAGGGAAGAATGGGAAGAAGGAGTTATTAGGGTTGATTAGATTAGGTAAACTAAGAGGGGTTAAATAGTAATTATATTTAAAAGGGAAAAAAAAACATGTTTTCTTTTGTAATTTTTTACATTATTTTGTTTTAACTGACATCATAAGCAGATTGAAGCTTATCCTTTTGATCTGCAGATGCATGTTACTTTTTATCTCTGAAGTGGGATTGAACAGTGTTTTTAAACACTGTATCAGATAAACCATTTTTTGACTGAAGCTGCTGTAGGAACTGCTTTATTTATAGCAACTCTTGGATTTGCTGGCAATGGGGTTAAGACAGCAGCAGCATGTAACATCCTCATCTTCATCACACATGGCAACCCACTGATACCTTACCAACATCCCCATCCTCTGTAAACCTCATCTTAATCAGACCTAAGAACCCACTGATACATCGCTAACACCCCACCCCCTGCCATCCTCATCTTCATCACACCTGGCAACTCACTGATACTTTGCTAACACCCCACTCCCTGTCATCCTAATCCTTATCACACCTGGCACCCCACTGCAACCTTGCAAACACCCCACCCCCTGTCATCCTCATCCCCATCACACCTGGCACCCCACTGCAACCTTGCTAAAACCCCAACCACTGTCATCCTCATGTTCATCACACCTGGCAACCCACTGCTACCTTACTAACACCCCACCCCTGTCATCCTCATCTTCATCACACCTGGCACCCCACTGCAACCTTGCTAACACCCCACCCCCTGTCATCCTTATCACACATGGGACCCCACTGAAACCTTGCTAAAACCCCAACCACTGTCATCCTCATGTTCATCACACCTGGCACTCCACTGATACCTTGCTAACAACCTACCCCCTGTCATCCTCATCCCCCCTATAGCCAACTGTCAGCTTCCAAACACCTGCATTGAGAAAGCAGCTTATTCCAAAGCTGAGAGGACAAGAATCTCTTCCCCCAAATGTGTGGTGGTGAGTAACGTGGCCTGTGAATAAGGGCATATTGAAATATGGAACACTATCTTAACAATAAAGATGCCACCCCAGGTGAATGATTATGTGTTACTGAATCCACAACAGTAAAATCTATATATGCAGTAAAGCATGCTTGTTATACCCCTTAGAGTGGATCTTAATGGGTTAATCCTCCGCATGTGTAAAAAGGCTGTTCAATCCTGTCTTCTCTGATCCTCCCCTTCTTCCACACACATTCCAAAAAATAACCTAATATATACAGAGTCTATAGAGTCAGGTTGCACAGTTTGGTGTATATTGCAAGAGAGTTTTTTTTTTTTTTTTCTTGGGAGGGTACAGTGATCAGCATAGGGCCAATCAGCACTGTACAGACATGTTCAGACAGAGAATCAAGAGTCTTGAAGCCTGATCGGACAATCGTGGGAGAAATGAAAAGTCCTTCTACAAGCTATCAGCACTTACTGATACAAGTCACAAGATGCCGCTAGTTGCTATATACAGCTGATGAAAAAATGTATTAATCAGTTTATATGTACTAAAATGATTGCATTTCCATGTTCTGAGACCAAATATGAATGTGAATGCAGCATCTGGGTTTAGTAACACTTTAAAGCAATGTTTCTCAAGCAGGGTTTCTCCAGGGGTTACCAGGGGAAAATAGTATAAACAAATTACACACAAAGACATTTTATTTTTTATTGGTGGAAGAAGAATATTTATATATGTGTGTAATTTTTTATACTATTTTCATTACATTTTTGACATTTTAAAGATATTTTCTATTTACATAATTGAACTTAGCTGTTTTTGATACACCACTTGTGTGCTATGAAAGAAGCTTCCCTTTGACTGGTATTCTAGTCATTTTTTTCTTTTGTATTAATACATATGCTGCAGGGACTGCACTGACTTAGTGAGTTGGCATATTTGTATGATTTAAACCATTTTACTTCTTTATTAGCAATAAAAACTGACAGGGATTCTAGTTTGTCTCCACTGTATCCAGTGAGATAAAATACAACATGATTTTATGAGATAAATACTGCATATTTTTATGAAATACTGCATGGGATATTTTAGTAGCAAGAACAATTTATGAAAAACGCTATGAGCTATTTTACTGCAAATGTTAACAAATGAAGCCCATCGTCTTTATTCTTTTAGTAATTCAACCCAATGCATTGGTTTTGTCATTTAGTAAATATTAGTGGGCAGTGGCCAGACCACATTGTTTCCTAGGCAAGACCAAACTGCCCACAGTTTAGACCAAAGATAATATTTAGGTTGGTCTTTGAGACTCATATTTTATTGAGCAAAAGCAGCTGAATGACACATCAACATGCATGGAACTATAATAAAGATGATCCGACTATGCTAAATTAAAATGTTGCAGTGGAAAGACAATAAGTTGGGCCTTAATTATATTTTATTGCTGTGTCAAACGCATGGTATTTTACAAAAAATGTACATGATGAATCCAGTATACCATAAGAAAATAATTATAAGCACTCATCTGTTTCAACCGTCTTAATTTCTTAATCAACGTTACTTATATAAATAGCCTATTAAAATCGTCCAAGCATGAAATAACATAATGCACTGTATGTAAGAATTAATTAGGGGATGAATGGGGATGAAATTTCAATCTCCCATAAGGGTATAATTTTCAATTTTAATTACTCAGAAATACATTACAAATAATTTCCCCAAACTGCCTACCAAGTGCATAAATCAAAATCTTGGTATGTTGTTATAATTTTTATTCTATAGAAGCAGTAAGTAAAGATTGAGACCCCATAATAATTCTAAGTTATGTTTAATTGCAATGATTTTACAAATTTCAAAAAATAAAGAAAATGACTTAGATAACATGGGACCATAAAAGAGAAGAAAAGTGAAAAAAAATTGGATGAGAGTTGTATACAATTTTCCCACACCATTCACATAAGAATGGACAAAGCAATGAAGGATTTCAAAATTATTTACCATAAAAGCTCAAATTAGATACTTAAAAATAAATGATCAGGTCTACAAAATATGTAGGTTCTTCGTTAAGGAAAAAAAAATCTCAAAATTTCTATTTGTCAAATAACGTTTATATTTCAGGCTAGATATAGAAAAAAAAATACAAGACATAATTCCACAAGGTTCCTTGCAAAACTTTGATGCACTCAAAGCCTCCTTTTAACTACCCAGTTTTATGTTTTTCTAGCTATGACACGTGGTAGGGGCCTTATTCCCAGAGAAAATAAAGCTAACCTCTGACTCCATCGAAAATGTGCTCATAATTGTGTAGTAGAATGTTTGTATTAACCAATATATTTCATATTATTGATATTAATTAGCATATGTGTAGCACCCCCTAGTGCAGTGGTTCTCAACTCCTGTCCTCAGGACCCACTAGCAGGACAGATTTTAAGTATTACCTTGGGGAGATGCAGACTAGAATGCTATTACTGAGCAGCAAATGATATCACCTGTGCTGTTTTTCAGTTATCTTGCAAACCTGGTCTGTTAGTTGGTCCTGAGTGTGATACTAGTGTTAGTGCAAGCAAATTTATGTTATGACTCATAGTTAGTTTGTGAGTCTGAAATTGGATCAAGGTTTACTGCAGGTCAGGCTGAATGACTCACAGAAGCAGGTCTCCGGTACCTCCCCCTAAATCTGGACGTCTGAAGAAACTTCTAGAAGTTAGTGGGCAGAGTCCAGCAAGGCTAATCTGCATGCATGATGGAGCCATGTCAGTAGGGCAGTCAGGTGAAAGATGGAATGCTAAGGAGGCTGTCGGTGGCCTAGAAGGGGGTCCCTGGATTGGGGGGGGGGGCTTTGCCACCAGGCTGGGGCATGTGCTGGTATGAAAGAATCCCTTTAGCATCCGGTTTGAAAAGGAATCTTGCCAAGGAGCAGCAAGGAGCAAGGAGGACAGAGTGAGTACATCAGTACACCCAGGGATTCACAAGGGGAGAGACTGCCACATGTAGCAAGCTTTCAAAGGACAGCGCTGTGCTTAACCCTTTATCCCTTGTCCTGGGAGATTTTTGGAGCAGCCGGGTGGGCTAGTAGACAAGCAACCAGGAGAGCTGCTAGTGCCTGCAGGTGGTGGAGCTGGGATCAGTTCTACAAGAGGAGAGGAGATACTCCTGCATGCAGGTTTTCAACATTTTTTGATAATTTTCCAAAGGGGCTGAGAGCTTCTGGTCCATAAGGGATATAGCCACTGATCGAAGAGACTGAGTGTTTCTAACAAGGAGAGCAGTCTAGGACATTTTCTCTGTACATAGGAAAAAAATTGTCCTTGTCTTTTGTTATTCAAGTCAAGTTGAGCATCCCATAATTCCTATAGCCTATCCAATAGGAAAACCAGTTGCCAGCAGCCCCTGCGGGGGTAGCGCTACATATGTATTAATAACTAATTAATAATAAGCATTATTGTTAAGCAATAGATATTACAGTATTTCTAGAAACTTGACGAGTAAAATATGATAAAATATATGTACCCTAAATTTGAACACTACATGACCTCTCTATGTCATACTGGTACCTTTTTTTTTTTTTAAGGCAGTCATAAGTTTACTATGAGAAAGTTCACTGGGACAGAGTTCCTAGACAGTTGGAGACATCATTATCTCCAAGTGTACATTCCATTATTTTTTTCTGTATGTTAATTACACTGACGTACAGTATGTCTTGACAACCAATCATTTTGTACCACATGTAATTCTTTGGTTAAACCTTATTCTAAATGCGGCCTGCGAGCCCTCTTTCCTTGAGCATTGATTGTTATTTTCTACATCAGCTGACAAAACTAAAAAACTGATATCTTCCCATTACTCTCAACTGAATGCTGTCGATACGTCCAGACTGACTTCCCTGTGTCACAAATGGCAGTGTTACATACTAACTTTGACTAAAGATGACCGGGATGAATGCCTACAACATTTGTTGCATGATTTCAGATAGAGATACATTTACTCAGCTTAAATTCTTCCACTGAGTATATTATACCCCCTGAAAAATTGTCCAATATTTACAAATGACAGATATACTGTATGTCCTATGTGTGGTATTGAGACTGGTACCTTTTTACATATATTATGGACCTGCCCTTGACTCGAAAACTTCTGGATGGAGCTTGTTGCCACTATAAATATGATTGCCAACTGACTCTATGACACCATTGGAAACATCAAGGATGACATCAGACACCAGCAAATGTCAAGAGGGCATGGCTACGCATTTCAAGGCTGCCCAGGCCCTCCCCTTGAATCTTCCCAGTGTCTGATATCATCCTTGCTTTTTTCTCACACTGTCAAAGAGTATCAAAGAGTATCCTACATCTCGGGCAGACCCAGTCTGTGGCTGTGGTTTCACTTCCTGGCCTGGACTTACACTGCTACAACTGAGATGACAGCCTTGTTTGAGTGAGACTAAGTGATAAGAACATTCTATTCATTTAAATGTGAGTTGCCATTTGTCTGTTGTATCAATAAAATAGTTTTTGTACTATAATTAGATTGCACCCTCTCTGTTCTATTAAAAAATTAAAAAAATTTAAAAATACAGAATTTAAAAATGTTGAAAATTACTTTTAAAAATACTTTCCTGAGTTTAAGTTTAAGGTTATATGAGATTTAGCTATTAGGTATACACCTACTTTAAAGTATAACACTCGAATATTGCAATATTGGGCCTATGATTTGCTAAAGGAATAGAGACTGTCTACTTGGCAGAGTGGATGTTGGTAAATAGGATGAGCCTGTGTTCACATTGAATACCTTATCATTTACAAGGGAATTTTAAATAAAAGGGTTTTGATAGCACATGGATGGGTATTTAAAGTAAATATGGCTTTACTTAAAGTGCATGTAAACCCCATTCATGAAGTCTGACCTGGGCACATATATCTGTAGTATTTACTTATCTCTCTCCAAAGCCCCAAGTCCTGTGTCTTTCTGCTGCTCCGTGTTATCAGTTTGATGACTTCTGACAAGCTCTCCGACACAGGAGATAAAAGCAGCTGAAAATGTATGCCGGGGAAGTGACTTAGAGGCAGATAAGCAGAGAGCTTGTCTATTCACAGCACAGCTCTGCATGTTTCTTCATTCCTCTGCTAATGTGGAGGGGGGGCGTGTTCTTTTCCTCCAATCAGCTCACACACAGTGTATGCCTAAACTCCCCTCCCACTGCTGAAACAGGAAGAATTTGTAACACGATATGCACTTTCTAAAGAATATAGAAAGCTTAGAACAGCACATATATATCTAAAACCTATATAGGGGGATTTGTCTCATCTCTGTGTATCGCCTGAGGCTGTTCACTTCACTGGGTATATGTGAGGGTTTACATCCACTTTAATTTACTAACATTCTTTATACAAAGTGAACGTGTTATGGCCTATGCTACTTTAGTATATATTACCCAATGTCCTAATACTCTTAGATACTATGATCTATAATAACAGGAGAAAATAATTTTGTGTTTCTTAATGAAGTAGCAACTGCAAGGCATTTAATTAGTTTGCAAACTTTATTCAGTGAACTTAACAGGAATAGTTTGTTTCATAACTGGGCTGAGTTGCAAGTTTTTTTTAACTATTATTTCATATAAATTGCAAATATTTTTTAACAAAAAACACTTTTAGGTATGTTATGGTTATTAATGAATATAACATTATGAAAACTGTATTGTTTTAAATGTTACCATGCTACAGAAAACATAATCAATCCATTATTCAAATGATTTCTCTGTGTTTTAAGCAGCATTTTTTAATCTTTAAAGTTTAATCCTACAAAAAAAAAAAAAAAAAAATACTACACATTTTGAATTGATAAAAAACAAACAGAGGCTATCTTACTTTGGTTGATGTTAAAAACGCTCAAAGCAGAACTTCATGTATTTTTTAGAACCACTCCTTCCCCCACACCAGCTCCAACACCTGTTTTTTATTTATTTTATTACAGGTTCTTATATAGTGCTGTCAATTTATGTAGCACTTTACACATACTTTTTATTGTACATTCACATCAATCCCTGCCTTTAAAGAGCTTACAATCTAAGGTCCCTAACTCAGCTTTATACTAGGGCTATGTGTGCTATTTTATATTCCTTCCATAAACACCATTTTCTATTATAGGGGTTTCTCACAGGTCACTTTATGTTCTGGTGTCTGCTTTCTCTTCTCCTTGTGGTGGTGGTGGGCAGGGCCGGACTGGCTTGGCGGGATAGCGGGAAATTCCCCGGTGGGCCGCTTTAAGATGGGGCCGCTACCGCCGCTTTAAGATGGGACCGTCCGGCCGCTTTAAGATGGGGCCGTCCGGCCGCTTGATACGGCCACCGCTGCGCTCCGACTCAAGCGATGGATAGCTGCCTTCTCCTACTCTAGCCGCTGTGAGCGGCATGACGTTACATCCGACGGGGGAGGCGGCTGCGGATCGTCTCCTTCATCTCTCTGCATGACGGTCCGCGCCGATCCCTCCCACACAGACGCCAGCAGCATCATCGCAGCAGCAGCAGCAGCAGCAGCAGCAAGACAGGTCACAGTGTCAGCAGAGCAGAACATGAGCTGCCTGCCATGCCGCATGTAAAAGCCAGGTAAGACTCAATGCCCGGGGAAGGGGGGGAATCAGCATATTAGAGCCCCTAATACAATGCTGATCCGCCACCCCCCCTGGCCCCCTCATGGACTAAACTGATAAATGCCAATGCCATGCGTAAAAATAAATGGTATTTTATTCAAAAATATTAAAAAGTATACAAAGAGTACATAATACAGATTATGGCACTAAAATAGAGACCATAAACATGTGTATAGTTTGTTAAAACATATTGTACATATTAGATAGTGATAATGGAATATACATATCGCCTGACATGTCGGACATAAAGAGGGTGGCGTCCTTCTTCATAGGCTGTATCCCAGTTCATATATATATATATATATATATATATATATATATATATATATATTTATATGTAAGAATATTTAATAATAAATATCTTGCGCTCGTACTTATGTCAGAATATTTATACTGCTCTGAATATAGCAGTGTATTTATTTATGGTTAATAAGCAAAGATCTGTGAAAAAGGAGAGTCTTCACCTATTGCCATAAATCAATGTCGTGAATTCTTTTTAATTGATTAATTTCTTTTTAAAAGCATATACCAATCTTAGTGAGTACAGTCTACAGTGTGGAATATATATAAAAATATTTATTCGCCAGACATGTAAACACAATATATGATCAAACAAGAAGTGACACAAAAAGATAACTCTACAGAAAAAATACTAACTTCAAATAATCAATGCAATGTGATGTTTAGCTCAATAATGAAAGTGAAACTAAAACAAAGTGAAAGTGAAACCAAAACAAAAGCAAGATTACCATTTCTTCCCAGGTATAGTATAAGCCATAAATTAATGTTCTATATAAACAGACTACAATGGTCTGCGTAATCACATAGCCAAAGTCATTCCACTGCAGATGAAATGAGAATAAGCCATGCAAAACGGAAGACTTAAAATTGCAAATAATGCATTGAATCTGATATTAATAAAAATGTATAAAAACAAAAATCAGCTTTTAGAGAAAAATCTACTATGGCTTATACGGCTGGGATTGTAATCTCATTACCCTTAAATATGCAATATAAAACATATAAGGAAGGAATAAACAATTGTTGAATAAAATCAAATAACATAGCAAGGCATAATTACCACACTTAAGATGGTGTTACCAGAGTCCTAAGATGGATGCCAGTGAGGGAGGAGTTTCCTCCAAGTTTCAGATGAATGATGGACCAGGAAGTATGTCTGGATGAGTCTATCGAAAAATGTAATAGCGTGTGTGGTGTAAGTGTGAGGTGTGTTGTCAGTAGTGTAATGTCTCCTCTCTCATATCTGGGTTGGTCTTTTATATGGTAAGAACAAAGAGCTATAAAAATTACCATAAGTAAAACCCAGAGGGATGAAACATTATCCCAATTGGTCGGGATATTCTATACCTAAACTAGTGAGGTCAGAGACACACCCCTTTTGATAATTAACCCCATACTTGGATAATAAAGTTAAATGATGATTTCTCTATATGCAAGATTAATCATATAACACATATAAAACTTTGTCTAGACTCCCAGCACATACATAAATGTCCACCTGTATCTCCATAATTCACCTGGGCAAGTAATGCCATTCCAATAATTATATTATTTAACACAATATAATATTTTTATATTGGAATATCTCAGATTATCTCAAGACTGCACCTGGTATTTCGTCTCCAGAGGGCAGTATTGTACCGTTCATTAGATTTTGTATTTAATATAATTAAAACAATTTGTTATCTGATGACCTATTGACCTGTCGGCTAGTGAAAAGCAATTACTTATTTGACCATGCCAAAGGGCTGTCAGATATAGTCTAGGTTTGGGAATATTTACGACACCTTGAGCACTAAACCAGTCCAAAAGCAATCCTTATATAAACACTCCTACCACATGCCTTAACATGAAGTAATTTGTTTTTAAGACGCACAAGTCCTTACACATCATAGAAAAGTATACATATATATATATATATTATATATCTAATATTATATAAGTATCAAGTTCACACTTCTATATTAATAAGAATACAATGTATTATCGTTAATATACATCTTACATATGATGATGTTTTCTATAAAAACTTATATGGTTCATCTTTAAATGTCTGCTAGAATATACTGGGGTATTGTCCATTGTTATATACTTATAGACAGACTGAGATATCCCCCCTTAACATAGCGTCAGACTGACTAAGTTTTATCTGATCGAGATGTCAAAAGAAATCTTATTTACGATTACATAGAAATACAAAGATCTCTGTTGAAACCATAGACCCTTTGTAAGCCTGTGAGAGACATTTTGTTTAACAAGTATATATGAACTTTGTTTCACCCTGAAAACAAGATGGATCCTGTCCTGTTCAGAATCTCTTATATGCATAGTACAAAATATACATGGCTTTTAAAATCATTTTTCTTTTTACCTATTATTATTTTAATCAACCCCCAATAACCCCGACATATATATACATATCCGTGAGAGATTGGTGTGCTTAGCTTTTCTCCAATGCCAACACAAAATATAGCTGATGATAGGGTACTGCTTATCATAAAAATGACAGGTGCCACTGGTGGAAGGATGCTATAGGAAAGTGCATAGTGCAATTCTCAAGCCAACTGTTTAGTGCGAGTCACAGGGACCCAGGGCTGGTGTATCACCTGTGCCCAAATATCACTCAGTTCACACATAGGGAGCAAAAGCAGTCAAGGTGTTCAATGCAGGAACGAGCTGATGTCCGAAACATGTCAGGCGATATGTATATTCCATTATCACTATCTAATATGTACAATATGTTTTAACAAACTATATACATGTTTATTGTCTCTCTTTTAGTGACATAATCTGTATTAAGTACTCTTTGAATACTTTTTAATATTTTTGAATAAAATACCATTTATTTGTATGCATGGCATTTGTCAGTTTAGTCCATGAGGGGCATTCAGGCCATTGGCCTTTTTCTTTTTTACGTATTTAATTATGGACATAACAAATTCCAGTTGATCCCCCCCCCCCCTTTATCTGTACTCTAGCCTTTTTGTCTGTATTAGGGAGAGGGGGCCGGGGGGGGGGGATCAGCATTGTATTAGGGGGAGAGGGGGGGATCAGCATTGTATTAGGGGGAGAGGGGGATCAGCAGTGTATTAGGGGGAGGGGGGAACTGCATTGTATTAGGGGAAGGGGGCTGGGGGAGTCAGCATTTTATTAGGGGGAAGGGGTCAGCATTGTATTAGGGGGAGGTTGGGGAAGGGGTCAGCATTGTATTAGGGGGAGGGATCCGGGGGGGGGTCAGCATTTTATTAGGGGGAGGTGGTCCGCGTTGTATTAGGAGGGGGGATCAGCATTGTATTAGGGGGAGGAGGCCAGGGGGGGTCAGCAGTGTATTAGGGGGATGGGGGGTATCAGAATTGTATTAGAGGGAGGGATCAGCATTGTATTAGGGGGAGGGAGGGATCAGCATTGTATTAGGGGAGGGGGGAACCTCATCCTCTTGTATTGCATTGGGGGGGGGGAAAATCAGCATATTAAGGCCCCTAATACAATGCTGCCCCCCCTCCCCCTAATATAATGCTGATCCACCCCCCCTCCCCCTAATACAGGGTCTAATCTTGATGATTGCTCCACGTTTACAACTTTTTTTTTTTGCTCTTTATATACAAGAGCCGGTTCACATAGGCTCGACCTGACTTGCCAGGGCGACCTGTGAAGTCGCGGTGCACAGCTCGCACCGCGACCTCGGAGAGACCTGCACGGACTTCATATCATTGAAGTCAATGCAGGTCGCTCCAGGTCACCGCAAAGAAGCTCAGGACCCTTTTTCTAAGTCGGAGCGACTTGTGTCGCTCCTATTAGAACGGGTCCTGTGCTACTCTATGGCAGACGACCCACGGCGACTTGTCAGGCGACCAGGTCACCTGACAAGTCGCCCCAGTGTGAACGGGGTCTAAGTCCTTTGTGTGATTTTATATCTGTCTTATCTATAAATAATGCACTCATTAAATGTGCATTAAAATGCATGATTTTACCTTTTATGAACAAGAAATCAACGTTGTGCTGGTATGACGACGCAATGCTATGGGGCTGGTATGTCATTTTTTCCAGGGCTGGTTTTCATACCCAGTCCGGCCCTGGTGGTGGGTGATCTTCAATACTGCACAGAATTGTAATGATGTCCCTAACAAACCTCTCTGTAGTATTGTATTTAAAGGCTAGGCCAATATTGTGATGACCCCTAGTGGATGTATCCTTGATATCCTGGGATCACAGAAAGTATGCCGGCTGTCATTCAGTCTGGAAGAGGATTAGTGGTTGATATTAGAGCAGAGTTTCTCATGGGGCTCAGCTTGAGGCAAGGTAAGTATTGCAGCAGGAGCATACTTGCACATTATGAAAGACTTATCCTAAAATGAAGCCCTCCAGCAGCTCATTGTCACTGCTGACAGGGCTTCTGTCTTCAGCCGGTCTTTCTTCTGCATTCGCTTAAACGGCCCAGCCGCAATTACGTCACTTCCACGCATGATATGGTAAGGGAAGCAGCTAGTTGAACATGATTTATAATCATTCAGATGAAGTGGAGTTTGGGGGAGACAGATGGAGTCTAATAGGCCGCTGATGTCTCATTAAAGATTACAAACAAAATGGCCCCTGCCCCCACCTATAACTGGCCTTCATAGCAAAGAGCACATGGATGGAAGGGCAATGCATGTGAGACAAAATCAGAAAAAATTCCCAGCTCAATTCAGCAAAAAGTTTTCTTACCAACCAAATTAACCTGTCTAACAGTATGGGTTAAAAACAGTAGTTTAGTTAGCACACATTTGCAAACACATGTGTAAGCCACTCCACGGCACCCTGTATTACCTGCAGTCCTAACTCCTGTAAATTTATGAGAGTCTCCACAGTGGAAGCACATGCACTCTAATGGATATATAGGGCGCAGGTGAGCCTGGAGGTAGCCCAACCCTCCTTAAAGGCACTTGGGGGCACAGTGGATGCCCAGCTCATAGCACAATGGCAGCAAAGGCATCCAGTGTGTCCACTCACCTCTATACATCAACAACAAACAAAATGGCCCCTTCCCCCACCTATGACATAATTTGTGCTCATTTAGATGAAGTGGAGTGTGGGGGAGACAGACGGGATCTAATAGACCTCTGATGTCTCATTAAAACCTGTCACTCCATAAATGCTATCACATAAAGGGCTTTTCAGCCCACATAAGATAGCATTAATGTTAGGTTTAAAAAAGAGTAAAAACTGTAAAGTTACACACAATTAAAAAAAAGGGTTTTCCAAGTACACATGCATACACACACACACACACACACACACACACACACATATATACAAGGATTGTGGGTTTTAACTAATTTTCAGGCCTAAGATGTGCTTTTTTACATGTGTTCAAAAGAAGTCAAAAACAGCTCTGGCAGTGAAAGGGTTAAAGCGAACACAATATTACCCCATTTATTTAGTTAGGTGAACATTCACTTTGCAAAATGAACATACACTTTACAGAGTGAAAATATTGTATTCCTTTCCGACTTAGTCTCTGAAGTTTACATAATTTGTAACCAATCATTCCCCAGGCATTTCTTCTAGAAGCGTTAATGTGTTACAACTGTAATGGCTGAAACTTATATTCTTAGTACTGTTGAAAGTAACCTATCAATGCTGTTACACTGTGAAATGGAAGAGCTTCATGTGGAGTTTGAAGAAAACATGACAAAAACAACACTAGGTAATAATGTAAAAAAAAAACATACAGTATAAATTATGCAAATGCACAGGACACCTAGTAATATTCTCGTGTTAGGTATCACTGTACTTATCAGGCTAAGAACATAATTAGGGGCATATTTTTACTTTGACAATAACAAATTAAACGTTTTAATGATTACATTTCTGATTTTAAGTCTAGGTACTGCCCATATCTCATTAAACAAGGCTATGTTTTGCTTGGTTGTGTAAGCATAGTATATGCTTTATGTGATTTTGATTACATAAATTAAAAAAAAAAAAAACACTTGTAGGAATGTTATGGGACAGGGAAGATGGTTGATTTTATTTTTTATTCAGCTCTACCCCCCTCAGGAGTCGCTTGGTAATTTGGGTTCCCTGTTCTGTGCATCAACTATAAGAACAACCTCAGCCCCTCTGATACACCTGGTTGAATGAATGATGTTTCTGCAAACATAAGTATAGATATCTTATTGGCTGTGTATTAGCACCAGGAAATAGACACAGGTCAATGGCAGGTAAATTAATTTAATGTATTAGTACAGATTAGAATAAATGGTGGTTTGAGAATTAAATAACACACAGAAGGTAGGTTCAGACACAGAAGACAGTATAATAACTATGTCAAGATAACATAGCCACTTCCTGGACCTTGAGTAGAGGATATCTGAATGATGCCTGCAGCATCATTTCATGTTTTTCATTCCTTGTAATAGGAATAAAAGTGATAAAAAAAAATGTAAAAGGAAAGTGGAAAAAAAAAGAAAATAAACAATTAAAAATAAAAATTGAAAGCGCCCCCGTCCCAGTGTTTTTGCACGCATAAGTGAACGCATACATCGCTACACAGCGTTCAAACCACACATGTGAGTTGCCACGAATGTTACAGTGAGAGCAACAATTCTAGCTCAAGAGCTACTCTGTAACTCTAAACTGGTAACCTATAAAAAGTTTTAAAGCGTCACTTATGGAGATTTTTAAGTACCGAAGTTTGACTCCATTCCACGAGCGTGACATGTTATGTATCTATTTACTCTGTGTAACTTCATCTTTCACATTATACAAAAAAATAGGCTAACTTTTTTTTTTTTTTTTAATTTATGAAACAGTTTTTTTTCCCCCAAAAAAATGCATTTGCAAAATTGCTGCACAAATATCGTGTGACATAAAAAGTTGCAACCACTGCAATTTTATTCCCTAGGGTCTCTGCTAAAAAAAAAAAAAAAACATCCATAATGTTTGGTGGTTTCTGAGCAGTTTTCAAGCAAAAAAAATATTGATTTCTAAATGTAGGAGAGGAGTCCCAGAATAGACCCAGTATGGAAGTGAAAAAAGTAGAGTTCTGTACCACTAGACTGGGATTAACTCATAAATGAGCAAAGTCAGCAATAAACAATGCTTATACAGTAAGCATTAACTACAATGTGAATATATAATCGAGTGCACTCTAGGAGAATGGCTGGGATATGATGCAATGTGCCTTCAGAGGTACATCTTATCATAAGCAATGGGTTAAGGTCTTTGTGTAGCAGCTTTGAAGGGAAAGCATTTAGTCCTAACTCTTCAGCCAGCTAGAGTTGGGGCTCTGTTCAGGTATTGGTGCACATGGGAATAGACCCAGCCAAGTATGCAGGCAGGAATAAAGCTATTAGATTCCTGTAAAGCACACCCCAAAAAGAGCCGCAAGTAACTGAGATCCCCTACGCTGCACAGCCACGTACACCGAATCTTTACCGGCACACTTGAGTCAGAGAACAATCTGTGACTTTGTTGTTTTTGTTTTATTGAGGGGTTAATAACTTGTATAGGGATGGAAGATTATGGGATGCCCACCTGACTTCAAAACAAACTTCAGGGACAACACTTCTTATATACAGTCTCTATATACAGCTCTATATACAGCTGCTCTTCCTCCTCCAGCACTCACTTGGTGACAAAACCTAGCTGGAACCCTGTGAATTATCCAACAGTCACTCAGTCAGATGAAGCAACAGCCTATTAGAGGCCGAAACCCGAGGCCCTTATATGTGTAGCAGAATTTCAGTGTCTAGCTTGCATCACTCCTGTGGCTACTGATCTGAGCATCACCTCTTCAGGCACTGCCAACCCACCTGGCTGCAGCTGCCTCTTTCACTAGCCCTCCAGGCTATCTTCTCCTGACAGTCCTCTAGACTGTGTCAAGGTCTTAAATTGCCCTCCTGTTGGCAGCCATCTTGGACATATGCAGATTGCTGCCTCTTAGATAAACTCTAATTGCATCATCACTTGCCTGCTGCCTGGGTATCGCACAGTGATGATGCTGCACACCTGGCTATATCTATCACCTGATGGGTTGCAATCTTTGCCCTTGCATTTGTGCTCCAAGATGCTTCTCTCTAGCAGTCTTCTGTTCTCCTTGTTCCTCCGTGCATGACCAGGCTCGACTAACGACTCTCCTTGCTCTTGACCCTGCATCTCCCGGCATCGGCAGATGACCCAGCATCTGCAGACTGCTCGCTTCTGGACTCAACCCTGGCTTGGATGACTACCCACTTCTTCTTCTTGCTCTCACTTCCTCACTCTTGCTGTGCTTTTATTGTTGTTTGCTCCAATGGCCGACGGTACTTGTGGTTAATTATTTAAAGAACTCTGTGAATGAATGATACAGAGCGTCTACTCTGTTTTTAAATTGTAAAAGCAGGTGTGGGAAGAATATCCCTTGTCTGCTTTTACAGGGAGGGGAGATCAGGGAGAAAGGAGGCAGGAGCTGGAACATGTTAGATGTTCCACCCTAAATACAGGGGAAACATGCTGCAAAGGTCAACTTAGCCTATAACAATTTAATGCACTTTAATTCATTTTGAAGTCAGTACTGTATGTTGTTTACTAATATGTGTTAATAATTGTAAAAATTGGCCTCCTTTGGTAGAAAAAGTGAACAGAACTATAACAGCAAAAAATTGTTGTAGGATGTAGTTAAGATGCTAGCTGCTCTAATTATACTTTGGGTGTAGGACATTTAAATTGACAATTTTTTTCTTTTTTTATAGAACAGTATCAACTGTAATCAGTTTTCTGGTTATTATATATAAATGCCTATGATAAATTGATACCAAGGCAACTAAGAGAGCACAAGTAGGAAAAACTTATTTTAAGGCTACTATTATTATTATATTAAGCAATGTCGTTGAACATAAAAAAGATAATGTGACAAAATGTTATTAGATGTAATTGTATTAGCTATGCATGCGGCCTCCTATGACTTGAGGTTGAAACTGTGTGAAAAGTTAAAAAAGATTGTAAAGTTTTATATAATATATGCAAATTCTTATACTGTGAATTGAAGCAGACCTTCAAAGTTAGAAACTCATTAATCAAAAATTAGACACAGATGTCTTCAACCTGTAAACTGACAAGTACTAGTGATGGATGACTGAAACAGCAAACTAATTATATGTTTTTTTCTCTCTCTCATTAAACAGCTTAAAGTGCAACTTCAGTTTGGTTGAGAAACACATAATTCCCTCTAGATTATCTACATACATTAAAAGAATTTTAGCAAACTGTTCTGCAGATTCCTACCTTACCTGTTTTGAATAAATATCTTCATGTTTTGTTATGTCATTTTCAGGCCTAAATGTCCTTGATTCCTAAATATTGGGACCCTGCCTTCATTACAATGACCTGAGCAAACCTCAGCATGCCTTTATAGGTAGGCAATCCTTAGGGGGCATTTCAGAAAAAAGATAAACTCCAATTGTAGATGATGTCTAAAATTTAAGTTGTATATCAATGTAAAGTTATGAAAAAATCAGTGAGCCCATTATACATCATACATTTACCAAAGTAATCTGTATAACAGTTCAGATAGCACCTCCAGATTACAATATTGAAGGAAGTGTAGCCCTCCTTTGGGAAGGGGGAGGGGTATGAGAAATGACCCTCCCGAAAACAGGATATTGTGCTAAATCTGTAGATACATAAGAGAACTTTTATTACTATTTACATTGCTAAGTGGAAGAGTGGGCTTGATAATAAAGTTGGCAGTGCCCCTACCCAGGACAGGGCCTCTGTGAACAATGGGGAATCCCTTTCTGGAAGATTAACCAGTTACCTAATAAAAGTAATTGGAAGCAGACAAACTACTGCAACCAGCATTACCTATAAACATATCAGTATAGAGATAATACAAGTTTTATATAAGAAAAGATTAATGACAGTATATACAGTAAATGTACAAGCAGATATTATCAGCAAAGGAATAGGAATCCTAATGGAATTGTACACATATACTTGGGTGTATATATATATATATATATATATATATATAGAGAGAGAGAGAGAGAGAGAGAGAGATACCTGCAGATTAATTTTACAGCAAAGTCCCATTGCAGGAGCCTCTGAGGATGATGGGACATCTGTCAGCATTGGAAACCTGAAGACAAAATCTTTGGTGATAAAGAGACCCCCCAGCCATTACCCAACCAGTCTGGAATGCAGTCCTGGTTATCTGGCAATAATCATCTTGTCTAAACTAGCATTAGTAGCAAGGATAGGACATATGGCAGGACAGGACAGTCTCTCACTCTACTTTCTCCTTCCAGATTTTTTCCCAACAATCCCCAAATCAGGAAGTGACAAACATTATTATATATTACAGGGTGATACTAGCAGAGAAACCCTACAAATGCAACATTTGACAAATGCAGCAGTTGCAGAATAAAATAGAAAGATCAATTTGAATAACAATTCATGACAAAATGACCTATGTAGAAATTATATATGTTATTTTTTAACAAAAGTGGACATTTCCTATACAGTGAAATTAGGGTTTAGTTGAAAAAGATCCTCAAATGGATTTATATACATTTTGCAAATTTTATTGAAGATTTCTTTCATTTTTTAATCACTAAAAGATGTCTTACAGAAATTTTCGGAATGAAAAACGGACTAAAAGGGGAATATCGAATAGGGATTTCCAAAGACTAGTTCTTATATACTTTCCAGATATAGGTGTGGGGAGGGTGGAAACACACAGTGAGAAGCAGATGCTGTCTAACAGATATTATGAAACTAGCTCAGGGAAAATCTTGACTGATTACATAGTATTGCAGTAGGGAACACGAACATGCAAAATTTAAAAAGTAAAATCCAGCTGTATTCTTTGCAAAAATTTTCCACTGAAAATAAGAAACACAAAAGTTATGGTTGACAATATACTACCCAGTCATTTTCCACTAATCTGGGTTAGGGTACACATAACATGGTAATGTTGGGTTTAACAATAATTTATATTTCTATAGCACTTTTCTCCTTGGGTGTTTATAGCAGTGTATCTGCTGTTGGAGCATATGGTGAAGCAGCTATCTTGGGCAGACACAGTAGAATATAATAGTAGAGCAATTTAAGACAGGAGCCAATTAACCAACCAACATGTCTTTGGGGTGTGGGAGGAAACTGGAGTACCAAGAGGAAACCCATGTAGGCACAGTGAGAAAGCAAGACACTGTGTTGCTCCAGGACAAAAAGCCTCCATTCAAAGTTCAGCCTCAGAGAGGAAATTCAGGTGCACGCCCTGGTTGCAACAGAAGCATATAGAAGAAATTGACTGGATGGCAGCACTGCAAAAAATTAGTCCTCTATTAAAGAAACAAAAATGCAGAAATACATGAAGGATGATCATACCACAACAGTGTCATCATCTCCGCTGTGGTATGATCATCCTTCATGTATTTCGGCATTTTTGTTTCTTCAATAAAGGACTCATTTTTTGCAGTGCTGCCATCCAGTCCATTTCTTCCATAGGCACAGGGAGAACATGAACATTTCATATAGAGATATCTTCTAATTGGAACACTTGTTCTGGTGACAATGGTCTAAGGAATTATTATTATTTCATAGAGATCTTCTCTCACTTTCTGTTGTGTATACAGGACAGAAAAAGGACACAGAATCTCCCCAATGGGACAAAGGGGTTGATTTACTGAAGGCAAATCTACTGTGTACTCGGCAAGCACAGTTGCCATCACTTTCCTTAGAGCTTAGTGAATGCGGTAAAGCTTCACTTTGTAAAGAGTACCCAATCAGGTGCAAGAAAAATACAAAAGCATCACTTTTGCTTGCACAAGATTGGATGATGGAAATCAGCAGAGCTTCACCTCATTCATTAAGCCCTGGGGACAATGAGTCCAACTGCACTTGCAAAGTACACAGTATATTTGTCACACTTAGATCTTAACATGCTTTTCTCCATACCTGTCCCACTATGCACATACTAAAAAATGTCAACATTTTCAAAAACCCAAACTGCAAACTTTAATTGTGATTAAAGGTTTATTAAATAAATGCCTTCCTGTAGATGTTAAAACCTTTATCGCTTTAAAAATCACTTTAATGACTATAATGAAATAGATTGTATTACCTCAAGGTTGCCAAGCAGTTCCTGACATGATAAAGTATGAGAGTTACTAGAGCAGACAATGGTCTTGTGGGAATAGTACACATTTTGCATATAAATGGCAACAAATGTCTTATATACGTAATTCAATTCAGCATTTTTTTTTTCATTTTTGATGTGTTTGATTGTTATTGTGATGAAGGGAAAATCTAAATTTAATAATCTTGACAGCAAATATTCATTTTGATCAATACGTAAAGTAAAAAGGGTAAGCATGTTCAATAAAATAATTTACAATCATTCACATTTCCAGTGACTCATTTAAATTGGTATCATTTCTTTACTAATGCTTGATTGAACCTAAATTGGTATCATTTATCCTGCTCTGCCAATACCAATCCAGTGTTATCTCTCCATATGTTACAAAAAAGGTAAACAGATACATAAATTACATATTCACTGAAACTGTTTACTTTTAAAGGGCACTTGCATTTTCAGTGTAAGTTCTCTAACTGTCCCTACTGGGTGCACAACAGAAAATGTTACTCCCTACTTTAGGAGACTAGTGTGTTCCTTTCAATGCGGCCTGCCACCTCTGCTTAAATCTTGAAACAAACCAAGGGGTGATTTTATAAATCACGTGACCGCGCCTAGGAAATTGGTGCTGATAAGTTATAAATTATACTGGTGAGAATTATAAAATTAATGGTGGGCTGCTAGTCCTAAAAACAACACATGTTTGATAATAATGAAAAAAAGGGGGGAGGACAGCGCTCACAAATAAATAAATAAATAGTTCAAATTTTACACAGATAAATATTCTTGATTAAATAATCAAATAAAGGTGACAGTGCACAGTGCAAATATCGCAAAAAGTGACAGTACATAAACCTTATACATATAAATTGGTGACAACACTTATGTGCAACAAACGCAGATGCAATATTAGCAGCAAAATCAATATACTGACTGAAGGTGCTTCTATATTCAAAAGGGACCACTTCCCCTTGTTCACAATTTGTGCTATATGAAGAACAGTCCTTATGTGCAAAATTGCAAATGCAATATCAATAACGAAAATTAGTCCTGTGACTTATAAAGTGCTCAGTGCTGTGAAAAAAGGTGCCTTCTCATGGGGAGGTAGCAAGAGGAAAAAAATCCACCACCAGATAACCAACACACTTACCAGATGACCCCTTGGGGTCTAGCCTTGGTAAGTGGTATGCTGTAAGAGGTCTCAGATAAGATGGACTTCCGCCACAACTCTTATGGTAATGTATCCACCTAAGGAGACTGGTAGATTCTTCCTCCACTGCTTCACTCTCAGATCCCACACAGACCGATCAATAAATAAGAAGAAAGGAACTTCATGGCATAGTACGTATATTCAATTTAATAGGTGAAAAAAAGAGGCCACTTACATCATGTAAACGAAGGAACAGCTTTACAGCATCGCACGCCTGTTTGCGTTCCGGCTGCGCTCCAAAGAACCAGAAGTGACGTGGGCGTAATGCGCGGACCTGACCGGTTTCGTCAGACTACGTGTGACGTCATCAGGTGGCCTCTTTTTTTCACCTATTAAATTGAAAATTTTAGGAAAAAAGCTTAAAGTTGAAATAAACAGCATTGAACTCAGAACATTTTTTTTTAAATCAAATGCAGTCTTACCAGTGCCCGTGAATGCAGCCTCATCACCGCAGTGTTCATGCAGCCTCATCGGTGCAGCGTTCATGCAGCCTCATCAGTGCAGTGCTTATGCAGCCTTGCCAGCGCAGTGTTCATGCAGCCTCACCAGTGCAGTGATCCTATATGCAGCCTCACCAGCGTAGTGTACATGCATGCAGCCTCACCAGCGCAGTGTACATCAATGCAGTCTCGCCTGTGCAGTGTCCACCAATGCAGGGCAAAGCAAACGGCAACAGCAACAGCCAGCGCCATTGAACAGAGCGGCGATATACCGGTATTTAAAAAAGAAAAAAGGCCAGGCAGCGCTGAGAGGTAGAGGGGGGTGGACCAGACCGAGGAGAAGCGAGGACGAGCGGCCACTGTCATCAGAAGTCCCGGGAACCAATGATAGACGTCACAGGTCCCGCGTCGCGGCATTGGGCCACTGTGCTGTCTATCATAGGAGGCGGGACTTCCTATGACAGCAACCGCTCGTCCTTCCTTCTACAGTACTTGGCCCGGCCTGCCCCCCTCCTCTGCCCTGTCAGAGCTGCCTAGACTGTTTTTTTTTTTAATATATCGGCGTATAACACCCACTGGTGTTTTGCCCTCCATTTTTAGGAGGAAAAAGTGCGTGATATACACCGATAAATATGGTACATCAATTACTTGTAAAAAGGTTCAGACCTCAATGTATTTTATTTTTCACTTCTTGCACAGCAAGGATTGCTAAAGTATCTGTACTGCATAAGGTTGGTAAACATGACTTCAGGTGCAGAATCTGAGCCTCACTGAAGTTATCGGGAGTCAAATGTCAAATGTCAAATGTTAAAGAATAATTCTTCATTTTATCTCTAATAACTTCAGTGGATATTTAATAATACCAGGATAAACAAATATGCAGATAAACAAATAAAGAAACAAATGTGCATAATTCTCCTGTGTCCGTCCCAAAGTTCATATTAAAAAATCATGCGATAATGTGTTTTCTTCTTTGCAATATCACATCTCTCACACTGTGTTGCCCATCACCTTACATCATATGTTCTCAACTCTAAGCATAGACCCAACAAATAATCAGGTCTAGCTGTGCTTTTCCCACTTTTAGGGACAGGGATTTCCCATATAAATCTCTCTCTCCTTCTCGGTATGTTGAATGGATCACTGGCTCTACTTGGATGTGCAGGTATAAATCTCTGCAGGATCTTTTTCTTTCTCTCTTTTGTATCCAGCACACTCACATACAGTATATGTAAAGATATCTCCCATAGTGTAGCAATTCTGGACATGAACATGTATTCCTTAAAATTGCACTTACAATTAAAAGGTTAAAAAACACTTGTCATATCTCCACAAGAAGCACCAGTGTGTCTCTCCTACAGCTTTCTCTCTCTCGTCACCCAGCTCCCCCCTTGAGTTACACCACAGGTCACGTGACTTCCTTAGCAAATAATGGCACAACTGCAGCCCTAGGGGAAAAAAGTACACTCATGCAGGGTGATGGCAGCAGCTCCCCTGGATAGGTCCTGAGAAAACCTAATACAAATATGCAAAGGAAAGAAAGGGGTCGCCCAATGTAAGTGTACCTGTATTAATATTTGGAATAGATCAGGATAAATGCACTCACATGAGTCAGGATCAGAGTGTGGCCCTCTCAAATATGCAGAGATTGGCAGGGCAGCAGCTGGTGATTGCAGAGGTAAGCGCTTTCGGCAGAGTTTGGCTGAGAAGTGGCTGGAAGGTAGATGGAAAGGATCACTGCTGTGCCTGGAGCTCAAGCTGTCACACAGTGCCCCTGGCTTCCTGAGGTCCTCAGCCGGCTCAGTTTGGATTGGCTACACCGGAGGTGGAAGGGATGGTATATGGAAAGGATCGCTGCTGTGCTTGGAGCACAAGCTGACAAAGAGCGCTTCCTTAGGTCCTCAGCTAGCTCGGTTTACAATTGGCTCAGGAAATGGCAGGCTTGCTCTCCACTCACAAAAAAAATGTGATAACTGGTGCTCCAAGCACAGCAGTGATCCTTTCCATCTACCATCCCTTCCACCTCCGGAGGCAGCCGATCCAAACTGAGCCAGCTGAGGACTTCAGAGATCCGGAAGCACCGTGTGACAGCACCTGTCGACTTCTGCAATCACCAGTCACTGACCTGTCAATCTCTGCATATCTCAGAGGGCCACAGCCACACACACTGATCCTGACTTATGTGAGTGCATTTATCCTCTATTACAGTTATTAATACAGGTACACTTAGATGGTGTCCCCCCTCCCCTTTCTTTTCTTATTCTAGTCTAATAGACAAAGGTGGGCACTACCATAGGTAACATGTACCATAGCAAAAAAAAATGTATAGCATAGTTTGATCATGAGCAGTGATTTTAGTAATGCTCAAAGGGAAACATTAAAAATGCAAAACTCCAATAAATAATATGCCTCTGTACAAGGCATACAACATACTACAGCAAAACTGACATTTAAATAGTGTGTATAAATTTCAGGCACAAAATAAGCTCCAAGCTGCTTCATTCTGCTGTATATGGTTGTTGACATCACTCACACATATCATTAATCATTAATATGGTCATGCCTATCTATAGTCAATAACTTCACCTTGGGGACCATGCCTCTTGGTATATTTCAGCTGTCATCCACTGGACCTTTCATTCAGTGGAAATGAATTGATGGAACTAGAAGGGTGTCAGCGGGTAGCATTGTTTTCTTTTTTTTTTTAGGGGGGGAATGGGCATCATGTTTGACATCAATCTACATCACTGGATAATGTGATTGACAGTGAATGTGCATCGGGGGACATTTGTGTCTGTTTTTCATGGGATTAAACAATAGAATTAGATATGATATCACAAAGCAGGCACAAGTTTGAGATACTTCTGAGTAGAGATGGGCTGAACACCCCCTGGTTCAGTTCACACCAGAACTCTCAAACATCGCAAAAGTTCGGATCTGAAACCCGAACCCAATTGAAGTCTATGGGACCCAAATTTAAAAAATCAAAACTCCCCTTTTTGAAGGCTTATATGCAAGTTATTGGCCATAAAAAGGTTATGGAGCCTGGGTACTGGCCTGGGGGACATGTATCAATGCAAACCATTTTCTTTATAAAATATTTTTTTTTTTTACAGGAGCAGTGATTTTTTTTTATGCTTAAAGTGAAACAATAAAATGAAAAATTCATTTAAATATAGTGCCTGGGGAGCCCCCTGAGTCTGCCTGTAAAGTACCACATCTGTACCTTGTATAGAACCTGCCATTTATAAGGAAAAATTACATTTATATTGCTGGCAATACAATACCATTGATGACAATACAAAAATGATTAAAAAAAGGTGTGGGACCCCCCAAAATCCATACCAGACCCTTACCTGTGCTTGCAGCCTGGCAGGTAAGGAAGGGGTTGAAAGAGTGAGGGCTCCTGAAATATACCAGTTCACATGCTCTCAACATGGAGGGGTGCTTTGGGGCCCCCCCACCCCAAAGCACCTTGTCCACATGTTGATGGGGGACAAGGGCCTCTTCCTGACAACCTTGGGCTGTAGTGGGGGGTCTGCAGGCAGGGGGCTTATCGGAATCTGGAAGCCCCCTTTAACAAGGGGGCCCCCAGATCCCAGCCCCCTCAATATGAATAAGTATGGGGTACATTGTATCCCTACCCATTCATCAAAAAAAGTGTAAAAAAAAAATAAAGACAGGCAGTTTTGGACAATTCCATTTTGTAAAAAAAATATAAAAAAAAACAATGTCCCCCAATGTAGATCCACCATAATTGTGTAATGTTCCGGTACCTTTGGTACCCTAAATTACTCTTTTCACAAGTGTATGCGCCCCACCATTCTCTTTTGGAAAGGTGCGCATACACCTTTAAGACTGAAGCTGTCATCACTCAGCGCCGGACTAGATGGCTATTTAAATCGCCGGTTCTCACTCACATGTGTTCGTTCAAACACCCTTACCTGGATGCTAACTTGGCTTGAAGCTTTCGTGCTTGCAAGCATACCTCGCTGACGGAACCTCGCTGCGCTGATCCCTGCATCCCGCTTCCGGATCATCCGCTCCTCCTGAACCAACCTTCGGCTGTATTGCTATTAGTGCTAAGTACCCCGCAGGGAAACCCTCTATAAACTTATACTAAGCTTACACTATCTAGCTCTGCATAGTAAAGACTATTTATCACATCTGCATATCTAGATTGCTAGCTCTTAAGACTACTGCTACTTATTCCTGCACTGGGTTGATCACTCTTGTATGTCCACCTGCTACTCTGTCATCTGCTACCATACATGATTGCTAAACCTACCTGCATCCATCTGCTACTGTCTTACCTTCAAGTGTCTGTCACCTACCACCTCCACTCAACCTGTCTCTTAAATCTTCATCACTGTGTTACTACATACATAAAGTCACTCTATGAAACCAGCTTGTTGAGTGTGTGTATTTACTAGCTGAATTAAGACCTTCCACACATGATGAGTCATTGAGGTTGGGAATGGTATCTCAGCATCTCTCTTACATGACTACTGAAGTGGAATATTTCTGCAGCTGAAAATCCACACCATACATGAAACGCAGGAGCGTTACAAATTGACACTGTCGTAGCCACCGCTGGACCCAATAAAAAAAAAGCTCAGCCCGTGACGAAGGCTAACCGCCCACTGCAAGCTCTGCCATTTGACAGTTCTCATATAGGTAAAGGGTGGGGCCACCTGACAACGTCACCTGGTGGCAAACACTCCTATGTGACGTCACCAACTGGATAAGATTCCGATAAGCCCCCTACCCGCAGACTCCCATCAACCACAGCCCAGGGTCGCTAGGAAGAGGCCCTTGTCCCCATCATCATGGGGACAAGGTGCTTTGGGGTGGGGGGCAGAGTCCCCAAAGCACCCCCCCACGTTGAGGGCCTGTGGCCTCGTTCCCACCCTTTCCTGGCCTGCCAGACTGCATGCTCGTATAAGAGACTGGTATAGATTTTGGGGGGGATCTCATGCCATTTTTTTTACATTTTGGCATTTGGGTTCCCCTTAAAATCCATACCGCACCCAAAGGGTCTGTTTTTTTTTAAACATTTTTCTATTGCCGGCAATGTTTATTTTTTTATTCAGCTGTCAGCAGGGAAGCACGCTGATGACTCATTTGTTGTTAAGGACATTGCACCTGGCTTTCCGGCCCCCTCCTTAACAACCAGCAATTCACTGTGCCCTGGTTGGGCACAGCTTTGCCCAATCAGGGCTTAGAATGCATTGTGCAGCGTGCAGTGCATTGTGGGCTGCTCGGCAGGCGAACATCCTGCCAAGTAACCCGCTAATTCGGGTGTTCGCCAAATGGGCGAACAGGCAATGTTTGGCCAAAACGTTTGCTCATCTCGAACTGTTTGCCCATCTCTACTTCTGAGATTAAAGTTCATTTACAGGTGCATCTTCTTGCCATCAACTTTTTTGCTGTTTTTGCAGTCCTAGGAGCATGATTCGTTCTAATGTGAAGGAAAGTCTGTCTACATAGGCCCTTAATAAAGAGAGAAGGCTAGAGAAAATATGTTTTTTTTTTATCAGAGAGGGTAAAATACCCTGTAAAAAGTTTAATACATGTTGGTAAAATGCAGGGTTTCTACCACATCTGCCAAATACAGAAACAGCATACCTCATTAATACCAGAAGTTCTCCATTACTGATGAGGTCATACAGTGACAATAACTTTCTCTTTCTATTCATTGTAGAAGTTTTGGTAAGCTGTTAGCAGCCAGCTTTAGTAGATATAAATTTTACAGCTTAGGCTAAAACATTGCCTTAAACACTATAATTATGCTGGTCGGGATTTATTGCTTTGCCTTACCGTATAACTGGATGAGTTGCATTGCAATTCAAGAGTTAGACTGAAAGCTCACACTATAAAATCTATTCCGAGCCAGTATGGCCTTGTCATGATGAATCATTGGCCTATCACATCATAAGCTTGGCAGATAAAGACACGTGGTATAGTCACAAAGCATGCTAAGCATTTTAAATAAATTCATATTGACTTCCACGGAGCTCCAGGGAATTCCTGAATGTGCAATAAATCATATTACAGTTTTACCAGGTCAGTCTCTTTATCAATAGTCTAATTTCTCAACCTGTAACATCTTTTTCTTCCTTCCAACAATGCTGCTGTAGAGAACATAATAAATTAGCCTAGGGTTTAAAGAGACATTTATTTAACAACAAAGCTTAACATACACAAAGAATTTTGCCATGTAAGCACATTATCCTTTTATTGCCGAATCAACACTATTTTCTTTTATACTGTAAAAAGAATTAGGCTCAAATAATGTTTGTTTTTTTTTTTTTTTAATTTTCAGTCAGTTAAACATAAAATAGTGCACATTAATATTTTAAATGTATGGTTTTCAGAGAGTATGTGAGGCTCATTGCTCATTTTCACATGTTCACCTGTCTAACCTTAAAAACTTTGCTGAAAGAGATGTTTGCAGAACTACACTGAACAAAATTATAAACGCAACACTTTTGTTTTTGCCCCTTTTTTTCATGAGCTGAACTCAAAGATCTAAGACTTTTTCTATGTACATAAAAGGCCTGTTTCTCTCACATATTGTTCACAAATCTGTCGAAATCTGTTAGTGAGCACTTCTCCTTTGCCAAGATAATCCATCCACCTCACAGGTGTGGCATATCAAGATGCTGAATAGACAGCATAATTATTGCACAGGTGTGCCTTAGGCTGGACACAATAAAAGGCCACTCTAAAATGTGCAGTTCTACTGTATTGGGGGGGTCAAAAAAACAGTCAGTATCTGGTGTGACCACCATTTGCTTCACACAGTGCAACAAATCTCTTTTGCATAAAGTTGATCAGGTTGTTGATTGTGGCCGTGCAAAGTTGCCGTATATTGGCAGGACCTAGAACAGGCTGTCATCAAACATGCTCAATTGTCCGGTGAGTATGCTGGCCATGCAAGAACTGGGATGTTTTCAGCTTCCAGGAATTGTGTACAGATCCTTTCAACATGGGGCTGTACATGATCATGCTGCAACATGAGGTGATGGTCGTGGATAAATGGCACATCAATGGGCCTCACGATCTCATCACAGTATCTCTGTGCAGTCAATATTCCATCAATAAAATGCAGCTGTGTTTGTTGTCCATACATATGCCAGCCCATACAATAAACCCACTGCCACCATGGGCCACTCGATCCACAACGTTGACATCAGCAAACTGCTCACCCACACGATGCCATACACGCTGTCTTTCATCTGCCCTGTAGAGTGAAAACCGGGATTCATCCATGAAGAGAAAACCTCTCCAAAGTTCCAGATGCCATAGAAAGTGAGCATTTGCCCACTCAAGTCAGTTACGATGAACTGCAGTCAGGTCGAGACCCTGATGAGGATAACGAGCATGCAGATGAGCTTCCCTGAGACAGTTTCTGACAGTTTGTACAGAAATTCTTTGATTATGCAAACCGACTGTTGCAGCAGCTGTCCGGGTGGCTGGTCTCAGACAATCTTGGAGGTGAAGATGCTGGATGTGGAGGCCCTGGGCTGGTGTGGTTACACATGGTCTGCAGTTGTGAGGCTGATTGGATGTACTGCCAAATTCTCTAAAACATGTTTGGTGACAGCTTATGGTAGAGAAATTAACATTCAATTCACGGGCAACAGCTCTGGTGGACATTACTGCAGTCAGCATGCCAATTGCACGCTCCCTTGAAACTTGCCACATCTGTGGCATTGTGTTGTGTGATAAAACTGCTGTTTGGAATGCTTCCTGAGCACACTGATGTGCTGTCATGAATCTGCAATCTAAAGGGTTAACCTAGAGCAGACTAATTGCAGTAATTGGCAAACAGGCTGCCTTATTTAAACAGCTCAGAAGCACTGTGTCTTTGCTGACTTGTCTGCAGCTCTTCCTGTGTTCCTGAAGCCTGCTTCCTGTTACCTGTTTGATATCCGTTTTGACCTTTGGCTTGTTCCTGACCTTGTTGACCTGCTGCCCGTCCTGACCCCCGGCTTGTTTGACCATTCTCTCGGATCTCCCTTGTCTGCTTATCTGCCTTCGGATCTTGACCGGCTTCTTCCTTGGTGGGGCGACCCTGAGGACTGCGACCTGGTATCCACACGCAGCAAAATCCATCCTCACCACTAGAGGCTCTGGCGAAAACCGGTGGATACTTAGATTCTGCACCTCAGGTTAGCCTGTGTCACTTACCTTGGGGGTTCCCGTCTAAGCTCCACCCTCTGGCACATGTGGGGCCTTCCCTGCCATCAGGCTACCACTTGTATCCCTAACAGTACAAGTCAGCCATGACGGAACCTGCAAGAGAAGCCTCACCGTTGGAAGAGATCTGCCAACACCTCGCAGCCCTGTCTCAAACCGTAAAGTCGCTTCAAGATGGCTACACACAGCTAGAGGAACGACTGCGCTCTATGACACTTCAGGGGGATCCTCCTGTATTATCTGCTTCCTCTCCTGCTGCAGCACTCTTTGGACCTGCTTCTGGCCCTACCGTAGTGAGGCTGCCACCAGAACCTCGAGTTCCTGCTCCCGAAAAATATTCCGGGGATCGCGGTAAATTCTGCACCTTTCGCAATGCCTGCCAGCTGTATTTCTCCCTGCAACCTCGGACCTTTTCTTTGGAGACCACCAAGGTGGGGTTTGTTATCTCCCTGCTCCTAGGTGAACCCCAGTCCTGGGCTCATCGGCTCCTTGAAGAGGGCAGCCCCCATTTAAACTCCTTACGGTCATTTTTTGAGGCCATGGCACAGCTCTATGATGACCCGCAGCGATCCTCCACTGCAGAAGCTGAGCTTCATGTTCTTCAGCAGGGTCGCAGACCCGTATAAGACTACGTTACTGACTTCCGCCGCCTCAGTTCCGATACGTCCTGGAATGAAGCAGCACTCCGGTATCAGTTCCGTCTCGGCTTGTCAGAAGGACTGAAGGACGAGCTGGCGCGGGTAGGTGTCCCCGACGCCTTGGAAGATTTGATTTCCCAGGCCATTCAATTCGACCGGCGGCTACGGGAGCGCAGAGCAGAACAATCTCCGCAGCAGTTCAGACCAGCCTGGACGCTACCACGAATTGCTACTCCTGCATACTTTTCTTCTGCTGGGTCAGCTCCTACCAACCCCGCTCCCGCTGAAGTCGCCTCAGATACGCCTGAACCTATACAACTTGGGATCATACGGCCTGCTTTGTCCCCGGAGGAGAGACGCCATTGCCAGTTCGGTAACCTGTGCCTGTATTTTGGTGAAGCTGGCCACTATGTGAGCTCCTGCCCGGCAAAATACCATTAGTTCATGCCGGCCTCACCATCCAGTTGTGTGGCATCTGTTGCCAGTTCCTCCCACCTAGCCTTTCCTGTGTCATTACAGCTTCCGGAAGGACTCGTCCCAGTTACCGCAATCATTGACTCGGGAGCCTGCCGTTGTTTTCTTTGATCGCTCGTTCGCCCTGCAACATGGCGTACCTCTCCGGCTCAAGACTCAGGACCTCATCATCTTCCTGGCTGATGGCTCCCACATCAAATCCGGGCCCGTGACCCAAGAAACTTTTCCCCTTCCTATGGTCTCCTCCTCCGGCCAAAAGGAACTGATTAGCCTGGATGTTATCACATCCCCCTTATTTCCCATTATCCTGGGATTACCATGGTTGCAAGCACATAACCCGCAAGTCAATTGGATCACAGGCACCATCCAGTTCCCATCTCTTTACTGCAAGAATTCCTGTCTACCTGCTCCTCCTGAATTCCCCAAGACTCTGTTCTGTCTTGAATCCGAACCTGATGTATGTTCTGTGGTGCCCAAAGCATACCATGATTTCCTGGACGTATTCATCAAACGGGGAGCAGAGACCTTGCCCCCCCACCGTCCATATGACTGCCCCATCGACTTGCTCCCAGGAGCCGAAATCCCGTTCGGCCGGATTTACCCACTTTCTGAACGTGAGCTGGACGTCTTAAAGGACTATGTAGACGAAAGTCTGAAGAAGGGGTTCATCCATCCCTCTACCTCTCCAGCAGGGGCAGGTATCTTCTTTGTAGAGAAGAAGGATCACACCCTCCGACCCTGCATCGATTATAGGGATTTAAATAAAGTTACTATTAAAAACCATTATCCCCTTCATCTAGTCCCCGAACTCTTTCAGAGACTCAGATCTGCCATCCTGTTTACTAAGCTGGATCTTCGTGGGGCGTACAACTTGGTGCGCATCCGAGAGGGCGACGAATGAAAGACTGCTTTCCGCACTAGATTCGGACATTTCGAATACCTGGTAATGCCATTTGGCCTTTGTAATGCTCCTGCCACGTTCCAACACTTTGTGAACGACATCTTCAGGGATTGGTTGGATATCTTCGTCATCGTATACTTGGATGACATCCTAATCTTCTCAACATCCCTAGAGCAGCATCGCGAGCGAAGTGCGTTTTTGAGCAGAACAGTATCCCGTTTCTGGGGTTAATAATTTCCACAGAAGGAATAGAGATGGATCCTCAGAAGGTCTCTGCCATTCTGGACTGGCCACCTCCATCAGACAAAAAGGGAGTACATCGCTTCGTTGGCTTCGCCAATTTTTATAGGAGGTTCATTAAGGGGTTCTCTAACATCATAGCCCCTATTACTCACCTTACTAAGAAGAACGTCCGCTTCCAGTGGACCCCAGAAGCTCAGTCCGCCTTTTCGGTTCTTAAAAAACATTTTACCTCTGCCCTTATCCTAAATCACCCGGATCCTGCCTTACCCTATCTCCTGGAGGTAGACGCATCGGAAGTTGCAGTCTGGGCAGTCATCTCCCAAAGACAGGGAACTAGAGACTTAACTCACCCAATAGCCTTCTTTTCCCGGAAACTCTCTCCCGCGGAAAAAAACTATGATGTCGGGGACCGGGAACTCCTGGCTATCAAAGCCGCTCTTGAAGAGTGGAGATATCTACTGGAAGGAGCATCACACTCGATTCTTATATTTACCGATCATAAGAACCTTGAGTACTTAAGATCTGCAAAGCGACTTAGACCCCGCCAGGCCCGATGGGCACTCTTCTTCTCCAGATTCTCGTTCCATATCACCTATTGGCCCGGGTCGAAAAATGTCAAACCGGATGCCCTGTCCCTGATGTTTGATAATCCTAAAGAAGAGTTGGTACCTGACACTATCCTGTCAGAGAAAAACTTCCTGCTCCTGCTCACTAGCCTGAAATCCCATCTTGAACAAGCCTCTGCCAACATTTCTGGTCCACCTGGGATACCCCTGTCACGCAAGGATGGTTTGTTGTGGGCTAAGGACAAAATCTTTGTCCCGGAGGGAGTCAGAGTTTCGGTTCTAGCTGCCTGCCATGACCACCCTCTGGCTGGCCATTTTGGCGTTCATAGGACCCTTGACCTCATGCAATGCACCTTCTGGTGGCCTGAGATGGAAAAAGACTGCAGAAGTTATGTGTCTTCCTGTGTTTCTTGCTCCAGGAGTAAAACCACCAGAAGTAAGGCCTGGGGTCTCCTCAGACCACTCCCAATCCCTGACCGGCCCTGGCAAACTATCGCCATGGACTTTATCGTGGAACTTCCACCTTCGGCCAGGTGCTCCGCCATTTTTGTGGTTGTAGACCGGCTTACTAAGATGGCCCACTTTCTACCCCTCAAAGGTACCCCCTCTGTGAAAGAAACTGCAGAAGTCTTCATTAGGGAGATTGTGCGACTCCACAGGGTACCCACGAACATTATCTCGGACAGAGGGGTACAGTTCACGTCCCGCATTTGGAGGGCCTTGTGTAAGCTACTAAAAATTGAATTATCTATGTCCTCAGCTTACCACCCGCAGACGGACGGGCAGAGAGGACGAACCAGACCCTGGAACAATATCTCCGGTGCTTTACCACCTTCGTACAGGACGACTGGGTAGCATTACTACCATTTGCGGAATTTGCCTTAAATAATTCACGACATTCCGTTACCGGGCAATCTCCCTTCTTTGCCAATTATGGTTTTCATCCTTCCTTTCTGCCCGACTTCCCATCTGATTCCGGAGTGCCCGCAGTTCAGGTCACCATTGACTTCTTCATGAGTAACAACAAACTTCTGCAGGACACCTTGGCCAAGGCTCAGATAGCGTCCAAAAGAATCTTTGATGGGAAAAAGAGGGGAGAACTGATTCTCCAACCAGGTGACCAGGTCTTTTTATCCACAGCTAACCTCCGCTTGGCCTGCCCATTCAAGAAGTTGGCTCCCAGGTTTATCGGCCTATTCCCCGTTAAAAGAAGACTCAATGCCGTGTCCTATGAGTTATCCTTACCTGATACCCTACGGATCCATCCTGTGTTCCATGTCACTCTTTTAAAACCCATGGTTCCCGACGCCTTCCCCGGCAGAAGCCCTGGACCTCCGGATCCAGTGATGGTGGATGGCGACATGGAGTACGAAGTTGAGGCTGTACTTGATTGCCGGAAAAGAGGTAACCAGCTTCAGTTCCTTATTAAATGAAAGGGTTATGGGCCGGAAGAGAATTCCTGGGAACCTGAGAGTAACATTCATGCCGCAGACCTGATCCAGGCGTTTTTTCTTGCCCATCCTCAGAAAAGCAGTTAGTTGGGCACCCGGAGGTTGCCCTTAAGGGAGGGGCAATGTTAGGAATGCTTCCTGAGCACACTGATGTGCTGTCATGAATCTGCAATCTAAAGGGTTAACCTAGAGCAGACTAATTTCAGTAAATGGCAAACAGGCTGCCTTATTTAAACAGCTCAGAAGCACTGTGTCTTTGCTGACTTGTCTGCAGCTCTTCCTGTGTTCCTGAAGCCTGCTTCCTGTTACCTGTTTGATATCCGTTTTGACCTTTGGCTTGTTCCTGACCTTGTTGACCTGCTGCCCGTCCTGACCCCCGGCTTGTTTGACCATTCTCTCGGATCTCCCTTGTCTGCTTATCTGCCTTCAGATCTTGACCGGCTTCTCCCTTGGTGGGGCGACCCTGAGGACTGCGACCTGGTATCCACACGCAGCAAAATCCATCCTCACCACTAGAGGCTCTGGCGAAAACCGGTGGATACTTAGATTCCGCACCTCAGGTTAGCCTGTGTCATTTACCTTGGGTGTTCCCGTCTAAGCTCCGCCCTCTGGCACACGTGGGGCCTTCCTCTGCCATCAGGCTACCACTTGTATCCCTAACAACTGCACATTTTAGAGTGGCCTATTTTTGTGGCCAGCCTAAGGCACACCTGTGCAATAATCATGCTGTATAGGCAGCATCTTGATATACCACACCTGTGAGGTGGATGGATTATCCCGGCAAAGGAGAAGAGCTCACTAATACAGAGTTAGACAGATTTGTGAACAATATTTGTGAGAAATAGGCTTTTTTTTATAATATGTTTATTTGGTTTTAAGAAAAAAGTTTACAGCAATGAGCGGACGCAGCCGCCATAACAGAGGATATAATACAGAACATTTCAATGTAACAAATATATAACCGTGGAAAGTACTAAAATAGGAATGTTCCTAGTTTAGTAAACAAAAACATAGAGAAGGGGAAAAAGGAGAATAGGAGAGGGGAGAGAATAGGCAGGAAGGTAGGTGGGATGAGATTAGGAAAGCTCAATCAAGCAATGCAGTAAGTTAATGCAGTGTTAATGAGTATCCAACATATCAGGATGAGGGGAGAAGGAAAATTATTATGTGGGGCGCCATTTGGAGAAATAGGTCTTTTGTGTACATAGAAAAAGTCTTAGATCTTTGAATTCAGCTCATGAAAAATGGGGGCAAAAACAAAAGTGTTGCGTTTATAATTTTGATCGGTGTAGCTGCCTAAAGCCCAAATTACACACTCAGCTGAATGAGTCAGAAAATGGCATAAACTCATCTTCCTACCTGCTGTGTATAGCACTACAGTGAGTTTTAATTATAGAGAGATACTTACATAAGGAGAAGCTTCTGCTGCGTTCTCTCTTTGGAAAAACACAGAATGCTTAAAAAGCAATGTTGTGGAAGCATCTTGTAATAAATCTTTATTTGTAAGACAAATAGCTCATATGAATAAAATAAAAATATCAAATGTCAGTTAAAAGGCGAAACATATATAATAAAATTTGGTTCACCTTTACCGAAAACACTGCCTATGCAGGGGTGCCTGTAGATAAAAACAAACTGAGGAGCTTGAATAATGCTCTTGCTATAGGTGTAGGTCATTTACATTTGCATACCCCTTGAAGCCTGGCCAAAATAACTCCCAGAAATAGCATTATTTCATCCTGCCTTATTGCTAGGACATTGTTAAAACACTCTCAGACAATGCTGCTCACCCCACAGGAGGAGCTACTGTGACAGGGTTTACATTGGCTGGGAATGTCTAAGCAATGTCCTAGAAACAAAGCAGGATGGAATGTTGCTATATCTGGGAGATTTATACGGGAAAGGCAGGATAAGTAGTAGGAGGGGGAGAGAACATTTTTAAGATAAGTTAGACTTAGGTTTTTTTCCACTTTAACTTCCCCCTTCCCAGCAGCACTTACTCACCTTTGCTTACTCTCATGATTCTCAGTTCAGCCATCAGTACTGCATAGACAAAGCATAAGACTAACCAACCCTTCTCCCTTGTGACACCGCTGGTGTCTTGTTATTGGTCCAGTGTCATCACATTGGGATTAGGAAGGACTCCACAGCCCCATATAAGCCGCAAAACGTTTCTCTGGAGTTTACAGGGATTTTATATTCCCAGTCTAACAGTGACGTAGGAGCAGGAAAAGGTGAAAGTGACCCTTTTACTTTGCCCAGCATATTGAAAGAATCAGTTGGTTCTCTTCATGCTGCTTTCTGTTCTAGGTGGGCTTTAATGTCTTTGAGCCAACACAGCTTCTCTATCTTGTGACTGCTTTAACTGGTCTTTACAAAGATCACGTGATTAGGAGCCTGCTGTGCTGGCTCCAGATCAGAAGCCATAACCAAGAACTGTGGGTGATAGTTTGGTCAGTGTGTCAAGAGTGTACAGTGAACGCATCCTCAACACACAGTCTTAGACCACCCACACCCATGTGCAGTGGCTGGGCTTTAAAGCCCACTTTTCCTGCCACCACATATTTGTTACATGGTCAGCAAGAGGTTCAAATGAGTAAAGGGTTAAACAAAAATTCCCTATTTTAAACCAATATACCCGTGGTGGCTGTGTCTGAACAACAGTTTTACATTTGTAATTGCAAGCCCAATTTGCTAAGGAGATTTACAATTTGTCTCCACAACTGTGATTTAGCTTTTTGACTGCACAGTTTAAACAGGGATAGTGCACATCCTGTCAATCAAAGAAGACCTTTCTGGCATCACTTATTGTGGAGGATTAAAGAGGAAATCTAATAGCTGTTTAGCGGCTCTTCTCAGTTCCCATAAAAGATAGATTACAGATGCTGATCTTACATGCTGAGACTGGCAGCCAGACTTATAGGAACCTGCTAGGTCCTAAGCACCTTCCTCAGACACTTGGGGGGTGATTATAGTCTAATCCTGAGCATTAGAATGCATATGGATACTCTAAAACTTCTGAAGACACACTTTGCTAACAAACCTCAGTGTAAAAGTATATACAGACTTTGACTGTTGTTCCTCAAAGCCAGAAGTGGTAGTAGACCTGAAATGTAAATGACTAGATACCAAGATACCATAGGTAGCTTAATTTAGGAAAGTATCTGAGGAAAGATCTGTTAAATGATATCCTGTGTTGTCCCACAACAGTAAATCATTGTCCTGTATCTCAGTGGAAAAATCTGATTGGTTGTGGTGGAACAACACAGACTATTGAGACATTTTTTCTGTTCAAACGGTTTTTATTAAAGGCAAAAGAAATGCGGTACAGAAACAGGCGGTTGAAAGATTAGGTACATTCCTTGATAGTACAAGTCGCATAGAAATACCTAACGGCAGCATATAACAAACAAGTAGCAGGTAACAACGTGACACATATAGGGGGTCGTCCCGGCACTCTGTCATAGAGGGTAAGCACTAAATGGAGGTGTGGCTTAGGGCACAATGCATGAATGGACCCCTAACAAGACCTGAAGAAGGGTCTCAGCCACAATAAAAAATCATATCTAGAGTAGTCGTGTCGGAGGCTGGATGGGGGGGGGTGGCGGGGCTGGGAGGAAATCTGGGTGAGTAGGAGAGGGTCGTGAGGGGGCAGTAAGAGCAGGTGCCCGGAAAGAGTCTCGAACCTCCATAGGGGCCCAGGTGGGAATATAGGGCCGGTAATGAGGACGCTAAATCAAGTGAGTACAAGGCTATCGTCAAGGCCTGGTGGCAGGTAATTGTCAATCCAAGGGCTCCAGAGTCGTTCGTATGGGGTCAGTTTGTCCAACAAAATCGCTTCCGTTTTAGCATGTAACATGGCTTGGGTGACTCTGTTCAGCATAGTCAGGTGACTGAGCGTGGGGGTTTTCCATGCTTTCGCAATGGTTTGTTTAGCTGCAGTGGTGACATGCAGGTAGAGTTTAAATTGACGACGAGTGAGGTCAGGTGGTTTGTGATTCAGGAGTTCAGATGCCGGGTCAGGGGCAAGGGAGGTGCCAAATATGGTAGACAGGGTTTTGAATACTTCGGACCAGAAGGCTCGCACCACAGGGCATTCCCACCATATATGTGCGTGGGTACCTGGGGATTCGCATCCCCGGAAGCAATGAGGTGAGTACTGAGGTACGTATTTAGAGATCCTAGTTGGGACCAAATACCACCTGGTAAGGACCTTGTAGTTAGTTTCGAGTGCAGCAATATTTGGGGATGCCGATTTGGTAGCCTGCCAAATTTGTATCCAGTCCGCATCATCAAGCGTGATGTGCAGGTCCCGTTCCCACTGAGCCGTGTACATGGGCAGGGTGGTCTCCTGAGCAGACAGGAGGTGGGCATAGAGCTCAGATAGGAGCCCTCGTCTGTGAGGGTCTGTTTTGCATGCTCGTTCAAAAGTCAAGAAGGTGGTAGTGCCCTCCCTAACCGGAGTAGCTTGAGTAAAGAAATGTTTGAGTTGTAGGTAGCGGAATATTTCCCCGGATGGGAGATTATGAGCTTCCCACAGGGCAGGGAATAGGTAGAAGGTGCGTGGAGTGAAGAATTGGTAGGCCCGTATCAGGCTGGCACTAGTCCAGGAGGAGAAGGAGGTTTCGAGAGGACCAGGCCGGGTAGAATGATGGATAGTGGAGAAAAGAAAGTAGGGGGTTATGAGGAGATTGCAGGCTGAAACGTCGGCTAAGTCTATCCCAGATGGTCTTGAGACATTTTTATATTTGAGAATCATTGGGTTTTTGCCTGTTGATTAGATCTGGTGCCCCATTAGTATTGATATTTAATGTCCTGTCTTCTGCTGTGCTTGCTTTTCTTGTGGTCTGTGCAATGCATCTTTCATTAATGGCATTATTTTGAATTATGTGATTGATAATACACTGCTCAAAAAATAAAAGGGAACACTTTGTAATCAGAGTATAGCATGAAGTCAATTAATCTCCTTGGATATTGATCTGGTCAGTTAAGTAGCACAGGGGGGTTGTTGATCAGTTTCATCTGCTTTGGTGTTAATGAAATTAACAACAGGGACGCTATAAATAAGACGACCTCCAAAACAGAAAGGTTTTACAGGTGGAGGCCACTGAAATCTTTTTCCATGCTAATCTTTTCTAAATGTTTTCCACTAGTTTTGCATTTGGCTAGGGTCAGTGTCATTACTGGTAGCATGAGGCAATACCTGGACCCTACAGAGGTTGCACAGGCAGTCCAACTCCTCCAGGATGGCATATCAATACATGCCATTGCCAGAAGATTTGCTGTGTCTCCAAGCACAGTCTCAAGAGCACTGAGGAGATTCCAGGAGACAGGCAGTTACTCTAGGAGAGCTGGACAGGGCCAAAGAAGGTCTTTAAACCATCATCAGGACCGGTTGTATGCTTTGTGCAAGGAGGAACAGGATGAGCACTGCCAGAGTCCTACAAAATGACCTCCAGCGGGTCACTAGTGTGAATGTCTCTAAACAAACAATCAGAAACAGAGTTCATGAGGGTAGCCTGAGGTCCCAACGTAATGTATTGGGCCCGGTGCTCACTGCCCAGCACCGTGGAGGTTGATTCGCATTTGCCATTGAACAACAGAATTGGCAGGTCTGCCACTGGCGCCCTGTGCTTTGTACAGATGAGAGCAGGTTCAACCTGAGCACATGTGACAGACATGAAAGGGTCTGAAGAAGCAATGGAGAATGTTATGCTGCCTGTAAAAATGTTCAGTATGACTGGTTTGGTGGTGGGGCAGTGATGGTCTGGGGAGGCATATCCATGGAGGGACGCACAGACCTCTACAGGCTAGATAATGGCACCCTGACTGCCATTAGGTATTGGGATTAAGACCCGGTTCACACTTCTGCGTGTGCCGGGTTCGCATGTCATGTCGGAGCGCACTGCTCCGACATGACATGCGATCAGCTGTGCGGTGCGAGTTTAGCCATACAGTTTGTATGGCTAAATTCGCACCGCACCCGCAGCAAAGATGCACAGGAGGCATTTTTGCTGCCGCATCAGGATCGGATCGCACAGCGGTTCACACTTGTGCGATCCGATCCTGTGCGAACTGCACGATCGCACTGCGATATGCGATCAAACTGGGGGTGTCGTTAAGATTACATTGACACCCCCAGCGGATCGCATATGGCAGTGTGAACTGCCGGGGGTGCGTGTGCGATGCGGGAACAGGCTGCGAATTCGCAGCCTTCCCGCATCGCAATAGTGTGAACCGAGCCTAAAACTTTGGACCCATTGTCAGACCCTACACTGGTGCAGCAGGTCCTGGGTTCCTCCTGGTACATGACAATGCTTGGCCTCATGTGGTGAAAGTATGCAACCAGTTCCTGGAGGATGAAGCAATTGATACATTTGAATGGCCCCCCACTTGCCCAACTAAATCCAATAGAACACCTTTGGGACACTATGTTTTGGTCCATCTGATGCCACCAGGTTGCACCTTGTCTGTTCAGGAGCTTAGTGATGCCCTGGTCCAGATCTGGGAGGAAATAATCCAAGACACCATCTGTCGTCTTATTAGGAGCTTGCCCCAATGTTTTCAGGCATGCATGCAAGCATGTGGGGGCCATGGAAAGTACTAAGCACCATTTTGAGTTGCTGCAATGAAATTTCAGCAAAATGGACAAGCCTGCTGCATCATTTTTTCACTTTGATTTTGGGGTGTCTTTGAATTCAGCCCTCTGTAGGTTGATAATTTTCATTTCCATTAAATGCTGTGGCATCATTTTGTTCCTAACACATTAACCAGTCCCTATCAATATAGATATCCAGCATGATATTTTTCCCCATTGAGATCTGATATGTTTTCAAAGTATTCCTTTAATTTTTTGGAGCATTAAACCTTTTGCTTTGTTGTTTTTGCATGCATGTTTTGCTGACATTTATGTGTTACCGTGGCATTCCGGATGTAATTCATCGCACATGACTAGAGGATGGAGCCTATATTTCACATTAGCATGAGGTATATAAGTCATGTCATATGCAGTGCACTAGTTGGCTATGATAAAGAGGGGACTCCCTTTGGATTGCATCAGCCATATATAATTGGTGTGGTTTCTTCCCATAAAAGAGACTATGTGTATAGAATCACACATTTCTGTATTTGAGATTGGCATCGGGCTTCCCCAGTCCAAAGAGGTTACCAAAGCATGGTGTCCTAACGTATCTCTGGAGTGGAACAGTGAGGGTCCATCCGCCTCAGAACACCATACTAGAGCACAGGAGGTTGTTTTTGTTCAGCTGTTCACATTATTTTGAATTACCTGGGCAAAAATAGAAACCAATAACTACACATTTCTAAAATAACACTATTATGTGATGTGCTAGCAAATTGCTAGCATTACTCAAATAGATACAAATTGCAGAAACTTCCTGATTGTTGCATCTTTTGCCATTTTCTGTGCACAATTTTGCTAATTATATTAATGCCACTATTCCAAACAACTCTAAAAGAATAAGCACAAATTTCTCCTATACTAACATAATACAAATACTGTACTATCTTGTTTGCACAAAGAAAACCCACTTTCTGTATTTGCTGAATGTTTGCATCAGGACTATTTTATTACTTCAGTGAAATAGGCTGTGTTGATTTTGATTTGATTTTTAAGTTAATGTGGTTTCGCTTCTAATAAAACATCAGAACATTTTAACAGGGGCACTGTGATGGAAAACCAGAGTGTAATCAGTCATGATTGTAGCTTAGTTATGTTTTGAACAAAGTAGTCACGTTTGGAAATGGAAAACGTGCAGTCTTGGGATGAATTACTGGCCACAGGCACTTAGTTAAAATAATTTAGTATTGAAACACACCGAGCATTAGGCTAACAGAACATGAAAAATGAAGCTTTTTACGCGTCAAGCACTAAAATACAGAGACATTTCTGCATTGATAATGCATACAAGACCGCGTGGCTTAAAGTGGGCAACTAGTAAAGATTTGCTTCTTGCTCACTCTTAGACATTTCAAGAGACACTAAAATGTATTGTTATATTTGGCATCAGTATAAAGTAAGAAATAATTTAGCTCAGCCTGTAAGGTCCAGTTTTTTTTTTTTTTTTCAATGAAACGGTTTAATAAAGAATGATATTGCTGTTACAGATATTGTAGACTTTTGTAGTATGAGACAAACATTGGCTTTATCTTTCAAAGACTCTATAAATGGGTGCATTGGTGCACAGCCATTTTCAGATCTCTCCAGAGATGTTCAATCCGGTTCAAGCCTGGGCTCTTGCTGGGCCACTTAAGGACATTTACAGAGTTATCCTGTAGCCACGCCTTTGTTAACTTGGCTCTGGGCTTAGGGTCATTGCCCTGTTGGAAAATAAACCTTCGCCCCAGTCTGAGGTCCAGACCGCTCTGGAGCAGGTTTTCTTCAAGGATGTCTCTGTACATTGATGCATTCATCTTTCCCTCGATCCTGACTAGTCTCTCAGTTTCTGAAAAACATCCCCACAGCATGATGCTGCCACCACCATGCTTCACTGTATGGATGGTGTTGGCCAGGTGATGAGCAGTGCCTGGTTTCCTCCAAACATGACACTTGCCATTCAGGCCAAATAGTTCAATCTTTGTTTACTCAGACAAGAGAATTTTGTTTCTTATGGTCTGAGAGTCCTTCGGGTGCCTTTTGGCAAACTCCAGGTTGGATGCCCTTTGCCTTATACTGAGGAGTGGCTTCTGTCTGGCTACTCTACCACACAGGCCTGAATGGTGGAGATGGTTGTTCTCTTGGAACGTTCTCTTCTCTCCAAAGAGAAACGCTGGAGCTCTGTCAGAGTGGCCATCGGGTTCTTGGTCACCTACCTGACTAAGTCCCTTCTCCCCCGGTCGCTCAGGTTGGGCGGGGCGGCCCACTCTAGGAAGAGTCCTGGTGGTTCGAATCAAAACTTCTTCAATTTATGGATGACGGAGGCCACTGTGCTCATTGGGACCTTCAATGCTGCCAAAATATTTCTGTACCCTTCCCCAGATCTGTGCCTCGATACAATCCTGTCTTGGAGGTATACAGACAATTCCTTGGACTTCATGGCTTGGTTTGTGCTCTGACATGCACTGTTTACTGTGGGACCTATTATATAGACAGGTGTGTGTCTTTCCAAATCATGTCTTATCAACTGAACTTACCACAGCTGGACTCCAATCAAGTTGTAGAAACATCTCAATGATGATCAGTGGAAACAGGATGCACCTGAGCTCTATTTTGAGTGTCATGGCAAAGGCTGGTAATGTTATGTACCTGCCATTTTATTTTTTTATTTTAATAAATTTCAAATATTTCAAAAAACATATTTTACATATTTTTCATTATGGGGTATTTGTTTGTAGAACTTTGAGAAAAATAATAATGTAACATACCAAAATGTGGTAAAAGTAAAGCGCTGTGAATACTTTCCGGATGCACTGTATATAGATTGATATAATGTAAATAAAATGATTGTTAAAGTAATTTTCTCTTGGAAAAAAAAAATACTTTTCTCAGTTAGAATACATATAAAGGTATTAAAACTATGAATGTATCCCTACACAAGTTAAAGGAAAAAACCCAAAATGCACAAATCCTTATTTTTTTAATGGCTTAATTGGTGCATTAGCTACCAGTCTTTATGCCAGGAGAGGGTATGGACACATAACAGAAAATAATACATAAACAGATATAAGATGAATATCTATAATCTAGGGTTGCATCCAGCCAATTTAAATAACATCTACCTGCCAAAATAAGTAATCGCATCTGTGTGACAGATGCATGACTGTGTCAACTATATGATAACAATAAATGACAGTATGATGAAGTACAAAAATGAGGAGATGCCTACTTAAATTAAACTTCAAGAACGTTACATTTTAAATGTTGTGCACGTTTGTAATGCGGACAGTGTGATGTAAAATTTAGTAAGGGATGATATGCCACTGTTCCAGAGATGTTACTGTTCTCTATGTAAACTCAAAGCCCCCTCAGGTGGCCGTCTGCATGGGGAGACTTACCTGTTACCTCATGCGCATGAATAATATGCAGAGGTCCACATTGTTTTTGTATAGTAGTGTCAACATGTCATCAAGCTCTCAAGCAATTGTATTTCCTCTGTCTATAGAACAAGCTACCCTGGCTTTCTTTTTCTCTCTCTCTTTCTGTAAACTCACCAATTCATTATGATCTATCCTATTTGCATTCATTTTTTTTAAAGAATGAACTATACAGCCTTGACCATTTGTGGTTGAGCGGTAGACAGTGGGATAAATGAGGTTATTGTTTTCATTGCGCCCATATCTACCTTTCTATTCCTTGTTATTTTCTTTTTATCTAACTTACACATGTTATATTCTCCCCAGGAGTTATATCTATGAGAGTAACCAGGTCTTTTGGCCCATATTTCAGCTTCTCTATATCTACTTACCTTCTTTTCTTCATATTCTGACCCCCCCCCCTTTTTTCCTCAAGCCTACAGGCCTGTTGTGCTCTTAGCTCTTACTCTTCTTTGTCTGCCTACCGTATAACACATCAGCTATGACATACATTTATGGTTATTTGTGATATCTCAGTAATCTCTTTGGCTTGTTCTGCCATCTCTTCATATATTGTACCAATGTCATGGCTTACTGTTTTTGTGACGCTTTATACTAATTTGTTCCCATTGCCATGAAGAGTTGTAGTATGACATGTGCATTTTGTTGCCTGACCAAGCTGACCAAACTGCCATTATTTGATTTTTGATTATTGTTTGTTTATATTTTCCTCTGAAATCGAAAAAACATATATTTTCCTTTAAAGGATAAACTATTATTTATAACACGAATTAGCTGCGCTTAGTTACAATATAATCCATGTTCAAATTAGCTGCCAGCACAATTATGCAGGAATGGTAGCATACAAAAAACAGATAATACAAAAAAAGTGCAGCACTAATAAATATAATAGTCCATTGAAATGCAGAAGTTATTAAATGCTAGTAGATGTTGTAGGAGGGAGAGAGAATGTCCAGAAAGCCATCACCAGCACCCATTCACACTGCCTCTTACCCCTTGTTGTGGACCCCCAGTCAAGGAAGGTTAAACAGGCACTGCTATAATATTCCTGGAATCAGCTACTGGATCTGATGATCAGCTTATGGAGGCGAAGATGTAAATGCCAACAACTTTATCCCCACTCTTATATGATGTAGAAACAAAAGGGGAGCATATTAGGGATCGACCGATTATCGGCAAAGCTGATGTATCGTGGGCCGATATGCACATTTCTCGATATATCAGAATCAGCCCCTGAGGTTACAGATATTGCCGATATTTCGGGAAAGTGCATGTACCGGAGTGATGCCTGCAGCTAGAGGCATCACCGCGGTACCCGCGTCCATAGCCGATGGTCAGCTGTCTTGTAAATGACAACTGATGCGGCTGAGAAGCCGCTCAGCTGTCATTACAAAGAGCGGGAGGGGAATGTACCCCCCTCCCGCCACCTTCCGCGGCTCGCCCGGGTCTTCCGTCCCACTGGGAGACCCGGGCAACCAGCCTGCACGGCTGCCAAAGACCAAAGACCAAAGACCTGGAAGTGATGTCAGGAGTGGTACTGTCTGGTGCCAGATTAAAACAAAATACAGCATTCAAAACAGCCAAACTTGGCGTTTTGAATGATTTTAAGTGCATAGGAAGGGTTTGGGGTCTTTTAGACCCCCAGATCCCTCCACAAAAGTACCTGTAAAAAAAAAAAAGGAAAATTATTTTTTTTTATTTAAATGTACAAAAATATCGGCCAATATCGGTCGATACTGATATACATTGGTCAAAATATTGGTGTCGCTATCGGCAATGAAAAACCGATATCGGTCGATCACTAGAGCATATCATGGAATAGTACGTTAAAATAAAATTTATTATGCAAATATAAGTTACATTCACGTTTAAAGCAATGCAATTGCGCCTTGTATACAAAAATATTGTTTCAAACCAAAAAGATGGCCGCCACATCCGGTTGAGCAATGATGTCGCACGTTGCCAGTCCTCCCTACGCGTTTTATAGGCAATGAGGTCATCAGGGGCATGAACTATTATACTCTGGGGTTATTTTTTTAATTTTAGGTTTATACAGTTTTAGACTTTTATATCTGCTTTTCACCATCTATATAACATCATTGTTTTACAAATGAACATTTAATACATGGCAACAGGTTTCCAGAGCACTGAAGCTGTTCCAAAAAGAAAAATGCTCCATTTTTCTTATTAAATCTCTGGACTGAATAGTCTGAAAAAAGAAGGAGTTATAGCACTGGTGACTCATTTCAGTTCCCTTCATTTTCAGCACAGCTACACCAATCAGCTGGGTAGAGGACTAGGACTACTTTGCAAAATGCCATATTGTGCTTGACTGAGGGACAGTGTGAAATGGATTATGTGTCAGTTGGGTTTTTCATTACTATACCATGATGTCAAACTTATGTCATTGTCACAAACCCAAAGCCTATTTACATAAATAAATAGTGCTGCGCAAATATGAGTAAAATTGCCTAACAACCAGTGAGATCAGTAAACAAAGATAAAAAATGTATATGCGTAAGTATATAATAATGATCAGTAGCACTTCAAATCAATAAATAATGCGACGTCCAAATGTTAAAATTATATAAACGTGTAGAAAAACCAATAAGTGCTCAAGTAATATTGATGATAAAAAGTGCAAAAATGTAGCAAAGTGTATAAATAACAGTCCAATAAGGAAGTCCAAGTAATGATGATGATAAAAAGTGCAAAAATGTTGTTAAGTGTATAAATAAAAATCCAATAAGAAAGTCCAAGTTGTGCTTAGTGATAGAAAAAACTCTTCTAAATACCCTGAGATTGGCTAGTGCTTCCCCAAACGTGAGTGACCAGAGTGTCACAGCTCGACAACAACTGTGCACCCCCCTGTGAGTGGGTGCTCACCTAAAATAAGGATTCAATGGAGCATAAATGCAGGGGATCTCATACAAGTCCGTCTCTATAGATATGGCTCCACCCCAACGACACCGATCCAGTCAGTACAACTTAACCCGCAATCCAACGTCATATGCAGATATAAAAAAACTGGCAATAGTGCTGAAATCCTTTAAAAGCTTGTATTCACAAACAATAATGTATTTGCACTCACATGTATAGGTGCATCCATGCACCTTTAAGAAGCCATTAATACGATAAATACGATTTAAAATTACCCTGATGAAGACACGTGGTCCCTTGTGTCGTCACGTGTAGGGGAGGGGCAAGGATGGACGGAACGCTTCGCTATCTGTTGGCGAGACTGTCGGCTGCAGAGCAAAGGAGGAGGCAGACAGCTTCGGCGTCTCCCACTACACCACCATGGTATCTTCTTCGGTGTATTTATCGTAACACTAACCACTCTCAGGTGGCCTGAGCACTTATTTAGAAGAGCTTTTTCTATCACTAAGCACAACTTGGACTTTCTTATTGGATTTTTATTTATACACTTTGTGACATTTTTGCACTTTTTATCATCATCATTACTTGGACTTCCTTATTGGACTGTTATTTATACACTTTGCTACATTTTTGCACTTTTTATCTTCATTATTACTTGAGTACTTATTGGTTTTTCTACACGTTTATATAATTTTAACATTTGCACGTCGCATTATTTATTGATTTGAAGTGCTACTGATCATTATTATATACTTACGCATATACATTTTTTATCTTTGTTTACTGATCTCACTGGTTGTTAGGTAATTTTACTCATATTTGCGCAGCACTATTTATTTATTTCGATTTTTCACACTGATATGAGAAGTGAAGTGCTTGCAGCATTTTATCTGTTTATTTAGGGAGGTTGCTCATGGGATTTTTTTGTTTTATTTCCAAAACCTATTTACACCAGCCCTAAAAAAGCAAATATTTAAAAATTGTATTTATTTTTTTAATCCTCACCATTAGAATCAAGGAATACAATAATGTATAAACCACTATACATCAGCTTTACCAAATACAACATGCAGAAATAATCTGTTTTGTTTTTGCTGGAAGAAATAAGTTAAGTTTTAAAACTCTCATATTTTAAAATGGGTGGCTGAACAAAGCAAGTCTGTAACTTACCTATTATTCCAAAACGTTTATTGTCACTTATCAGTGCTCTGCTTTATTAACAAGACTTCAGGTCAGAGCTAAGGAATAAGCAATTAATCAAAAGAGACATTATTTCAGATAGCATTTACAATCAATATTTCTAATTTATTTTCTCCTTGCAGTTAAATACAACTGCTGCTTATTATAAACTAATAAGTCAGCAAATATCATTAAAAAATGTAAAGAATGGCTGTTAAAGGATTGTCATTACTTTTAGGCAAAGATAGCAAAATATTTAATGTTTTTATTTAAAACTTTTTTAGCTGTTTAAAAATATCAGTCCCCAAATCAAATGCAGAACTTATATTAAAAAGGTTTGTTGTTTTCATTCTATTGTTTTAGGTTAACACATTAGCATTCATTTTAAGGCCTCATGTACACTGCAGCTCTAAAAAGCTCAGTACAGCTAAAATGCAGCCCATAAATTGCAATTGTAAAAAATAGAAAAATCTGCTTTTTTGTAATTTACACCTCATGCGTGCAAATACACGCAAATGCGCAAAAAGGGCAGTTTACATATTGTGCAGAACAGGAACGCAAAAATATGTTTACACGCAAATTCATACAAAAAAACGTCTGTAAAAGTAGATGCTCAAACAGGAATATCATGTGCAAGAGACTTTAAGTTTTTAAATTATTTTTATTATTAATTATTATTTAATTATTTAATTATTTTATTATTTAATTATTCATTTAATTATAATTATTTATTTTATTACCTTTTATTGCTTTATAGAAATAACAAAATTATTATTAATACATTTTCCCTTTTTTAGAAGTGATCAAATTCCCCTCTGTTCTCAGCTGCATAAGAGCTGGGGGAGGAGAAGCAGCAGCACATTGATCTTCCCATTAAAAGGCTGAGCAGGAACGGGTGTGTCAGGACCAATCTGATCTTTGGAGGAGAGAAGGCTGAGTTCCCAGCACAGCTAGAGAACTGACAACAGTGTGTTCTCCCGCTTTTTAGTGTGGTCAGTTAGTAATAGGAGGCTGGCAGGATCACCAGGGGTTTTCCACAAAGGAAACAATACAAAGATGCTTTGTCATACAAGTACAACTGAATTTACCACAGGTGGACTCCAATCAAGTAGTAGAAACATATCAAGGATGATCAGTGGAAACAGGATGCACCTGAGCTCAATTTTGAGTGTCATGGTAAAGGCTGGTAATATTATGTACCTGCAATTGTTTTAATTTTTTTATTTAAAAAAATTTGCAAATATTTCAAAATAATTCTTTCACATTGTCATTATGGGGTATTGTTTGTAGAACTTTAAGAAAAATAATGAATTTAATCCATTTTGGAATAAGGCTATAACAAAACAAAATGTGGAAAAAGTAAAGCGCTGTGAATACTTTTCGGATGCACTGTATATAGATTGAGTCATGCAATGTAAATAAAATCATTGTTAAAGTAATTTTCTCTTTGAAAAAAAAAAAAACTTTTTTCAGAATACATATAACAGTATTAAAACTATAAAAGTAATAGCCTTATCAATGAGACTAGCTACAGAACATGCCCATAGTGGTATAAAATATATAGTGCAATGTGGAATACTTGCTCAAAACTAATCAAACTCTTAAGCTTACCAAAGTGTATGAGTGCAATAATATCCCGATAAACGATCATAAGTATAAATAACAGTACAATTGCTCAATAAACAATGATGGAGAATAAAAGGTGCACGTGGTATGTAAACAATATAAAATATAAATATAAATCAAGTCCAAATGGGTGACTGTAGTGACCAAACAGTTCAGATAACAAAAAGTCCTTGTGCAAGTGTGCTTATCCAGTAGATTCAAAGTGTAGGTGCTCAAAAGTGGGTATCCAATATTCCTTGTTACATCAGTCTTTCCACCGTGGTGTGGGTAGATTAAATAACTTACCAGATCCAGTGGGTCCTATATGCCTTATGGCATTTAGACCACTCACGCTTTATTGGCCCCCCGGGACAAGATGGGTTCCCCCTTAATTCTCCAGTGGGATGGTATAGGATTCCTCCTTTCCTAACACCTCACGCCGAGGTATGGGCCAAAAATATGTGGGAAAAGGAAATCAGGATATTATTGCACTCATACACTTTGGTAAGCTTAAGAGTTTGATTACTTTTGAGCAAGTATTCCACATTGCTCCATATATTTTATACCAATAGGGGCACATTCAGCAAGCGCTGTAGCTAGTCTCATTAATAAGGCTATTACTATCATTTATTCTATTACTCTATAGCTGCTGCTGCATCATTCACTTTAATACTATATTATTTTATTTATCTATTATACAAAATTTATAATATATATTGTTTATACACACTCCCTAGCGCGAGGAATATACCTTGGTATATTATTCTACATCACGGTATTTAAACTATGAATGTATTCTTACACAAGTTAGAGAAAAAAAAACAAAATGCACAAATCCTTATTTTATTCACCAAAACAATTTCACTCAAAGCAAATGGCTTAATTGGTGCATTAGCTACCAGTCTTTGTGCCAGGAGAGGGTATGAACACATAACTGATAACAATACATAAATACATTAATAAAAAACAAAAATCAAAGACTATCCATTGGAATGACCAAGTGAGTTCATGATTGATTTTGACTTTGTTGATTTTCACTTTTGTCAAAATTGTTAACTTGGAAATTAATTAGCTATTGTGGAATTATCGTGATAGCTTCTAATTTACAAATATTTGCATATGTGTTGACAAACTAATAATAATGCAGATTGATTAAATTGTTTTTGATAGATTGTTTACATTTATCCATGATAGATCACATGTTCAATCTATATTTTCCATCTTTAACAAAGTGCAGAACAATAGCATGTGTGTTGCATCATTGGATATTTTAATTGATAACAAATTATGTTTGCAATCACATGTGCTTAAATCAATCACAAATTACGTATGTGTATGGCCACCTTTTATCTGATTGGACCCTTGCACTTATCTATCCAATGATTCGCTGTGATGAGTGATTTATTCGACTCATCCACATGTGTGTACATTTTTGCTTGAGCTATTTCATTCTGTAAATAACAATCTTTTCTCAGCCATGGGACACAGAAATAGATGTAAAAGCAGGAAAATAAACCTAAAGCTCCACTTTCTGTCTTAAAGGAAAATATCAAATAATAATATGCAATGTAACATTTACCTGGCTTACAAAATAGATATTTTCATTATTTACTAAAGAAAAAATGTACAACCACAAACATTTCATTTAAAGTAACTTCACTGTTCCAAAAAAAGAGCTTCCTGCAAAGAAGAATGTAAATTCTTACCTCTCTCATGCCAAAGAATTCCACTGTAACCAGTGAAATTGCCATCTTAAGACTTTTCAGGAAGTGTTAATTTTCTGGTCCTCTATTTGGGTCATTGGTTCCTCTGTCCATCCTTTACATCAATATTGGTTCCAGTAGTGAAGCAGGGTCAGTGGGAGGAGTCATTAAGGTTCTACCCCAAACAACTGCTAACATATAAACTTGGATTACAAAATTGGAGTGCCAGCATTGGCTGCTGATATGAAACAGGAGGTAAGGAGAAGCGTATCCTAGTGCAAGCTCTGATTCTGTCAGGTTTTCTGTCACAGGAGTGGATGGGAAGGTACTTAGGTAACATACAGAGACCAGGCAACTTTAACCACTTTACCACTAGAGGATTTTGCTGTCTTACGTCTGGGCCACTTTTTGCGATTTGGCGCTGTGCGAATTTAACTGACAATTGCGCGGTCATGCGACGCCATACCCAAACTAAATTTATGTCCTTTTTTTACCACAAACAGAGCTTTCTTTTGGTGGTATTTGATCACCTGTGCGATTTTTACTTTTTGCGCTATAAACAAAAAAAGAGCGTAAATTTTGAAAAAACAACAATATTTTTCACATTTTTTTATATGAAATTCCCCCCCAAAAAATGTAAAAATCTAAATTTTTTTAAATTTGTTTTCTGCTACCTATGTTTGGTAAAAAATTCACAATAAGCGTATTTTGATTGGTTTGCGCAAAAGTTATTGCATTTACTAACTAAGGGAAAGATTTCTGTCATTTTTGGTGTTTTTTTTTTTAACGAGTAATGGCGGCGATCTGCGATTTTTTTTTTTTGCGGGACTGCGACAGATCGGACCCTTGACTGACATTTTTGACACTTTTGGGGGTACCAGTGACATTACTGCAGTAATCAGTGCTATATATATGCACTGTTACTGTAAAAATGACACTGGCAGGGAAGGGGTTAATTTTATTGGAGAGGGAGGGGTTAATGCATGCCTGGTGCTTACTGACGTGTGTGGGGGGAGGTGACTGTGTGACACAAGGACAGATCCAGGGTACAGCTATGCTGAACCCTGCAATCTGACCCTGCCTGTCACTTAGGAGATCCGCCCGCTTGTGTTTACACAAGCAGGCGAATCTCCACACTAGATCCCCGACGATCAGGGAAGAGCAGCGGCGATCGCTACTGCTCCTCCCCTGGCCCGACTCCCGCTGTGACTGAATACAGTGAGAGCGAGCCTCCGGCGGCGCGCGTGTGCCGCCGAGAAAGGGGAGCGTCTGATGACGTAGATCTACGTCGTCAGACGATAACAGACCACTTTGCCGCAGTACTATCAACGTAAGCAGACGGCAAGTGGTTAAAGGGTAACTCCACTTTCGTGGGGAAAAAAAATAGCAAATAAAGACAAAACAATATAGCATATACAATTGTGACACAAATCATATTGTAATTGAATGTTATTAAAAATGACCTTTCCGTTTCAATCTGCATCCGTTGTAATTTTTTTTAAAATGCAATGCAATATGGCTACCAGGAGCTGTTCTTTACACAGAATGTGTACAGACCACACCCCAGAAACATAATTTCCTGCTTGTGTGATAGGCTCACCGATTTTCCCAGAAGATACAAGTCAGATTTCTGGCATCCCGTGCAACAAAAATGTCATTTTTGGTGAGATACTCCCAATAGGAACACATCTAAAGGGACGCAGATCCAGCAGATTTCCTCATTAGTGCTCTGCAACTGCCACAGCTGATAGATAATTATGAAACCACTCCCATTAGATCCACTCAGCACAGAGGCACAGAGGAACAAACATGGATTTCTTCAAAATAACAAAAGGTAGGAATCTGCAACAAAGTTTGTTACAATCCTTGTAATGTACACAGATAACCTTTAAGTGGAAGGGACTGAAACTTTATAGAGAAATAATAGTAGGTTCAGAATGTAAAGTTTATTTTTTCAGGATAAAGAATATAACATAAAAACCAAGGACAGACCACACAAAACATATACATGGTAGGGTATTATAAACATAGAACACAATATATTCTGTACTGACTTGAATACACATGAGGACTATGGTTATGTTATAGCATGGCTCAGTAAGCAATACAATTGCAACACTAACACAACAGCATTAAAAAATAATTGTCCATGCATACTTAATAAGGTGAAACTATAGTGTGCTATTTTCTTAGTTTAAACCTTTGCATACGTTCCAGATTAATTCATCCATTTATTGGATAGCATCCTTGAATCTTATCACTGAAAACCAACTGTCATGTCACATTCTGCCAGGCTCCACAGTGACACTAGTCAGTCCTAATACATTGTGAAATGTCATACCTGGCATCCACAAAGGTCAGTTATCTAAAAAGTCAATTAATAAGTCACTGGCATTGTGTGAATCTAGAATCCCATTATGTATAAACTAATGTAGCCTACTATCAACTATTACAAATTGTTTTATAATCTGATAAAATAAAAATGTTCAAAAAAAGTCAAGAAAATATATTACATGATTTAATATTAGGCTTAAAACAAAATGTTCAGAGAAATGTAGTACAAAAGGGATGATCATTTTAATGAAGTGGTGGAAAGGGAATACAGATAAAGTCAAAATTTAGAAAGTATTAAACAATTCAATGCAGTTAAAAAAATATATATTTTAAAGAGGTTGTAAGCCCGATTTTTTTCTTCTTTTTTTCACCCTGAAAGAGAAACACATAATGAGCTAGCATGCATCGCATACTAGCTCATTATGAAATACTTACCTTAGAACGAGCCCCCGCCATGCCGCCCGCCGCGACATGTTCAGTCGCCCGTCTTCCGGGATCGCGGCATCTGGCCATCTGATTGGCCGGAGCCGTGGTGACTAGTGTCGAGTGAGCACGGACTGTATTATTCGTGTTCGTACCGAATAATTGGATTTTTGTTACCTGAACACGGACCCGAAAACTTTACTGTATGTTCGGGTTTAAAATCCGTGTCATTTTATTTCCTGTTTGTATGTAATGGCATGCTTTTAATGGCGGGCTTTCAACAGCCAATCAACAAGCGTTTAACTGGTGTGCGCCATCACAGCCATGCCTACTAATGTATTAGTAGCTGTGATTGGCCATCTGAAGCATGTGACCATGTCTTTATAAGTTCGAGAGCCCCAGCGCACCACGTCATTCTGCTGTAGTTTAGGGACAGAGCACACATCATACGTGCTGGCTGCTGATTAGGGACAGACAGTGATTCTGTGAAAAATTGTGTCCGAAAAGAATGCAGGGACAGGTTGGAGTGCAGGCAGGGAAAGTTATTAGAGCATTTTAGGGCGAGGCTGGAGATTAGGCAGGGTCAGTCTTCTACATCGATTTTGCTGTGTGGGGGGTGGTGCAGTGAACGATCTTATTGAGCATATTAGGGACAGGCTGGAGATTAGGCAGGGATAGTCTACATCGATTTTGCTGTGTGGGGGGGTGGTGCAGTGAACAATCTTTTTGCCCTCACTTGAGCCCACTGAGGAGGAGGAGGGAGAAAAAATCTATTTTTATCAGTCTGTTGTGTGCAGCGTTCAGCTATATTTCACTACAGATTGCTGTTCTAATCTGCTATTAAAAAATGTATTTAAAGGGGAATTTTTTTTAAGAGCACTTGCCATGCTCTTAACTACATTTTGCTGCCATTTGCAGCACTCTAGCCCTTTCCATTGGTGTTTTAGAGCCATTTTAGTGCCTGAAAGTTCGGGTCCCCATTGACTTCAATGGGGTTCGGTGTCCGGGTAAAGTTCGGAAAAAGTCCGGGACACGGACCCGGACTTTTTTTTCAAGTTCGGCCGTACCCGCCGAACACAGACATCCAGGTGTCCGCTCAACTCTCGTGGTGACAACACTCCCGCCGACGGTCACGGCACGGGGCTCTGAAGGAACGGCACCAGCGGCCGTTCCTTCAGAACGCATGCGCCAGTGACGTCACTGGCTGCATGTAAGGCAAATATCTCCTAAACGGTACATGTTTAGGAGATATTTACAGTACCTATAGGTACAACTTGCAGAGGAGGGTTTACTTCCTCTTTAATTAAAATGATAATACAGTCCAGGAACCAGAAAGAATTGCAACAGTGCTAAAGCCAGACTGGGCACAGAGACTGTAACAGCACACTTCTTACCTAGCCTCTAAGGGAGACCACAGCATGTCCAGTATCCTCTTCCTCTTGAGCCCCCTGCTCAAGTAAAGGAAGGCATGACCTAAAAAGTATTGTGACAGCCAAATGACCGATGGAGTGATTGAGTCAACAAAATAGTGGAGCCTAGAAAATCTGAAACTCATATTGTCAGAACATGAAAGAGGTGACCTTGGCAGTGAGGGGCTTTGGCACTGCACAGCAATACTGAGATAAAACCCAGCTCTGAAGAGGTTAGTGCCCTTTTTTGTGGCTTTCATTGTTTTATTTTGGATAGAGTGTACCTCTCACTCTAGCTACCGATCCACATTTATGCCCACTACAAAATGTAATCTTAGCTCCTTTAAAAACTTTAATAGTATTATTGGGAATTTACTAGTCATCTAAACTAAGGATCATATTGAGATCAAAAGTACTTGAAGAAACCATAATCCTGAGAATCAAGAAAATGGGACATGTTGGAAAAATAGGTTTTGTCCCCTGTAATATTTTACTTTTTCATATTTGTACCCTTCCCTCAAGCTCTATTTTTTTTGTAACCACTTCAGCCTTGGAAGGTTTTACCCCCTCAAGGCCACCAGGCCATTTTCTGTGATACAGCACTGTGTTATTTTACCTGACAATTGTGCAGTCATGAGACGCTGTACCCAAATAAAATGTCCTTTTTTTCCTACAAATAGAGCTTTCTTTTGTTGGTATTTCATCACCTCTGTGGCTTTTGTTTTTTAAGCTATAATCATAAAAAGAGCGTCAATTTTGAAAAAAAAAAAAAAAACAATATTTTTTACTTTCTGCTTTAAAACACACCCAATAAAATTTTTTAAAAAATCTAATTTCTTCATCAATTTTTTTTTTACTAGTAATGGTGGCAATCAGCGATTTTTAGTGGGACTGTCACAAATTGGACACCTAACTGACACTTTTGACACTTTTTTGGGAACCAATGACATTATTACAGTGATCAATGCTAAAAATATGCACTGTTACTGTACTAATGACACTGGCAGGGAAGGGGTGAACATCAGAGGCAATCAAAGGGTTAAATATGTCCCTAGGGTTCAAGAGGGGGGTGATGGTGCGCTTCAAGGATGAATTTAAAATTAAATAAAATGTTGGTGTCCTAATTATTAGCCCATCTAATAATTACGACACCAACATTTTATTTTATTTTAAATTCATCCTTGAAGCGCACCATCACCCCCCTCTTGATTGTTTGTAGACTGGTTTATAGTGTCAGTACCATGGTGCAGCATTAAGGAGTGATTTTAATTTCCCAGGATAGCGCAGGAACCATTTATATATACCCACATGTCCCTAGGGTTGCTTTCTAATTGTATGGGGGATGCTCTGACTAGGGGAGACAAAGATCTGTGTTCCTGCTTAGCAGTAACACATGATCTCTATCTTCTCCCTTGTTAGAGCGGCAATCTTCTTTGTTTACATAGGCAGACCACCGTTCTGCCCCTCTTGGAAACAATTGCAGGTAGTCGGCTGACTTCGAGTCTGCCGGACCTGCCGATTGGTTCCCTCTGTCCAATCAGAGCAAGATTGCGCCTTCGGCGGCGCGCACATACCCCCTAGTGGCTATTGCACAAAATAATGTACAGGTATGTGATTTCAGGCAATAGAGCAGATCTGCTGCAGTAAATGTACGTTAGGCAGTCAGCAAGTGGTTAAACGAAATAACCTTATACAGTATATACTTTTTTCCAATAGTCTTCTAGTTGATCACATGCATACCAGTACCGTCTTCCTCTTTTTGAAATGTTAATGGTGGATGGCCTTCAATTATAACATTAAAGCTGCTTTGTGAAGTATTATACTGTGAGCCCAGGGTGATGTGATGGCACATACTCAGAAAGCATGTCAATGACAGTCTTGGCTCAAAGAATTTTGAACATTTTGAACATTTTGATACAAACAAATGAAAAACTCACATTTCTTTTTTAAGAACAATAATCATTATTGTTATAAATATCAGTGATATACTATACCTGATACTGATAATTAGACATTTGAAGGATATTTGCACAGTCCTTTAAAACATATTAGCACTTAATACATAGACATGACATGGCATAGAACATTACCTCTATACTTTCCATAGCCCTCTGTGATGAGTGATCGCTCTGGCTGACTACTGTACCTTAAGGCCCCATGCACACAGGGCGTTTTTGCAGCTGCTGTTAGGAGCATCAGACGTTTTTTTTTTTGGATCTTAAAAATGACCCTCCATGTTATTCTATGGCCTCATGCACACACAGGCTTTTAGGAGCTCCAAGTGGCATAGGTGTTTTTAAGCTGCAAAAACAAAACCAGGGCCAGTGCGTTCAGGAGCAGAAGTGTTAAGCTGTAAAAATGCCCGGCGCTGCTAAACGTGCCTAAAGGCGGCTTAACGCTGTATATAGGCTTTTAGCAGCGTCAGGCGTTTTTTTAAAATGTGAAAAATTAAAAATGTGATTGGTCACAAATAGAAGAGGGTTGTGTTTATTTAAAAACGCTGCTAAATGGCGATGCACTTAAATGCGCATTGACACCAATGCGAAATGGCGCGTTTTTGACACTGCTTTTTCCTGGCATCAGAAATAGCTTTGCAGCTCGTTTTTTTCTGATGCCCTGTGTGCATGGGGCCTTAGTGAAATAGGAGTCAGCAAGGGGACCCTCTAAGTGCCAAAGGAGACACAGGAGTTCAATATACCCAGAAATGTTAATTTCTGCAGAGACTGGACTGGACTTGTTTTTTATTTTGTGTGCTATAACAACAATGGTCATACTGTGTACTAGTAGAGTTGATAAGGCCCACAAAAAGATTTTCTAGTCTCTGTTTCTGTGCTTCCCTGTACACAGTTGATCATTATCTACAAATGTCTAATATTTTCATATTCTTAATATTTTCTGCTGAGCTTTTATGACTATTTATGATATATTATACATGTTAGACTTGTACAAGTTATAGCACTTTAGCTGCCAACCTTTAGTCCCCCCCCCCCCCCCCTTTCATCTGGAGGAGATCAGATCAGCTACTTACGGTTATTGTTTGTTTTAAACAAATCTAAAATGCTATGAAAAATTTAAGAAAACAGCACTAACCTTTTCATATAAAACACATCTATGAAAGAGAGAACTGCTTTCACAAGCACAATGCAATTATTATTTCCTGTTCCCTGGTATTGCTTCTCCATTGTACAACATGCATTTTTAAAACTAGTAATAATAATTTCATACTTCTGTGATACAGCCACTTTATCAAAACACTGTTGTTGTTATTATTACAGCAAAATGTATTGACTGCTTGCAATGTTTATGCCTGTGCACTTGAGCTTTAGGGCTATTACGCGTTGTTTAAATTATAGATATACTGGAGTAATGATTGACTGTCACTGCATTGCCTTGTTTTACTTTTTTTGAATCATGTATATATATATATATATATATATATGTGTCACTTGAAACTGTAACCTAAAAAGTAATTATGAAACTGTAGCTACATAGCCATGGAGTTCCAAAGTGATACTTAAAATATACTATAGGCCATTATTTATGTTCTACCTTGCATGACAATAGGCAATGGAGACCCACACTGAGATCTGATTTTCAATCAGCAGATCTTGGCGGGTTGTAAATCAGCTATGCTTTCCAAACTGTGAGCTGAAATGAAGGAATGGCCTAAGAAAAGGAAGTAATTGAATACATTTTTCATGCCACACATAGTCATCTGTCAACAAATTATGATGCTTTACTCTACCCTATGTCAGAAGCAAGTCAAGGGACAAGAACTTGTGGAATATATAGCATTTCCCAATACCCTTGACAGCTGCAGTACAAAAAAATGAATATTGGTTTCCTAATGGAATGTTGCTTTATAGTATAATATAACATATAAAAAAATATAAGAAAGAAATTCTATGGGCCTCACTCACCAAGGTCTCAAGAGATAAAAAGTCTTACTGTGTACTGCCCAGAGAAGCTCATTAGACCTAATTCTCCCCATGCAGTTTTAGAAGGGCAATTGAAGGAACTTGTTGTTACAGGCTACACAGACTAAATGAGACAACTTATTCTTCAAACAATGTAAAGGTTTGTGTTGGTGAGCATCAGACTCTGAAGCAAGTTAGACATAGCATTCTTTTTGCATCTGAAATGTGTTTGAGATGTAAGTACCGGTTTTTGCAACACATTCCAAATGACTTGTATTGAGAATCAAAAGTGGTTCAGCGCAAAATCTAAACGAATGGTTACAATTATTTTAAAAATGCTTTCAAAATAAAAATAATAGCCAAAACTCAAATGACCATTTACCCTAACCCAGTGATGGCGAACCTTGGCACCCCAGATGTTTTGGAACTACATTTCCCGTGATGCTCAGCTACACTGCAGAGTGCATGAGCATCATGGGAAATGTAGTTCCAAAACATCTGGGGTGCCAAGGTTCGCCATCATTGCCCTAACCCATAAAGAGACCTCCAAAGGGAATAAAATATATGGGGATTAACTGATGACCTCTCCTTTTAAAAATGCTAGTTGGCTGGGTGTTATACTTAGCCTGTTTCTTCAATGTTACAATATGATTTTGTAGAACTGGACTTCTCTTTCCTGACATTTCAGTAAAATTAATCAATAATTTTGCCACGCTGACTGTTAAATTTGCTTTAAAAGAAAAAGATAACTTATTGCCGTACAAAGCCATATGATCACCATATCAGTGCTGACATAGTGATTGAAGGTTTTGTTTATAAACAGAGCTATCCTTAACCTCAAAGTTAACCTTAATGCTAACCATAACCATATAGCTAAGCATAACCCTAATGCTAATCTGAAAACTTTGTTGATTGTTTCTGTGAAGTAAAAACTCTCTGTTTTCCTTAATCCTACTTTGAATGTTAGTCCTACTTTGGAACCAGTAAGCAAATCGGGAATTTGATTTCATTTTGGTTTTGCATGTGGAATGGTTATTTCAGGTCATTAATTTGGAACCCATTGAAACCAGAGAACCAGGGCACACAGCAATGCGCACAAGAAAGCACACAAACAGTTTGCTGAAGACAAGCAGACTAAGGACATAGATTACTGGAACCATGTCCTGTGGTCTGATGAGACCAAGATAAAATTTAAAGGGAATGTACTCCGTGCTAGGGAAAAAAAGTGTAGTATAAGTAGACTGAAGCCTCCCTTGACTATAGCCCAAAGGCTATGTAAGAAAAATTAAAAGAAGGAGGGGAATGGCGCTGCCTACTAGTAAAATAATCCAATCAACTAAAGATGGGTATAAAAATGGTGGTGTTATGAAATATGTTGTGAACATCCAAAGTGTCTCCCCAATGTAAAAAAATAATAAATAATACGGGAAATACTGTAAGTAGCAATAGGTGTACAGTAAATGCAAAAATGAGTAGATAGATAGATACAATTTAACAAATATACATACACAATCTAAAAATTCATAAGTGGTCAAACAATGTGTACATAATAAAATATAATAAAATAATGAATTAATACTGTAAAGTGCTAGGTGGCAACGTATATCCGTGGTAGAAATAAAGTGACCAAGTGCTCACATAGATATCCAATATGGTGATAAAGTGCAATATAACAGTACAAGGAATATTATAATATACTAAAGTGACACCGTGCACATGAAAATATCCAGTAGGTGGTATATATCAATATATACAGTGGGGATTGAAAGTTTGGGCACCCCAGGTAAAAATTTGTATTAATGTGCATAAAGAAGCCAAGGAAAGATGGAAAAATCTCCAAAAGGCATCAACTTACAGATTAGACATTCTTATAATATGTCAACAAAAGTTAGATTTGATTTCCATCATTTACACTTTCAAAATAACAGAAAACAAAAAAATGGCATCTGCAAAACTTTTGGCACCCTGCAGAGTTAATATCTTGTACTGCCCCCTTTGGCAACGCTTTTTGTAGCCAGCCAAGAATCTTTCAATTCTTGTTTGAGGTATCTTTGCCCATTCTTCCTTACAAAAGTCTTCCAGTTCTTTGAGATTTCTGGGCTGTCTGTCACGCACTGCTCTTTTAAGGTCTATCCATAGATTTTCAATTAGCATACGTGCACCAGTCACTTTGTTGTACAGTATATATTGATATATACCACCTACTGGATATTTTCATGTGCACTGTGTCACTTTAGTATATTATAATATTCCTTGTACCGTTATATTGCACTTTATCACCATATTGGATATCTGTGTGAGCACTTGGTCACTTTATTTCTACCACGGATATACGTTGCCACCTAGCACTTTACAGTATTAATTTATTATATTTTATTATGTACACCATTGTTTGACCGCTTATGAATTTTTAGATTGTGTATGTATATTTATTAAATTTTATCTATCTATCTACTCATTTTTGCATTTACTGTACACCTATTGCTACTTACAGTATTTCCCGTATTATTTATTATTTTTTTACATTGGGGAGACACTTTGGATGTTCACAACATATTTTATAACACCACCATTTCCATACCCATCTTTAGTTGATTGGATTATTTTACTAGTAGACAACGCCATTCCCCTCTTTCTTTTCACCAAGATAAACTTATTTGGTTCAGATGGTGTTAAGCGTGTGTGGTGGCAACCAGGTGAGGAGTACAAAGACAAGTGTGTCTTGCCTACAGTCAAGCATGGTGGTGGGAGTGTCATGGTCTGGGGCTGCATGAGTGCTGCCGGAACTGGGGAGCTACAGTTCATTGAGGGAATCATTAATGCCAACATGTACTGTGACATACTGAAGCAGAGCATGATCCCCTCCTTTTGAAAACTGGGCTGCAGGGCAGTATTCCAACATTATAATAATGACCCCAAACACACCTCCAAGATGACCACTGCTTTGCTAAAGAAGCTGAGGATAAAGGTGATGGACTGGCCAAGCATCTCTCCAGACCTAGACCCTATTAAGCATCTGTGGGACATCCTCAAATGGAAGGTGGAGGAGCGCAAGGTCTCTAACATTCACCAGCTCTGTGATGTCGTCATGGAGGAGTGGAAGAGGACTCCAGTGGCAACCTGTGAAGCTCTGGTTAACTCAATGCCCAAGAGGGTTAAGGCAGTGCTGGAAAATAATGGTGGCCACACAAAATATTGACACTTTGGGCCCAATTTGGACAGTTGCACTTAGGGGTGTACTCACTTTTGTTGCCAGCGGTTTAGACATTAATGGTTGTGTGCTGGGTTATTTTGAGGGGACAGCAAAATTACACTGTTATACAACCTGTACACTCACTACTTTACATTGTAGCAAAGTGTTATTTCTTCATTGTTGTCATATGAAAATATATAATAAAAGATTTACAAAAATGTGCGGGTGTACTCACTTTTGTGAGATACTGTATATAAATATATATATATATGTGGCTGTCATTTGTCGGATACCTGGTGCCAATTGCTTAAGTGTTTTTATGATTATAATAAATATTAGGGTGTGGCACCTTCTATACCACCCACAATTTGGAATTATACCCTGTCAGGTGACAAGTTTGAAAGTTTGTGGTGATTTGCACAGTGAAGACCTATAAAAGGAAGGGGAATGATAATGAAGTTACTAGCAGAAACAACAGGTAATAAAATTAAGTTACGGGGTCTCAAAAAAAGAAAAAATACTGTGTTAATGGAAGTGACAGACTGCATCAGTGTGATTTTTTAAATTGCCCATAGTTACATTTTACAGGGTGTATTTATAAAATTGTTTTATTCATCCTGTAAAACTACATCTAGATTTGTTCTGTGTAAATGCCCTCAAAATCGAATGTCCCTAGGCAATTTTTTCTCCAGATCGGATGTTTTTCATTCATAAGAATAATGTGAATATGGGAAATATGGCATCATGGCCACTAAATAGAATTGTTGATCTCAGGACATGAAAACCTATTTGTTATGATGATCAACTCCACCTAGTGGCCTTAATATGGTATTCATGTTATTCTTAGAAATGAACCTGCAGAGAAAATAACCTAGTAATATTTGATATTGCCGGCATGCACACAGAACAAATGTCTATTCAGTTTTGCAGGATAAATGGCTCTGAATTTTTTCTAGATACACCATTAGGTGCAAATGCAATTATCATTACCAAAGTGTTACTAATGCTATATCATACTGTATGTACTCTCTTCAATCTGTACATTTTGTGCAGATTCAAGGTGCACATTTCCCAACTGTTTGCTTCCACTGTGAGCAGTTTAATGCTGTTCCTAATGGCATATTACTTTCTCAGGTAAATAGTCTTCTTATTGTTGCATTTGTATAAAAAAAAAAAAAAATAATAATTGTTGTCCCCAGGAAATCCAAGTTGACATACTTGAAAAGTCTTTTTTCTTAAAAGGAGCTTATTCCTTTGTATACATGTTCTTTATTTATTTGTTCAGGACTAAAAAAAATACATAACTCATATTTTTTTAGGGTAGTATAAAAAATAGCAAATTATTATATAGAATAAAGCTGAACTCTAGGTAAAAGCTAAATACACAAATGAAAATTGCTTTACTGTACCTGCCAAAGGATTTGTATTTCTGTAATTATAAATATTGTAATAGTTACACAACCCTTCTAGACAGAACGAATAGCATGGTGGCCCGATGTTTTTTCTGCTGTAGTTAGGAAACACAGCCATGTTACCACCCTTCACCTAATTTGTTATTAGTCATAGAATAGCAACAGACTGATGTGGTAATCTCTCCACTTGTTCCACCTACCATCAAGTTTCTTGTGAGCACATGTGTATTTAGGACTTCACCCAGTGGAGGCTGGTGCACCATTCTATTTTTGGGGGGGGGGCGGCAAACAACCCCCCCCCCCGCCCACCAGCCCACCAGGTTCCACACGTACCCTATCCAGGTTGCTGGCGTCTTCCCCAGCTTTTCCTCCCGGCCAATCCAGTCTTAAGACCTGCTTCCTGTCCTAATTGGCCGGGAGGAGAAGCAGGAAGACAATAGCGAATGTTGATTCGCTAATGTCACAAGTGGGCGGACTCTGGGCGCAGTGATCAGGCTCTAATAATGTGCTTCAAAAAAAAAAAAAAAGCTTGTATAAATCTATGCATTTGGTGACCCGCATGGAGATTAGGAGTTGGCGCATGGAGATTAGGGGGGCGGCGCCCCTGCCCCCCTTGTGGACCGACTGGCGCTGACTTCACCCCAAATGCTGCCCCTGGCTCTTCTATCTAATGCTGGCCATAGATGGATAGAATTTAGAACCAAAATGGTTATGAAAAGAAGGTTCTAAGAAAGTCTGTTTTTTTTCTAACCATTAGTGGGTCAAATTAATATTATTTTTTTAATCCACTGTTAAGAATATTCAAAGGAGTAGGTTGGAAATGTTTTCTTGAATGAACGAATTTCTAACAATGTATATGCAGTTTTCATTCAGTAAAGTCCTTTCACTCCAACATTAAATGTTAAAAGCAAACAGCATCTATTAAATGGCAAATTAATGTTCTGAGAATTTTTGTATAAATTTTCCTAAGATTTTTCATTTGAAGTGTTAGCTATCTATGACCAGATTTTGTGCTCCTGTACAAGAGAAACAAAAGGCTGAAATCAACTCTGGTTGACTTCCGGTATATCTGATTTCTACAATTAGGCCTGTCAAAGGTAAATAATATGCATTAAAAGGTTAGAGTCAAGGCTGGGTGTGTGATGTGTATGCCATATGCCATTTAGTAACCACTTCAAAACTGGGGACTTTCACCCCCTTCTTGCCCAGGCCAATTTTCAACTCTCAGTGCTAACCCACTTTAAATGACAATTGCACGGTCATGCAACAATGTGCCAATATGCAATTTTTATAATGTTTTGAGACCGATAGAGCTTTCTTTTGCTGGTATTTAATCAACAATGGGTTTTTATATTTTTTGGTAAACAAACAAACAAATACCAATAATGTTAAAAAAAGTTGTTCTTAGTTTCTGATGTGCACTGATGAGGCTGCACTGATGTGCACTGATGAGGCTGCACTGATGGGCACTGATAGGCTGCACAGATTTGCACTGATTCGCCGCACTGATGAGCACTGATGAGGCTGCACTGATCTGCAGGACTGGTGGGCGCTGATAGGCAGCACTAATGGGCACTGATAATCGGCACTAAGAGGTGGCACTGATAGGTGGAACTGATGGGCACGGATAGGCAGCACTGATGGGCACTGATAGGCGGCACTGATGGGCACTGATAGGCGGCACTGGTGGGCGCTGATAGGTGGCACTGATGGGCACTGATAGGCAGCACAGATGGGCACTTATTTCAATTCTTGCTAGTTAAGTGCTAACATATTGAAATATTGCTAATTGTATATGCAGCTTTTCTTTTTTTTTTTTCCTTTTCTTTCAAAAGTGATGAATTTGATTCATATCTGAATTCAATGTATTGTTGGTGAAAAGAAAAAAATAAGTTCTTGGTTATCTAGATTGTTTGAAAGATATATAGTTGTGTTCCTCAATCTTCAGCAAAGGATTTATTTAATTTGATGAAGACGCAACAGTTTTTTTTCAAAAGTAGTAGCAGCATCTCTCAGTATAAATGCACACCATGAGATAAAAGAATAAGTACATCAATATTTTTTTTTTTGGTATTTCTGAAGAAGCAAAGGAAAAGGGCTGAAGGGGAGAACATTATTTTACTGAAAGTGATAAAATACACTCATTAGGAAGCAGCTATTACCCAGCCACACATTTTGTTTATTGATCTGTAGGTATACGTGCTGTGTCATAAATTTGCTATAAACAACAAAAAAGGCAAAGCTGAAAAGAACATTATGACAGATGCATTGGACTTGTTTCAGGTTAATGATGATGATATCCTTCTTATGAATGCTTATATTTTCCTGTACTTATTCTAAGATGATTGCAATTGCTTACATCATTACCTACTGATCACTGTTTTCTTACTCCTGAATTTAAGTCTTTATATTTATTTCTAGCATGAATAAATGATTTCTAATTGTTTTAACTTTAATTTTGTTTAATTTTCATTGAGTGTGATTTGGAAATATTACCTTTACTTTATAAGTTCAGTTAGGTAAAGCTGCACAAACACTGAAAGCAAGGTCTGTAAAGACATGGATAAGCGGGGGTTTGGGGGGAGAAACTTGACTGGCCTGCAACCCGATAAATCACCTTTGGGATGAATCTGAGTGCAGACTGTGAGCCAGGCCTTTTCTCCAAAATCAGTGCCTGACCTAACAAATGCATTTCTGGAAGAATGGTCAAACATTCCCATAGACATACTCCTAACTTTGTGGACAGCCTTCGCAGAAGATTTGAAGCTATTATAGCTGCAAAAGGTGGGCCAACTCAAAAACATATATAATGAAATTTTCTCCCAATGCAGAAAACCTGCAGAAACAACTACCAGAATGTTTCACTACCCATCTGGGTTCAGTATCAGACTGTGCTACTTTGTGGGCAGCCTACAAAGCATTTATCAGAGGCATTTTAATTCAATTGTGTTCTCAGGCCAAAAAGAAAAAGGAAGACGCAGCATATAGACCAGATTACCAAAGACTTTGAATCTGCAAATTCCTCAAACATGACCAACCCCAGCACCACCTCACTACGCAAAATAATGGCCCTATCCCAAGAGCACAGAGCCCTTCTGCTAAACACATTTGAAAAAGATATACACAGAATTAAAGCTAAACACTAAAACAGAGCAGAGAATGGACTGAATGCTGTGTGTGACCGGATATTGCTGGGACTGGTGAGCTGCTGCTGTGGGGATGTGGGCACCATATCCTAGCCATTCTCCTAGAGTGCACTCTAGACTAGGTATGGTATTATTATATAAATTACCTAAACTTACTTTCTTTATACTCATTTATGCTCAAACCATCATTCATTCCAACCCTTAACAATACATTGAGTTCTTTACCACTAAATGGTCTTGTGTCTATTTTCTGGTACTCACTCACAACCAAATTGAAGATATCTATACTCATGTTCTTATAAGTGCTTGCAGTGACTTTCATTCAACCAAGCGTGTCAGAAGGGCTGAGGTTGTTCTTGACATTGATGTGCAGAACAGAGAACCCAAACTAATAAGTGGCTCCTGCGGGGGTGGTGCTACATAAGGTTACAACAGTTCTCCTAATGCTGCCTACAAGTACCTGTCTTAGTTTTAAGTTTCTATTTGATATTTCTATTAATCTGTCCTTATGCAGGCTCTTGGATCCGAGACCTAGGCTTTGCATTGTGTCTCAAGTTCTGAGATTAAGCCTCAACCCCTCAGTGTGTTAAGCCTCCCCTTACTGTCACTTGTTAGTTGTACAATAGTAGCAAACATTAGCACCTGGTGTGGTAGGGCCTAATTTTGGTTTAAACTGAGGTTAAGGCCCATGTAGAGACTGGAGTCTGGAATTAAGGAGTCCCCAGAAATACAAAGATTGTTTTGAAGATAAACACTGTTGATATGGTGTTTGCAGTTCAGCATTGTTTTTTTATCCTAGAAATTGTTTAGAACAGGTCACATTCACTTAGATTTGCCTTTAACTGTGAATAGTGAGTACAATAAAGAGACGAAGATCCCAGACTGACATAATAAAAATGTAAATGCTTTAATTATCAAAAATAGAATAATGAAAAAGAATACCTGCACAGCACTGGAAAACTAAAACTAACACTAACAAGGAAAAACAAGTAACACTAACAAGAAAAATACTCAACCAAAGTCACCTTCCCAATGCAGCATCTCTTAATAGGTCTTTGGGGATATGTCCTAAAACAATAACATATATCAAACAAGAAAGTGCAAGTGGATTCTCAAGCAGGGGAAATCAGTATTGAATAGATGAAAACATTGCAGGTGAGACAGTTCTAGCTGCTTTAGCTACCAATGCATATTGTATTACATTTTTATTTCTTTGTATGCTGCAATAAAATAAAAAAAGCATGACATAAACTGTTTTAAAAAAGCATACACTAAACAGAATGCATTAAAAAAATTACAGTTATACAATAAAACCTGTCTTATTGTTGTGTAAGTGTACATTGACCAGCTTATAATTTCCTATGTGCGTTTATGTTTTTCATTTTAAATAGAAAATGCCATGCATAATGCATTTGGAGAAAGATGTAAGAGTGACAGCTCTGCTCTTGGACAAATATAGAAAAAGAGTGGTCCCCAACTGGTGGCCATGCATTAAAATATGTTTCTGTGTGAGCTCTTTATCTCCCCTGCAATCTCTAGAATATATAAAATAAGGGAGAAGAACAGCATGAGACTGCAAACTAGCATTCGTTTTTTGTTGCTATCCATTCACTAGGTGTTATTAGTGCTCATACAAGTGTGTTCAGTAAGGAATAGTTCAATAAGGATAGTGTACCAATCCATAGGTATAAGTCAGAATTCAAACTGATTCTCCTTTAATATCACAATGTTGAATTGTGATTGGTTGCTAGAGGTTTCTACATTATGTTTTTCCTAGTACTGTCTTGTTTAACTTGGGTTGCGGGCTTCATGAAAACCTCTAAAATATAATAATCACTCGTACTCAGGAAATGCAACTGTTTTTAGGAGCAGTTATAAATCACCAAAGAAAAATAATTATATTTTTTCTACACCTGTATTGGCCATTCTTGATCTCACAGAGCAGGCACAAGGCTTGGCACAGAGGCATTTACTTGTTCCACCTATCTTGCATCTTTTTCCACTTACAGTAACTATGGATGAGGTTCCAGTTAGTTGCATTTGTTGCAGAGCGGACAAACGAAAAGGTCAGCTTGAACCAAGCTTCCAGCTGTGCAGCAAGTCATTCATTTAGTGGCAATACTACAGCCAATAAATGTGGCAGCTTCCTGCTCAAGGCCCTCATTGGTTGCTAGGATGATGGTGTGCTTGTGCCTGCCAGTGTCTTAGAAACTAAGGGGGAATTTCTGGTCCTATTCAGCTGCCAACCAGGAGATTTATTGGCCGACGGCTGATTGTAACTAAAATGGCTGGAGATGCTGGCTGACAATGACCACAAATGGCAACTTACCCCACACCCTTTTTTATTCCCCCCACCCCTCACTCCCCTCTTCTGCCCTACACTCCTTTTCCCCTCCTTCTCTCTTTCTTTCTCTTTTCTGTTTCTTTTACCTCTCCCTCTTCTCTAAAGAGTCCTGAGAGGCACCCAATTGGCTTCACTATACATCTGATCAATGGCTTTTAATTGGTTAAAGGGTTAGTTCACCTTTACGTACCTTTCCCAAAAACATCCTTATGTATTAAAGTGTCCTTTTTACATTAAAAGGATGTATGCTATTATGCTCATGTAATTGTCCTCCTCTCTCCATCCTGCAGAGGGCAAGGTGTTTTCAGTTATGAAATGCACGCTTCTGGAAACTTATAATCAAGTACATTTGACTACACTATTAAGGATTTGGTGACACATTTTTAGCCTGGATCAAGTCAATTTACACCAATCTGCAAATATTATGGTTTAGAGTGCCCATTGACTGTGGTGCTAGATAAGTCCTTCCTCTGTCCACAATTCTGTGCTTATACCTTAGAGCAGTTGGCTGATCACATTAGGCAGAATGAAAACATCAAAGGAGTGGCAATGGCAGGCTCAGTTTTTTGATTATTCTCAACTAACCATGACCTCCCCTCATACATACAGTATATTCTTGGAAAATCTTTATACAAATATATAATACAACCAAACCAAATCCCAAGTAATGGACATTAGGGATGATCGAACGGTTCATTGGCTGTTCGAAATTCGGCCGAATTCCAAACTTTGTGCGGTAAAAGTTCGTAATTCAGCCACCAGAACCGCCCAAAATGCAATGGGACAGGAACTGGGCTTTAAAAGCCCGTGATTGGCCCAGAAACGTCAGTAAAAGCCAATTGAGGGGGCAGGAGTCTGCTAGGAATGTGATTGGAGTGACTATGGGGTCCAGAGCCCAATCAGTAGTGAATACACCCCCCAGTATATAACATAGCCCCGCCAAACCTCTAGCACTGTAATAAAGGGGCTGTGGAAGAGAGTGGAAGCATTTGTGTTTCTCCTGCTGCTTGTAAAGCTCCAGTGTCATTTTGCAATTATTAGTGTCAGGAAAGGGATATGCAGTGTAGTTAGGGTACTATATACCACTATAGTTAGATTCAATAATCTAGTTTTTGTAGGGATACCTTTAAAGCGGAGTTCCACCCTAAAGTGGAACTTCCTCTTTAGGTATTCTAACCCCCTGACATGCCACATTTGGCATGTCATTTTTTTTGGGGGGGGAGTGGGTACCTAGTTTTGACAGGTACCCGCTCCCACTTCCGCTCGGAGCCCCTGCAATCTTCTGGGACATGTCAGAGGTCCCAGAAGATTGCCGGCCAATCAAGACGCGCAGCACGACTCGCACATGCGCAGTGGGTACCCGGCTGTGAAGCCGCAAACTGTCACAGCCGGGTGCCCACAGCAGTGATGCCGGCGCCGAGGGAGAGGATCGAGGCTTCGGGCGGCCACATCGCTGGACCGTTAGACAGGTGAGTGAAATGGCTGGAACTCCGCTTTAAGTGTCAGGGTAACCATAGTGTAGTTTAGGTGACCTGACTCTGCCATGTCAGGGTGACCGTAGTGTAGTTTAGGGTGAACTGACTCTGCCATGTCAGGGTGACCGAACTCTGCCATGTCAGGGTGACCGTAGTGTAGTTTAGCTGACTCTGCCTGCCATACCAGGGTGACCGAACTCTTCCATGTCAGGGTGACCGTAGTGTCGTTTAGCTGACTCTGCCTGCCATACCAGGGTGACCGAACTCTACCATGTTAGGGTGACCGTAGTGTAGTTTAGCTGACTCTGCCTGCTATACCAGGGTGACCGAACTCTTCCATGTCAGGGTGACCACAGTGTAGTTTAGCTGACTCTGCCTGCCATACCAGGGTGACCGAACTCTTCCATGTCAGGGTGACCGTAGTGTAGTTTAGCTGACTCTGCCATACCAGGGTGACCGAACTCTGCCATGTCAGGGTGACCCCACTATGCAGATTTTGGGTTAGGGGTATCTATCTATCTATCTATCTATCTATCTATCTATCTATCTATCTATCTATCTATCTATCTATCTATCTATCTATCTATCTATCTATCTATCTATCTATATGTATATATATGTATATGTATATATATGTATATGTGTGTATATATACACACACACACACACATATATATATATATATATATATATATACATATATATATATATATATATACACATACACACACATATATATATATATATATATATATATATATATATATATATATATATATATACACACACACACATACATATATATGTATATATATATATACCCCTATACAGAAGTTCAGATGTCATGCCTGCCTCCAAATGCCTTAAAAAAATGCCTGAAAAACGCTTGAAACAAAAACGCCCAGGTGTGAAAGGAGGGTAACATCATCCCTGCGCTACTGAAATTCTAAGAAAAATAATCAGTTTTTTTTCTGGTTCTGGACATGCTACAGAGCTGAAACTTCACAGCTACACCTTTTAGACCCCCCAAACACTAAATCCAAAGAAATCTCATATTTGTTTTTTCAATAAAATTTTTAAAAATTGGTTTTGTAATACAGTAGTAAATGTTTCTTTTGTGAATTCTTCATTGACACAATTATTCAACCCCTTAAAGACTACCACTCTGAAGAACAGAGGTTCATTGAAGTGTTTTCAATCAGGTATTGAAAACACCTGTGGATGTCAGGGAGCAGCAATAAAGCCTAATAAGCACCAAGGCAGCTTTAAAATGACTGTGATACTCAGCTCCTTCTAGACATTTACTGGTGTGGTTACAAACATGGTGAAGTCAAGAGAATGGTCCAGGAAGACAAGAGAAGAGGTGATTACTCTTCACAGGAAGGGCAATGGCTATAAGAAGATTGCAAAGATGTTAAACATACCAAGAGACACCATAGGAAGCATCATTCGCAAATTCAAGGCAAAGGGCACTGTTGAAACGCTACCTGGTCGTGGCAGAAAGAAGATGCTGACTTCGACTGCTGTGCGCTACCTGAAGCGTAGAGTGGAGAAAAGTCCCCGTGTGACTGCTGAGGAACTGAGAAAAGATTTTTCAGATGTGGGTACTGAAGTTTCTGCTCAGACAATACAGCGCACACTGCGTAATGAAGGCCTCCATGCCAGAACTCCCAGGCGCACCCCCTTGCTGTCTCCAAAGAATAAGAAGAGTCGACTGCAGTATGCCAAAAGTCATGTGGACAAACCACAGAAGTTTTGGGATAGTGTTCTGTGGACTGATGAAACAAAATTAGAACTGTTTGGGCCCATGGATCAACGCTATGTTTGGAGGAGGAAGAACAAGGCCTATGAAGAAAAGCACACCTTGCCTACTGTGAAGCATGGCAGGGGGTCAATCATGATTTGGGGCTGTTTTGCTTCTGCAGGTACAGGGAAGCTTAAGCGTGTGCAAGGTACCATGAATTCTCTTCAGTACCAGGAGATATTGGATGACAATGTGATGCAGTCCGTCACAAACCTGAGGCTTAGGAGACGTTGGACCTTTCAACAGGACAATGATCCAAAGCATACCTCCAAGTCCACTAGAGCATGGTTGCAGATTAAAGGCTGGAACATTTTGGAGTGGCCATCACAGTCACCAGACTTAAATCCGATTGAGAACCTCTGGTGGGACTTAAAGAAAGCAGTTGCAGTGCACAAGCCTAAGAATGTGACTGAACTGGAGGCTTTTGCCCATGACGAATGGGCGAAGATACCCGTAGATCGCTGCAAGACACTTGTGTCAAGCTATGCTTCACGTTTAAAAGCTGTTATAACTGTAAAAGGATGTTGTGCTAAGTACTGAATGTCACTTGGGGGTTGAATAAAACTGATAATGATGTGAGCACAGAAAAGACATTTGTGGTTATTTCATATACATATTTACATATATACATATTTAAATATTATGTTATATTTGTCTGACCTACACGTGCCTCTTTTATTTAATTGTAAGCAGGATGACTGAATGATCAAAATCAATGTCAAACTGGCCAAAACAATCAATTTCAGTGAGGGTTGAATAATTTTGAACACAACTGTATGTTTAATTCCCTAAAATCAGCAACATTTGTGTAATAGAAAAAATAATAAGACTTATGATAATCATAACCCCTGCCACCACCACCACTATCATCATTATAATTATTGATCTGATCTCCATGACAAATTTTGAATAATTTCTTTTAAATTTAAAAACATTACATTTAATTTTGGAATAAAACTAGAAGCAAATTAGGATTGGCTTTCTGTTTAATTGCACCATTAATGATGTTAAATTGGTTTATTGATATTTGTTTCTCTAATAACTTAAAAAGTCAAGTGGATTGCTTTCTTCAATAAACAGTCTGGAGAGATCATTGTTCTTCTAAGCTTCGCGAAATAGAATGCTGAGTGTGCAGTAAATTAATGGTGCTATAAAATCTGAACATTTTCTATTGAACGGTCAGTGTTTTTATAGGGAATTAGAGAACATCATTGTTTTTTTTTTTTTTTTTTTTTTATGGTAGTGACGCTTCATTGCAGACTCTCTGTGCACTAACATTTAATACATTTATACTAATGTTACCTTAGTACATTGTCATCAACATCTTATGCTACAACAGAATCACTAATATAAAAATTAGGGATTCCACGTTTATCTACATAAGAGAATTTGGGAATTCATACATCCTTCAGAATACTATACAGTATATAATAATTATATTAGTAATAATAATAACGCTTCATCTCTACACATTGATACAAATGTATACATTTTAATCATTGCAAAAATACTTTATAAAATATATATGTAAAGCAATTCAAAGGTGGTCCCCAGCACATCACCTTTTCTATGAATATGGTTTGTTGCTGTACCTTTAAGGAAGAAAGTTCTGCCAGATAGGCACTTGTGCACTGCTTATATATTGCTCTATAGATAGCTTTGAGTTAGGGAACACACTCTACAGAGACGCCTTGATGTGGCTGTGTGGCTCCAACATGTACAGCATTTGCAAATGTCTGCAACCAAAGCCTCTGTTTTTAACTTGAAAGTGTGGTGGGGCTTCCCATTGTATTACTTTTTACCATATAAAAATATATATATTTCGCACTCACCCTAAAAAAACTAAATTCATATACTTGAAGGTGCTGCTTCTATAAAATCCAAATACACAACTTATAAAACACACAAACATTAAATAAGTGCCCAATCTAGAACATTTTATGTGATACTATATATATGTGTACATTTTAAACATTATTTATATATTTAATAAGTCCATTTTGAATTCAGAGACAAAAAGCAAAAAACAGAAACCATAAATATAAAAAAAAGGGGAGTTTCCAGTGAAAAAAAGTCCAGTTAAAGGTGCTCTTAAAAGTGATTAATAGACACTGGTGCTTCACACGGTGCTCTCTCCCACAGACAGTGTGCGCCTCTTACCAAAAGGACTGGATCTCAAATCCTAGAGATCTTACTTGCTTGTGCAGATATTAGCCAGCAGGGATGTTCCACTCCTAAGACTCCTAAGACCCCTGTAAGGACGTTCCTTCTTAGTAAGAAGACTTCACTCAAAAATACAGTATCTCTGACGTGTCCTAAGTATCTGTGTGGTTCATCCCACTATGGATGTTCTCCAGCATAATGGATTAGGCAGGAATAGACTTCATGGTGCAGTTATGTAAAAAAAACGTTAGAAGGCAAACAAACACACAGCGGTGGACCTCACCTGAAGGCTAGTGCATGATGACGTCACAGAAATCAGCTCCACCCTGTGCACTTTTTCTCCTTTTTGTTATTTTCAAACTGACCTAAAGGGTTCTGATAACTATTACCAATTGATGAGCAAAACTATAGTGAGAGAAATTTGGACCTGGCTTGAGGTGTAAGGTGGAAAGATCAAGTTCCCTCTGGTCTAAGAACTGGGAATTCTGAAAGGAGGAGCTTATATGAGAATGAAGGAGCATAAGCAAAGGGACCTGTGGCCTGACATTTCCATTCTAACATTGTGAGAGGGTGTTGGAATAAGTGAGCAGTGATGAAAGTTGGAGAAGTCATAGGGACCCCAGCAAGGAGAGGGACAGGCCTGTTAGCATTTGACTGGCAAATATCCAGGTTGAGTTTAGAAGGTAATTGCATGCAAAGTATTTATCCCAAGAGGAAAATATGTAAAATTACTTGTCTTGTCAGCCTAAGGTGAAATCAGAGTGGTCCAGTATGGGTAGTAGAAGTGGAAGGGGAGACCTTGTACCTGGAAACAGTGCACATACAGTACCTCCATGTAGATTCAATAGCTGTGTGGGATCATAGATCTACTTGTGCAATGGTTATAAACCATAGGAGAGCAGGAAGTGGGGTTTGAGAGAGATACTGCTCCATGGAAACCCATTGATTAATTATGGAGTGTCAACACCAATCTAGGGCACGTGTAAGATTGGTGGCTTGGTGGTATTACTTGATGTTGGGTAATGCTATCCCTCCAATGGGCTTTTGGTCTGTGAAAGATACAATGCTTGATCCTGGCTGGTTCGGATGCCCAAACAAAGTTATTGAGTATGGATTGCAGCATTTTTAAGAAAATCGTGGGGACATGGGTCAGGATCACTTGAAGAAGGTAGAGAATATTAAGTAGGATGTTTTGTTTAAGAATATTGCACTTATCATCCAGGAGAAGCTGTGGTTGGACTAGGCTGCAAACTCAGAGCAGAATTTTGAGGAGTAAGTTGGAGAAAATGTCAGGGTGTCAGGAAACCAGACACACAGGGATGCAGGTAAAATGAAGCAGTTTATTGGAGCAAACAACACAGTAAGAGTGAGGAAGTGGGAGCAGGAACAAGCCAGGGTCAAGTCCAGAAGTGGGTAGTCATCCAAGCCGGGGTTGAGTCCAAAAGCAGATAGTCCGCCAATGCCGGGTCATCTGCTAATGTCAGGTTGTCAGCCAAGCCAGGTCATACAGGAGGAACATGGAGAACAGAAGACTGCTAGCAGATGCACCTTGGAGTACAAACACAAGGGCAAGGACTGCAACCCATCAGATGAAAAATATAGTCAGGTGTGTAGCATCATCACTGTGCAATGCCCAGGCAGCAGGCAAGTGATGATGCAATCAGAGTCTATAAGAGGCAGCAGTCAGCACATGTCCAAGGTGGCTGCCAACAGGAGGGCAAAGTAAGACCTTGACAGTAGGTATGAAATTCGATGGCATACTCGGCAACGGTTCATATACCCTGTTGAATGGACAGGAGCAGCTTAGCAGTAGAGGCCGAGCGAGCAGGCACATCAAATACCCTATGAAAGGAGGCAACAAAACTCGGGTAATCAAGTATCACAGGGTTATAATTTTCCCATAAGAGATTCGCTCAGGCCAAGGCCTTGTCCCGAGAGCCATTAGATTAGGAAATCCACCTTGGACCTGTCAGAGGGAAACGCCTGAAGAACCATCTCATAATAAATGCCCACTTGGTTAAGGAAGCCAGAACACTGACTCAGGTTCATCCCCATAGCGCTGCGGAAGGGGGGCTGAACCAGTCATCCCTCTGATAACAAGCAACTCCAGCTGCAACTGCAGGAGCAGGAGTGGCAACAGGAGCAGCAGCAGGTGCAACTACAGGAGGAACCACTGGCCTAGCAGCACCAGGAGCAATATGCGTTGTGCGTGCAAGCAACCTCTGCAATGCCTGAGCGAACTGGCCCCAAAGGTGATCTTGCTGATCGAGCCTGGTAACCAGCATGGGGAGCGTAGGAGCACCTGCATCGTCAGGATTCATGGCCCTTGTGTACTGTCAGGGTGCCAGGAAACCAGACCACATAGGGTTTCTGGTAAAATAAAGCAGTTTATTGGAGCAAACAACAATAAACGCACAGCAAGAGTGCGGAAGTGGGAGCAGGAAAAAGCTGGGGTCAAGTCCAAAAGCAGGTAGTCATCCAAGCTGGTAGTCTGCCCATTCTGGGTCGTCTGAAGAAGCCGAGTGGAGAGCATGGAGGAACACGGAGAACAGAAGACTGCTTTCTGCAACAGTCTTGTTTCATACTCCTTGAACTGTGCACTAACTTTTTGATTACTGCCCAGCAGGGGCGGACTGAGAAACCTCAGGGCCCCCGGGCAAAATAAATCAAGGGCCCCCTTCCAGGCCACACCCATGTTATGCCTCCAGCCACACCCACATCCCGCCTCCAGCCACCCCCTACACAATCTTTAGAAACAAGGAACAAAAGTGCAATAATTTATAAACAAGTGCAATATAAATAACGAATGCAAAACCAAACTGAGCAAAATAAATCACAAACCAAGACAAGTGCATTACCAATGATAAACAGACAAACCAAGACCAGAGCTTTACAAAATCATAAATATACAAAACCAGAGCATTACAAATCACAAACAGACAAAGCCAGAGCGATTCAAATCATAAACAGACAAAACCAAAGCATTACAATGGTAAATTGCCAGGTCTAGGTGGTGTAGTGTTGCCACCTCATCCCTTTAATCCAGGACACATGTGAATTACACAGGTTTAAAGGTATGAGGTGGCAACCCTAAGGGGGGGGGGGGATTAAATAGTGACAATGGGGGTGAAGTGCAACAGTGAATTGTTAGGTCAGGGGGAGAATCACATTGTAGCAGTAGGGGGGGGGGGGGGCAGGCAGTGGTGAATGCCAGAATGCCAGGTCTAGGGGGGGGGTCACTGTGTAGCAGTGGGGGTGGTAGGCAGTGGTGAATTGCCAGGTCTGGGTGGGGGGGGGGGGGTCACTGTGTAGCAGTGGGAGTGGTAGGCAGTGGAGAATTACCAGGTCTGGGAAGGAGGGGGGGTCACTGTGTAGCAGTGGGGATGGAAGGCAGTGGAGAATTACCAGGTCTGGGGGTGGGGGTCACATATGCAGTTTCCTGCAGACACCTATAAGTGATCTTTGCAGTATGACAGGTGGTGTTGCATTTAAAGGGACTGATGGAATAGAATGCTATGGATACAGCAATATAAAGTCAGGTAGTATCAGTGGAGGCTGGGAATGGGGTGGCAGTGAATCGGCGGGGGGGGATAGGTAGTAGTGAATGATCAGGTATGAAGGGGATCATATATTAGGGGCGGGGGTAGTAGTGAATCATCAGGTCTGGGAGAGGGGGGGGGGGGATCACAGTGTGGTGGTGAATTTGGGGGGGGTTCATATATTGGTGGGGGGGCAGTGCTAAATCGTCAGCCCCGGGTGTCAGTGGTGAATTGAGTGGTGGAGAATGAGAGCGGCGGTGAATTTGGGGGAGATCATGTATTGGTGGGATGTCAGTAGTGATTTGTGTGGTGTAATGGGGGGGGGGGGGGGGTGACACAGCAGTGGTGAATTTGGTGGAGAGATCACATATTAGAGTGGGGGGTGTCAGTGGTGAATTGTGTGGTTTGGCAGGGGGGGGCCCTACAACACCACTGTATCATAACCCCCACACAGTTCACCACTGATCTCCTCAACACATTAACCACTGCTGTGTCATTCCCCCCGAATGACACAGTAGTGGTGAATTTGGTGAGGAGATCAGTGGTGAATTGTGTGTGTGTGTGTGGGGGGGGGGGGGGTTAGTATGATACAGTGGAGGTGAAATTGGTGGGGAGATCACATGTTTGGGTGGGGGGTGACAGTGGTGAAATGTGTGGGGTGGTGGGGGATGACACAGCAGTGGTGAATTTGGTGAGATTACATATTGGTGGGGGTGTCAGTGGTGAATTGTGTGGTGAAGGGGGGGGAGATGACACAGCAGTGGTTATTTGGGGGAGATCACATATTGGTGGGAGTGTCAGTGGTGGTGTAGGGGGGGATGACACTGCGGTGAACTTGGGGGAGATCACATATTGGTGGGGGTGCCAGTGGTGGTGTGGGGGGGGGGGGTATAACACAGCAGTGAACTTGGGGGAGATCACATATTGGTGGGGGTGTCAGTGGTGGTGGAGAGGGGGGTGACACTGCAGTGAACTTGGGGGAGATCACATATTGGTGGAGGTGTCAGTGGTGGTGTGGGGGGGGGGTATGACACAGCGGTGGTGACATCTCCGCTGTGTCAACCCCCCCCTTACACCACCACGGACCCCCCCCACTAATATGTTATCTCCCCCAAGTTCACCGCTGTATTAGCCCCCCCCCCCCTACACCACCACTGACACCTGACACCTCCACCAATATGTGATCTCCCCCAAATTCACCACTATGGTGAAGATCCCATATTGGTGGGGGTGTCAGTGGATCTGGCTTTTAGTTGGGCTTGCCTTGAACAAAGCCTGTACCATACCATCATTCTTAAACCATTACCATCTACTTAGAGAAATTACCTGCCTGTGGACATCGTAACATCGACCCAGCGTCACTCTGTATGCGACACCGACGCTCCCCCTCTCACTGAGGACACCATGGAAACCACGTCCGAAATGCCCGACCGTTCAGTCCGCCCCTGCTGCCCAGTTTAGTGTTTATCCACAGCATGTTTATAAGGTCTGGTATTTTATTTATAGGATTCACTTGAGGCTTGCTTATTTCCTTACAATCTTTCCTCTGTTTAACCATATGAACAACAAGCTGATTACCTACAATTGTGTAAGCTTATTTATTCCTTATATTTATTCTCCCCCTTTTTTAATTGAGAATTCTAAGATAACTATCACTGCCCTTATGTGCTCAAACTGGGAATCATTACTCTTATTTGTGCACCCTTTTCCTTTTAGATACAATACTGGAACCTATACACCACCAAACTGGTGGAAGTATAAGTGGGATATCTCTATATTCATTTTTCACAATAAATCTCTGTTGACCTATTGAGCCATCGATATTCCTTCCATCCCACTGCCTATATAGCTTATGATCATGGTTCTTTATATACCATGATGGTACGTATGTGACGTCCTACATGTTGCAATATATCTGACAATAGTGAATTGGAATTTAGCAATATTATTACATATTATAACATACTGTATTACATCTAGTACCCTTTTAATATGCTCCCATGCTCACCCAGGGGCATTGACCATAGTGCCTCTGTTGGTCCGTCGATTGGGTTGATTCAGTTCTTAGGGTAATACCCATATATATTTACTTTAGAATATTTGCAGAATATACAACTTTAATGTTATCAACTGCACATTATATTATGCACTCATATCTCCTATTATAATTTATAGTGTTTCTCTTTGCTGTCTTCTCTCCTGAAGAAGCGGGCAACCGTGAAACATGTTGAGAGTTTGAGCGTTCATACCTACATCACTTTTGGAGGTAGCCTTTGTTAAGCATTTTCCTGGAAAGATGTAAGGGACTGTATAGAGGGAACTCTTTATATACTCTGAATGTCTTTCTGTGATTTTAAGTTTGAATCTTGCTTTTGTTTTTGTATATGTGGAATACATTTGATTGAGTTTATATGAGTGTAATGTCTGAGGACAGTACCAATAAAATCCCTTTGCCCCATCTCTCCAAACACATTCTACATTTTAAAAATACTTACTTTGGAACAAAGTCTTCAAGCAGCACGATGCCACCACTGAGAGAGCTGACATCTTTCACCAGTCTTTCTTCCAGGTTCGGGCATTCTGGCTATGTGATTGGCCAGAGCCGCAATGACATTACTCCTGTCTATGTGCTCTCAGTTCCGGCATGAAGCTCTGTAGCTCCAGTAAGGTATGCTGGACCTTCAAAATGCATGCGCCGGTGAGGTAACTGGCTGCATGCAGGATAAAAAGCTCCTAAATGGTGCACATTTAGGAAATATTCAATTCACCTACAGGTAAGCCTTATTATAGGCTTACCTGTAGGTAAAAATCACCAAGCGGGCTTTGCTACCTCTTTAATATGAATGTTTGACAGTTCATCATAACAGTCAAATTCTGCTAGATTAGATAATGTGGTGACAGGACAGCTAAGAAAAAAGAGCAAGTCATCTGCATAAGCAGATATTTTCTGGATGAGATTTTAACATCGAATACCAGCTGTGCTGGGGTTTGCCTCAAAGGTTCTGTGAAAGGGCATCAGGGACAGTATAAAAATGAGCGGCGATAGTGGGCATCTCTGTCTTGTCCATTTCTTTATGGGAAAAGGGGAAAGCTCCCCATTCACATGTACTTGAGTGGAAGGGGCTGAGATTAGGCCATTAATCCCAAAATGCATATGGGGCCAAGGCCTATGGCTCTTCAGAGTGGGGCAAATAAAGGTCCAGTCGACCCTATCGAAGGCTTTTTTAGCATCCACAGAGATGATATTGGCTTGAGCAGCCTTCAATAGGGCTGAGTGGACAAAGTTTTTGGCAGGAATAGTCCCATCTTTGGCCTCCTTAGTAGACATAAAACCCTCCTGATCAAGATGGATTAGTTTCTGTGCTTCATTACGGTAAGGATGTCAAGGTGGACCTCACTTAAGAAAATGTCATGGGTGCCCACAAAATCCATTGTAGACCATTATTCAAGCATGCAGACTGACTGGCCAAAAGAAGAGTGGGAAGAGTGCGCCCCATCCCCCCTCCCCCCTTCGACCTCCAAACCATACCAGGCCATATGCCATCAACATGGGGAGGGCAAAGCACCTTGTCCCCTTGTGATGCCTCTTCCCCACAAACTTGGCCTGGTATATATGAGGGTCTGCAGGTGTAGGGATTATTTGAATCTCTAAGTCTCCTTTAAAAATAAGGGGGCCACCAGACACCAACCCCATTACATGAATGAGTAAGAGATACATAGTACCTGCACTCATTCACAAAAGAAAATTTGTAATAGTAAATAAAGGCTAGGGATGAAGATGATGTTTGAGTCGTACATAAGTTTGACTCAAATATCGGGTGTTCATGTGTTCGCTGGATACACGAACAAATCTGGCGGGAAGTTTACCTGCGCCGTAATGCACTGCAATCTTTGGCCAAAGTATAATTGGCCAAAGTAAGCACCGGACCTGTATGCTTTGGCAAATGACAGCACAATGTACTGTGAGAGCCATGATTGCCCAAAAGTCAGGGTGCCTTTGGCCAATCATAGCTACGGGGCTAAGTCCACACCCCACACTATATAAGGCTGCTTACACTGCAGCCGTGTATAGTGTGTGTTAGTGGAGATTAGGCAGGGTAGTCAGTGGATGGTGTGTTCAGTCAGCTTAGCGCAGTCAGTGTAGTGTAGTGTTGTGATTCTTGTGTATAACACAGTGTAGTGGTTCCACTGAAGGGTTGGTGTGTACAACAGTTTTGTGTCAACCTCACTGATCCCATTTTTTTCTTCATTTATAGATTTTCTTTTCTTTTTCTTTTTTTTGCAGCATTATTAGTACTCCCCCATCTGTGTCACAGGTGCTATTCCTTCTGCGTCAGCAGTGGTTTTCTTTTTTTTTGTGGCGCAGCAGCACTAATAATACTTAGGGCATAATCGCTGTCCCCCCTTCTGTGTTGCAGGTGCTATTCCTTCTGCATCAGCAGTGGTTTTCCTTTTTTTGTGGAGCAGCAGCACTAATGTAGCAGGTTTTCCAGGCCTGTGGCCTGATGTGGGTCTGCCATTGTTACCAGTTACCTCTCCAGCCCATGTGAGCTGTGACCCTGGGTGTGAGAACTGAGACATGGACGACTCCAGCATCTTGGTTTTGTGTTTTTTATTGTAGAAAAGGGGATGGGAGAAGGGAATGCCTGGAATACTCCTTTAGGCTTACCTAATTACACTTGGGACTTAATCCTAGAAAAATCCCCTTTGGCACTTCCTTGACGCCAGCCGATGCCAGCCAACGCTCCTTAACACTGAGAACACACTGTAGCTTGATAGAAGTGCTGGATCCTTGAAAATAAGTCCAGAAGACCCAAGACTGTGAATTGTAGAATTACTGACACTGCTGCACTGCAAAGTCACTGAATATTCCCATCCTGCCTTGCACTGTCTTGAGGTAGTCCACTGTAGATTCCTGTAAAGCTGCAACTGTTAACTGACACACACTGTACACTTCAGGGACAACTGCAGGTGCCCCCTTTAACTTGAATTCTTCAGGGATCACTGACTATGTTTTCCCCTCTGTAACTTCAGGGTCCTCAACCTAGGTACCCCCTTTCAGCCAGCTGGCACTGGATCCCAGAACCTTCTCTGGAGTGGTCCCCTCTGACTCTGGCAGACCTCCAGGGGCAATCCGCAGTACTCACAACCTGTGTAGGCTTTCATGGGACTGGACCCCTTTCTCACTCCGCAGGCTCTCTGCACACCGGATCCCCTCAGCTTAGCTTAACATTCTCCGGATCCTCAGGCGACACCCTGAGACATCCACCTCCTCAGACAGGAGGAGAGACAGCCGTTCTCTCCCTCCTGGGACTCTGCTCCCACAAAAGTTATACCCACTCCCAGAATCCTTTGCAGCATAATCTGCCTTCTGGGGTAGTTACAAGCTTGGATGTGTCCCCTGATTGGGCTTCTCACACTGCCCTATGAGAAGCCTCTCACAGGAGCCAGTGAGGATACTTCTCCCCTCAGCAGGCACATCTGGAAGCCCTGAAAACCTGACTAAATAAATCACAGCCCTGCTGTTAGGCAGACAAGGCCCACTATACATTTACCTAGAACCTACCTGTAGGGTGCTACACCAATAAAATTTATGGCATCATTTCTGTCACCTCTTCTGTATCGCAGGTGTTCTGCTCTGTGTTAGCAGGGGTTTCCTTTTTTTTCTTTTCCGCAGCAGCACTAAAAATATTTAGGACATAATTGATGTTCCTCCATTCTGCATTGCAAGCATTCCTCCTTTGCGTCAACAATGGTTCCCTTTTTTTTTTTGGCTTTCTTAACTACAATAAAATGGTTTATAGTGCACCAAGCACAAAAGTATTGCACCAAAGCACCATATATCCTTCCCACACTCTACACTAAAAAGTTATAACCCCCCCCCCCCCAAAAAAAAATAAAATAAAATAAAAACAATAATAAAACAGGGTACCGTTTTCAGTCTTTGACAGGTGCATGTCATTTACGTTTTTTTCAAATTTTTAACAGCAGGGCCTGTTCCTGCACCCAGCAAGAGTATTTGTGAGGGGTTACAGTGTTTAGGCACCACTAGAGATGGGCAAATGGTTTGGGCCAAGCATAAGTTTGGCCTGAACATCGCCTATACAGGCACCCACCTAACACCTGAATTTTCTCGGCACTTAGCGAGATGTTCATCCGCCGAGCGCACAGTCAATAAGTTGTTAAGGCTTTCCTGCTGAGAGCTGCATTTAACCACTTTAGCACTAGCCACTGTGAGGCTACTGCGGCACAGTGGCTCGTTATCGTCTAGCGACGTAGACCTACGTCGCTAGACTCCTCCCCTGTAGGTGGTGCTCACGCGCCGCCGGAGGCGCGCTCCCGCTGTTTTCATTCACAGCGGGAGTCGGGCCAGGGGAGGAGCGGCGGCGATCGCCGCTGCTCTGCCCCGATCGTCGGGGAATCCAGTTTGGAGATCCGCCCGCCTGTGTAAACAGAGCGGGCGGATCTCCTAAGTGACAGGGAGTGACAGATCGGAGTGTTCAGCATAGCTGAACATCCAATCTGTCCCTGGCTCACTCAGTCACCTCCCCCCCCACACGTTAGTAAGCACCAGGCATACATTAACCCCTCCCTCGCCAATAAAATTAACCCCTTCCCTGCCAGTGTCATTTTTACAGTAACAGTGCATATTTATAGCACTGATTACTGCAGTAATGTCACTCATACCCCCAAAAGTGTCAAAAATGTCAGTTAAGGGTCCGATCTGTCTGCCGCAATGTCGCAGTCCCGCAAAAAAAACGCAGATCGCCACCATTACTCGTTAAAAAAAACACCAAAAATGACATAATCTTTCCCTTAGTTAGTAAACGCAATAACTTTTGCGCAAACCAATCAAAATACGCTTATTGCAATTTTTTTTACCAAACATGGGTAGCAGAAAACAAATTGGCCAAAAATTTAAAAAAAAATTGGTTTTTACATTTTTTTGGGGGGGAATTTCATATAAAAAAATGTTAAAAATATTGTTATTTTTTTAAAACAAACGCTCTTTTTTTGTTTATAGCGCAAAAAGTAAAAATCGCACAGGTGATCAAACACCACCAAAAGAAAGCTCTGTTTGTGGAAAAAAAAGGACCTAAATTTCGTTTGGGTACGGCATCGCATGACCGCGCAATTGTCAGTTAAAGTCACACAGCGCCGAATCGCAAAAAGTGGCCCAGACGTAAGACAGCAAAATGCTCTAGTGGTAAAGTGGTTAAAAAAAACAATTGTTAAAAAAAATGTAAACTAAAACAAATTTGAGTAAAAACAGCTCTGGTGTGGCTTTTAAGGGGAACCCAATGACAAAATTAGGAAAAAAAGACATGGGATCCACCAAAAATCTTCGGGGTCTGGTATAGATTTGAAGGGGAACTTCATGCCAAAATTAAAAAAAAATGGTGTGGGACCCCCCCCCAAAAAAAATCCATACCAGGCCCTTATCCAAGCATGCAGCCTGGCAGGCCAGGAAAGTGGGGGGGGGATGAGAGAGCAGCCCTCCCTCATGAACCATACCAGGCCACTTGCCCTCAACATGTTGATGGGGACAAGGCCCTCTTGCCGACAACCCTGGACTGTGGTTGTCAAAGTCTGCGAGTGGGGGGCTTGTCGGAATCTGGGAGCCCCTTTAACAAGGGGGACCCAGATCCCGCCCCCCATGTGAATGGGTGCCGGGTGCCCCTACCCTTTCACCAAAAAAGTGTCAAAAAGTAAGAAACACAGAAAACTGTTTTTGGCAAGTGCTTTAATTAAAAACAAAGTGTCCCTCGATGTAAATTCATCATCAATCATGATAATTGCACCTTGCCGATATAAGAGCTGTCAAAGCGCAGATCGGGCAGACAGCGGGAGGCCACCCAGGAGGCAGAGCGTTTTATATTTTTTTCTATTTTTCTGGTCTAGCGAGCATTGTGATTGACGATGGATTTACATCGAGGGACACTATTTTTTATTTATTTTTATTTTTTTAAATAAAATACTTGTCAAAAACAGTTTCCTGTGGTTCTTACTTTTTGACACTTTTTTGGTGAATGGATAGGGGTACGATGTACCCGATACTCATTCACATGGGGGGTGGGATCTGGGGAACCCCTTGTTAAAGGGGGCTTCATATTCCGATAAGCCCCCGACCCGCAGACCTCAACAACCACAGCCCAGGAAGAGGCCCTTGACTTAATCAACATGGCTGCATGCTCGGATAAGGGCCTGGTATGAATTTTGGGGAGGGGGTACCCTAGAAATGTCAGTATTGCTGCAGCAGGCTCTATACAGATGTGCCACTTTACAGGCGGACTAAGCCCCCCCCCCCCCCGACACGATATTTAAAGGAAATTTTAATTTTTATTATTTCGCTTTAAGTATCATTAAAATCACTGCTCCTTTAAAAACAATAATTAAAAAAAAATGTTTGCATTGATACATGTCCCCCAGGGCAGTACCCAGGTCCCCATACACCTTTAATAGCAATAACTTGCATATAAGCCTTTAAAATGAAGACTTTTGATTTTTCAAGTACGTGTCTCATATACTTTAATGGGGTTCGAGATGTTCGAACAAGGGGGCGTTTGGCTCATCCCTAAAAAAGACATACACTATTTTGACAAGCTCTTTATTAAGGACATCATGTAATGTAAACAAAGGGGTATATCAACCAGGGGATTCTCTTAATGTCATTGTCCAAACATTTTTATGTCCAGTATCCATAAGGTTTCAATTTCTAGCATTGGAGTCACAAAAAGGTTTTCACCAATCAGTGAGGGAGTATTGTCTCAGCTTCTAGACAGCTGACAAGCTCCTGGAGACAGAGACAAAACTATGGGGCTGTCTTCATTATTTTACCCACCATAATTTTTTTAAAATCATGCACAGTGCAGAACAACGCCCTGTTGTGATTAGGGATGGGCGAATGGTTCGGGCCAAGCATCACACGTTTAGGTGTTCGACGAACACCTGAATTTTCTGTGCGCTCGGGTGCACAGTCAATAGGTTGTTAAGGAATAGAGCTGGGAATCCAGCTGCCGCATCCTTAACAACGGATGAGTCATCAGCTGTCAGCTGGCTTCCCCGCTGGCGGCTGAATGAAAAAAAAAACATTGCAGAATTTGCCGGCAATACAAAAAAAAAATGCTTTGGGGCCCCCCCAAATTCATACCAGGCCCTTTGGGTCTGGTATAGATTTTAAGGGGAACACCACACCAAAATTATATAATTAGTATATATTTAAAGGAATTTTTCATTTTTATTGTTTCACTTTAAGCATCATCAAAATCAGTACTGCTTTAAAAACAATATTTTTAAAAAAATCATTTTGCATTGATAGTATTTTTTTTTTTTTAAATATTGTTTTTAAAGGAGAAGTGATTTTATTGATGCTTAAAGTGAAACAATAAAAATGAAAAATGCCTTTAAATATAGTGCTTTGGTGGTCCCCTTAGCCTGCCTGTAAAGTGGCGTATCTGTACCATGTATATATAGAACATGCTGCAGCAAAACTGAAACATATATAAAAAAAAAGATGACATTTAAATTGATTATGGTGGCTGCAATGAAAAAAATGGCATGGGGTTTCCCCAACATCTATACCCGACCTTGAGCATGCAGCCTGGTAGGCAAGGAAAGGGGAGGGGGGGACCGAGCAAGTGCCCCCCCCCCCCCCCCCCCCCGCTGAACCATACCAGGCCACATTTCCCCCCTAACCCAAAGCACCTTATCCTCATGTTGATGGGGACAAGGGCCTCTTTCTGACAACTCTGGGCGGTGGTTGTGGGGGTCTGCGGACAGGGGGCTAATCGGAATCTGGAAGCCTCGTTAACACATCAGTGAAGGAGAAAATTTACCTCTTTGCTAAATTTTATAACAGAAACTAAGAAAAGTGTTTGTTTTTTTTTCAAAATGTCTGGTCTTTTTTAGCTTGTTTAGCAAACAACAAAAGCCCAGTGGTAAATAAATGCCACCAAAGGAAAGCTCTATTTCTGTGGATAAAAATTACAATTTCTTATGGGGTTCAGTGCTGCATGACCGCGCAATTGTCATTCAAAGTGTGACAGCACTGAAAGCTGAAAAATTGTCTTGGCCAGAAAGGGGGTAAAAATGCCCAGAAGGCAAGTGGTTAGGAGTACATTTATGTTTCCTTTACAAATAAAGCCTACTGAGGTTAAAAAAGTATACAGTGCAAAACAGTGCATGTTAAGACGCCATGCAGCTTGCCATCGCTTGTCAACATATACGTAATATGTGCACTCAAGGAACACATTGCGGTGTGAATGGACCCTTAAGTAATCAAGGGCAATCAGTGGTTAAATGCGAGTGTATGCCCATCTAGTGTAATCAGAAAGTTAGTAGCAAGCACGCAGTTACTAAAAAGGCTCTGAATATGTCCATACAATCAGAGACTAATCCCCTGCTGAGATGTAGCAAATTGCGCATATGAATACATTGTAAATATGGGAAGTGGAATTTGGTTGATGCTTTGTTAATCTCTTTAAGGGTATCCTGTAGAGAAACAGAAATAAGGCATCTCAGACGGCAAAGCTTGAAAGTGACAGTAGCTGGTGCTAATGAACGTGCACAGTTTTCATTTTTTTGCATGTCAATAAGGATATTTGTATATATATCGTGTGGGTACAATTAGGGATAGATTGGATACCATTTATATTTGAATAAAACATACTGTATTTTTATATATTTATATTGTATACATAGCCTCCTTTTAAAGCGGTAGTAAAGTGCCCAAAAAGAAAATTGGACCCCTGATAATGTAATAATGTGCTAGTATGCATCGCATACTAGCACATTATGACAGACTTAACCTGGCCATACATTATACAATTTTCTATAAAAAGGCTCAACATTTCAAGTCACGAGCTACTAGTCAGGCCTTAAGAGTTACTCACCACCAGTTGCCCCACACAACCACTACCCTGCCCAGCCCCTTATCTCGCCCCTAAACACGCCCTTATAAATAATCTCATGAAATGACACTGTTAAGTCCCCGTTCACACTAAGGCGACCTGTGAGGCGACCTGGTCGCCTCACAGGTCGCCTTCCATAGGGAAGCTGCGGACCCGTTCTAATAGGAGCGACACAAGTCGCTCCGACTTAGAAAAAGGGTCCAGAGCTTCTTTGGGGCGACCCGGAGCGACCGTCATAGACTTCAATGTTATGAAGTCCATGCCGGCCACTCCGAGGTCGCGGCGCGCTGCTCGCACCGCGACCTCGGAGGTCGCCCCCCCAAGTCGGATCGCCCCAGTGTGAACGGGGCCTTAATGTTTTATTCACAATTAGTTTACAAAAAAATATTAAACAACAACTTGTTTTTATTTAAAACAGTATAAACATGATATGTAAACAATAACAATTCCCAATACAAGTTTACACTTAAAAAGTCAATATAGCATGATAAAATATCATCCCCACTGGGATACAGTTGAAAAACAAGTTCTGCTATACATGTCTACAAGAGATAGTCAGAGTCTGTGGACATTCTACAAGAGATAGTCAGAGACTGCGGACATTCTACAGGAGATGGTCAGAGACTGCAGACATACTACAGGAGATGATCAGAGACTGCAGATATACTACAGGAGATGGTCAGAGACTGCAGACATACTACAGGAGATGATCAGAGACTGCAGATATACTACAGGAGATGGTCAGAGACTGCAGACATAGTACAGGAGATGGTCAGAAACTGCAGACATACTACAGGAGATGGTCAGAGACTGCAGGCATAGTACAGGAGACGGTCAGAGCTTGCAGACATACAGGAAGTGGGCAGAGACTGCAGACAGAATACAGAAGATGGTGAGAGACTGCAGACAGAATACAGGAGATGGTCGTAGACTGCAGACATACTACATGAGATGGTCAGAGACTGCATACAGAATACAGGAGATGGTGAGAGACTGCAGATATACTACAGGAGATGATCAAACACTGCAGACATACTACAGGAGATGGTCAAAGACTGCAGGCATAGTACAAGAGACGGTCAGAGATTGCAGACATACAGGCGGTGGCCAGAGACTGCAGACAGAATACAGGAGATGGTAAGAGACTGCAGATAGAATACAGAAGATGGTCGTAGACTGCAGACTGTCAGGGATACAGCCGTACTGGCATTTCTGCCAGTACAAGTCATGGACGCTCCTGGCTCAATCGACACAGCTCTCTGCTGGCCCATCAGGGAAATGGCCGTAGGAGAACTGGCAACATTGCCAGTAATAGCAATGGTCGTTCCAGCCTCAATTGACACTGCCCTCTGCTGGCCTATAAAAGGCCTCATTTTCATTATAAAAGACTCATTGCTGGATTATCTTTCAGCTTCCTGTGTTCTTGTGCTTCCTGTTTCCTGTTTGGACTTCCTGTTGTGACCCGGCTTGTTTCTGAACCATCTGATCTCCTCCTGGTGTTTGACCCTCGGCTTGCCTCTCGGACTTTGATCTTGCTACTACCTGCCTGCTCACCTGTGTATGACCCTGGCTCGTCCCTGTTCTGCTACTTACCTTGCTCTTGGACTGATCACCGGTGTTTGACCCTCGGCCTGGCTTTTAATACTCCTCTAGTTGCCTGCCTTACCCAGAGTTCCTGAAATCATCTGGTGTTCACCACAGGCGACCTGTGCTACTTGGGACGCTTCACCTCCTGTACCACTTCCAGGGGTGACTCGCACTGAGCTGCAAGGGAAGCCCTCTCTGCACTTCGGCCTCCATCCAGATTGTGACAGTATAATCCAGCCATGTCTGAGGCCCACAGAGGTGCTTCCCCGCTCGAGTCGCTATGTCAACAAGTCGCCACCCTGACCCAAGCAGTCCAGAGGCTTCAAGATGGCTACTTCCAAATAGAAGGACATCTGCAGCATTTAACAACTTCTCCTTCTCCTGCTGATCCCAGCCAGCTCTCTGCCAGCTCCGCTTCTGCCTCCTCACAACAAGAGCACCCCAGTTCTCCACATTTTGCAATGGCACCTCCACCAGAGCCACGGGTGCCAACACCTGAACGTTTTCGCAGAGAACGAAAGAAATTCAGGTCCTTTAAAAATGCCTGCCTGCTGTACTTGGCCCTCCAGCCTAGGACCTTTTCCTCCGAGACTGTGAAAGTGGGGTTCATAATCTCCCTACTATCTGAGGAACCCCAAACTTGGGCCCATAACCTTCTGGAACAGAAGAGTCCCACTCTGAATTCGGTGAACTTCTTCTTTGAGGCTATGGCTCAGCTTTATGAGGACCCCCAGCGTGCCGCTACTGCCGAATCAGCCTTGCATGCTTTACAACAGGGGAAACGACCAGCAGAGGACTATACTCTTGACTTTCGCAGGTGGGCCGCAGACACTGATTGGAATGAGGCGGCTCTCAAATATCAATACCGCCATGGACTGTCCGAAATCCTCAAGGATGAACTGGCTCGTGTCGATACCCCTGCTTCTCTCGAGGGTCTTATTCAACTAGCCATTCAATTGGACAGACGTCTGAGAGAACGACGTTCCGAACGTTACCAAGGCTCCCGACCCACCTGGGTATTGCCTAAGGTTCCATCAGCTACTGCACCTCCTACTGGGTCACCTGCTACCTTGAGCACGGATGGGGAACCCTTGCAGATCGGCTTGATTCGCTCCTCCTTGACTCCTGAGGAAAGACAACGCCGCCGGCAGGCCAACCTCTGCCTCTACTGCGGGGGGACCGGCCATTTCCTGCGCAACTGCCATGTAAGACCCAGTAAGTCTTACCTACGAAGCTCTCCGAACTGTTAAGTCTCTGAGCCTTCCTCCTCTCACCTTGTTCTCCCTGTCTCCCTACAGGTGGCAGAAGGGAAGGTTCGGCTCCTGGCGATCATTGATTCCGGGGCGTGCAGCTGTTTCATGGACTTTGCTTTGGCTAAGAAACTGGGTATCTCTTTGCAGCCGAGGAAACAAAGACTTGAGGTCCACTTAGCCGATGGTTCCCTGCCCAGCTATGGTCCAGTTACCCGGGAGACCTGTCCTGTTCTAACTACATCGGACTCTGGCCATCAAGAGTTTGTTCATTTCGATGTAATATCTTCACCCATGTTCCCCATCATCCTAGGACTCCCTTGGCTGCAGGCCCACAACCCTCAGATTAATTGGGTCAAGAAGGAGATCCTCTTCACTTCTGAGTACTGCCAGAATCACTGCCTCCCTCCCGGGCCTCATAGTTCTTCTACCTGCTTGGCGGTTCAACCAGTACCCAATACCCTTTCCAGCATCCCTGCAGCCTATCGGGAGTTCATGGACGTTTTTGATAAAAAGAAAGCCGAGGTCCTTCCCCCTCACCGCTCCAACGATTGTCCCATTGAATTACTCCCTGGAGCTGAGATCCCGTTTGGGAGGATATTCCCTTTATCCGAGAACGAACTTGAAGTCCTCAGAGTCTACATCAATGAGAACTTGGAGAAGGGGTTCATCTGTCCCTCCTCCTCTCCTGCTGGGGCTGGCATATTTTTTGTGGAGAAAAAAGATGGCTCTTTAAGACCCTGTGTGGACTACCGAGAACTCAACAAGATTACCGTTAAGAACCGGTACCCTCTTCCCCTTATTCCTGAACTTGTTCAGCGCTTCCGGTGTGCCCGAATTTTCACAAAACTTGATCTCCGGGGAGCCTATAACCTAGTCCGTATCCGAGAAGGGGATGAGTGGAAGACAGCGTTCAGAACTCGATTTGGCCACTTCGAGTACTTGGTCATGCCTTTTTGGGCTGTGCAACGCTCCAGCGACTTTTCAACATCTCGTGAACGACATCTTCCGAGAATTCCTGGACAACTTTCTAATAGTTTATCTAGATGACATCCTCATCTTTTCTGCCACCCATGAGCTCCATCGGGCTCATGTTAAAAGAGTGCTTGCCACCCTGAGGAAGTATGGACTCTATGTAAAGGCAGAAAAGTGCGACTTTGAGAAGGATTCCATTCAGTTTTTAGGACTGATTATCTCCACCAATGGAATCTCCATGGATCCTCAGAAAGTAAAATCTATTTTAGATTGGCCAGCCCCTCCGACAAAAAAGGTGTCCAACGGTTTGTAGGCTTTGCCAATTTTTACAGAAGGTTCGTGAAAGGTTTCTCCACGATCATCTCACCCATCACCCAGCTGACCCGCCAGCAGGTTCGCTTCCGCTGGTCACCGGAAGCCCAAGCAGCATTTGACGAACTAAAAAGACTATTTATCTCGGCACCTATCCTTCAGCACCCGGATCCGGCTCTGCCCTATATATTAGAAGTTGACGCTTCAGAAATTGCTACTGGGGCAATCCTGTCCCAACGTCAAGGCCCGAAGGCGCTTCTTCACCCCGTGGCCTTTTCCTCCCGGAAAATGACTCCTCCAGAGAGGAACTACGATGTAGGTGATCGTGAACTTTTGGCTATAAAATGTGCCTTAGAGGAGTGGAGATATCTGCTGGAAGGGGCCGCCCATCCCATCATGATTTTCACTGACCACAGGAACTTAGAATACCTAAGAACAGCTAAACGTCTAAGACCTCGACAAGCCCGGTGGGCTCTGTTCTTTTCAAGGTTCAACTTCCACATCACCTACAGGCCCGGGTCTAAGAATGGAAAAGCAGATGCTCTCTCTCGGATGTTTCCTGACAACCCAGAGATGGTTGAACCCAATACCATTCTCTCTGCTCAAAATTTTTTTTTGCTTATCCAGCCTGACCTGAAGACTGCGATTAAGAAGGCCTCTGCTCAGAGTACAGAACCAGTAACTCCCCCCTTAAGCAGACGAGATGGATTCTTGTGGCATCAAGACAAAATTTTTGTTCCCCCTCAAATAAGACTTCAGGTCTTTAAAAGCTTTCATGACCACAAGCTTGTCGGTCACTTTGGGGTATGGAAGACCCTCGAACTGGTCCAACGCCTCTTCTGGTGGCCCAGCCTGAATCAGGACTGTAAGGCTTATGTTGGTTCCTGTGTCACTTGCCAACGTAGCAAGGGGTCCAAAACCAAGTCTTGGGGCCTACTGAGGCCTCTACCCATTCCTGAACAACCCTGGAAGAAGCTCTCTATGGACTTCATCGTGGATCTCCCACCCTAAGAAGGGTTCACCACCATTCTGGTGGTAGTTGACCGTCTTTCAAAAATGGCCCACTTTTTACCCATGATCGGTACACCCTCTGCTCTAGATACTGCCAACGTGTTCATTAGAGAGATACTTAGGTTACACTGGCTTCCGGACAATATCGTATCAGACAGAGGTGTACAATTCACCTCTAGATTCTGGAGGGAGCTATGTAAATCCTTATCCATTGAAATAAGTCTGTCATCGGCTTACCATCCACAGAATAATGGGCAAACCGAAAGAACGAACCAAACTTTGGAGCAATATCTACGATGTTTTTGCACAGGTTCCCAGGATAATTGGGTTTCTCTCCTTCCTTGCGCAGAATTTGCGTACAACAATTCTCTACACTCAGCAACCAATCAAACCCCATTCTGGGCAAATTACGGGTTCCATCCCTCTTTCTTGCCTAACGTCATTCCTGAAACATCAGTCCCTGCAGTCCAGGATCGAGTAAGTTCCATCCAGGCCAACTACCAGTTACTGCAGGATGCCATACTCAAGGCCCAAAAGGACTATAAAAGATTCTATGATCTGAAGAGGAAAGGAAATCCTGATTACAAGATTGGAGATAAGCAGTGGTGGGATTCAAAAATTTTAGTAACCAGTTCCGACTTTCCCAGCAGAATGACCAGCGTTCCCCCTTTCAATGCACAGTGACCAGCGTGCCCCCTTTCATTGCACAGTGACCAGTGTACATGCCCCCTTCAATGCACAGTGACCAGCGTGCCCCCTTTCAATGCAGAGAGACCAGCGTGCCCCCTTTCAATGCAGTGACCAGTGTACATGCCCCCTTTAATGCACAGTGACCAGCGTGCCCCCTTTCAATGCAGAGAGACCAGCGTGCCCCCTTTCAATGCAGTGACCAGTGTACATGCCCCCTTTAATGCACAGTGACCAGCGTGCCCCCCTTTCAATGCAGAGAGACCAGCGTGCCCCCCTTTCAATGCACAGTGACCACAGCATTGCCCCCAATCATTGCAGAGTGCCAGCCACAGCATTGCCCCCAATTGCAGAGTGCCAGCTACAGCATTGCCCCCAATTGCAGAGCGCCAGCCACAGCATTGCCCCCAATTGCAGAGCGCCAGCCACAGCATTGCCCCCAATGATTGCAGAGTGCCAGCCACAACATTGCCCCCAATTGCAGAGTGCCAGCCACAACATTGCCCCCAATTGCAGAGCGCCAGCCACAACATTGCCCCAATTGCAGAGCGCCAGCCACAGCATTGCCCCCAATGATTGCAGAGTGCCAGCCACAACATTGCCCCCAATTGCAGAGCGCCAGCCACAACATTGCCCCAATTGCAGAGCGCCAGCCACAGCATTGCCCCCAATGATTGCAGAGTGCCAGCCACAACATTGCCCCCAATTGCAGAGCGCCAGCCACAGCATTGCCCCCAATGATTGCAGAGTGCCAGCCACAACATTGCCCCCAATTGCAGAGCGCCAGCCACAGCATTGCCCCCAATGATTGCAGAGTGCCAGCCACAACATTGCCCCCAATTGCAGAGCGCCAGCCACATTGCCCCCAATTGCAGAGTGCCAGCCACAACATTGCCCCCAATTGCAGAGCGCCAGCCACAGCATTGCCCCCAATGATTGCAGAGTGCCAGCCACAGCATTGCCCCCAATGATTGCAGAGCGCCAGCCACAGCATTGCCCCCAATTGCAGAGCGCCAGCCACAGCATTGCCCCCAATTGCAGAGCGCCAGCCACAACATTGCCCCCAATTGCAGAGTGCCAGCCACAACATTGCCCCCAATTGCAGAGTGCCAGCGATCCCCGCGAGACCCATGCACTTACCTCACGGACGGTCTCGCAGTCGGCTCCCCGCGTCTCCGAGTCCTCCCGCGGCGCCTCCTCCTCGTCCAATGGCACGGTGTTTGCCTTTCGGCCAATCAGGAAGCGGGAGGACCCGCTCCCTGATTGGCCAGGAGGAGGATCATGTGACAATAGCGAATTCTCATTCGCTATTGTCACAGAATGGGCGGGTCGGGCGCACTGCTCCGCCCCCCGGCCACCACGTCTGCCCGAGCGCGGGACATTAAATTGTCCTGCGCGTCCTCAGACACGCAGAGGGATTCAGCCGGTTCTGCGAACTTGCAGAAAGTTAGCCACGGGTTCTATGGAACCGGTGCGAACCGGCTGAATCCCACCACTGGAGATAAGGTATGGCTTTCTTCTATGAATTTGAAACTGTCTTGTCCTTCTAGGAAACTTGGGCCCAGATTTATTGGCCCTTTTGAAATCAAGAGGGTGATTAATCCAGTGGCTTTTGAACTGGCTCTGCCCAGTTCCTACAAGATCCACCCAGTGTTCCATACCTCTTTACTTAAACCAGTTGTACAGAGCCCGTTCCCTGGAAGAGAGGAGCTACCTCCACCGCCGGTTTCAGTGGAAGGTGAAACTGAGTTTGAAGTCGAATCCATCTTGGATTGCAGGAAAAGGGGTAGACAGACTCAGTACTTAATTAAGTAGAAGGGGTATCCCCCTGAAGATAATTCATGGGAACCCATGAGCAATATCCATGCCCCAAGGCTTATCCGAGAATTCCATAGAAGGTTTCCTGAAAGTCAGGCCCGTCTGGGCATCCGGAGGCTGCCCCTTGGGGGGGGGGCACTGTCAGGGATACAGCCGTACTGGCATTTCTGCCAGTACAAGTCATGGATGCTCCTGGCTCAATCGACACAGCCCTCTGCTGGCCCATCAGGGAAATGGCCGTAGGAGAACTGGCAACATTGCCAGTAATAGCAATGGTCGTTCCAGCCTCAATTGACACTGCCCTCTTCTGGCCTATAAAAGGTGGCCATAGGAGCAGACTCATTGCTGGATTATCTCTCAGCTTCCTGTGTTCTTGTGCTTCCTGTTTCCTGTTTGGACTTCCTGTTGTGACCCGGCTTGTTTCTGAACCATCTGATCTCCTCCTGGTGTTTGACCCTCGGCTTGCCTCTCGGACTTTGATCTTGCTACTACCTGCCTGTTTTCCCAGTGTATGACCCCGGCTTGCCTAAGGACTCTGTTTCTGCCTGCTCACCTGTGTATGACCCTGGCTCGTCCCTGTTCTGCTACTTACCTTGCTCTTGGACTGATCACCGGTGTTTGACCCTCGGCCTGGCTTTTACTACTCCTCTAGTTGCCTGCCTTACCCAGAGTTCCTGAAATCATCTGGTGTTCACCACAGGCGACCTGTGCTACTTGGGACGCTTCACCTCCTGTACCACTTCCAGGGGTGACTCGCACTGAGCTGCAAGGGAAGCCCTCTCTGCACTTCGGCCTCCATCCAGATTGTGACACAGACATACTACAGGAGATGGTCAGAGACTGCAGACATACTACAGAAGATGGTCAGAGACTGCATACATAGTACAGGAGAAGGCCAGAGACTGCAGGTATACAGGAGATGGCCAGAGACTGCAGGTATACAGGAGACGGCCAGAGACTGCATACAGAATACAGGAGATGGTCAGAGACTGCAGACAGAATACAGAAGATGGCCGTAGACTGCAGACATACTACAGGAGATGGTCAGAGACTGCAGACATACTACAGAAGATGATCAGAGACTGCAGACATAGTACAGGAGATGGCCAGAGAATGCAGATATACAGGAGACGGCCAGAGACTGCATACAGAATACAGGAGATGTGAGAGACTGCAGATATACTACAGGAGATGCTCAGAGACTTCAGATATACTACAGTAGATGCTCAGAGACTGCAGACATACCACAGAAGACAGTCAGAGACTGCAGACAGATAAAGGATAAAGATAAAAAAAAAAAAAAAGGATAAAGATAAGAAGCAGAGTGAGAAGAGGGCGGGGAAACAATCCCTCATCCGTGATCAGAATGTTCACTGCCTAATCTGCACACAGGACGGGAGAACACACTGGTGATGATGATAAGACTGGAATCTTCCCATACTGTTGATGGATGCACTATACATATGAGGATATACCGTCCATAATATATACCTATGGGAGAGTGTAGTCGTATTTAACCTGACGAGAGTGGAGTGAGGGACCTGCCTGATTGAGGGGCCTATTCTAATACCTTATACGCTGGTTACCCCTGTAGGGGTGCCGCCCTCTGGTGAGTGCGGGAAGTTATAAAGAGGGGAGCACTGGTTTCCTCACCCAGCACCCGCGTTCTTTGGACCACCTCGGGATTCCACTTTTTTCAATCTCCCTGGAATTTCATTCACTTGTTTATGGACTTTCACAATTTTAATAGGATGTTTTTTCACATTTAATATTTTTTATGAACTTTTTTATGGCATTTCTCTTATTTAAATTATATATACTACATACAGTATGTATATATAAGATTTAGCCCACTATTTTTTCACTCATTCACTCATTTCACAGATTTAGTGTATCTGTAATTTCTCCTCTGAGATCAGGTTATAATTATTTATATTCCTGACAACCCAAATTGGCTACACCTAGCAAATTGGCTAGTGGCTTCACATTTATTTTTGGTCACAATATTTTCTACTATTTTCACCACTTGATTTTTATATAATACCCACCTACATATTTATATGGTCACATTTTATACTATATATTAGATTTTATTCATAATTCATACGGTCACTGTCACTATTTTGCACTTATTCACCATATTATTACTGTACATTTATTTATTTATTAATATTTATTACTGGGTATTTGTACATTGCACTATATACTGTTTTTAGATATTGGTTTATTGTATTCATTTTTTATATGACATACCGCACCTGATTTACCACTTTTACTGATTGTGACATTACATCTGGCAGCGCCAATTTACCTCTCCATTCACTACATTTATGAATATAGCTTCACACTATATTTTGAGGTAGGCAACAGCCATTTTTCACTTATCCATTAGCGCGCAATATCAAATTTTTATACCTTTAAAACAAAGCCCTCCAGTTGTCCGCTGACAGGGATCCCATCTTCACCCAGTCTTTCTTCTGGGTTTGTGGACTCCGGCTGTTTGAATGGCTGAGCCACGAGTACATTAATTTTGTGTGCAGGAGTCACGGCCACATCACCTCTCTCTCAGACATCAGCGCTCATCTACTAAAGGTGTAAACAAAAATAAAACAGAATTGGGAAAAATGTAGACGCAGTCGCTGACATAAAAGGGAAAACAAGAACAAAGATATATAGGCTATAAAACACTTGTACATAGTAGTAAACAGAATGTAGGAAGATACATTTGCATCTTGGTGCTAATAAGGGAATGTTGTTCGGCATGAGCATCAGTTAATTCATAAAAGTCAAGAGGGGAAAATGTGCATACCTTTAGTTGGGGAGACTGAGGTTCAGAAAAAAAACAGAATACAATGTTTGTACCAATCTGTCCATGGTTTTATAGCTTTGTCAAAGGCTAGTGATGTGCCTGAGCAGCTAGCTAGTGCTCTCTCATAGCATACTGCATGTGTGTAGTATGCACAGCTTCTGGACAATTAGGAGCCAGGTCTTTCTTCCAGTGGTGGGTTATTGGTAAATTTTGCTGAAAGTAGTAAATTAGCTATGACTTTTTGATATTGGAATAGGAAAAAATCAATCCCTATGTTTAGAATGGCAAGACTTGGGTTAGGGGGTGTCAGAACACCTGAGATTTCAGAAATAAAGCAGACGACTTTCCTCCAGAAGCTGCGGATGCTTTGACATGACCATAGTATGTGGAATAGATTACCTACGGAGCCACATTCTCTCCAGCAGAGGGATGAGTGGTTAGGGTATATTTTTGCTCGCTTGGAGGGCGTAAGATACCATCTGGTGTTCATTTTTAGCATAAGGTCCCAGTGGTTAACACAGTGGGTTGCTTTGGAGCTGGACCGTAATGCTTGTTGCCATTAGTTAACTGAGAATGAGTCTTCCATATCCTCTTCCCATTTAATCATGGGACTATTTTTGTTAAAGGATCATTTGTCATGTAACAGGTTGTAAAAAATAGAGATTCCTTTATTGAGTTTTGTTGTTAGTTTCAGGAAACCTGCTATTCTAGGATGTAAGGAAATTACAGGGAGTGGTATGGTCAACAAGAAGTGATTAATGCGGGCCAAGGTAAAGTATAGGGACTTAGAAAGGTTATATCACTGTAGGAGTGATGTGGGACGGGTTTGTTGTTAAGTGTAAGATTATCTATCCAGTGTATGCCATAGTTAGCCTAGCCAAGTGTGGGGATATCAGTTATGTAGAGACGCAATATGGTAATAGGAAGTTGTATTTGTTCAGGGTGTGTGGATTCTGATTCTGGAGTGATTTGGCATAGTTCTCTCCATGCCAGCAGGGGTGCCTGGGTAGTGATAAGCAGTGGGGAGAGGGGAATTTCTCTCCACCTGTCTGCATGTAGTAGGTCACTTAGCCTCTCAACTTTGATAAATGAACATTCAATATCGACCCATAGGGGAGTTTCCCCAGAGAAATATCGGAATTTAAGTTGGTCTGCATGGGATGCAGTGTAGTAGTCCTGGATATCTACCATGCCCATTCCTTCAACAGATTTATGTTTGGACATCTAGGCCGTTTGCCCTGCCAAATTAATTTTTTGAGAAGTAATGAAAGGGATTTTAGTAAGGACGGTGGTTTTGGGATGTGAAAGGTTCTGAAGATGTACAAAATCTGGGGATAGACAAGCATTTTAAAGGTGGCCAGCCTGCCAACCCAGGATAATTCTATCTTCGCTAGTCTGCAGAGTTCCATATCTACTTTCATTATGAGGGGTTTGTATTTTGCTTCGGCTATTAATGATACAGATGGGGTTAGGAGAATACCTAGGTATGGAATGCTAGTCTTGTTCCAGACATATTGGAACTGCTGCTGGAGAGGCACATATTTATGAAGGGGGACTCCTAAGTTTAGGATAAGTGATTTGGAGTAGTTAACCTTATAGTATGAGAGTGAGCTGAATTTAGAGAGAACTTCATGTGTGTGGGGGAGGGAGACTTCTGGGACTGTTAGCATGAGGATTACATCATCATCAAAAAGATTCACTCTATGTGTTTTTCCAGCTTAAGAAAAACTGTGGATATTAGGGTGCGATTTAAGACATTCTGCAAGAGGTTCAATCATTAAATTGAATATTAAAGGCGTCAGTGGACAGCCCTGATGTGTGCTATTAGTAATTTGAAAAATGTTTGGATAACAGACCAGAGGTATATACTAAGGCTGATGGAGCTAAATATAGGTCCAAAATGGCCGATAGTATGGGGGCGCTGAAGCCAAATTTATCCAGCACTTGATGCATGTAACCCCAATGTACCCTGTCGAACGCCTTCTCTGCATCAATAGATAAGAGACAAGAGTGCATTCGACTGTGTTCAGCATGATGAATGATGTTCAGCAAACGCCTGGTGGTGTAAGCGGTCTGTCTTCCCATGATAAAGCCCATTTGGTCAGCTTTAACTAATTGGGGCATAAAGATGGAGATATGATGGGCTAGCATTTTTGCATACAGTTTAACATTCAAATTGAGAAGGAATATGGGCCCATAGTTAGAAGGGGTATCAGGGTTTTTTCCTGGTATGGGAAGAGTCACAATGTGCATCTTCAACATCTCCGGGGGGGAAGAAGGAACAATCAGAGGCAGTGTTGCACATCTTGGAAAGGTCTGGAGCTAATAGGTCACCTTATAGTTGATAACATTAATTGGTGTAACTGTCTGAACCTGGTGTCTGGACCCGGGTAAAGTTTTAATAGATTGGATGACTTCCTGGTCTGAGAAGGGGCAGTTAAGCTTTACTAAGTCAGGGTGGGATAGCTGTGGAAAATTAAGACTATCAAGGAAGGTGGAGATTGCAGAAGGGTTAGTTTGGAGGTGTTAGGGTCCCCTAGGAGGTTGTACAATGAGGCGTAATAGTCCGCAAATGCATCTGCAATATTCTAGGGATTAGTTAGCCTCTGTTTTGTGATTGGGTGGATTATGTACAGAATTTTGGAATTTGTGTATTGGGCTTTTAGGCGTGAGGCCAGGAATTTGCCAGCTCCATTGTTAAGTTTGATCTGTCTCAGTGTACGATCATGGTTTTCAATTAGGAGAGTCTTCAGGTCTAGTTTTGGTTTGGATAGCTTGTCAGCTGTGGAGGGCAATGGGTGGGCCTTATTCTGTGCTTCTAGGGCAAGGATAGAGGCAAGGATATTTTGCAACTTTTGGGTTCTATGCTTTTTATCTAAAGCCCCTAATTTGTATGCTTTATGGGCATTCCACATGGTAAAGGCATCAACGTCAGGAGTACAATTTGAGTGTAAGAAGTCTCAGAGATGTTGAAGGAGCTCAGCTTTGAAGGCAGGTTCTGGGAGATGTTTGATATTAAATTGCCATATGCAGGTGTTGGGTTGTAAGTTTCCTTCTGAAATGGTCAGACTCACTGCAGCACGGCCAGACCATGTTATGTCTGCAATTTCAGAGAAACCACATTTTGCAATTACCATTTGTCAACCAGAAATAAATCAATGTGAGAATAAGAGTTGTGGCGATGGGAGTAGTATGTGTAGTCCCTCTCAGGACATGTGTGGGCAACGCCAGGCATCATAGACCTCCTCTTGCAGGAGAGGTCGCAGGGAAGAAGAGTGAGGACCCCTACCAGTAGAGGAGTCCAGACTAGGCTCTACTACCGAGTTCAGGTCGCCAGTTCAGACTGCCACTTTTAAATTTGTGTATTTTAGCAAACAGTTTGTGAAGGAAACTATATGAATGGGCATTAGGAGCATAAACTGCAAGAATAGTATAACGAAGATCATTTATATCACACACTAATATTATGTAACGGCCTTCATTATCAATATAGGAAGAGTGCAATGTGAAGGCTTCTGAGCTCTTAATGGCCACCTTTTCCCCACATTTTTTCGAAGAATTAGACAAGAACAGGTGCCGGAAGTCTCGAAGGAAAAATTTGGGAACTGCAGGTCCTGGAAGTAAGTTTCCTGAGCAATTAGAACATCAGCATTGGTGGCTATCGCCTCTTTGCATAAGGAAAACTGTTTGACTGGATGATTGAGGCCACGGGTATTAAGAGACAAAAATTTAAGGGTCACATCAGCAGAGGTAACATATGATATGAGCACATTGCATGGGTATTCAGAGTAGCACAGGGTGAGTGTGTGTCCATAACGTGGTGAGCCATAGCACATTTAGAGTAGAGGAGAACATGAAAGACAAGCCTTTTTTTGTACCAATGTTGGAAAAAACAACAAAGTAAGGGATGAACCACAGGGAGAGCTGAAACGAGAGACTCCCATATGTAAATGAGAAGGAAGCAAAATGTACAAAAAGGAGGTCCAAACTTGAACGAGAAAAATCTGAGATGCTTGAACTTTGGGGTAAGCAAGGGTAATAACATAGAGATAATGCAGCAATGCCACCAGGGAGAGATGGATAACGGTGTGATGATGGATATACATTCCTACTTGACACCCAGCAGGTTTGCAGAGATCTTTTGTGGGAGACTTTCCGCCATTCTTGATAATTGTGAAGGGGTCCTCTTGCCGAGCTGCAGGGCTCAGGTTGGTCTGGGATGATGTCCCGTGTCTTGAGCAGGTCAATGCCTTCTTCCAAGGCATTGATCAGGAAGACTTCTCATTCAAGCAGGATCTTCAGTGTTGCCAGATATTTCCATTGATAGGAGATGTCATGATTGCACAGGGCTTTCATCACGGTCGTCCAATTTTGCCTGTGTTGGAGGGTACGAGCATAAAGATCAGGAAGCACCTGGAAGGATGCTGCATAGTCTGGAATCTGTTCTTTCTTACGTAACGCTGTTAAGATGTGTTATTTCACCTGGTAATAATGAATTCTCATCAGGTATCTCTTGCAGAAAAAAGGATGGCTTGGAGATCCTGTGTCGATAGTGATATTCTCAGAAGACAGAGATGGAACTACTGTTTTAAATAGATCTCGGACAAAGTGGGGTATTTGAGCTGGCAGAACAGACTCAGGTATCAATAAAGGGGCTTTCGGTGGGGCAATCCCCAGATTCTCCCTGGTGTCCCTTGTAAGCAGGGGCCGCTGCCAATGGATTATCTTGAGCGGACGCTAGAGAGCCAGTTCTGGCTGGCCCAGGTTGTCTCCCACCGCCATCTTGGAGAAGTCCATATGACTTCGCTGGGAAGAACCCAGACAGTTTTTTTTAGCGTAGGATAGTCCTTGCCGTGTCTTGTCATGTTGGGAGGTGTCTCCTACCTCTGGTGAAGTGGGCAGGTCAGCGCGGAGCGGGATGAAAAGGCTGTATTCCTCGGGACTTGTGTGGAGCTGGGGCTTCACACCGCCATCAGCTAGAGCGGTCGCTCCTTCTCTGATGTACAAGTATATTGATGAATTAGATTTTACATTAACACTTTCATGTTTAGAGATCTTTTTGCAATAATTTGCGAGCTGGTAGTCCGTAGGAGAGTGAACTTGCATTGCAGACACCGGAAGTGCTTTTCCAGCTAGTTATTTAAGGGCGGAAGTGATGACGCAAGCTCCACCTCCTATCTCAGTGGATGCCCAATCGGGGGAAACGCGTCAGAGAGGAGGCGTCGCGTCATCACTAACACATCGATACGACGGTCCGCACTTACCTGCTTTATCTCCGAGGGAGACCAAAAGCGTGGATTATCTACCTCATTGTAAGTGCATTTCTCTTGTCTTGAATAAATGTTGTTATGATAATGCACCATGGCGGTCCCCTCTTTTCTGTTCCTTTATTGTTGAGGAAAAGACATCTGAGATCATACCAGCGATCCACTACACAGTGATTTCGTGCAGGACAGGATCACAGGATTGTTCAAGGCTTTATATTATGTCCCTTCTGGTAAGAGTTTAATCACTTTATCTAGAGAGCAGTGCCATCCTGATTCACTTGGAACTTTCCTTTGCTGCATGATCTCTGGAGTAGGGTTATCGTTTTATGCCCTTTTATTTAACCCTTTGGTAAGAAGTTAAGCTGGTGGTGGGACGCTGAACTTTAAATCACGTGGCTTGCACCTTACATAACTATATTGTCTTTTCACCGAAGAGTTCTGGATTCTTTGTTTCATTGTTCACTTTTTAATTGGACTGATGTACAACACTTGTTTAGATGGACACTTTTGTTTGATACACTTGGGTGGTTCCTTTGTTCAATTGCATTGATTTGCATTTGTCTTGATATTGTGTTATTCATATTTTGTCACAGTTTTTTTGCCACTGTTATATCTTGGATCACAGTATATATGCTTTGTTTTTTTGGGTTAGCGCTCCTGATTTATACCTTTTCATCACATTAATTATCACTCTAAGGTAGCAGCACACCCTATTTTTATCAGCGCACTTTTTTTATATATTTCAATGTTTAGAGATCTGTTTTCAAATTATTTATCTGTATTCATATTTGAGGGAAAAAAAAACAGGTGTACAAAGTAAAAAGAGCATTTGTATTATACTTTGTATTTAACACATTATTAAAAAAAAATGAAACTCTGTTCATTCCACACTGTATTTGACTTTTTTAAAGTGGAAAACTGATATGCTCCTATTATTTAAATTTGACTTTTCCTTTTGCGATCATGTAAAAATATTGCATATAACAGTACATGTAGCTACAATATGTATTTAACATGAGAACAAAATATAGAAAAGTCTACCTTTTTCTCAGATTCCTCACTGAGTCAATATTGAAATGATAAGAGGCAAGCAGGAATAATTATGATAAAATACTGGTTATATTCACTGCTTTGCTGAGCAAACAATAATTCTGCTCCACAAAGTTTGAAGAGTAATATTTGACTACAGTAGTCTCTAACTAAATTAATGCATGCCAGAGTACACCTTCTGTTATAAATGAAGATTAATCGAGTTTTGTCTGTATGTTTCTTCTTGAAATAAGAGAATGCCCAAGAGCACTGAAAATGTATGAACTAAAAGATTTTCACTGAGTTTAAAAAAGGATGAATGACTGAGGTCAAACATACATTTGCTTTCTCTGACAAAATTAAAGTGATACAACTCTATTAATACAAGGCAAACAGACAATATATTGACAGATTCTGGATATAATTACTTAACAGTGAAATATTTATAGTGTATCTAAACTAGTAATCAATCGATATGTTTTTTTTTATGCCGATACCCTGATCAATAGTTTACGTACCCTGGTGATTTTGGCCTGATAACATGCACACAAGTTGACAGACAGGGATTTGGATGTCTATTAAAGGTAACCATCCTCACCTGTGATCTGTTTGCTTGTAATTAGTGTGTGTGTGTGTGTGTGTGTGTAAAAGATCAATGAGTATCTGGACTCCTGACAGACCCTTGCATCCTTTATCCAGCAACACCACCAACTGGGTCACCAACAACCATCTCCACAATGTCCCATGGACCAATCTCCCTAACAGCACACTGGGAAAATGCAGTGGCGGCTGGGCCTGAGGCGGATGGCAGTTTGGCGCATGTCCTTTCACCACCGAGGATTGCAGTGCGCTTCAGTTTGCCTCCTGTTCCTAACTCCTCCTACTCCACTTCCTCATCCTCTACCGCCTCCTCACCTGGTCAGCATAACACCTTCACCACCAACAACAGTATGCAATGTGTGTATCTCACTGTAACATATGCAGACAGGGCCGCAATCAACTTTTTTTGTCCCTTAAATAGTTTTTTTTTATTGCAAGGCGCAATTCAACAGTATGCAATGGGTGTATCTCACTGTAACATACGCGGACAGGGCAGCAATAAACTCTTTTGTCCCCTAAATAGTTTTTTTTTATTGCAAGGCGCAATTCAACAGTATGCAATGGGTGTATTTCACTGTAACATATGCGAACAGGGCAGCAATAAACTCTTTTGTCCCCTAAATAGTTTTTTTTATTGCAAGGCGCAATTCAACAGTATCCAATGGGTGTATCTCACTGTAACATACGCGGACAGGGCCGCAATCAACTTTTTTTGCCCAATAAATGTTTTTTTTTTTTTATTGCAAGGCGCAATACAACAGTATGCAATGGGTGTATCTCACTGTAACATATGCAGACAGGGCCGCAATCAACCTTTTTTGCCCCTAAATGTTTTTTTTTTATTGCACGGCGCAATACAACAGTATGCAATGGGTGTATCTTACTGTAACATATGCGGACACGGCAGCAATAAACTCTTTTGTCCCCTAAATAGTTTTTTTTTTATTGCAAGGCGCAATACAACAGTATGCAATGGGTGTATCGCACTATAATGTATGAATGAAAAACTGAAAAATAATTTCTTTACCCTAAATACTGTAAAATAATTATTTTCCTCTCACATTGGTGCTTTTTGAAGAGCAGGTTAGAAAAGCAATGTCTGTCTGACATTCAGTCTTTAAAGTTAAATATGAAGGAAAAAAAGTTTTTTCTTTTTTAAATGCAGATGAAGCACACACATATGCACTGAGGTTGCATGAAATGTGCAGCACCGCACGCCTAACAGCCAGGTTGAATACTGTTGTTCTATTCCGCTATTGAATAAAAAAAATAAAAAAAATAAAAAAACCCATTTGAATGAAAAACTGAAAAATAATTTTTTTACCCTAAATACTGTAAAATAATTATTTTCCCCTCACATTGGTGCTTTTTGAAAAGCAGGTTAGAAAAGCAATGTGTCACAATCTGGATGGAGGCCGAAGTGCAGAGAGGGCTTCCCTTGCAGCTCAGTGCGAGTCACCCCTGGAAGTTGTACAGGAGGTGAAGCACAGGTCGCCTGTGGCGAGCACCAGATGATTTCAGGAACTCTGGGTAAGGCAGGCAACTAGAGGAGTAGTAAAAGCAAGGCAGAGGGTCAAACACCGGTGATCAGTCCAAGAGCAAGGTAAGTAACAGAACAGGGACGAGCCGGGGTCATACACAGGTGAGCAGGCAGAAACAGAGTCCTTAGGCAAGCCGGGGTCATACACTGGGAAAACAGGCAGGTAGCAGCAAGAGCAAAGTCCGAGAGGCAAGCCGAGGGTCAAACACCAGGAGGAGATCAGATGGTTCAGAAACAAGCCGGGTCACAACAGGAAGTCCAAACAGGAAACAGGAAGCACAGGAGCACAGGAAGCTGAGAGATAATCCAGCAATGAGTCTGCTCCTATGGCCACCTTTTATAGGCCAGCAGAGGGCAGTGTCAATTGAGGCAGGAATAACCATTGCTATTACTGGCAATGTTGCCAGTTCTCCTACGGCTATTTCCCTGATGGGCCAGCAGAGGGCTGTTTCGATTGAGCCAGGAGCGTCCATGACTTGTACTGGCAGAAATGCCAGTACGGCTGTGTCCCTGACACAATGTCTGTCTGACATACAGTCTTTAAAGTTAAATATGAAGGAAAAAATGTTTTTTCTTTTTTAAATGCAGATTAAGCACACACATATGCACTGAGGTTGCATGAAATGTGCAGCACCGCACGCCTAACAGACTGATAACATTTTTTTGTTTCAACCTTCTCCTCACTTGGCTCAGGTCAGGGCATAAAGATCGTTCAATGCACCCCCACACAATACAATCAATGTAGATCGCTGTCTGATTAAAGCAGATTTTTCCTATCTAGGCTTTTCCTACAAGCAATCTCTCCAGCCTCACCCTATAGTAAACTCCTATCTCTCCCTCCGGGCAAAAACATTGTTCACTGCACCCCACAAAATCAAATCAATGTAGATCGCTGTATGATAAAGCAGATTGTTCCTCCTATGCTTTCCCTACAAGCAATCTCTCCAGCCTCACCCTATAGTAAACTCCTATCTCTCCCTCAGCAGCAGCAGTCAGGAACCTGTCCCTAGTATAGTTATAGCAGAGTGACGCGCAGTGCTGTGTGACTCCAGCTTATATAGAGTCTGGGTCACATGCTGCACTGGCCTATCACAGCCATGCCATTAGTAGACATGACTGTGATGGCTTCTAGGGCATACTAGTTAAACGCTTGCTGATTGGCTGCCTTGCACCTGTTGAAAGCACGCCATTAAAACCGTGCCAAAATATTAAAATAACGTTACCGAACAACGGACAGTACCTGAACATACAGTGAAAGGTCCGGGTTTGGTTCCGGGTACCGAATACTCAAAAGTCCGGTACGAACATGAACAATACAGTCCGGGTTCGCTCAACCCTAATCACCTGTGATGCATTTCAGTTTTCTTGAAAACCTGGCCTGTTAGTGTGCCCTGAGGACCGGAGTTGAGAAACGTTGGATTAGATCATATCAGGTCATTGAGTATCTATCAGTCCATTGCGTATACCCTATATTGATCTGACCTCTATCTATATATAGGGCTATTGATTAGATCATTTAAGGTCATTGACTATCTATCGGTCACTTGCGTATACCGTATATTGATCTGATCTCTATCTACATATAGAGCAATAGATTAGTCATCAAGCCATTGCGTATCTATCGGTCAGTTGCGTATACCCTATATTGATCAGAACTCTATCTATATATAGGGCTATTGATTAGATCATGTCAGGTCATTGAGTATCTATCTGTCACTTGCATATACCCTATATTATTCTAAACTCAATTTATATATAGGGCTATTGATTAGATCATATCAGGTCATTGAGTATCTATCGGTCACTTGCGTATACCCTATATTGATCTTATCTCTATCTATATATAGGGCTATTGATTAGATTATATCAGGTCATTGAGTATCTATCTGTCCCTTGCGTGTACCCTATATTGATCTGATCTCTATCTATATATAGGGCTATTGATTAGATCATATCAGGTCATTGAGTATCTATCGGTCACTTGCGTATACCCTATATTGATCTGATCTCTATCTATATATAGGGCTATTGATTAGATTATATCAGGTCATTGAGTATCTATCTGTCCCTTGCGTGTACCCTATATTGATCTGATCTCTATCTATATATAGGGCTATTGATTAGATCATATCAGGTCAATGAGTATCTATCGGTCACTTGCGTATACCCTATATTGATCTCATCTCTATCTATATATAGGGTTATTGATTAGACTGTATGAGGTCATTGAGTATCCATCAGTCAGTTGCGTATGCCCTATATTGATCTCTATCCACATCATGTCCGAATGGCCGACAAGGAGAGGCAGACACTCACAGGTCACAAAAAGAGGGCAAGCAGCCTCTGTGTCCACAGTGAAAAGTGGTGGTCACAGTCACCATGGTGCATGGTCTGCAGGTGGGGCACGCCCATCCTTTATTTCCGATGCTCCCTGTGTTATTTAGCCACAACATGTAAAAGAGTTGGATAAGTAAGCCATCCTCATTCTCCTCGTCCTCTGACACCCACGCTCTGACACCCACGCTCACAGTAGTTTGCCTTCCACTACAACTGCCAAAGCAGCCCATTCTACAGGCTCCTTCTCCACAGCTACTCATTCTGTCGCCCCACCATCATGCACGGAGGAGTCACCTGAACTATTCGATCATAATGTCAGTGACATGCTGCTGGAGAATCGCAGCAATTTGAAAGCTGTGATGTTGGTTCGCAGGTTGATGAAGGGAATAACATGAGCCTAGAGAGAGGGGGTGACAATGATGGACAGGAAACTAGCAGTCATGTTCCCACAGCTGCAGCATACTGCCAAGTTTGCATCAGTGACGAGGAGGGAGGGGATGATGAGGTCACTGACTGTACTTGGGTGCCTGACAGGATAGAGGAGGAAAGTGAGGGGGTGGAGGAGGAAGAGGTACAACTCCAACGAGGCAGGATGTGCTCCAGGGGCCGCCATATGAGTAGCCAACCTATTGCATCACAGCACAGAGCTCCACAGGTGAAGGATGCTTCACCCCCCCCCTCCCGCGGACATCAAAAAGTTCATTAGTGTGTGTTTTTTTTTAGCAAATGTGCAGTAGACCACAGTGTTGCTATTTGCAACAACTGTCTGAAGCAGATCAAGCGTGGCCAGAACAGCAGCCGCTTGGGCACCACATGCTTGACAAGGCATACGATGACCTGCCATGCAGTCCGTTGGCAACAGCACCTGAAAGAGCCACACTGCATTGGTCAGTGTAGTGTAGTGGTCAGTGTAGTAGTACACTACATTGACCACTACACTACACTGACCACTACACTGTCCACTACACTACACTGACCACTACACTACACTAAACTGAAAATTCTGGGAAAACATGGACTTTAGAGGGACAAGGTACAATAAAAATATAAGCATTTCATTCATTTACATCTTAAAAAGCAAAAAAAAAAAAAAAACACATTGCCTAAAAAAGGCATCAGTGTACAAGACATCAGTATGATTAATCAATAGTAATACAATAGTAGAAGAAGCAAGTAAGAGCTATTTGATTAACATAATTATCTGAATGGTACTTCACATCAAGGCTGTCTGTTGAAGGTGACAGGTGTGTGAGCGAGGTCAGCAACAGCCAGACAGTGAGGTACGGGGAAATGAGGCAGTGCCAGGATACAGGCTGAGGTCAGCACTAGCCAAAAAGTGAGGTAGGGGGACCAGAGGCAGTGTCAGGATACAGGCTGAGGTCAGCAATCAATGTGGTCATAAATAGATACAGAAATTAATTGAGCCAGATTGCTCGATGAATTTCATACAATTCATTTATAACTACACTACACTGACCACTACACTACACTGAACACTACACTACACTGACCACTACGCTACACGACCACTACACTGTCCACTACACTAACCACTACACTACACTGACCAATACACTGTCCACTACACTACACTAGGGCTGGTCAGTTTAGTGTAGTGATCAGTGTAGTGTAGTGGTCAGTGTAGTGTAATGTAGTGGTCAGTGTAGAGTAGTGGTCGGTGTAGTAGTGTCAGTGTAGTAGTACACTACACTGACCACTACACTGTGCTGACCACTACACTGTCTACTACACTACACTGTTCAGGCTGGTTAGTGTAGGGGTCAGTGTAGTAGTGTAGTGTCAGTGTAGTAGTACACTACACTGTCCACTACACTACACTGACCACTACACTACACTGACCACTACACTGTCCACTACACTGACCACTACACTACACAGCCATTACACTGACCACTACACTACACAGCCACTACACTGACCGCTACACTACACTGACCACTACACTAACCACTGCACTGTCCACTACACTACACTGTCCACTACACTAACCACTGCACTGTTCACTACACTACACTGTCCACTGCACTACACTGACCACTACACTATCCACTAAACTGCCCACTACACTACACTGCCCACTACACTGTCCACTGCACTGTTCAGGCTGGTCAGTGTAGTGTAGTTTAGTGGGCAGTGTAGTAGTGTAGTGTCAGTGTAGTAGTACACTACACTGTCCACTACACTACACTGACCACTACACTACCCACTACTCTACACTGACCTGTTCAGGCTGGTCAGTGTAGGGGTCAGTGTAGTGTAGTGGTCACTGTAGTAGTGCACTACACTGTCCACTACACTGTCCACTACACTGACCGCTACACTACACTGCCAACTACACTACACTTCACTGTCCACTACACTACACTGACCACTACACTGTCCAGTCCACTAAACTGACCACTACACTGTCCACTATACTACACTGTCCACTACACTAAACTGACCACTATACTAAACTGACCACTACACTACACTGTCCACTACACTACACTGCCCACTACACTATCCACTACACTAGCCACTACACTACACTGTTCACTACACTACACTGACCACTACACTACACTGTCCACTACACTGTCCACTACACTACACTGACCTGTTCAGGCTGGTCAGTGTGGTGGTCAGTGTAGTGGTCACTGTAGTAGTGCACTACACTGTCCACTACACTACAATGTCCACTACACTACACTGACTACTACACTACAATGTCCACTACACTACACTGTCCACTACACTGACCACTACACTACACTGCCCACTATACTAAACTACACTGTCCACTACACTACACTGACCACTACACTGTTCACTACACTACACTCTCCAGTCCACTAAACTGACCACTACACTACACTGTCCACTACACTACACTGCCCACTCCACTATCAACTTCACTAACCATTACACTACACTGTCCACTACACTACAATGACCACTACACTGACCACTACACTACACTACCCACTACACTACACTGACCACTACACTACCCACTACACTACACTGTCCACTACAGTACACTGACCGCTACACTACACTGTCCACTACACTACACTGACCACTACACTACACTACACTACACTGACCACTGCACTGACCACTACACTACCCACTAAACTACCCACTACACTACCCTACACTGTCCACTACACTACACTGTCCACTACACTACACTGACCATTACCCACTACACTACACTGACCACCACACTAGACTACCCACTACACTACACTGTCCACTACACTACACTGACCACTACACTACACTGTCCACTATACTGCCCACTACACTACACTGACCACTACACTAAACTAACCACTACACTACCCACTACACTAAACTGACCACTACACTATACTACACTACACTACCCACTACACTACACTGTCCACTACACTAAACTGACCACTACACTGACCTACCTACAGTATTCCTATACTGATCACTACACAGTGTGACCCTAACTGCTCTGTCCTAACTCACCTTAACTCTGTCCTAACTCACTATGTCTGTCTATCTCTCTGGCTGCTGCCTCTCACACACTGCTAGACTGGGAACGGGACATACCTGAGATCCAGGAGAGGAGGAGGAGGAGAAGATGGTGGAGGTTCACAGCAAGCCGGAGGCGGGACTCCCTTGCGCGCGGCATGTGCCACCCAGAGGGGAGGAGGAGGAGGAGAAGATAGTGGAGGCTCCGAGGCAGGACTCCCATGCACATGTGACACCTGCGATCACAGACAGGCCAGCCCCCCTGCCGCACATGACCCTATTCGCCCAATAACAGGGCGCAACAGAACGGAACATGGCGGAACAGGCAGGAGTGACACATCGGCGTGGGATTTCGCCTCCCTAAATTTTTCGTCCGTTGCCGCTGCCCCCCCCAGCACCCCCCACGCTACGTCACTGGCATACAGCAGTCTTCAAGGGATGGTTTTGATTCCCCAGACACCCCAGGAGTTGTGCGTGGTTGGGGGGAGGTTGCTCCTGACAATGTCATACTTAGTGACCCAGAGGACTCAGAAGCTCATGCCTCCTCATACTTACGTTGCATGGGCTCCCTGATTATGCAAAGCCTGCGAAAGGACCAGAGGATTTGTGCTATCAAGGAGAGGGATAATTATTGGTTGGCAACCCTTCTTGATCCACGTTACAAGGGTAAAGTTGCAGACCTCATCCTGCCTTCACAGAGGGAGCAGAGAATGAAACATCTTGAGGAGGCCTTGAAAAAAAAAATGTATGTACAACCTTTCCAGACACTGGGAGGTCAACATTCTCTGGATGTGTTTCTGAGGCATCGTTCAGTCAAAGGAGGAGTGGTGGAGAAGACAGCCGCCTGACCGATGCCTTTAAACAGTTCTTTAGTCCTCAGTAGCACCCAGAGCTGTTAGGTTTAAGCAACCATCGTTAGCATCTCCTTCATATGGTGCATGATTATCTAGGCGCAAGAGCAGACTTGGATACCTTTTCAACTGAGCATCCACTGGGTTACTGGGTCTTGAGGATGGACCACTGGCCAGAACTTGCTCAATATGCAATGGAGCTACTGGCCTGTCCTGCTTCCAGCATGCTTTCCGAATGGATGTTCAGTGCTGCTGGAGGTTTTGTGATGGACAAAAGACAGACTCTGTTGACCAGCTGACTTTTATCAAAATGAACCAGTCCTGGATCAACTAGAGCTTACAAGCCCCTGATGCTGATGTAACTGATTGAATTTGCTAGGGGTCTTCCATCCCTTGAAGACTGCATATGCTGCCTATCCTATTCCTCTACCTTGATTCTGCCTGCTTCCAACAATGTTTTTGGTTTAGGTCACCACCAACCCCCAAGGCCTAATTTTTCTTCACTTGTACAACAGGTGCATACAATTTAAATGTCGTATGTCATTTTTAACAGCAGGCCCTTTCCCTGTGCCCTGTGCCCAGCAAGAGCAACTGTGAAGGGTTACAGTGTTCAGGCACCACCAACACCAAAGGCCCAATATTTTGCACCTGTATGACAAGTACATGCGATTTTAAATCTATATGGAATTCTTACCAGCAGGTCCCATTCCTGCGCCCAGCAAGAGTAACTGTGAGGGGTTGGTTACGGTGTTCAGGCACCACCAACACCAAAGGCCCAATTTTTGGCACCTGTATGACAAGTACATGCAATTTCAAATTTGTATAGAATTTTTATCAGCAAGGCCTGTTTCTGTGCCCAGCAAGAGTAACTGCGAGAGGTTGTGGCTTTCAGGCACCACCAACAACCAAGGCCCATTTTTTCTGCACCTGTATGACAAGTACATGCAATTTCAAATTTGTATGTTTATTTGTATATGACATTTTTTTCCATTAGAAATGTCAGTATTGCTGCAGCAGGCTACATACATCGTAGAGATGCGCTACTTTACAGACACATTAAGGGGACCCCCAGGCACCATATTTAAAGGAATTTTTCATTTTTATAGTTGCACTTTAAGCCTCATTAAAATCAGTTAATCACTGCTCCTTTAAAAACGATTGTTTTTAAAAACTTTTTTTTTCATCGCTACATGTTCCCCAGGTCAGTACCCAGATCCCCATACACTTTTTGGGGCAATAACTTGCATTTAAGCCTTCAAAATGAGGCCGTTTGATTTTCGAGGTTCGAGTCCCATAGACTTCAATGGGGTTTGTTTATTCAAACAAACTTTTCCTCTGTTCGCGGTGTTCTGGTGCGAACCAAACTTCGTGTTCGGCTCATCACTAGCTATCAGTATGCTTTTGAAGAGCATAAGGAAGATTTACATTAGGGTCGATTTACTAAAACCAAAGAGTGCAAAATCTAGTGCAGCTACAGTGCCTTGCGAAAGTATTCGGCCCCCTTGAACTTTTCGACCTTTTGCCACATTTCAGGCTTCAAACATAAAGATATAAAACTGTAATTTTTGTGAAGAATCAACAACAAGTGGGACACAATCATGAAGTGGAACAAAATTTATTGGATATTTCAAACTTTTTTAACAAATAGAAAACTGAAAAATTGGGAGTGCAAAATTATTCAGCCCCCTTAAGTTAATACTTTGTGGTGACACATTTTGCTGCGATTACAGCTGTAAGTCGCTTGGGGTATGTCTCTATCAGTTTTGCACATCGAGAGACTGAAATTTTTGCCCATTCCTCCTTGCAAAACAGCTCGAGCTCAGTGAGGTTGGATGGAGAGCGTTTATGAACAGCAGTTTTCAGTTCTTTCCACAGATTCTCGATTGGATTCAGGTCTGGACTTTGACTTGGCCATTCTAACACCTGGATATATTTATTTGTGAACCATTCTATTGTAGATTTTGCTTTATGTTTTGGATCATTGTCTTGTTGGAAGACAAATCTCCGTCCCAGTCTCAGGTGTTTTGCAGACTTCATCAGGTTTTCTTCCAGAATGGTCCTGTATTTGGCTCCATCCATCTTCCCATCAATTTTAACCATCTTCCCTGTCCCTGCTGAAGAAAAGCAGGCCCAAACCATGATGCTGCCACAACCATGTTTGACAGTGAGGATGGTGTGTTCAGGGTGATGAGCTGTGTTGCTTTTACGCCAAACATAACGTTTTGCATTGTTGCCAAAAAGTTAGATTTTGGTTTCATCTGACCAGAGCACCTTCTTCCACATGTTTGGTGTGTATCCCAGGTGGCTTGTGGCAAACTTTAAACGACACTTTTTATGGATATCTTTAAGAAATGGCTTTCTTCTTGCCACTCTTCCATAAAGGCCAGATTTGTGCAGTATACGACTGATTGCTGTCCTATGCACAGAGTCTCCCACCTCAGCTGTAGATCTCTGCAGTTCATCCAGAGTGATCATGGGCCTTGTATGAGCTGAAAGTTTAGAGGGATGTCCAGGTCTTCGTAGATTTGTAGTGGTCTGATACTCCTTCCATTTCAATATTATCGCTTGCACAGTGCTCCTTGGTATTTTTAAAGCTTGGGAAATCTTTTTGTATCCAAATCTGGCTTTAAACTTCTCCACAACAGTATCTCAGACCTGCCTGGTGTGTTCCTTGTTCTTCATGATGCTCTCTGCGCTTTAAACGGACCTCTGAGACTATCACAGTGCAGGTGCATTTATACGGAGACTTGATTACACACAGGTGGATTCTATTTATCATCATTAATCATTTTGGTCAACATTGGATCATTCAGAGATCCTCACTGTACTTCTGGAGAGAGTTTGCTGCACTGAAAGTAAAGGGGCTGAATAATTTTGCACGCCCAATTTTTCAGTTTTTTATTTGTTAAAAAAGTTTGAAATATCCAATAAATTTCGTTCCACTTCATGATTGTGTCCCACTTGTTGTTGATTCTTCACAAAAAACGACAGTTGTATATCTTTATGTTTGAAGCCTGAAATGTGGCAAAAGGTCGCAAAGTTAAAGGGGGGCGAATACTTTCGCAAGGCACTGTATGTATGGTAGCCAATCGGCTTCTAACTTCAGCTTGTTCAAAAAAGCTTTGACAAAAAAAAAAAAAAAAAACCTTAGAAGCTGGTGGGTTTCTATGCAGAACTGCATGGGATTTTGCATACTCCTGTTTTAGTGAATTAACCTTGTTGTCTCCTTAGTGGAGGTACCACCTAAGACATGCTTCACACCTAGTATAAATGACCCTGTATTAATACATTATCAATGTGTGAGCATGTCTTTTTTTGTAACTCATTAGAATTTGTTTGTTTTTTATTTTGCTGTTGCACAATCGCTAATACAGTATTTACTTGTGTTTAATTTGCATGCACTTTGCATTCAGTTAATCCTTAAGGGAACAGAGATCTTAGCCAATATATTCAATAAAACTCCCTGTTAATTAACCTTTGTAATCTCTCCCCTCCTTTTTATCCTATAGCTACATTTTTTTTATCCCTCAGGCATTTTATCATGTAGCATTAAACAATACATAGACATGCTATGAATAACAAATCGGTCTTCAATATTACATCAAGCTTATCTTAACCAAGTCTAATATGTAGTTATTGAGCAGAATATTTTACATACTACAGTCTACAGTTTGGCCCCAAAGGACTTCTGGATTGCTGTTCTGTGGCTGAATTCCTGTTAGCTATAAAATAGTCCCTAGACGATTATTAGGAAACAATTAGATCAGTGTTTTTTCATCTGTACATATATATATGTATACAGAATCTCACAAAAGTGAGTACACCCCTCACATTTTTGTAAATATTTTATTATATCTTTTCATGTGACAACACTGAAGAAATGACACTTTGCTACAATGTAAAGTAGTGAGTGTACAGCTTGTATAACAGTGTACATTTTCTGTATCCTCAAAATAACTCAACATACAGCCATTAATGTCTAAACCGCTGGCAACAAAAGTGAGTACACTCCTGAGTAAAAACGTCCAAATTGGGTCCAATCAGCCATTTTCCCTCCCCGGTGTCATGTGACTCGTTAGTGTTACAAGGTCTCAGGTGTGAACGAGGAGCAGGTGTGTTAAATTTGGGGTTATTGCTCCCACTCTCTCATACTGGTTACTGGAAGTTCAACGTGGCACCTCATGGCAAGGAACTCTCTAAGGTTCTGAAAAAAAGAATTGTTGCTCTACATAAAAATGGCCTAGGCTATAAGAAGATTGGCAAGACCTTGAAACTGAGCTGCAGCACGGTGGCCAAGACCATACAGCGGTTTAACAGGACAGGTTCCACTCAGAACAGGCCTCATCATGGTCGACCAAAGAAGTTAGGTGCACATGCTCAGCATCATATCCAGAGGTTGTCTTTGGGAAATAGATATATGAGTGCTGCCAGCATTGCCGCAGAGGTTGAAGGGGTGGGGGGTCAGCCTGTCAGTGCTCAGACCATACGCCGCACACTGCATCAAATTGATCTTCATGGCTGTTGTCCTAGAAGTAAGCCTCCTCTAAAGATGATGCACAAGAAAGCCCGCAAACAGTTCGCTGAAGACAAGCAGACTAAGGACATGGATTACTGGAACCATGTCCTGTGCTCTGATGAGACCAAGATAAACTTATTAGGTTCAGATGCTGTCAAGCGTGTGTGGCGGCAACCTGGTGAGGAGTACAAAGACAAGTGTGTCTTGCCTACAGTCAAGCATAGTGGTGGGAGTGTCATGGCCTGGGGCTGCATGAATGCTGCCAGCTGTAACGCTCCTGCATTTTATGTATGATGTGGATTTACAGCTGCAGAAATATTCCACTTCAGTAGTCATGTAGAGAAACGCTGAGACACCAATCCCAACTCCCAAAGACTCATCATGTGTGGATGATCTCAATTCAGCAAGTAAATACACACACTCAATAAGAAGTTCCTGGAGTGATCTATGTATATAGTAGTATAGAGGTGATAGGCTGAAGAGACAGGTTGAGTTGAGACGATAGGTGACAGACACTTGAGAGGACTGTTCTTGAGAATGAGATAGTAACAGGTGGGATGCAGATAGGTTAGCAATTATGTATGGTAGTAGATGATAGGATAGCAGATGACATACAGGAGAGACTAACCCAGTGCAAGAGCAGATGATAGTAGGCTCAAGAGCTAGCAATCTAGATAGTGCAGATGTAGTAACAGTCCTTAGTATGCAGAGCTAGACAGTGTAAGCTTTAGTATGAAGGTTATTGAGGTTTCCCCTGTGGGGTACTTATCACTAGTAGCAATGTAGCAGAGGAGAGGTTCGACAAGAGCGGATGATCCGGTAGCGGGATACAGGGATCAGCGCAGCGTGGTTCCGACAGCGAGGTATGCTTGCAAGCATGAGAGCTTCAAGACAGGTTAGCATCAAGGCACATCTAGGCACACAGCAGGTTGAACGAACACCTGTGAGTGAGAGCTGGTGATTTAAATAGCTGTTCAGTCCGGCGCTCAGTGATGATGTCAGCACTCTTAAAGGGAAACACACCTATATGTGCTTCATCTATCTAGGTAGATGGAAAGCACCCAGAAATGATGTGATAGGAGGCACTGAGAGTGCCAGAACCTTACACCAGCACTGGGGAGTTACAGTTCATTGAGGAACCCATGAATGCCAACACGTACAGTGACATACTGAAGCAGAGCATGATCACCTCCTTTCGGAGACTGGGCTCCAGGGCAGTATTCCAACATGATAACAACCCCAAACACACCTCCAAGATGACCACTGCCTTGCTAAAGAAGCTGAGGTTAAAGGTGATGGACTGGCCAAGCATGTCTCCAGACCTAAACCCTATTGAGCATCTGTGGGGCATCCTCAAACGGAAGGTGGAGGAGCGCAAGGTCTCTAACATCCACCAGCTCCATGATGTCATCATGAAGGTGTGGAAGAGGACTCCAGTGGCAACCTGTGAAGCTCTGGTGAACTCCATCCCAAGAGGGTTAAGGCAGTGGAAAAAATGGTGGTCACACAAAATATTGACACTTTGAGCCCAATTTTGACATTTTCACTTAGGTCTGTACTAATTTGTGTTGCCAGCAGTTTAGACATTTATGGCTGTGTGTTTAGTTATTTTGAGGGGACAGCAACTTTACACTGTTATACAAGCTGTACTCTAATTTACATTTACATTGTAGCAAAGTATCATTTCCTCAGGGTTGTCACATGAAAATATAATAAAATATTTACAAAAATGTAAGGGTGTACTCACTTTTGTGAGATACTGTATATATATATATATATATATATATATATAGATATATATATATATTCAGTTGTGACTGTAATATTAAGTAATACAGTACATCAGAGGTGAACATAACTGCTTCATTTAGTAAGGGATATTACAAGTTAAGTGTTTTTGTATACATTTTATTTCTTTATCATTGTCAAGGCTAAAAAAGTAGCATTTGAAAAAAATAAATAAATAACATTATTTGAGGCAGATAAACATGCAATATTGTATATGTACACTAAGTATTCTTCTGTCTGACCAGTGAATGGAGGTTTTACACTGGTAAACACAGATCCCGGTGTACAGGAGTACATGTAAAGATGTAGGTAATCTGTGTCCAGGGGCATACATCCGAACCTTTATGCATGTACTGTACATATTGTATCTGCATCTACCAGTGTACAACCACATCCCGTCATTTGTACAAGCAGCTGTGCACAACACCTATGATTCATGGGCAGAGAAATAAGGCAGATTTTTTCACACCATACAGATCAGTGTGCTGGTGTGAATAAGCCCTTAGGCTTCTTTTCACATGTTTTGAAGTATTTTCTATCTTATAACATTTTTGTTGTTAAAAGGAGAAGTACAGCCAAAGCTCTTTTGGCTGTACTTTTCCTGTGGATCAGTTTGTTCTGCACTCCTGTGACCCATTTTCAGTAGACAGTGGGCTGAAGCCCACTGTCGGCTGACATCACAGAGCCATTTCAGGTTCGGTAAAAATTGTGACCATATGAGCTAAGAGCCTGAGCCGACGGCTCCCGCAACCTCCACAGCCCAGCGCTCCAGTGAGAGCTGGAGGGGCAGAGTAGACAGCGGTGACTGATACAATCTCTCTGCTCAAGGAGCTGTGGGAACCAAGCTATCGGAGGTGTTTGATCACTCGGTTCTCAACCTTAGAGCCCCCTAGGTAAGTATGATCCTAAATTAAGAAAATTACCTTACTTCTCTTTTAACCTCCCTTTTGAATAAAGTTTGCAAAAGTTAAATCTTTTCAGCTTATGAAAGTTGTCTATCGCCCTATTTATGATTCTCTTCCAAAAAATAAGGTGAAGTTGGAGCCATGGCTGACTCATAGGCACCCCATTTAGAATAGTTGTGAGTACCACAAATTATATTTCTGCTCTGGCACTATTGCTAATGATTAGACCCTCTTCTGTTTAGAATTACCGGTTTAGTTGATATTGTATCATGCTGATGTATATGGCCTCACTCCAATGTATCCTTATTATGCAACATTGCATGTAGGTACTACAGCACACTGTGTTCAACTCCAGTGTAAAGTGAGAAAAAAAACTGACTCCAGTCCATTGGTCACCCCCCCCCCCCCCCCCGCCAACATGTTTTTCCCATATTGGGCTTAATCGTCAAGAGTTTTATATGGTATTTTTTTTTTTTTTTTATAGTGTATTGCTTTTTTTTAAAAAAAAAGGGTTGGAAAAGTAAGTCTCTTGATACCTGTTAAAATATTATTTGAAAATTATAAGGCCATATTGGCATATGTTCTACTTTTATGTTTATTATGTACCATTTATTTACTTTTTTATTTAGTCATTGAGTTCAGCATAGGAAGTTGGGTTTAAAAACACAGATTAGAAATGCTACAAAAGGACATCCTGCATTTAAAGTTGGGTACACTATAAGAAAATCGTATTATCCTGTTTTATCCTATGTGGCTTTCTGTGCACGAGTTTTCTTTTTTCTGTTTTTGGCACATATGTTTTGTAGGATTGGTCTTGCTTTCACCTATTTGTTTAAGCAATTTGTTTTTGTGTGCACTTTTTACCTGATTTGGATTGGGTTGATCCTCTTTATTTCACTTATGGTTTGATGTCTTTAGGTCCTCAACAATATATTTTATTCACTTTGTGTCACTCATATGTCACTTGGTGTTTCTGGATATATTGCTTTATTCCTGACTATGTGACTTGGTCTTTTACCTATTACTGTATTTATCAGCCTGTTCACTATTATGTGTTTATAAGGGCTACACTCCATACAAGAAATGGCATTATTTCAGTATATTTTGGTTCATCATTCCTACTCACTTTGTGGGATACACTTTTTGTGTTTCGATTGGATTTACTTCCTTTTTTTTTTCTTCCTCTGTATGTCACCCTTTCTCTGGGCCTTTAGATTTACATAATAGAGGAGCAATATCAGAAAGGAGTTTCTCAGAGCAAAATTGCAAAGAGTTTAAAGTTATCATCATCTACAGTGCATAAAATCATCCAAAGATTCAGAGAATCTGGAACAATCTCTGTGCATAAGGGTCAAGGTCGGAAAACCATACTGGATGCCCGTGATCTTCGGGCCCTTAGACCGCACTGCATCGCATACAGGAATGCTACTGTAATGGAAATCACAACATGGGCTCAGGAATACTTCCAGAAAACATTGTCGGTGAACACCATCCACCGTGCCATTCGCCGTTGCCGGCTAAAACTATATTGGCCAAAAAAGAAGCCATATCTAAACATGATCCAGAGGCGCAGGCATTTTCTCTGGGCCAAGGCTCATTTAAAATGGACAGTGGCAAAGTGGAAAACTGTTCTGTGGTCAGATGAATCAAAATTTGAAGTTCTTTTTGGAAAACTGGGACGCCATGTCATCCGGACTAAAGAGGACAAGGACAACCCAAGTTGTTATCAGCGCTCAGTTCAGAAGCCTGCATGTCTGATGGTATGAGGTTGCATGAGTGCGTGTGGCATGGGCAGCTTACACATCTGGAAAGGTACCATCAATGCTGAAAGGTATGTCCAAGTTCTAGAACAACATATGCTCCCATCCCGACGTTGTCTCTTTCAGGGAAGACCTTGCATTTTCCAACATGACAATGCCAGACCACATACTGCATCAATTAAAACATCATGGCTGCGTAGAGGGAGGATCTGGGTACTGAAATGGCCATCCTGCAGTCCAGATGTTTCACCCATAGAAAAAATTTGGCGCATCCTAAAGAGGAAGATGTGACAAAGAAGACCTAAGACAGTTGAGCATCTAGAAGCCTGTATTAGACAAGAATGGGACAACATTCCTATTCCTAAACTTCAGCAACTTGTCTCATCAGTCCCCAGACGTTTGCAGACTGTTATAAAAAGAAGAGGGGATGCCACACAGTGGTAAACATGGCCTTGTCCCAACTTTTTTGAGATGTGTTGATGCCATAAAATTTAAAATCAACTTATTTTTCCCTTAAAATGAAACATTTTCTCAGTTTAAACATTTAATATGTCATCTATATTGTATTCTGAATAAAATATTGAAATTTGAAGCTTCCACATCATTTCATTCTGTTTTTATTCACAATTTGTACAGTGTCCCAACTTTTTTTGGAATCGGGTTTGTATATATATATATATATATATATATATAGAGAGAGAGAGAAGGAGAGAAAAAAATATTGCGTATTTATGTTACATTTATAAAGCAATACAGTCCTATCAACTGTGATAATATATTGAATCAAAACAGTCCCAGAATAAAGTGTATTCCAATGAGAAAAAAAATATATCATTGAGAAAAAAAGGTTGTCTTCCAGTGTCCAAAGAAAACTTTCCACCTTGAATCTTAATCTTATGAAAGAAGAATCACTGCAGGCCCATATAACGGTAATACCTAAAGATGGGAAAGGTGCATATCTTTGCTCCAGTTATAGGCCAATAGCATTGTTAAACACTGACACAAAATGATATGCAAAAGTGTTAGCAACCCGATTAAAAGATTTAATGACAGAGTGGATCCATGCAGACCAGACAGGATTTATCCCAGGAAGAGAGGGAAAAGATAATGGGATTAGAACACTATTGCTTTTACATAAAGCTAGAGATCGTAATAATCCAGTCCTCTTGCTGTTAATAGACGCTGAGAAAGCTTTTGACAGGGTGGACTGGGAATTTATGATCAAAACAATAAAGGACCTGAATATCGGTCCAAGGATGACCCAACAAATAAGAGCACTGTACAGGAATCCAACAGCATTAGTAAAAGTGAATGGTAACTTATCACCTCAGTTTGAAATGCCCAACGGGACGAGACAGGGAAGTCGGTAGAACCATTACTAGCGACTATAAGGAACAATATAGACATAAGGGGACGACGTTCTATTCTACATCACCAACCCCAGAATAACTCTCCCAAATCTCATTAAGGAGTTAAAGAAATATGGCAATTATCAAATTTTAAGATTAACCCAATAAAGTCATAAATCTTGAACTGTGGGGTAAATAAAAAAGAAGAACAGGCATTACAGAGGGAATTTCCATTTACCTGGGCAAAATCAAAATTAAAATATCTAAGGATAAATTGAATTCCATCACTAGAAAACTTGTATCATGCTAATGATATACCTATGCTAAAGGGGATGAAAGCAGACAAAAATATTGAGTTGCCCACTCTCATGGCTGGGTAGAATAAACATAATTAAGATGATAAGATGCCCACAATATTATATAGGTTTCAAATGCTACCAATTGCCATCTCACCGTCATACTTTAAAACAATTAAAACAATGATGTTGAATTTCATCTGGCAGGGGAAAAAGCCTAGAGTACAATATACGGCTCTCAGTAGAGATAAATCACAGGGAGCATTAGCTGCAGTAGACATTAAAAGATATTGACTGCAGCCATAATTTCACGTATGATATACTGGACAAAAAAAAAAAATAAGATAAAAGATGGGTTAAGATTGAAACCACACTGTGTAGAACACAATTAAATAAGAATGTTTGGATCCTATCAAAATATAGAGAGATACATGAAGACACACACAAAATGACGACAGTTGTATACAAGATATGGGACATGATTCACAGACAATTTAAATGGGAATAATACTCTCCTCTAATACCATTAGAAGGCATATTTTGCATTAGAAAAGGAAAAACATTTTGGTAATTGGGTAAAAAACACGCAGTTAAAAGACATAATACAGAAATGCAGAAAGATTAGGCAATATCACAAACTCAACACTAGGGGAGAAAATATGATACTGAATGAATGGAGATATCTTCAGTTAAAACATTTTGTGAAATCTCTTCCCCAACCCATCAGATCAGAGAAAGACCTAAATCTAGTGGAAAAGCTATGTAACCCTTTAACAAGAATAAAACATTGTATATCTAAGATATACAAGATGTTACCTAAAAAAGGGAGGTCTGAGGAAACCTCCATTCATAGTAATCTGGGGAAAAGAGATAGGATCATGTTTAAAAGAGCACAAAATGAACGATATGCTGAGAGCCATATATTACACTGCAATAGACATGAACAACATTGAAATGAACTATAAATGTCTGTCGAGAGGGTACACAATTCCAGTAAAAGGGTATACATTTCAGCTAGAGAAATCAAATCTGTGCTGGAGGGGCTGTGGGATGAAGGGCAAAATGCTCCATATTTGGTGGGACTGCCCAAAGATTCACGAATATTGGTCACGAATATTGGTCGAAAGTACAACAGCTCATTAGAAACAGGAATGAGTATCAAGGGTGACCCCTGGGAGTGTCTATTCCATTAAACAAATAAACCCCTAAAACAGTACAGAAATACGATAGTTCCAAATCTGTTAAACACAGCAAAGAGGGCAATACCAAAAAAATGGCTAAACACAGAGAGTCCTACCCTTAGAGATTGGTGTAGCAGAATACAATATATATATACAACATGGAGTATCTGGGCAGCGAAGAGGAGGAACAAGCAGATAGTTTCTCAAACAAATGGAGAAAATGGGCAGAATTGAAAAAACTGACAAATATAGAGAAATATGGATAGATTAAGAGGATGTTTGAAGACTGTAAACTGCAGGGCTTCTGGCAAACGTAAATGGAGACGTAGAGAAGGGACACTATTAACCACTTAAGGACCGCCCACCGCAGATTTACTGCGGCAGGCTGTCCCTCCTGCGCGAACCGACGTAGCTACTACGTTGGTCGCGCGCCTGCAGCTAGGGGGTGAGCACGCACTGCCTGCGGCGCGCTTCCGCCCCACTCAGCAGCAGGGACCGCCCACCGGGCACCCGCGATCGCTCCCTGCTGAGAGAGAAGGATGGTTAGCTGTTGTAAATACAGCTGACCGTTCTTCTCTCTGGAATGATCACAGAGCACCTGTGATCCTTCTATATAGGATCACAGATCTCTGTGGTCATTTCAAAAGTCCAACCCCCATACAGTTAGAAACACTCCCCTAGGCTCTCATTTAACCCCTTCCCTGCCAGTGTCATTATTACAGTAACAGGGCATATTTTTAGCCCCCCAAAAGTGTAAAAAATGCCAGTTAGGGGTCCAATCTGATCACCCCAATGTCGCTGTCCCACAAAAAAATTGCAGATTGCCACCATTACTAGTAAAAAAAACAATAAAAATTACATAAATCTTTTCCGTAGTTAGTAGACACGATAATTTTTGCGCAAACCAATCAAAATACGCTTATTGCAATGTTTTTTACAAAAAATTTGTAGCAGAAAACAAATTGGCCTAAAATGTTAAAAGAAAATTATTTTTATTTATTTTATTTTTTTTTTTTTTGGGAATGTTATATAGCAGAATGTGAAAAATATTGTTTTTTTTTTTTCAAGAATTGCCACTCTTTTTTTGTTTATAGCGCAAAAAATAAAAATCACACAGGTGATCAAATACCACCAAAAGAAAGCTCTATTTGTGGGAAAAAAGAACAACAATTTTATTTAGGTACAGTGCCGCACGACCACGCAATTGTCTATTAAAATAAAGCAGTGCCGAATCGCAAAAAATGGCCAGGTCATTAAGGGGGCAAATCCTTCAGATCCAGAAGTGGTTAAAGGAATAGGGTGGGAAAATTCAAAGGGGGTGGGAGGGTATACGGGTAGTGGGACATAAGGGGAAATAATTTTTTATGGAAATATATGGAATATTTTTGTATCTGTTTATATATACTGATTTGAAAACGAATAAAATTTGTATTAAAAATAAAACCTTGAATCTTAACACACCACCACTTGTGCTCAGTGCTAATGATGCACTCACCAGATTCTATGCTCTCATTAGTAGAAAGCAGCGCTTCGAAATCAGATAAAACTCCCAGTCTTTCATACATTACCATCCAAACACTAGATAGGTCCACAAGTGTCCAAAGTTCAGATGTTTACCAAAGGGAAGCGTAACACTGTGCATACAAGGGTAAGAGGGCAACCAATTTTTATGGCACCGCTGATGTCAGCACGTAATCCAGCCCCAATGCATTTCATCCTCAGCGGGTATTTAGTACCTATTTAAGGTAAAAATGATTTCTTTGGACACTGATAGACAACCTATTTTACTCATTGATATAATTTTTTTCTCTTTGAAATACACTTTATTTTGTGACTTTCTTGATTCAATATATTATCCCAGTTATTAGGACTTTATTGCTTTATACAGTGTATGATTCATACACATTTGTTTTTTTCATATGTAGCAGGATTTCCAGGCATTGAGCATGATATGGGTCTGCCATTGTTAACGGTAACACCTTCAGCCCGCTTAAGCTGAACACCTAAGTGTGAGATTTGAGACAATGACCATTCCGGCATCTTTGGTTTGTTTTGTTTATTTTATAATTGGAATGGGAGAAGGGAATGAGTGGGATACTCCTCTGGCTCACTTAGGTAAACTGGGACACCCTGTAGAAAAATGCCTGTTAGCACTGTCTTGACGCCAGCTGGATGCCGACCAACGCTTACTGGCGCTTGAAAATTGCTGTCTTGCTGAACTGTACTAGAATAGAATTGGCCGCAATTCAAGCTGCATCCAGATTCGGTTTATTGGACGAACATCCCAAGTGTTACAACAGTGTACAGGTAGAAGCGGTTCACACACTAACAGGTGTGCTTATTCAATAATAAGCACACCTGTTAGTGTGTGAAACGCGTCTACCTGTACACTGTTGTAACACTTGGAATGTGAGGCGAGGCGGCTTCCTTTTTCTCACCTGGAGCAGCGAGTCTTTCTTTTCTTGAACTGTACTAGAACTTGGCTTTTAACACTCTGGTTAACTCAAAAGATCCTGGACTGTAGTAAGACTTGACTCTTGACACTCTGTTTGGCTCAAAAGTCCTGTGAACAACTCCCTCCAGCCCTTCACTGACTGAGGTAGCTCCTTGTAACTGCTGGTGCTGCTGCAACTCTCAACTCCGTACACTGCACACTGCCCGTTGTACACATTAACTCTTCAGGGCCCAACCACTGGTGCCCCCCTTACACTTCAGGGTTCTCTCACTAGGCACCCCCTCTGACACTTCAGGGTCCTCTCACTAGGCACCCCCTCTGACACTTCAGGGTTCTCTCACTAGGCACCCCCTCTGACACTTCAGGGTCCTCTCACTAGGCACCCCCTCTTTACCGCTAGCTATCTCCTAGATCCCTTGGACCTTAACCGCAGCGATCCCCTCTTGCTAGGCAGACCCCGCAGGGGCAGTTTACAGTACTCACAAACTTGGAATGCTTTCCTGAAACTGCACCCCCTCTACTCTGCTGGTCCTCTGCACACCGGATCCTCTCTGCAGCTCAGCTCAGCCCAGCTCTCTGTCCCCTCAGGCAAGCCATCTGGGACACCCGATCCTTCTGACAGGAGGAGAAACAGCTGCACTCTCCCTCCTGGGACTCTGTTTACTGCCAAAGACACTGCGTCATGCGCTGTCTTCAAACTTATGCCCACTCCCAGAATCCTGTGCAACAGAATCTGCCTTTCTGGGGTAGATACAAGCCCAAATGTGCCACTGATTTGGTTTCCTCCATGGCCCAATGAGAGCCCTCTCTTGGAGCCAGTGGGGAGACTCCCCACTCTCAATAGCAACACCTGGGAGACATGACAGCCAGCTGAAAATCATGGCCCTGCTGTTAGGCAGCCAAGGCCCACTATACTTTTGCCTAGCACCTACCTTGTATTTATAAGTTTGTATAGCAGAGCTGCACATTATTGTTTAGGTGGGAAATTTTGTTAAACACAGTCCTATTTGACCATATCCAGTGAAAAGAATGCTTATCTTAAGTGCCACCAATTCAAACTCAAACTGCTGAAGTCAGGCTGGAATATTCTGTTCATCCTATATTGCTTGCATGGCTTAGTGCTCTTAAGGTTTAGCACTATCTATCGAATTATGCCACTTGTGTATAACAGCTTTAAGAGTAACTCCTGTGTAATCTACGTATGTGCATTGAAAGGATGTTAACAAACTTTGGTGCACATTTCTATTTTCTGTTATTCTGAAGAATAGCTATTTTTGTGTCTGGGTCTAATGAGGAAAGTGGCAGGGTCTGCATCCTTTTAGACATGATTTCCCTTTAGGAGTATCTCACCAAAAATTGCATTTTTGTTGTAGAGGATCCACAAAATGTATCTTAGTGCATACTTCCGAAAAAATCAGTAATCTAATCACACAAGCAGGAAATGACATTTCTGGAGGGCTTTCTGTACTCCATTTGTGTACAGAACACCTCCAGGTAGTCATATTGCATTGCATTTTGCAGAAAATGACAGCGCTGCAGATTGAAAAGGAAAGGTAATTTATAATAATATTCTGTAGGTGGGATTGGACTACCACAATATATATATACATATATCTGCATGTTTTTTGTTATTGTTGAAATTGCCAGTGTGCCCCTTTAAGGCTGCTTTCAGACGAAGATCAGCCTCTCACAGGAAGTAGAAGAACTGGATTGTGGGAGATATAGTTCTGTACTGGGAGCAGACAGTTATCTGGATTTTGGAAGGAACTGTACTCCCAGGGAGCATTGGGTAAGTGAAGGACCCTGGGAGAGACTATAAACCTATCTGCTTCACAGTGTGTGTGCTCTCTTGTTTTCGAGACCCAGTGGGTGAAGACCAGTCTGTGGAGTGCTTACAGACACTGTCAGTGGTTGAGGCCTAGTTCACGCGGCCTAGCCCGAGTGCGGAGTCCGTCCTCAGTGGAGCAGATGCTGATAGCTACACGGTGGTGGCTGATCAAGTGGAGCTGAAGGGGAAGCGAGTGGAGGCCGGACAGACTGACCGAGGCAGCCAAGTACCGATCACTCCCAGACACATGAGCGTGGGAGGGCGCATCGCCTGTGTTTCATAATCCTCACATCAGAGAACGGAAGGGTGCCTGTGTGAAATCCTAACCGCAAGTATAATCCTTTTTTCATCAACACACTGACGGCAGACAGCATTACATATATCACTTCTTTGGAATTACCAATATCACATTGGACAGTGATAAGAGCTCCAACTGCCGGCGCAGACTCAGCAAGGCCTTGCTGGGAGAAGGGGTTTAATATTGGCTATGCCTTAAAGGGGACATGTCTAAATTACTTTATTGCTATTAGTAAGAACAACTACAGTTTCACTATAATTCTAAGTTCTTTCTCTAAGTAATAGTCATAATAGTGCTATAAAGGTTAACAGTTATTGTTCATATCTCTATCAAACTGTGTTACTATTGGTCTTGGATATTCTCTGTTTGCTATTTACACCCATATCCATGTCATTCTGTTGAATTTCATTGGCTTTGGTGGGATTCGATTGACTCTGTCTATCTCAAAGTTACACCTGTTTATCCTTTAAGTAAAATAGCAAAATGTTATCTCATTTTTGTGTCAGTGTGTTCTTGTAAGGTATACCTGCTATATTGGAAGCTAGAGTGTCAGGTGGGTTGGACTTTTCCCAGGTCAGGGGAGTGCTGAGGAACACCAATTAACCAGCAGCCCTCAAGGGGGCAGTGCTACAATTTAATTGGAATATGACTTGTGTAGCAATTATACATGCTATATTATTTGTTTTTATTGGCTAGGTTTTCCATAAAAGGGGAGTTACCCTTTAAAAACAGAACTGGTACCTAAAAAACTAAAAGATGAGTGAGGTTTTGTATCAGAAGAGAGTTAAAAATACAGCCAATTAAACATCTATCTACAGTATAAATCTAGTTAAAGTCGTTCTAAAGTCAAAACAGTTTTACCTTAATGCATTCCCTGTATTAAGGTAAAGAATGCCCCACTATCTGTTGCCCTCCCCACTCCTTAACACTTACCTGGCTCCTCTCACCACTCCAGCACTATCCTTACCGCAGCACCATTCCCCTTGCTTCCTGCTCTCACAAGAAACACTGACCATAGTTTCCTAGGTCCATAGTTTGCCAAAGAGGAGTTATGGGATCGGTCTGTGCAATATCATTGCACACAGCAGGTAAGTATAGCAGTTTTTTTTTTTTTACACAAAAAAGTTTTAATATCACTTTAATATTATAATGGCACATTGTGTGTTAAATATATTTAATCATCATTATACATGTAGTGGTTAAAATTAATATTTAATTAAATAAATCTCATTTTGATATCTACTTGCCACTGGCTTTACAACTAGAAACAATATTTTATGCAGTAACTCATTTCACTGTTTTTATTAGTAGCACCGTAGTTTTCTTGACCTCCAAGTACCCGCAGCTATAATCTTTTATTTCTACTGGGAGATAATGATGGATTGATATAGAAAATGCAACATAACAGATTGTAATGTTGGAAACACACTGTTTTTTTTTTTCTGTTTATGGCTTAAGTGCTTAGGTGTCCCTAATGTTTATGTGACAACTTGTGTTGGCTGCTGAACGCTCTTATTACCATACACTGGGGAGATGGTTATAGATGGATATTAGGCTAAATTACCTCAAGGGATTCCCTAAATCGTGACAGTGTAAACCATAAGGTTTGATGATTTCCCTGGCTACTGCTATCTTATCTCCTCTGGAGCATGGACAGGAGCTCCGTGGTGCAGTCATATCTGACAGCGCCATTAGAAGCTCATTTTACGCCAGCCCTGGGTTTTCAGATTATTTTCTCTTCCACATTTCCCACTTAGTTGCCACATTAGGATTTATCGCTGTGCAGTCCATCTTGAAATGAAATTTACCAATAGCTTTTTTCTATTAGTTGAAGACAGAACTGCTTTGTTGTGTCCCTGGGATAAAGATATGAGGACATAACCATTCTCTGTAGATAGGTAATGTAGATGTAAGAAAACAGCTTCATGTACTATGTTGTATTTATGTTTTCTGTGAATTATTTATCTTTAAACGGTGTTATTTACCTATATTTTTCCATTACACAGGCCTTGACAACATAATTATGTTCCTTGACCATTTTCTAATACACATTTTTCTAGAAGAAAACATACTTACATTTTGTAAGGGTGGACAACTACGATTAACAAGGCCTTTTTGTTATATTATGTTGTGGAAGAAATGTATTTTCACTTACAGTGCAATGCACACACATTTTCTAATTTTTGAAATTGCATCTATAAAGATGGCATGTTCTGTGTTTTGTAAGTTTTTTTTTACTAAGTTGAACGTGTGTATAGAAGAAAGACACAGTAGCGCTTTTGTGACAACAAAGAAAACTCTGATGCTGTAGACAGCACCAAATTAGCTGATATAAACAATGCTATGTATATTGTTCTCTACATCAGATGGTAGATAGTTAAAGACCCAAAAAATAGATAAGCAGACAGATAGACCTTGTACTAATATCCTCAATTCTCTGAGGGTGTCACTAAACCCACATCATAAATAAAACTATCAAAAGATGCTGTATTACATGCTGTTCATACTCATTTGGTCACTATGAGATTTGATTTCTGTATTCTGCAAAAAACCTGGTTGATCCTGCTGTTCTCTATCTCCCCCTTCTGGTTATGTCCTCAATGCAGCTAGAGGGATTTTGCAGAGCTGTGTTGGCAGCTGTGCCCATGCCCAGTTTTCAATCTATTTCTAGCCTGAGCATTTCCTCCCTATAACATCTGAGCAGCCCATACGACTATAGAGTACACATGGGGGTGTATACACTCTGGTAAATAACAGTCCACTCCTCATTCATGCCCACTAACCAGCTAAAGACAATGGGGGCGGGATATTACATGTAGATTTATGCAGGCTTCACATCCTTCTTATTCTAAGACAAAGGTTGTAGGGGTGTGACACAGTCTTTGACTAGTGTTGGGCGAATGGTTCGGCCCAAGCATGAGTTTGAGCCGAACATTAGCTTACCTGAATTGTCAGGGCGTTCGACTGTTTGTTCGGCATGCTGAGTGCTCCACAATGCACTGTGCATTGCGAAGAGCATTGGAAGCCCTGATTGACTGAAGCAATGAAGGATTTGTCCAATCAGAGCACAGAACATGTCAGAGCCATGATTGGAGAAAGTAATGATGACTGTGCCAATATAAAAGGTTCCTTCCCAGAGAAGTCATTTGCAGTGTGATATTGGAGTGGAGATAGATAGAACAGGGCTCTTTTCATTGTTACTAGTGAGTTAGTGGGCTATAGTGTTCTATTGTGATCCTATTGTGAGTGTAAAGTATCAGTGTAGTGTGAATATAGTGAAGTGCAGCGTGTGTAGTGTGACCATTCATTTTTACTGTAGTGTCAGTTTAGTGTTTCAGGGCAGGTTACCTGCAGTGCAGTATATTGAAGTATGTCAGTGTAGAGTGTCAGGGCAGTTTTACTGCAGTATAGTAGTGCATCAAGGCACTACCTAAAATTACTTAGTGCATGTTTACTGCAGTATATTGCATTAGTGAACTTTTACTGCAGTATATTGAAGTTCATTAGTGAACGTTTACTGCAGTATAATAAAGCGCGTTAGTGCATGTTTACTGCAGTATATTGAAGTGCATTAGGGCACATTTACTGCAGTATATTAAGGTGCATTAGTGCATGTTTACTGCAGTATATCGAAGTGCATTAGTGCACGTTTACTGCAGTATATTGAAGTGCGTTAGTGCATGTTTACTGCAGTTTATTGAAGTGCGTCAGTACAGTTTTACCACTTAGACCACTTAGAAATGCATGTATACATGAAACTAATGTAGCTACGAATAACCAAAAGGTTCTTCTATTAGTTTTGAACAGTACATAATATCCACAAAATGGATTACATATAAAGTAAAGACAAGAGCTTATTTAATGTACCTACTCAAGTAAAGAGCAAAAAAACTTATAACTGCAATCTTCACATTGGTAAAGGGTTAATCCCTCTGAAACAACTTTCCTCAACACACACCTAGGACATATAACTGAAAATTGCAACTTGTTTTTCAGTCAACTGAAGTATAATTTTATAATTTGCAAGGATGCTCTATCCTCCAGTTATGCAGTCTGAATCCTTCAATTACAGAGGCAAAAGAAGAAAAAAAATAGAAAAAGAAGGGAGAAAAAAAAGGAGGGGAGGAGGAGGGGAAAGGAGAAAGGACTCCTTGTTCTGGTTCCCATCCACCATGAGGGGCCCTACTCAGGTATGGTCCGAGAATCATGGGTCAAGTATCTAATCCACAGACCCTATACCCTTTCGAACACCTTCATTTTATCCTGTAAGGTAGCTGTTACCATTAGTTTATCATAAGCCAGGAAAGTTTGTGTTTTAGTTGATCAAAGGACATGATAGCCGATTTCCAATTTCTGGCTACAGTCATTTTAGCGGAAACAAATATAAAAGTGAAGAGTCGTCTCGGGTTATTCAAAGCTTCCTCCACTTTAAATCCCAGTAACACATACTTTGGAGATTTAATCAGATTAATTTGTGTAAGGGTAAAAACTAAATTTTAAACTCTGATCCAAAATCTCCTTACTTTGGGACATTGCCACCACATGTGGTACACTGTCCCTTCCTGACCACAGCCCCTGAAGCACTTAGACGAAACTCTGGGGACATAAGTAGCCAATCTGGCCGGCTCCATAAACCATCTCAGCAGTAATTTAAAGCTTGCTTCAATAATTGAAGTGTTAATGAGTGACCTCAAAGCAGTCTGTGCAATCGTGTGCCAATTGTCAAGTTCAAGGCTTTCCTGGATGTCCTATTCCCATTTGGCCTTGTAGCCCAGCGTAGCCAAGGTGTATGTTAGAATAGTGTATATTTCAGATATATGCCCACGGATTTTATCATACTTGTGACATAAATATTCCATAGGGGCATAGGTACAAGATCAAATTTGTGAGATAAAATATGCAGGTATGGTTTTATTTGGTTGTATTGAAAATGTTCAGAGTCTGGCATTTGGTACTTTTCTATCAAGGTTTGTTTAGACAGCATTCCTTTATGATCACATAGGTTCGCTATGCGCACAAAGACCTTGTTGGACCACTATTCAAATGCAAGAGAAGCGAGGCCCGGGGTAAAGTCCCTATTTGGTAAGGAGGGAGCTAATTGGTTATGGGGAGACTTAAAGTTATGAGGCTTGGATAATCTATCCCAAATACTAAGCAAAAGCGAAAGGAAAGGGCACAAAAGTGGGGGGCGATCCTTCGTTGACAGCCACATAACATGGGAAATCGGCCTATGTTGACAGGAGTCCACTGTCATCCATAGTGGGTGGGATTGCTGGAAATAGAATTTAGTAAGTTGAGCTAACTGTGCCGCAAAGAAGTATTTCAGCAGACCAGGAACTCCCATTCCTCCCTTCTGTTTGGTGGTAAACATTGTGTATTTATTCATCCTAGGACTCTTTTCTTCCTAAATAACCTAAAGAAGCTTCTTTTGAAATACAATCAGATCAGACTTAACCAAGGCCACTGGTATATTAAGAAGAAAATTTGAAAGTCCCGGAAGGATATTCATTTTTATAGAGTGTAGTGAGCCGAACCACAACAGAGGGGATAATTGCCATCTAGCCATGTTTGCCGTTAGGCAGGATAGTTCTGAGAATATAAGGTGTTGAAAGAGGGTGTCAGGTGGATACCTAGGTATGGGAGTGCCTCCGATTTGCAGCAAAACTTATAAGATCTTTCAAGGGCTGCTTTTGTGCTGTTCTGTAAGGAAATATTTAGTGCCCGTGATTTGTCATGATTAATTGTAAGGCCTGAAATTGTTGAAAAAGGCTGGAGTATCACACAAAAGTTAGGGAGGGTTGGGATAGGGGACGAGCTGGCCATCAAGATGTCATCTGCGAATAGTGCACATTTGTGCTCCCTATCCCCGCAGTCTATCCCCTTTACATCTGAACAATTCCGAATTATAATGGCAAGTGGCTCTAGTGCCAAAATGAACAGCAAAGGGTATAGAGGGCATCCCTGTTGAGTCCCCCTTTGTACTGTGGGAAAATGTGTAGAGTATCCCTTTAGCATTAGGGATGCAGTAGGCGTGCAATGCCGGAAGTATAGACAACATTTCTGACCAAAACCAAATTAGGATAAAACATGAAATAAACAATCCCAGGACAGAGAATCAAGGGCCTTATGTATATCCAAGGACAGCAATATGCCTTGTCAGGGCCCCCTGCCATCCGAATCAGAATGAATGGCTGAAATCATATCTATGATTCTCCTGGTTTCGTCTGATGCCTGGTGATTAGGGACAAAACCCGCCTGGTCTGGTTGGATATATTGCGCAAGGAAAGAGTTCAGTCTAGAAGCAAGTATCTTTGACATTATTTTTAAATGCACATTTAGAGAGGAGATTGGTTGATAATTGGAACAATCTCTATAATCCTTTCCTGATTGTGGTATGACATGTAAAAATGCACCGTTCTCATGTTTTGGAATGCAATTTCCCCACCTAATGTAATTAAAGTAGGAGCATAGGTGGGGAATCAGAATCTCCTGATATTTCCTATAGTAATGGCCGGAGAAGCCACGTGAGCCTGGGGTTTTAGAGGGATGCAAGATCTTTATGGCTGTACTAATTTCTGATTCCAAAAATTCCTTGCCCATAAGTTTCAGGCGGGGTTGCTTAGGCTGTGGTAAGGGAATATCACAAAAAAAACATTGTCTGCTCTATCTTGCAGAAATCGATCCAGTTTATGATACAGCTTAGAATAAAAATTATGAAATTCTTGTAGGATAAATTTGGGATTTTGGGTCAGGTGTCCATTAGGTAATCTCAGTTTAGGTAAAGTAGGTGTATATACCCAGGGTATTAGTTTAGTAGCCAACATTGTGGTGGGTTTATCGCCCATAGTGTAATATCTATGTCCTGACCACCTAATGCATTTTTTTCTGCCTGGGAAGTAAGACTCAGATTCAAAGCTAACCTAGCCACATCAATTTTTTGTCTAATATCTATCTGTGGGGTCGCTCGCTGTTCATTCATAAGGCCTTCCAATTCAGCCTCTTGGTGTTTAATCATGCTTTCCCGAGCGCATTTGGTCCTAGTAGCCAGATATTAATGAAGTATGTACAAAATGTGATCTATGCATGAATATGTATTATGAACCTGTGAAAAATGGGTGTAGTCTCTAGTGGAGGGGTTGTCCTCTGGCCAGGCATCAACCAAATCATAAAGATGCAGCAGATGGGCCACTTTATTGCTGTTATTGGGTATATTTTTGAGAATAGCCCTATTAGGATCAGACTTATTCAGAATCCGATCTAATGGGATGTTAGTGTCTCCACCCAGAATCACCTGTCCCTGTGTCTTGGGCAGTAGTGTCGCCAGCTTGTTGCCAAAAAGTTCCACCTGTCCCCGAATTCAGGACATAATTGGAAATGAGCGATACCAGTTGGTTGTGAATTCGACCCACTGCCATTACATATCTGCCATTCTTGTCTCTAATTATGTGTGTAAATGTTTTTAAGAAAAAAGTATTGTATATGTTTTAGATTTTTGTACAATAAACTTTTATATATTTTTATTTCATTTGTGTTCTTATTTGGCATATTCAAAGTCCCAACATTTTATGTTATACAAAGTTACCAATATATTTATGGGATGATGCCAAAGTGAACTTGTTCTATGATTTCACAATATGTCACATACCTAAAATGACTTAGTGCACGTTTACTGCTGTATATTGAACTGCATTAGTGCACGTTTACTGCTGTATATTGAACTGCATTAGTGCACGTTTACTGCAGTATATTGAAGTACAGTATTTCACAAAAGTGTGTACACCCCTCACATTTTAGTAAATATTTTATTATATCTTTTCATTTGACAACACTGAAGAAATGACACTTTGCTACAATGTAAAGTAGTGAGTGTACAGCTTGTATAACAGTATCAATTTGTTGCCCCCTCAAAATAACTCAACACACAGCCAATACTGTCTAAACTGCTTGCAACAAAAGCGAGTATACCCCTAAGGGAAAATGTCAAAATTGGGCCGAAAGTGTCAATATTTTGTGTGGCCACCATTATTTTTCAGCGCTGCCTTAACCCTCTTGGGCATGGAGTTCACCAGAGCTTCACAGGTTGCCACTGGAGTCCTCTTCCACTCCTCCATGAAGACATCATGGAGCTGGTGAATGTTAGAGACCTTGCGCTCCTCCACCTTCCATTTGAGGATGCCCCACAGATGCTCAATAGGGTTTAGGTCTGGAGACATGCTTGGCCAGTTTATCACCTTTACCCTCTTCCTTTAGCCAGGTGTGGGCATATTGGAGGTGTTTTTGGGGTCATTATTATGTTGGAATACTGCCCTGCGGCCCAGTCTCCAAAGGGAGGGGATCATGCTCTGCTTCAGTATGTCACAGTACATGTTGGTATTCATGGTTGCCTCAATGAACTGTCATGGTTCCCTCAATGAACTGTAGCTCCCCAGTGCAGGCAGCACTCATGCAGCGCCAGACCATGACACACCCGCCACCATGCTTGACTGTATGCAAGACACACTTATCTTTTTACTCCTCCCCTGGTTGCCGCCACACACGCTTGACACCATGTGAACCAAATAAGTTTATCTTATCTCTTTAAACCACAGGACATGGTTCCAGTAATCCATGTCCTTAGTCTACTTGTCTTCAGCAAACTGTTTGCAGGCTTTTTTTTGCATTATTTTTAGAAGAGGCTTCCTTCTGGGACAACAGCCATGCAGACCAATTTGATGCAGTGTGCGGTGTATGGTCTGAGCATTGACAGGCTGACCCCCCACCCCTTCAACCTCTGCAGCAATTCTGGCAGCACTCATACGTCTATTTCCCAAAGACAACCTCCAGATATGATGCTGAGCATGTGCACTCAACTTCTTTGGTTGACCATGGACCACGGTCTGTTCTGAGTGGAACCTGTCCTGTTAAACCACTGTATGGTCTTGGCCACCGTGCTGCAGCTCAGTTTCAGGGTCTTGACAATCTTTTTATAGCCTAGGCCATTTTTATCTAGAGCAACAATTATTTTTTTCAGATTCTCAGAGAGTTCTTTGACATGAGGTGCCATGTTGAACTTCAAGTGACCAGTATGAGAGAGTGAGAGCGATAATATCAAATTTAAATTGTACAATATAATAGCGTACACATACACAAAAAAAAAGTTGCTTTCAAATCTTGTAAGGCTACTTAAAATCACCTGCTCTTATTAAGTAAATATGGGGATTTAGTCTCACCATATGGCCATATTGTGCTTAAGCCCACCACTATGTCAAAGTACCCCATTTTCAGTGGGTCCCACACTATTCATAGAAAAGATAAATCCCACTTCTCAGGACCATAGGGCATACTCACTCCTTGCATGGGAGAAGTTTGCTAGCTGCAGATTCCTCTGCTAAAACTGCAATGAAGGGACCCCTCCTATAACTACTCACAGGTGGACAATGATAAAGAGGTATTGGTGTGGGAGAGTGGGGTGTTCCACCAAGAAGTCTGGTCAGGACTAAACATGTAACAAAAAAGATATTGGAGGGCACACCCTAAACACACAATTCTAAGGTTTGTGCTGCTAAAAGACCAATGCTGTATACAAATTGAACAATATAATAGTGCACACATACACAAAAAAAGGGTGTGCCCCCCAATATATTTTTTGTTACATGTTTAGTCCTGACCAGACTTCTGGGTGGAGCACCCCACTCTCCCACACAAATACCTCATTATTATTGTCCACCTGTGAGTAGTTATAGGAGGGGTCCCTTCAATACAGTTTTAGCAGAGGAATCTGCAGCTAGCAAACTTCTCCTATGCAAGGAGTGAGTATGCCCTATGGTTCTGAGAAGTGGGATTTATCTTTTCTATGAATACAGTAGTGTAGGACTAGGACCCACTGAAAATGGGGTACTTTGACATAATGGTGGGCTTAGGCACAATATGGCCATAAATTCCCATATTTACTTAATAAGAGCAGGTGTTTTTAAGTAGCCTTGCAAGATTTGAAAACAACTTTTTTTTGTGTATGTGTGCGCTATTATATTGTTCAATTTGTATATTGGTCTTTTAGCAGCACCAACCTTAGAATTGTGTGTTTAGGGTGTGCCCCTCAATATCTTTTTAGTTAATATCAAATTTAACACACCTGCTCCCCATTCACACCTGAGACCTTGTAACACTAATGAGTCACATGACACCGGGGAGGGAAAATGGCTAATTGGGCCCAACTTTGACATTTTCACTTAGGGGTGTACTCACTTTTGTTGCCAGCGGTTTAGACATTAATAGTTGTGTGTTGAGTTATTTTGAGGGGACAGCAAATTTACAGCAAATTTATACAAGCTGTACACTCACTACTTTACATTGTAGCAAAGTGTCATTTCTTCAGTGTTGTCATATAAAAAGATAGAATAAAATATTTACAAAAATGTGAGGGGTATGCTCACTTTTGTGAGATACTGTACATTAGTGTACGTTTACTGCAGTATATTGAAGTACATTAGGGCACGTTTACTGAAGTATATTGAAGTGAATTGGGCACGTTTACTGCAGTATATTGAACTGTGTTAATGCACAGTTTACAGTGCCATCCTCCATATACAGAAATAGAAGAAACAATGCAAATTAAACAGTGTGTGTTTAGTATCATTTTAACTCAATTTCTCTGTCACAGTGACTGTGCTGAGAGTCTAAATATGACTGTGCGGTCGAATAGGCACCAGAGTAAGGCCAAGTCCCCTATATGCAAAACACAACTTTTTTTTAATGTTGTGCAACCACATTTGAAAGGTGTTTCTCAATGAGCTAATGAATGTAGTTTTAAACAATAATTTAAGCAAACAAAATGTATAAAAGTAATCCTATTTTTAAAAGGGGAGGATTTTAACCTTTGTTGGATTCTTGATGCTGTTTGTGCCTCAGTTGGGGAGTTTTTCTTGTCCCTCATTTATTTAGCACCAAAATGATGGGGGCAGTGAGTAATGTAGAACTTATTTTCCTTTAAGTGGACGAGGCCAGACCAGTGTCACCCACCTTTCCTTTGGATATGTGATCCAGAGAAGAAGACATGGTGAGGCCTAGGATACTGATAAGAGACTGCTGTTGGGAAGAGGCTCCTCCTTAATATTGCTTTAAAGACTTTTGCCAACTTTGACAACTTCAGCTCTGGAAGGTTTACCCCCTTTCCATTTTTTGCTATATGGCACTGTGTTGCTTTAACTGACAATTGCAGGGTTGTGCCACACTGTACCCAAATAAAATGTGTGTCCTTTTTTTCTCACAAATAGAGCTTTCTTTTGCTGGCATTCGATCAACTGCATTTTTTGCACTAGAAACAAAGAATGACTGACAATTTAGAAAAAAAACAAAACAATATTCTTTACTATCTGCTGTAAAACACATTCAATAAAAATTAAAAGAAAATCAAATTTCTTTGTCAATTTAGGCCAATATGTATTCTGCTACATTTTTTTGGTAAAAGAAAATCCCAATAAGCGCATATTGATTGGTTTGCGCAAAAGTTAGTGCCTACTAACTATGGGATATTTGTATTTTGTTTTTTACTACTAATGGAGGTGATCAGAGACCTATAGCTGGAATGCGATATTGCAGTGGACAAATTGAACACCTAACTGACACTTTTGTGGGGACCAGTGACACTAATACAGTGATCAGTGCTAAAAATATGCACCGTCAAATGTATTAATGACACAGGCAGGGAAGGGGTTAACATCAGGGGCCATCGAAGGGTTAAACGTGTGCCTAATGAGTGCTTACTAATTGTGGGGGAGTTGCTTTTACTACTTGAAGAGATGGATCTGTGTTTCAGCTTCACAAAAACAACAGGATCCATGTCTTCTGTATTCACAGAATGACAGTCTGCCTTGTTTACATAGTAAACAAATGACCGGAGGGTCCCAGCGGACATCGGGTCCGTGGGACCCATTGATCAGCTCCCACTGTGTAAAATCATAGCGGTAGTAAGCCGCCAGCAGCGCGTGCTCACGCCCAAAACCCAGATATTCAGAATCATGTATATATACGTGATTCTGCACAGAGCGGCCACCCTGTAGCAGTAAATCTGCAAGGGGTTCGTTTGTAAAGTGGTTAAAAGTGTTTTTTTTTTCAGTCAGAAACATCATAACCCCTTGCTGACTGAATGTTTAGTTGGTTTAGTTAGATGTGAAGGATTGTGTTCTTTTCTGCAGGGTCACTATGGACAGCTATCCTCCTGCTCAAACGTTGGACCCTTTCAAGTGTTTTCTTCTGGAAATTTGAAGTTTCTGCTGGAAAGGCTTCCCTCAAGGGGTAGGTGTTCCCATAAAACACTAATCCTAACAGTGGCGGCTGGTGCATTGGGGGCGCAGCCCCCCATCCATGCGTCCGACCCAACAATCTACATGCGGGGCGCCGGACGCATGGAGTTTAATGGGGCTTTTTTTTAACCATGTGATTAGAGCCAGAGGCTCTAATAGGCTAAAAAAAAGGGTGGGCTCGGGGCGCAGAGTACTGCACCCCGAGCCCACCCAGTTGTGTGACAATAGCAAATGAAAATTCGCTATTTCCCAATTGGCTGAAAGGAGAAGCCATGCCATTGGGCATGGAGGAGGAGGGAGGAGATGCAGAGGACAGGGGGAAGAAGACGAAGCCACCACCGCCGCCGTCGCCGGCTGCTGCAGATGTTCAGGCAGGGTGAGTGAGCCGGGTCCTGTCCTGTCCTGCCTACGGCCGTGATCCTGTTCTGCTGTGGTCTGGGGGGGGGGGGGGGTATGGTGAGCGGCCTGGTGTGGTCTGGAGAGGGTGTATGGTGCAGTCCGTCTGCCGGGACATGGAGCACCAGCCGCCACTCAATCCTAATAAGTTTCAGCTAGACGTTACCTTGAAACTATAATGGTGTACATGATGTAGAATTCCACATGGAATGGAAGAAAAATCAATGACATTTCTTTTTCAAATTTATAGATGGAATACTGTAGGTTTGAGCAGGTAGACATATTCATATTCATTTCAAAGTTGAATGTTACATTTTGTATGGCATTTGCCTTTTCTTGTATATTTTACTGTTTTTGTTTTCTTAGAAGCCTGTGTACATTGAGCATCAATATAAGGACCAATTTGACAGTTTCTGCTGTATTTATAGAGAGAATACTATGTGGTAAATGTGTAATATACCCTTGAGTGGTGTTGTTTTTTTAGATGTCTTTACAGACTAAAAACCTATGAAAAATTAACGCTGGTAAGTTGTGCTGTGAGTATCCTAAAATAATATTGAAGAGTGCACTTTAAAACAAAGAAGATAATCTGCTTTGAAGTTTTCTTTTGTTTGCAGATAATATGACAGTTAAAAATGGTTCACTGTTTCTCATACAAATAGGAGCTGCTGGTAGATCTGATATTGTTAATGTCTTCTCTTGTCATTGGGCATACATAGACATTTTGTACATAAACATTGCAATGTGTTGTTCCATGTGTCACAAGCAATAAACCCCAGACCTTTGCAGATGTAGTGATATGCTGACAAAGCCTCAGACAAACTGCTTAGTATTGTATGCCGGGTGAATATAAATCAGATTTCCTCTTTTACTGAGGTGTCATCTGGCAATACATGCCATAAATGTAAGTCCCATTTTCATATTACTTTGATCACATTGGTTTAATGTAAGTTCAGTAAATGTTTAAAGCACTTAAAAAGAAAAAAACTCCATGAAAATATTAGTGATTTGATCTTTTTTATTAAAGCCACACCTTGGTGTAGCAGTGCATTAAGCTCCTGTTGGTGCAAAAAGGTACCATGGATATAGAAGTAAATAAAGGGAACAATTAAAAAAAGTCTCTCCAAATAGACATAGGAAACACTTACATTGGCTGAAATATTTATAAGATACACAAAGAGCTGTTAACCTTATTTTTTTTTTTTTAAATACAGACAATACAGTAGCCAGTAGGATATAACTATGTAACATTTTGCATTCTGGATGTTTACAATATATGCATTTCATTATAGTAGATAATGATGTTGTCATTTTGTAATATATGTAATAAGGTTGTTGGAAAAAGAGAAGTGTCTAAAGTTTCTTATTATATAAGCACAAGTAGACACTAAGGGGTTCAATTACTAAACCTGGAGAGTGCAAATCTAGTGCAGATCTGCACTGAAACCAAACAACCTCTAGGTTTTTTGTCAAAGCTTAATTAAACAAAAAGTTAGAAGGTGATTGGCTGCACCAGATTTTGCACTCTCCAATTTTATAAAATAGTAGTGCAGCGCAGTCTAAAATCCTCTGATAGATATCCCACAGAGACAAAATCAACATAAAAATGCACAATGATATAGATATAAGTATTGCGAGAGACAGTCCAAAGTTTAAAGATATGCAAGAAAGGAAAGGTAGTCCACTTGTGGTTCGGTGAAAAAACGCACAGTAAATGTGACTTCCGTGCTTGCAGCTTCCCTCCACCAAGCAATCTCTGCCTCTCACCTTAATAACGCGACCCTACGGGGTCAAAACACATATATCTCTCAAAAGAATCAGGGAACACAGCTCCAAGGTCTCAAACATCAGATGCCGCAGAAGCAATCCTTTACCGCAGTATAATGTCAAGGATAAGCACCAATCCAGGATGCATCCCCCAAGCCATGAAATAAAAGAAAAGGGGATCTAGTGCTCTCCAATTTTAGTTTTAGTAAATGAACCCCCAAGAGTATGTTTTCTAAGTGAACTTCAATGGACTATACATTGGTATGTATACTGTATATCACCAGAGAGGTCTCTGATCTGTTCACCAATAAAATTGGCATTATGGAGAACCTAACAATTACCAATAATGAGATGGTAGCACAGGGGAGGAGGAGGTGGGGGTTATTGGGGGAAACCCATCTCTCCCACTCCTCAGCACACTGAATCTCCCCAGTTTAGCTAATAAATGGATAAAGAGTGCTAGTTGCAGTGTACAACACATTATTTTGCTGGAAAGAGGATTGAAATGGTGTCATCAGTGATTCCCATTGGGACCATGTTTTGACAACGATGTGTAGTAAGTTGTTTAGGCATACTGTGAAATATTCTATTCTTTGGATATCAGAAATGCATTTACTGTATATATATTGATTTTGGATGGTCTAGCTGGGTGCCTCCACTTCAGGGCTATTAAACACCTTCTAGATGTCAGAATTAGGGATGATCGAATGGTTCGGGTCCACCATCGGTTCGGCCCGAACATTGGGTGTTCGAGGTTCGGCCGAATTTAGAACTTTTTGCCCAAAAAGTTCGGAATTCGGCAACCAGAACCGCCCAAAATGCAATGCTTCAGGAAATGGGCTTTAAAAGCCCGTGATTGGACCAGAACCATTAGCAAAAGCCAATTGAGGGGGCAGAAGAATGCTAGGAATGTGATTGGAGTGACTAGGGGGTCCCTAGACCAATCATTAGTGAATACGCCCCTCAGTATATAAGATCACCCCGCCATATTCCTAGCATTGTTATACTGGACATGGAAGAGAGTGGAATGCTGTTCTGCGAATTTTACTTTAAAAGTGTCATTTAGCTATTTTTAGTGTGAGGAAAGGGATATCTAGTGTAGTTAGAGTGCTCCTTTACACTTTAGTTAGCTTCAAAAATTCAGTTTCTGTAGGGAAAGTGTTAAGTGTAAGGGGACCGTAGTGTAGTGTAGGGTTAACTGGCAGTGACTGCTATGGCAGGGTGACAAAACCCTTCCATAGCAGGGTGACTTCTATAGAGAAATGATCTTTTCTCTGAATAGCTTCATCACACCCATATGGCTTCTCACCAGCCAAGCATTTTTTATGCTGCAGAGGCTGCCACTGCCAGTGCTTTTTTGAGGACATGTTTGATGTCAGACATGACATCTGAACATGTGTATAGGGGGTATATATAGACATATATGTCTGAATATATACCCCTAGACATATATAGTGATAGTAGCAGAAATAAATGCTTGCGCTAATGAAATCATTTACAGTAATATATTTCTGCTACTATCACACCTATATATGTCTAGGGGTATATATTCAGACATATATGTCTATATATACCCCCTATACACAAGTTCAGATGTTTTGCCTGCCTCAAAAGAACCCAGAAAAATGCCAAAAAAACGCTAGCGTCAAAAAAAAAATGCCCAGGTGTGTTTTTGCTGGCATTTTTTGGGGGGTTTTGGAGGCAGGCAAAACATCTGAACTTGTGCACAGTACCACTATACACAAGTTCATATGTTTTGCCTGCCTCAAAAGAACCCAAAAAAATGCCAAAAAAACACTAGCGTCAAAAAAAAATGCCCAGGTGTGTTTTTGCTGGCATTTTTTGGGGGGTTTTGGAGGCAGGCAAAACATCTGAACTTGTGCACAGTACCACTATACACAAGTTCAGATGTTTTTCCTGACTGCAAAGATCCCCAAAAAATGCCTTCTATTAAACCGGCAAGGTGTTACAGGAGCGAAGCAAACCCCCTGTCAGAAAGTTTTCTAATACAAACATTCCTTTTTTTTCTGGTTCTGGACATGCTACAGAGCTGAAACTTCACAGGTACACCTTTTAGACCCCCAGACACAAAATCACACAAAAAAGTTCTTAAAAATTGTAATTTTTGATAAAAAAAGCCAATTATTGAAAAATTAAAAAAAAAAAAAAGAGATTTTTTGATTTTTACTTTGGATTTAGTATCTGGGGGGGGGGTCTAAAAGGTGTGCATGTGAAGTTTAAGCTCTGTAGCATGTCCAGAACCATGAAAAAAAAAAGATAATTTTTCATTAGAACAGGGATGTGGGTCGGGACCCTCCTTTAACTTTAACACCTATATGATCTTTTTTTCTGGTTCTGGACATGCTACAGAGCTGAAACTTCACAGGTACACCTTTTAGACCCCCCAGACACAAAATCACACAAAAAAAGTTCTTAAAAATTGTCATTTTTGATAAAAAAAAGCCAATTATTGAAAAAAAAAGAGAGATTTTTTGATTTTTACTTTGGATTTCAGATCTGGGGGGTCTAAAAAGTGTACATGTGAAGTTTCAGCTCTGTAGCATGTCCAGAACCATAAAAAAAAAGATTGTTTGTATTAGAAAACTTTCTGACAGGGGGTTTGCTTCGCTCCTGTAACACCTTGCCGGTTTAATAGAAGGCATTTTTTTGGGATCTTTGCAGTCAGGAAAAACATCTGAACTTGTGTATAGTGGTACTGTGCAAATAGAAGAGCACAAAAAGCCGCACAACTGGTTGAAGATGCAAAAAGTTAAAATCCAAATTTATTTTGCAGGCAAAAAGATAAAATCATCCAAGATGAAACCAAAACAGTCGGAGACATGGGGGGGAAAAGGGGAGCACGGCGGTTGACGCGTTTCACGGAGTCTTCCGCTTAGTCGTAACCATGCTGTACAATACAAGACACTGCTATATATAGAGGAAAAGGCATTTCAAATAACATGTACCTCCCAGAATGTGCTTGATTGAGCCCACACAGCTGCAGATACTAAATCCCAATTAAGGGCACACAAACAGCCCAGCAGGAATTGTATGTTTGCTTTTGCTTCACCTTTTGTCCAAAAACGCATAGCAAAAAAGTTCTATAAATGCATATGCGAAAAAGCTTTCAAAAGAACCCAAAAAAATGCCAAAAAAACGCTAGCGTCAAAAAAAAAAATGCCCAGGTGTGTTTTTGCTGGCATTTTTTGGGGGGTTTTGGAGGCAGGCAAAACATCTGAACTTGTGCACAGTACCACTATACACAAGTTCATATGTTTTGCCTGCCTCAAAAGAACCCAAAAAAATGCCAAAAAAACACTAGCGTCAAAAAAAAATGCCCAGGTGTGTTTTTGCTGGCATTTTTTGGGGGGTTTTGGAGGCAGGCAAAACATCTGAACTTGTGCACAGTACCACTATACACAAGTTCAGATGTTTTTCCTGACTGCAAAGATCCCCAAAAAATGCCTTCTATTAAACCGGCAAGGTGTTACAGGAGCGAAGCAAACCCCCTGTCAGAAAGTTTTCTAATACAAACAATCCTTTTTTTTCTGGTTCTGGACATGCTACAGAGCTGAAACTTCACAGGTACACCTTTTAGACCCCCAGACACAAAATCACACAAAAAAGTTCTTAAAAATTGTCATTTTTGATAAAAAAAAGCCAATTATTGAAAAATTAAAAAAAAAAAAAAAGAGATTTTTTGATTTTTACTTTGGATTTAGTATCTGGGGGGGGGGGGTCTAAAAGGTGTGCATGTGAAGTTTAAGCTCTGTAGCATGTCCAGAACCATGAAAAAAAAAAAGATAATTTTTCATTAGAACAGGGATGTGGGTCGGGACCCTCCTTTAACTTTAACACCTATATGATCTTTTTTTCTGGTTCTGGACATGCTACAGAGCTGAAACTTCACAGGTACACCTTTTAGACCCCCCAGACACAAAATCACACAAAAAAGTTCTTAAAAATTGTCATTTTTGATAAAAAAGCCAATTATTGAAAAAATTAAAAAAAAAAAAAAAAAAGAGATTTTTTGATTTTTACTTTGGATTTAGTATCTGGGGGGGGGGGGTCTAAAAGGTGTGCATGTGAAGTTTAAGCTCTGTAGCATGTCCAGAACCATGAAAAAAAAAAAAGAAAATTTTTCATTAGAACAGGGATGTGGGTCGGGACCCTCCTTTAACTTTAACACCTATATGATCTTTTTTTCTGGTTCTGGACATGCTACAGAGCTGAAACTTCACAGGTACACCTTTTAGACCCCCCAGACACAAAATCACACAAAAAAGTTCTTAAAAATTGTCATTTTTGATAAAAAAAGCCAATTATTGAAAAAATTAAAAAAAAAAAAAAAAAAGAGATTTTTTGATTTTTACTTTGGATTTAGTATCTGGGGGGGGGGGGGGGGGTCTAAAAGGTGTGCATGTGAAGTTTAAGCTCTGTAGCATGTCCAGAACCATGAAAAAAAATAAGAAAATTTTTCATTAGAACAGGGATGTGGGTCGGGACCCTCCTTTAACTTTAACACCTATATGATCTTTTTTTTCTGGTTCTGGACATGCTACAGAGCTGAAACTTCACAGGTACACCTTTTAGACCCCCCAGACACAAAATCACACAAAAAAAGTTCTTAAAAATGGTCATTTTTGATAAAAAAAAGCCAATTATTGAAAAAAAAAGAGAGATTTTTTGATTTCAGATCTGGGGGGTCTAAAAAGTGTACATGTGAAGTTTCAGCTCTGTAGCATGTCCAGAACCATAAAAAAAAAAAGATTGTTTGTATTAGAAAACTTTCTGACAGGGGGTTTGCTTCGCTCCTGTAACACCTTGCCGGTTTAATAGAAGGCATTTTTTTGGGATCTTTGCAGTCAGGAAAAACATCTGAACTTGTGTATAGTGGTACTGTGCACAAGTTCAGATGTTTTGCCTGCCTCCAAAACCCCCCAAAAAATGCCAGCAAAAACACACCTGGGCATTTTTTTTTTGACGCTAGCGTTTTTTTTGGCATTTTTTTGGGTTCTTTTGAGGCAGGCAAAACATCTGAACTTGTGTATAGTGGTATATATACACACATCCATATATTTATATACACACCTAGACATATATAGGTGTGATAGTAGCAGAAATATATTACTGTAAATGATTTCATTAGCGCAAGCATATATTTCTAATGAAAAATTATCTTTTTCTTTTCATGGTTCTGGACATGCTACAGAGCTGAAACTTCACATGCACACCTTTTAGACCCCCCCCCCAGATACTAAATCCAAAGTAAAAATCAAAAAATCTCTTTTTTTTTTTTAATTTTTCAATAATTGGCTTTTTTTTTATCAAAAATGACAATTTTTAAGAACTTTTTTTGTGTGATTTTGTGTCTGGGGGGTCTAAAAGGTGTACCTGTGAAGTTTCAGCTCTGTAGCATGTCCAGAACCAGAAAAAAAGATCATATAGGTGTTAAAGTTAAAGGAGGGTCCCGACCCACATCCCTGTTCTACTGAACAATTATCTTTTTTTTTTTTCATGGTTCTGGACATGCTACAGAGCTGAAACTTCACATGCACATCTTTTGGACCCCACAGATACTAAATCCAAAGTAAAAATCAAAAAATCTCTTTTTTTTTTTAATTTTTTCAATAATTGGCTTTTTTATCAAAAATTACAATTTTTAAGAACTTTTTTTGTGTGATTAATAGTTAATGGGGCATGACCCAGAACCCTAGGCACTTTTTAGGGGCATTTATTGGGTTTTAGGGCTTCAAAATGGTGTTTTTTGATTACCGAAGTTCGGGTCCCATTGATTTCAATGGGGTTCTGAAATCCGGGCCGAACTTTTGGAAAATTCGGGTGTTCTGATCGAACCAAACTTTTCAAAAGTTCGATCATCCTTAGTCAGAATGTGGTTCATTCATTTAATGGAAAATTAAAGTAGATTAATTATGGGTAGGCCAAGGACGAAAAGTTAAAAAGAACAGGTTAGTCAATTAATGTGTCTAAAAGGGATTTGATGATTAACCAGAAAGTTTTAATTTTAGGGCATTCCTGGTAAATGTGGTACAGGGTACCTGTAGGGGAACTGCTTCTCCATCAGGCAAAGGGAATCACTGGTATTTAGCATGGGAAGGAGCTCCAGAGTGTGATGTCAATGGAAGAGTATTTTAATAAATTTATTTAGGAACTAAAATGGATGTTTTTTTTGGCATTGCTCCATTTCCCTTCCTAATCGTCTAGCTAAAGTTTCTTTCCCAGAAAGCTTTACTATTTACTCATATATTTGTGTTAGGAAAAGGATTGGTGAACTCTGTGTATATGTGATGATATATGTCTGTTATCAACCATTTTTAGAAAGGGCTCTCCAGGCAAACTTCCTCAAAGATAGACAGTAAAGAATGGTCCTAGTGGTCTTATGGGTAATGTCCCTGAATCAGAAGTGGGAGGTGTCTAATCAGCTATGTGCCTTGTGATTGGTGAGAATGGAAGATATCATGTGTAGAGAAATTAGGTCTTTGGGGAGGCTGCAGAGGTTAGATGTAATCACGTTTTATATTATACTCAAATGGCCCTAGTGGGTTATGAGAGGACAATATGTTAAGGTCATTAACGGGAGGGGTGATTGGTGTAATCCAAAGTCTTTCAAACTCTGACAAAATCTGTTAAAGTGTGTAGGGTAGACCAAAAAGTCTAATGGTGCAGGTGTGCTGTTTTTGCATTATTGAATGATGTTTGAGAAGCTGAGGTTCCTTTGAGAGCTCAAAGCTAGAATAAACTTTCCAGCTACCCTATGTCTGCAGTAATTTCAAGTGAATTTCAGTAGAGCATGTTGTAAAGTATTGATTTCTTTTAGAGGAACTTGAATTGATAGAGTTTCATAGAGACTGACCAGTTTAGGTACAAGTCATTTTAATAGAATTTTTTTTGCTTGGCCTGGACAATTGAAAGTTTTTCAATTTTTGCAAGTAGTTTTTAAGTTCTCAAAATAATAGAAATAAACAAATTAGATACTTGAGGGGTGGGGTAAATTGCCAGATATTTGATTTTATCAGGCTGTACGGTTATAATAAAATTAAGTTTGTGAGGCAGAGAGAATTTCATCAGAATTCATCTATAGCCCAATAGGTTTGAGAAAGCTGTCATTTTTTCCACATCAGGTAGGTAGAAACAATAATGGTTTAGTTAAAGTTCAGAGAACATTATGTTTAAAGATTGGAGTATGTATGTTTACCATGGTTCAATAAACAGAAAGGACAAGAGACAATGGACAGCCTTGTCTAGTGCTATCACATAATGGGATGGACATGAAGTGACATGGGGCAGTTTAAATGGGTAAGATTGATCAGTGTATAGGCCTTTCCTGTGGACTGGGCATCAAGAAAGTCATTATATAGTCACATAGGATAAAAGAGTACACTTGAACATTTTATAACATAGATAAGCAGGGTTCTCAGAATATTTGCATTGGGAATATTTTTTTATCACTTGGTCTATTTCCTCAATAGTTATGGGTGTATTGAGAAATTCCAATTCTGGTTTACATTACATATACATGATGCTGGGATCCCTGGACCTGGAGGTCTTTGAGGTTTAGGGCTGCATTGGGTTGCAAGGCTAAACACACATCTATTGTGGGTGTGTGGAAAGCAGAGGGAGCAGAAAGAAGTGGGAATTGATCCAGTGTATTGGAAGTGGCCAATGGTTTCCTCCCCAGATTCCTGTGGCAGAGGGAATGAAGTAATCATATGGTGGGGTTGGTATCTGTTAGGGTAATCTTCGAATGTTGGCTGCTGGGGTGGCCAGGGTGGAGATGCCAACTGGGTAAGTCACAGCAAGTGAGGGACTTTCAGAAAAAAAACAAAGAGTTGGTGCTAGTGTATGCAGAGGCTGTCTGGTTCTGGGGGAGTTGGGCTCCACACCAGAGCAGAGCAAGACTTTGATGGTTGCATGGTCCTCTTGCTGTGGGTCTGAGGTTGGAGAAGTGTGATGGGTCTTTTTGTTGGGTTGGCTTTCTGGCGCCATCTTGGAGTCACATTTCAGGAGAGTACCTTCAAAGTATATAGTATTGTGATGAGTGGCAGCAGAAGGTTGTTGCAAGACCTGCTTATTTGGAGACACAAGTATCTTTGTTTTTGCATATTATTGTGGGGTTAGGAGCTGCTAACAAGGCTGTATTCAGCAAGTCTATGGGAGAATGGCACTAAGGTACATGCAAGATGGCTGTCATCTGGACACACCTCCAGTTCATCAATTTTTTACATTTTTTTTTTAAACACATAAATATATAACTATCTGAATATGTTAAACAGTTAGATAAATCAGTTATTTCCCCTACAGGGTTTTTTCAAGCTCAGCAGCAGGCTTACTTTGTTTCTTTAGATTCATGTGCACTTAGGCATTAAAACCAATAAATAAATAAATAAACTATTAGGTTTATATGCCAGAAATGTGTGCAGTGCATATAAACAAGATTTTAAAGTGTTACAAAGATCTGCATGCAAGCAAAACAATTGTTCTACTCATCACAACCTAAACTGACCAAAGACAGGCAAAGCTCTCTGGAAGGTGTGCTAGGCGGTTTTTCAATCTGTGAATCTTTCTGTACAATAACCAAACTAATTTAACATAACCATCATCATTATTTTAGTACTGTAACTATGGTTATTAGAGATTATATCTAGTAAGGTTGTTGGATGCTCTTGTCACTAATCCAAATAAATTGGAATCATAAACATTGCTAAATATTTTACATCACTTCATTCTGAATTGCATTCAGCTGTTTCAGGTTTATTGACCTTCATCAAAGCTTTTTTCTTTATTCTTAGTAATGGATTCATTTCCAAATTCTCTAGCTCTTAAAAAATTAGTTCAAGATCACACGTATTATTCCTGTGTTTTTATGCAGAAGCATTATATGTAAAATGCAAGGTCAATGTTAACTTTGATTGCATGGGTTCCTGGGGTTATGTTGTATTTTTTAAGCCATACTGCCATGGAGCTTCTCTAAGCAACTGAACTTTATCTAACCTTACTTAAAATGGCCCCCAAAGTCAAACAAATAACTGGCGCTATATTAACACAGCTAGATGCAGGAACATAAAGGAACGGCAGCTGGGATTCTACACTCTACATTTCATTTCTGGCAAGTTATCTACAACAAAAGGGCACTATAAGGACACAGAATGATTATTCCATTGTTATAGTCACTGGCGGTGGATATAATGGCCGCATATAAGAAGATGATGTGCTTGCGCCATCTTTGCGGCAATAAAACCAACACTTTATTTTGTTGATATATAAATAAAGTGTATTTCTGTCTTTGTAGTCTCATTTTTAAACAGATGTACAGCATTAAAAACACACAAATACACAAGACCTTTTTATAAAGGACCCTAAAGATCACAAATCTATGCTCAGCTTATTATCTAACAACTTTCTTGGTTCATTCAATATTTTAGAACTTAAAGATGAACTCTGGGATAGGCAAAACAATCCCTCATCAGGCCTTGTTCACACCTATGCAGGTTGTAGTATGCATATTCTGCATTTTTCAATACACATTTTTGATCTATGGAACCAAAAACCAGAAAATGTCCCTGGCCCTTTCCATAAAATGCACAGATTTGAACATGACTCTTAGGAAATCATCTTAAATGGACTGAAGTGTGTTTCTGCAAAACTCAAAATGCACTAAAAAATCCATAGGTGTGAACCAGGCCTTAGTACACCCCCCCCCCCCCTGCACAAAACACTAAACAGTTAACGCATTTCTGAAATTCCTTACCATTCAAAAAAATATATATCCAACCACATTTTCAGGAAGTCATCTGTCTAATTCAAAAGATAACAGCATCTGCTCTGCCAAGGAGGCAGTGTTACAGCAATGATTACATCATATCCTCCCCTCTATCTTAACTGGAAAAAGAACTACAATTCCCATGAACCTTTGGGGATTGCAGTGATTGTGGGTGGGTACACCAGGCCTATACATGTTAAATTTGAACTTACCCATTGTTCTCCAGCCACACTGCTCAGCACACAGACAGTGAGGTGAAATTCTTATAAATGTAAAGCACGCATGTGCAAAATGTTTAGTTCATTCTATATAGTCTACTTTCATTAAATACTGAATTCTCCCTCTAGGTTTTCTGTTACTGGCTGTAGCTGCTATCTTCACATGCCATCTCTCCCTCTCCCTCTCCTGCCACAACCGCACATAAACAAATTGCCCTAACATGCTTTATTTATTCATTATTTAACTGTAGGCACATGTCCATAATTATATTTGATACCCACTGTACTCTGCTGTAATTCAGTATTATAAACATTCCTCCTCCTGCAACTTTGAGATCTTTCTAACAGCAATCAGTGCTTGTAAGGTGTATATGAGCACATCCCTAGCCACAACACAGAAAGAAAGAGATGAGGCATGCTGCTTTACATCCGCACGTGGCACAAGTAAACATTGGCATGAGAAAAAAAAAATGTTGCAGCGCTACTTTACTAATCAATAACTTATCAATTATGGTGGAACCCTCTAATTTATGGTAATCCTAATAAATGTTAATATTACCATGATACCAGTCTCTATGACATGTAACTTTACATATAAAGTTACTAACGATACTAAGTTAAGAAGGCCAATATCTTCTATGCGGGACACAGTAACCTTACAAGCAGACCTGAACAAAATAATGGGTTGGGCAACTACATGGCAGATGAGGTTTAATGTTTTTAAATAAAGTAATGCACTTGGGTGTCAGAAATATGAATGCAAGTTATTCGCTAGGGGGTGAACCTCTGGGTGAACCTAAGTTGGAAAAGGACCTGGGGGTCCTAGTTGACAACAGGCTTGGCAATGGCATGCAATGCCAAGCCGCCGCAAGCAAAGCCATCAGAATACTGGCATGTATAAAAAAGGGAATTCACTCCAAACATAAAGAGATTATTCTCCCACTTTATAAGACTCTGGTCCGGCCACATCTTGAATATGCCGTCCAGTTCTGGGCACCAGTCCCAACAAAAGATGTGCAATCCCATACCACTGGAATTACTGCATTTGAAATAATTTGTATGACAAATATCTATAGGAGGGGTTACCACCATCCCTGCTAAGTTTCATCTTTTATGTTTTATTTTCCATAATCCAAGATTACCATACATTACCATTATTGTTAAGTTATTGATTAGTAAATTAGCTCTGCACTTTTTTTTTCTTTTGTGGCATTATTAAACATTGACAGATTTCAGTTGTGCCCTACCAGGCCGGCATCCCCATGGAGAATGTGCCTGGCTGCTTAGCTACTCTCCCCCATCTCTACACTCAATGCACTGATAGGCAGCACTGATGAGTGACAGATTGGCAGCACTGATGGTCACTAATTAGCAGCACTGATAGGCACGGATTTCAGCACTGATTGAAACGGATTGGCAGCATTCGTATGCACTGATTGGCACGGATAGGGAGCACTGATTGGCAGCACTGATGGGCACTGATAGGCAGCACTGATTGGTAATGATAGGCACCATTGATTGGCACTGATATGCATTACTGATTTGCAGCACTAATGGGTGGCACTGATGGGCACTGACAGGCAGCACTGATGGGCACTGATAGGCCGCACTGATGGGCAGCACTGATGGACACTGATTGGCTGCACTGGCAGGCAATTATTGGCAGAGTTGTATAAAGTACTCGAAGCCCATACTAAAGAAAAAGTACAAGTGCTCGATCAAAAAGTGACTTGAGTAGAAGTGGAAGTGCTCGATCAAAAAGTGACTTGAGTAGAAGTACTAAAGTATTCAACATTTTTTGTACTTAAGTATTGTAAGTAGTTTTTTTAAAAATTTTGCTACTCAAGTACTGTAAGTAAAAGTACCAGTAATTTTGAAAAAAAATTGCTACTCAAGTACTGAAAGTAGAAGTACAAGTACTGTGTTATGTAGTTATTAAAGAAAGAAGTCAAAAGTTTGAACATCATATTGTTTTTTATTATTTCAAATGCAGCTTTTATTTATACATACAGTAGCATTTATTTTCGTATGCGCTGATAATACACAAGTTTTGAGCTTCATGAAACCTGCCATCTACTGTTCTGGCAGTGGTAATTTTTATAATAGTAACGAGTAACTATGCAGCACAAAAAAAATATCGGAATAGAAGTATTGAAATCATCGAAAAAATGTAGTGAAGTAAAAGTGGAAGTAGGAGAAAAAAATTCTACTCTAGGAAAGTACAGATACCGCCTTTCGCTACTTAAGTACAGTAGTGAAGTAGTTCTACTTAGTTACTATACATCTCTGCTTATTGACAGCACTGTTGAGCAATGATAGACAACACTGATGGACACTGATGGGTACTGATTGGCAGCACTAATGGGCACTGCTAGGCACTGATTGACAGCACTCATGGACACTGACAGAGGGCAGGGGGAGTTTCAGATGCAGCAGATGGCAAGGCTTGCAAGAGCTGCTCAGTGTGTGAAAGTGGCAGGTAATGTAACTGCTTGCAGGGAGAAGGCCAGCCAGTACTTCCCTGTTTGCTGCATCTAGAACTACAAATGAGCTGTGGCAGGGGGAACAGGAGGAATAGCAGCCACCAGTTGTACAAACAGGAAACCACTGGAGATTAACAGTTTCATTTGAAAATTACCAGGCTATCACATAGCAACTGCAGAGCTAACAAGAAGATGGATAACATATTCAGTGAAGGTAGGAAATCCTCAACAAGGAGATGTAAAAATGTTTTTGCCAGGAGTTCTGCTTTAAAGGGAAGCTCAATACATATCACAGCTGAATACCCATACAGAAACTGCTTTACCTGGTAAAAGGTTTGGGAAACCATTCATTTCAAAAGTATGCATGCAGGCTGCATACATTTCCCCTGTATTTTCTTTAATACATAAATTCTTATGATTGTCAACTCCATATAGTGGCCATAACACAGTATATTTCAGGAATGATTCTGCATTTTGGCCATCGATGGAGCTGACGATCAATGGAATTAATCTATTTAAAAAAAAAAAAACAGGGAAACGCTGTGCAGCTTGCACAAATGCTTCTGACATATATACAACAAATTCTTTATAAATAGATCCTATAGTTTCAATCCCCTACCTCTGTCATACACCTTCCTTTAGTATATGAAGTATTAGTTCATCTTTCATGGTAGTGCATGGTAGTCTGTCTTCATTACATCTGCAAGGAAAATTATAGTGGAGCTGAGCTCACATAAATAATTTATCGTAACACATCATTCATGTGTCTTAGTGTCTACAAATCCCTGTGTGTTCTGAGCAAGTCCATGTTGGAAGACCTGATACTTTAATGCATGAAGCTGAACAGGCACCTTCCCTCAGACATTGTGATGTCATGAACACACCAAGCCGCAATACTGCTGTAAGAAATAAAAATGGTTGTTTGTATGCTAAAAATGAAAATCGTTTATATTCTGCATACTGTGTGAGAAAAGTCTTAATATAAGGATTTTACATTATATACACTGTATGAGTCAGTTCCACATAAGGCCTCCTGAAGGAAGGGTATATAGCCGAAGAAGAAGTATATCCTGGTACCCAAAACCCTCTCTGGAGTGACTTGCTACAGACTACCAGAGTGTGACTGCACAAATATAGGGTAAGCAGGTATTGAGCTTTGGTAAAGTCTGCCTACCTTGCACTATGGTGACACCCTTCCAACAAGTGTGGGAAGAACTGTGTTGTTCAAGTATCTTACTAGTTTTATAGTAGGATGAGGACGCCCCACAAGCTGTATGTGCTAGTTGTATTATAAGGAGAAGGATTCAAAGGGTTGAAAGGTTTCTGGTCATTATCACTGCTGCCATGGCAGATAACCACTGGTAAAGTCCTAGGTTACCTCAATATGAATTAGAGGAAAGAGTTTATGGGTCTAGGTTGGAATCCAACTGGCAAAAGATACCTCACTAGATGACCTAGAGGGAAGGGATACCCAAAGTTAGCTAAACAGATATATATTGGAGGAGACACAGTTGGGAAAAGGATAGGGAACTTTAGCCCACTGTTGGCAGATTCTGGGTCACAGGAGTGAAAAAGCAAGTATGCCCCTGTGACCAAGAGGAACAATATGACCAAATAGCTTTGACCATACATCTCTTTTAACTAAGTGGAAGAGTAAGGCTATGTTAAATCTGATGAGACTCCAATAATCCATGGCCCATTGATACATAAAGCTATCTATGAATATCCTTTAGCCATAATTAAGAATACTGCACAATGTGGGGGGGGGGGGGGGTGGTCTAGAGTCTATTTGAAATGCACTGGTTGAAAAACAGCCAACCAAGCCTCATATATGGTAGCACTATCCTTGTTTTTTTTTAAGATGTGTGTAGTTAAAGTTGTATTAAAGCAGAAATACAGTAAGTAGGTAGAAGTGTATACCACCCTCAATCGCCTGAGTTAGAATATATGATAAATGAGATTTAAGAACAAATTGCCACACAACAAACATGAACTGGGTATACTGACCTTTAGCATTAATGTCCCTGGGGAATTTGAGGGGGAGAGACCACCATTCAAACCCTCATGAAATCATCACTGAGAGGCTAATAAGATTACCACCAATGTCCACAGTGCAAGAGTTATTAAGAATGAAGAAGGATTTACAATATATTTATGAAAACTAACTAGAGCTGTGAAGTTTTGTTATCAATGGGTCATGGATGCCATTTCAGGTACCGATTGGAAAGAATTAAATAATTATTTGTGGGTTAAAGTGTATTTAAACAGCAATGACTCTTCTGTTGTACCAGAGGCTGATGCAACAGCCAAAGATACATATCTTTTTCTTTTAGAAATAAGATTAATGGTCTCCATGGGAATGGAAGTCTGAACTGATATCAATTTATACCAAATTGTCCAGTCATTAACTGAACAAATAAATAATAATGACTGTACTAACCACACACATAAATTAGGTTTAACTAATATATGATAGATGTAGTCAAATCTTGTAGTAATGAATCATGCTATGTGTGTGCCCTTTTTTACCATGCCATAGGCACAGAGTCAGTGATGTGTACTAGGGACTTTGTAAACAAAGATGTAAGATGTATAAAACATATAATGTTATTTAAAGTGGAGTTCCACCCATTTTTAATAAATTGGATTACATAGATGTATGTAATCCACTTTAAAACGACTTTTACCAATGGAAAGTTTTTTTTTTTTTTTGCTAATAAATACCTCATTTTCTGCTTTATTTATCCTCTTCTCACTTCCGGGTCTGGTCGGCGATTACGTCATTCGGCAATTCGCAGTGTGTGCTGGGATGGCATGAAATCTCGCATTATTACACAGGAGATGAGCTGCACTGCGTGCTCTGCCCTGCCTCCGCCCCGCCTCCTCTCAGTGAGCTGTATGTATGTAGTGTATTGAGGCTGTGCTCCGCCCCACCTCCACCCTGCCTCCTCTCAGTGAGCTCAGTGAGGATATAATGCTTTCAGTCCTCGCTCACTGAGAGGAGGCGGGGCGGAGCACGGCCTCAATACACTACATACATACAGCTCACTGAGAGGAGGCGGGACGGAAGCGGGGCAGAACACAGTGTACAGCTCATCTCCTGTGTAATAATGCGAGATTTCATGCCCTGAGATAAATCCCAGCACACACTGCGTATCGCCGAATGACGTAATCGCCGACCGGACCCGGAAGTAAGAATAGGATAAATAAAGCAGAAAATCAGGTATTCACTAGCAAAAAAAAAACTTTCCATTGGTAAAAGTCGTTTTAAAGGGGATTACATACATCTAAAGTGACTAAAATGGGTGGAACTCCACTTTAAGATTAAAAGAGAGGATTAACCATATCAGCTAGCTATAAGCCCATAGCTGATAAATATTACCATTTGGGAAACAGGACACATAATTCCAAAAATTCAATCAGATTTTATTGGATAAGAAAAGAGATGCAAGAAGTACCAAGAGGTGTGTGTTCACTTTGCTTAAAGTGGTTTTAAATTCAGAAGTTTTTTTTATCTTAATGCATTCTATGCATTAAGATAAAAAGATTTATGTGTGCAGCAGCCCCCCCTCCCCTCAGCCCACCTCCCTCAACCGCCCTAATACTTACATGAGCCCATCTCGATCCAGCGATGTTTTAAGAGTGCCTCAGCTGCCCGGGACTCTCCATCCTCTTTGGCTGAGACGGCAGAGCAGCACCATTGGCTCCCACTGCTGTCAGTGGGCCAACGAGGAAAGAGAAGGGGCCGGGCCACAGCTCTGTGCCTGAATAGACACAGGGAGCTGCGGCTCGGCTCGGGCCCCCCTCCCCATAGCAAGCTGCTTGCTGTGTGGGCATTCAACAGGTGGGAGCGGCCAGGAGAGGTAAAGAGGAGGATCTGGGCTGCTCTGTGCAAAACCACTGCAACAGAGCAGGTAAGTATAACGTATGTTATTTTTAACATAGAAAAAAAAAAAAACAGAGACTTCAGTATCACTTTAATGTTATTAAGGTAAATCAGTGTTTTCTTTGAATAATCAATCAATATTGAGATAAATTATCCATTTGAGTATTCCTAACAAAAGAGATATGGCCTAAAAAATTTCAACAAAGTTTTAAGGGCACGTCTCCTTTGTCCTGCTTCTTTCTCCCTGGCATTGCTTCCCCTGCCATTGTTACCGGCAATTACTGGAATTGATTTGTATTACACAGCAGGAGTGCCTGCCAAAATGCAGCCTCTCCAGAGTAAAATTATACTTTCAGATATTCTGCGCATGTTATTGACTGCATACAATGTTAGATTTTTTGTTAAGATGTATTTACTGCTTAACTCATATGTAGATAAAAGTAGTGTCTTTTGAAAAACATATTACATTAGTTAAAAAAAGCAAATAGAAAAAAAAAGTTTCAATAAAATGTATATCCTTTCTTGACCTTATGTAGACCTAATTAACATTTTCCTCCCTTGTCCCTTTAGCTATAATTTTTTTTTCCGTTTTTTTGTCCCCATTCTCACCACTGATATTTATTATTTTTCCTTTGCATGTATTTTTTTTTTCAGTGTCTTATAAAAAATATGGAAAAATATGAAAGGGCACTTTTTAAATTTGCAAACAACTTTGCAATGCTTTATGCCAGAGACATCAAATGCAGTAATTTCCTTACAATCTAGCACTTGTCAAAATAGAAAAAAAAAAAAAAAACTTTTTTTCTTTTTACATATACTTATCCACAAATTACAGAGAAAAAAAAATATTTTTTGCAAGCCAATATTGCCAAAAGTAATAATAGGTTGTCCCTAGGAAACAATATATGTATTACTTTGACATTTTAAGCAATGACAAAGTTATTGCCAAACAAACAGGCCCATAATGGTGTAAGAGCTTATGTAGTAAAAAAAAAAAAAAGTGTTTTGCTAGCATATGATTGGGTATTCCAAGTGAGCACAGGTCTATTATGACTAATATTTACTATTTAATTTTTGCAAATGAATCTTTACCATGGTAAATGAACAACCTTCACTCCTCCCCTCTTCATCAGTTTTGTTTCTGAAGCTAACCTAAAATTAGAAAGTTCCAATTGGCAAGTCCAGACCATACAGAAGAAAGGAAGAAAGAGGTTGTGTAATGGAGACACAGATAAATACAGTCATCATACAACTTCCTATTCTAGCCGTTTGATGTCCTGTAGACATAAATTGGCAAATGTTTTTTGCCCCATATACTGAGGGATTCCCAACAGATAAAGACAGGGCTGCAGCTAAATCTCAATCCATTTGTCTCCTGTGTAGTTTGTTTTCTTTTGAAATCTCCACAATTGCATTCTAAAGTTCTGATTTCACACAGATAATAGCGTAATTGTTTTTCTAAGTTACAAGCAGCCAACTTTACTGATTTTGTTTATTGTTGAGACCTGAGTTATTTTATTCATATCAGCTGCAATTCCCTTGATTCACTTGAGCATGGCTATGTTAGATAGAGATGTTAATCCACGTGGAAAGCTAATAGCAAGCTGTGTTGAACATGCAGTGCAAAGATAGCTCTCCTAGTTGATGTGTGATTTAAAATACATGTTTAATGGCTTCAGAAGTCCTGCAGTGACAATTCTGGGAGGCTTAAACTGATTGATGACGAGAGGAATAATGCAATAGTAGGTATCTAGCTGAATAGATAAAATCAAGGCTATTTGTTCATTTTAATGGATATATATTACTCTGTAAAGCACGTTTGAAACTTTGCAAGGTCTAAATGCCACAACGAAAAACATGAAGCTTTTACTTGTCCACAATACTTTTATGTATTGTTCTATTTTTAATGTGATAATTTACTCGATAGTTGGGCTGAAAATGTAACTTCTGCCTTAGCCATGTTTATAAGCTAATTAACTCACATTTTGCCTCTGCCATTTTCATCAGGAAGATATAACTGTTGCATTTCCAATTTTGCCTGAGAGCAGATAGTATAGGAAATGTCAAACTATCGCTATACATACAGAATATGAAAGATTTGATACGTTCTGTCCAAAGAATTTTGTATGCAAGTCACATTTTACCAAGAAAAAGGTTATAAAAAATTGGAATTACATGAAATAGAGAATGGAAAGCATTATGGGGGGGGGGGGGGGTTACATTCTTATTATGTGGTTCCAGCATCACGGATGAGTTTTTTGTGTGTGGGGTGTATGTAGGCTGGCCCATAGATTCCACACATACACCAGGAGTTGAATTTGTGACCCCCATGGTGGTATAAGAGGTGATCCCATGTTCACTACAAACACATCATTTTTATTTTAAGTTCCCTGGCATACGACTTGGTAAATTGGTTTATATAGTAAACACAGATTTACTCAAATTCTGTTCCTTTAGTTAGCTACCTCATTAGGCATCCACAGAAAACCATTACTCTCATGCATGAAGGACACTGACAAGTGTTGTTATATAATAAGGATGAGGAGTGCTAATTATCATTATAGTTATTGTTGTTGAGGCAAGAGTTTGCTAGCCGATATGCAATGCAAAATTCAAAAAATTTTATTATTCCCGCAGCAACTCAGTTCATCCAGAGAGATGCATTTATTTAGACTTCAGAACAGCCAACAGAGGCACAAACAAAGTAGATGACAGGGTACTTGGAATATTCATGCAAACCTTCAGAGAACCCAGTTTCTCCTGTTACAACTTAGTCAAATGAACCACCCCTAATATACAGATTTTCCCTATTCAGTAACAAGGTCAAGCAATCTGATTGGCCAGTTGTAGTAGCCCCTTTGATTTTCGGGGTGAGAGATAAGGCCTCTTGATCGTAGACAGCTGTAGTCATAAAATCGAATCAAAGTTTTCCAGAAATGTCTTAACTTGCATTAATTTACTACTACTTAGATAAACAATTTAAGAATGCTTTGTACCATAAACAATAATACTTATGACCCCTGTTGATGTTCAGTTATCATAATTAAATACTTGCATTCATTGTTACTGGCCTAATTGCATTCTTACACATATACATAAACATTTTAACTTGCCTTTCTTGACGTTTCCGATTCCTTTCAAGTCTGACCAGACCAACTGCACTCCACAATGCTTTGAAAATGAGCCTGACGAAGGAGTGCGTATGCCCAGGACCAGAATCGAGTCAGAAACGCACCAAGACCTGTGACTTCATATGCACTCCTTGCAGTCCACGCTGCGGTCCACGTCGCGGTCCAGCTTCATTCCCTCTGCTCAACTTCCCATCGGAGGACTTCCACCTGGCCTTCTCAACACAGCAGTGAACCAGTGTTGCCAACCTACCAGATCGAAAATTACTGACATGACACCCAAAATTTATTGGCACAGACATGTTTTTACTGGCATTTCAAAAAGCTACAAAATTACAATTTTAGTAAGTAGCTTAGGGACAGGACAGGAGGGCAAGAAGTTATAATGGGAAGGTGCACACACACATGAAATTGACTACAGCAGTGTGCAGCAGCACAGGTGATGATGATACGTCTCTTCCTGAGTCACAGTGAAAGTTTCTCTCCACACCAGGTGATCCCTTTAGTCCATTCCAGTCCAAACAGCTCATGGCTTGCTTTGCTCCCATTCCACAGATCCGACCACTTAGCTCAGGTCCTTTGTACCGTGACATCACAAGACATGCTCAGACACCGCCTCTACCAGACCTTTCCCCCCCTGGCACTGCCGGAACACACTGTAGCAGGCACTTAGATGGTCTTGGCCAGCTCCAGACCGGAACATCGCATGCGCAGTTCTGACCTGAGCGTCACAGCTATATTTTTTACTGGCAGCCTTTTCTATTCACTGGCATTTACTGGCAGGAGAAAAGTGCACATTTCTTACTCTCTGCCAGTAAAAATACTGATGGTTGGAAAAACTGCAGTGGACCCTGGCGGTCCCAAACTCCCCTACCTGATGAGCTTGTCATATTTCGCTCAATGTGAGTTGCCCCTTGTATTTTATTACACCTAATTAACCTGTTAACTGTCTGCAATTAGAGGCGCCTTTTCTTTTCTCTTCTGCCTGTCCTTAAAGAGCCTGCTTCTGCTCCTGTGAATAAGCCTGCTCTAGTGCTTGAACACCATGTCTCAGGATCCCCTCATTCTTGTTGATCACTTCCTCCTGTCCTATGAACTTCATACTTATATGGACTACTTATGACTACTTATGAACTTCTTATGAACTTTTTATACAGAGACTGCCCCCCTCACACAGGGTCTGGTTACCCGTTGGCACCTTTAATCCTTGTCCTGTTTATGTGCAAATTTGCAAACCACCTCCCTTTAACATGTTTAATTAGAATGGTCTTCAAGGGCCAAGGTGATCTTGCATAAAATTAACATCCTTTTGATGTGGTAAATGGACTTGTCACTGGCCTGTCCAAGAATGTATGTATGACAAAGTTAGTCCACAGACACAAACCCCCTTGTAACTATAGGTGCCACATCCCGGAAAGCAATAGCCAAAAAGAAAGAGGATCCCCTCAGGGTTTGGGACTTTAACGTCACTCAGATAGATGCAAAAAAATGCGTAAAAAGTAAATGTATTACAAATAAAATACAATATACATCATAAATAGTACAATAAGTGGGCAAAACAGTTCAATAAAAAACACAATACAGATAGATGCAGGAAAATAGAGCAATAGAATACCCAACGCGTTTCGAAACTGTGTGCTCCTTCTTCAGGGCTAATAAGACTACATACTGCAAATTAAGTTCTATAATGGAATAACATGAAATCGTATTCACATAATTGTACATACTGATATTCATAATAACCAATGATTATTGACTATAGACTCACATGATCTGTAGTTGTGTTGAATTAATTCTGTTTGCTCGATTAAAAACAAGTGGGTAGACTCACAGGCTTGTCTGCAGGCTTCCAAAAAACAATAGGGAAAAATGGACCCCTTAATCCAACAAGGAGGGGGGAAAAGAACGGTAGGGGCAAGAAAAACTGGCCCCCTCACTAGATGCTAGATTGCACGCAGAGGTTTGCTAGGTAAAGCCAGTGTATATACTGTGTGTGGCTGGAGTCCAGAAAGGATAGGAACTCAGGTATACGTTGATGTTTATGCGAAAAGTCCTAAAGGAAGGGAATTAATAATTTTGGATTAGCATGTGGAATTGTTTCCTACTAACCAGACTATTCGAGGTTAGTGTGATTTTGAGAAGGAGATCACCAAATACGTGGAAAAAGGGTGGTGTGTTGAAAGCCAAGAGAAAATAAGTGAAAAAACAAAAGGTGAGTAAGAGTAAACCCAGGTAAATTGTTATAAGTAAATCTAAAGAAATATGGGAATGTGAAAAAATAAAAAATAAAAATATAATAATATATAAATAAAGGAAGTAGGCAATATGTAAATAATAAAAAAAAGAAAATGAACCAATAATGGGGATGATGAAAAAAATTCAACATCAGTATAATATGTTATATATTTCACAGAAAAAAACTGTAGGTGGGTCAGAGCGAGGTGGACAAAAAAGTGTCCATATAATGGAAAAGTCATGAGGAATTGTCTGAAGAAAAGAAAAAGAAACCAGCCAATCGATAAACTAAGCAGGAAGAAAAGCATGCAGTATGTAGTCCCAACTCCCAAGAAACTATGAATGAAGCAATAGTCAGAGTGGCGTTTGAACAGTCTTACCTTTAAGAACACAGTCTAGTTTCAAAGTATGCCCAATAGCCAGCAAAGCCGCAAGCCGGAGAGAGTGAAATATACCCTTGTATGTTTGCTATTATATAGCCATATAGATTAGTAAATGTGAATCATCTGTGTTGTTAGTCTGTTCACTTGATGAGTGTAGGAGGGACTCGTAGGGCATTCCTGGTTCCTAGGTAGGGCTCCCTGAGTGGTTGGGGCTCGGCGCCGCCCCTTCCCTCACGCAGCGCAGAGGGGCGGGACTCGTAACGGAACGGCAGCCAGCCCACAACCTCCCACCGGCACGGTGACTTCCCTCAACTGTATGTATGTGAATATATTGTATACTCTGTATTAGTATAATACATATATATATTATATATAATGTCCTACAACAGAAAAAGAAAATATTTTATATATATATGCTATATGATAGCCATATCAGACGCTTGAATATTAAAGACCCATAACAAAGTATTGTGAGAATGAAAATAAAAATAATAATAACAATATCTGAGCAATAAACAGGGCCTTGTCAAATAAAAGCCACCCCAGAGAATGAAGGTAGATAGGGCAATTGACAGTTTAATCAACAAGGTCAGCATAAATACAAATACATTAACCTTACACAAACATCTAAACTATGTTGAAGCCTAGGAGGGCTGTCCTTCCTTTAAAGGAATTAAACTTAATCCAATAAAATTTGCTATCCTATCGTGAACATCTAGAAATACCTTGATGAAATTGACTTTTTGCAGTGCACTTCTTAGTATATGAGTGTGCCTGTGTACTCCTAGGTGTATGTCTGCAATGTGAGAGACACTGCTGCCTGGATCTGGAACGAGATTTAGTGAAGTCACTACTGGTGAGAAAGCTGCACTAGAGAACCTTCACAACAAACAAAGAATCATGCTTTCTGCACCTGTGCTACTGCTTTTATAATATTACCACCCCAGTCATTAGACACCAATCTTTAAGTGAGCAGCTCTGATATGGTATGATATCATATTTATAACACTACGTTTTAGGTTCAATAGTGCTTTAAGACCTCTGGAGAATAACAAGCCAGCACCAATCTTGGGATGCAGGTTCATGCCTAGCTATAGCATTTCTAGATCTAATATTTCCTATTCTGTCTTGCTGTGTAAAGTGTAGACTTACTACTTTGATTGGAAAACATAACTTGTACACTTTCGATTTCATCAAAAAGGTCAAGTTGGTATACCCAGGTAAAAAATGGCTCATGATACAATCTAAAATTCTGCTATAACATGGCTTTTTTTTTTTTTTCTTGAAAGGTATGCTGTTTTGCCATTGCAGAAGCGTTTTCAGCAAAATAAGTAAATAAATAAAAAAAAAATAAAAGTGTAACCTGCATATTTTAAAGTCTGAGATAAACATATACTGTGATTCCTGGCTAAAATGTGCTAGCTCAGTCAGACATAAGTGGCAGAGTGCCTGTCTGTTATATTGCTACTTAAGGAGATGTATGCAAATAATTTTATTTCGTTTCTACATTACTATAAAAAAAAAACTGATAAAGCACAAATTTTCATTTCATGTCTGTGGCATAAAATTTAGCTTATTACCATACTGTCAAAAATGGAATGCATCTGTCTTACCCATTAAAAAAAAAAGTTTGGAATGAAATGCATAAAACATCAAACTTAAACATAATTAAATAAATAAATAAATCACTCAATAAATCAATACATACATAGGTAAATAAATATTTGTATTTGTTGGGCTCTTGCTATTGCTAATAAGAATTATATTTTTATACCTAGATTGATTTAACTGTAGTTTTATTTAGAGGGTATGTGGATATATTCTACATTATGTGTTTGTGGCATTATTTATGATTTTAAATTTTTTGTATAATATCATCCTAAACATAAAACCCTAGCTATAACTTCCGGTTCAGGCGCCTAATGCAGTACTCACATTCCTCCTCGGCTCCCGCGGTCGGACCACAAATCGCTGGCTCCCACACCACCGGGCAACCCCCAGCTACCTTTCATCCGCTTCCATGGACAAATTTTTGGAGAAAAGCGGCCCGTGCAATCCGCCGAGCCCACCACAAATCGAGGCCCCGGTCTCGGCCCTCACTGCGGTTGAGGCGGACGCCTCTCAAATGGATACGGCGCCCCCCCCCCCGATTTCCTCTGTGCCATCCTTGGGTGACCCCCAATCGGACCGCATTGCCCAGACAGTGGTAGCCCTTCTCTCCCCCACTACAACTGCAGCAGTGAAAACGGCTGTAGCCGCAGGAATGCAGGACATTAAGAAGCAGCTCACAGCTCATTCACACAGGCTGCATGAGGTGGAAAACTGTGTGGCCAGCATGAAGGAGGAGATATACAGCTCGCAAAGTTTTTATCAAGCACAAGACAAGACAAATCAATTTTTACTGCAAAAAGTGGAGGATTTGGAAAACAGGGCACGCAGGAGTAACCTCCGCTTTATAGGGATACTGGAATCTATGCCACCATCATCCATCCCGGATCTCTGCTCCAAACGGATCCCGGAGGCCCTGGGACTGCAAGGTATTTGCATCGTCGAAAGGGCCCATCGCATGGGGATTCACTCCTCTGAACGCTCTACGCCGTGCCCGATCATAGCCAAATATTTGAATTATGCCGATAAATCCGCGATCCTTCAAAAATTCAGGCAATCCAAGTCTCTCCAGATCGATGGCGCAAAAGTCCTGATTTTTGCGGATTATTCAGTTGAAGTGGCCAGGACTCCAGTCTGTGGAGATTCCCGGGATACCTACATAATAACTCTGACTTTCAGGCTTACTTGGCTAGGGCGTGGGAAGTGTACGCAGAGGTCAATGTTTTGCACGCTTCGCAGCCCAATTTGTTCTGGGAGGCAGGCAAAGCCTACCTACGTGGCAAAATTTTATCCTATGCCTCGGCATATAGGAAAAATGCTTCCAAAAGCTACCACCGGGCCAGCGAACGTCTCCGGCTGGCTCAACGCATGTTGTTAACTGTGGACTCTCCCGAACACCGCCAGGAATGGACCTAAGCCAAGCAAGCCTTTGATACTTGGGCAGATAACTTGGAAAAAATTTAACTGGCTCATTTTTCGGCCATAATGCACAAATTTGGGAATAAGGCGGGTAAACTATTGGCGAGGCTGTGTGGGGCGCCCTATAGACCCACACATATTGCTTCCCTACGTAACTCCTTGGGCATTACTGTATCCACCCCCCCCCGGAGGTAAACAGGACTATGAGAGAATTCTATGCTTCCCTGTATTCCCCAGACCCCTTTGATAACCGACAGGCCCGCTTCTTCTTAGACAGTACTACCCTTCCTAAACTTTCTCCATTGCAATTAGACGCTTTAAACGCTCCAGTGACCCTTTCAGAGATCCAAGACACTGTAAAACTCCTCGCTCCAAACAAAGCCCCCGGTCCGGATGGACTTACCGAAAAATTTTGCAAAAACGCAATCGAGGTAATTGGGCCTACCCTGCTGGAGGTCTACTCGGCCTTATGGACCGGTGGTCCCCACCCCCCCCCCCCCACAGGTAATCAAGCCATAATTAAATTATTGGCAAAAAAAGGGAAAAACCCCTTGGAACCTGGTTCCTACCGGCAGATTTCCTTGTTAAACTTGGATGTCAAGATCCTACCAAAAAATCTAGCATCCCGTCTAGCTCTAATTATGCCGTCCTTGATACATCTGGCTCAGTCCGGATTTACCAAGGGGAGGTCGGCTGCTTCAAATCTCCGTAAGGTTCTTTTGGCACTAGACCAGGCCAGAGTCTCTTCGGTGGCGGACCTGGCTATCATCACCTTGGACGCGGAGAAGGCTTTTGACAATGTGAACTTTGATTGGTTATCTATGGTTTTGGCTTCCTTTGGCTTTTCGGGACCATTCACTCACATTGTCAAAGCTATGTATGCCTCTCCTGCGGCCAGGTTGTGGGTGGCCGGGTCTCTCACCGACGAGTTCCGTTTATTCAAGGGCACGAGACAGGGTTGCCCCCTGTCTCCTCTACTCTTCAATCTGGCTCTGGAACCCCTCTCCAGATTCCGTCTAGAAAAAGCGCCGCTCCATGGTATTTTAATTGGCTCGCAGGAGCTATGTATATCCCTTTTCGCGGACGACGTGTTAATATTTACCAGAAACCCCCCGACATACACACCATCATATCTGTTTTTGACAAATTTAAATTATGCTCGGGCTTACGGATAAATTACGCTAAAAGTGAAATTCTTCCCTTGGGCGGCATGCGCAATCCCACTTGGGCCTCTACCTCACCCTTCACTGTTGCCACATCACACATTAAATATCTAGGTATCAAAATAGGCAAACTCCCATCTTCTATCTATACTTTGAACTATCCTCCTCTATTCCAAAAGATCTCTCGTGAGCTAGATAGTTGGATGGATCTGCCTCTCTCGCTCTTTTGTCATTTAGTGAAAATGGTCAGCTTCGCACGGTTATTATACCCGTACTTCCTCTGCTGCTTAAACACAAAGATATTGAGTTACTGACCAATAGCATCTCCAGATTTATATGGCGAAGCAAACGACCCCGCATTTCTTTTGGCAAACTCTGTCTTCACAGGAGCGAGGGAGGAGCTAGTCTTCCTGACATTAGATTATACAATCTTTCATGCCTTCTCAGGATATCTCTGGACTGGCTTTCGATGTCCTCTCATTACTCCAATTATGTTTTGGAAACGCAAATGTCTACTCCTTTTTCACTGGCAGCTCTCTTACATGTCAAATGGAAAAGTATGCCCTCACAGCTCCAACATAATATCCTCTTGCGGGACACTGTGATTTCATGGAGGGAATCTAGGAAACGATTGAAGCTCCCCCTTTATATGTCTAAGCATTTACCTATACAGGACAATCCCGCCCTTATCCCGGGACTGCACTCGGATTATTTTACTGTGTGGCAACGGAAAGGCCTGTTTAAGTTCTCAGATCTTTGTGACCTTATCACGGGTAAGCCCCGACCGATACAAGATGTTCTGGACACTTATCATTTGCCAGCTACTCATATTTTTCCAATCCTGCAATGTCAAAACTTTCTCTGCTCCTCCGGTGCCTCATCTGCCAACAGGTTTATTGATCCCTTACTGGACCCTCTGCTGCTCTCAGGAACTTACAGCATTTCTGACATTTATAAACCTTTTCAAAAACTCACGTCCACACGCCCCGCTGGTTCCTCGGTGGCCAATTGGGCCAGGGACTTTCCTCTGGAGGATTTGGTCACAAAGTTGTTTCAGGGGTACAACCGTACACTTCGCCTGACACCTAATGAAACATGGAGGGAAACGCAATTGAAAATTCTACATAGGGCATATATCCCTTTTACGTCCACCAAAAATGATTCTCTAACAAGCCAGTGCCCTCACTGCAAAACCAACCGACCGAACCTTCACCAAAGATTCTGGTCTTGTTCTTTTATATCGACTTTCTGGGACCAGGTGCTGTCGCTCATCCAACGGGTCACGCTCCTGCAGTTACCTAAGGACCCCTTACTGCTTATCTTTGGATATTGAGACAAGCATCTACATGTATGGACTAGCCGCCCCCACCGCACCCACGCAATTGGATCCTCACTAGCCCTACTAATAGCTAACTAATAGTTATACTCGCTGATTGGATTACAACTTTGGGCCCATCCGTATCGCAAGTTCACCGTGAACTCTTAAGCCTTATGACTAAAGATCGGCTCAATACGGACTTCAACCTTCCATCCTCCGCTGATCGCTTCTCATGCAACTGTTAGGACTTTTTAGATTCGCTTCCCAAAAATGTTAGTTCCGCCCTGGTAGCGGACACTTTCTTATATACTGCTCCTGGGTAGGGAAATCCTTGCTGTAGCTCAGGTGTCATCTTCCACATCCATCCCACTCACCTCCTCCCCTCTCCCCATTCCCCTCCTTTACCTTTGATCCACCCCGTTTTTTCCGTCAATTGTTGTTTATCCCCCCATGGCATTAAAGTCATCCATGTACCTAAGATCCATCCAACTAGGGTTCTAGTGTGATTGTATGTTTGATTCTGGATTATTTAACATGCTCCCCCCCCCCCTCGTGTCAGTTATGAGCCCTTATTTTTGCTCGGCTTCTGACCCTACAAAAGGTAAAATGTGTTGTTCATTGTTATCTCGTATTCTACCTGTACCATACATTGGTTTCAATAAAGTTTCTTTTAAAAAAAAAAAAAAAACCCTAGCTATAAAGATGTAATTTTATATAGCGATCCAGGTTAATATATTAATTATATTACTTAAAATGTTGGGATACATTTTCCATTTTCATCTTACTTCTGAGAAAGTATAGATTATGAAACACACTTATTTCTTTGGATATCATGCTGTGTTATACTGTATATACTGAGATGGGCCTGAACAATCCCCCTGTTTGGTTTGCATCAGTACAGTGGACAGTGGAAAACACGAAAAAACAACTGTGTAAGAGCGCTAAAAAACACCAGCATATAAAGGGTGGGCAAAACAAGGGGGAGAGGAAGATAAGGGATAGGAAATGCCACAAAGAAAAAAACGAATTAAAACATACAGATAAATACCAAAAGTTCATGGATATAAAGTCCCAAATATAGATGTCCATAGGCACTGAGCTGCTCTTCACAGAAGTGAGGCACCTGATGAAAGAGCGCACATGTCCGTACGGGATCTTGCGCATGCTCAGAAACGCTTCGTGCATTCCAAGCATTCCAAGCTTCCTGGTGACGTGGCCGCTTCACATCTTTCACCTCCACATGGCAGTCACGGTTCCGGAAGCCAACTGCTGCTGGAGATAGCCGGCACCCTTCCTCCTGTGACAGACGACTGTATCATGGACTGCCTCATGTGTGGATGGATGGCACCCCCTAGAGAAGCGTCTTACATCCTTTGATGTTACACAGCCCATATATCGTGGCTTCTTGTGAGTTGCTACAGTTAATGCTTTTATTTTAACCACTTTACCACCGGAGGATTTTGCTGTCTTCCGTCCAGGCCACTTTTTGCGATTCGGCGCTGTGCAACTTCAACTGACAATTGCGCGGTCGTGCGACGCCGTACCCAAACGAAATTTACGTCCTTTTTTTCCCACAAACGGAGCTTTCTTTTGGTGGTATTTGATCACCTGTGCAATTTTTACTTTTTGCTCTATAAACAAAAAAAGAGCGTTTATTTTGAAAAAATAACAATATTTTTAACATTTTTTTATATGAAATTCCCCCCAAAAAAGATGTAAAAACCAATTTTTTAAAAAATTTTTGGCCAATTTGTTTTCTGCTACCTATGTTTGGTAAAAAAAATCGCAATAAGCGTATTTTGATTGGTTTGCGCAAAAGTTATTGCGTTTACTAACAAAGGGAAAGATTTCTGTCATTTTTGGTGTTTTTTTTTTAACGCGTAATGGCGGCGATCTCGGATTTTTTTTGTGGGACTGCGACATTGCGGCGGACAGATCGGACCCTTGACTGACATTTTTGACACTTTTGGGGGTACCAGTGACATTACTGCAGTAATCAGTGCTATATATATGCACTGTTACTGTAAAAATGACACTGGCAGGGAAGGGGTTAATTTTATTGGAGAGGGAGGGGTTAATGTATGCCTGGTGCTTACTGACGTGTAGGGGGGGAGGTGACTGAGTGAGTCATGGACAGATCGGATGTCCAGCTATGCTGAACAGTCCGATCTGTCACTCCCTGTCACTATGGAGATCCGTCCGCTTGTGTTTACACAGGCGGGCGGATCTCCACACTAGATCCCCGGCGATCGGGGCAGAGCAGCGGCGATCGCCGCTGCTCCTCCCCTGGCCCGACTCCCGCTGTGAATGAAAACAGCGGGAGCGAGCCTCCGGCGGCGCGCAAGCGCCGCCCAGAAGGGGGAGTGTCTGACGACGTTAATACTACGTCATCAGACGATAACGAGCCACTCTGCCGCAGTAGTATTACTGTGAGCAGACGTAAAGTGGTTAAAATAAAAATTGTCTGCGCTTTTCTTTTTGTCTCTCACTTGAACAGAGGAAAGGCTCTGCTCCAAACAATGAACTCCATTGAAGTCTATGGGAGCCAATCATGATAACTCAAAAGTGCCCATTTTGAAGGCTTATATGCAAGTAATTGGCCATAAAAGGGGTATGGGGGTCCTGGTACAGCCCTGGTTGACATGTATCAATGCAAAAAATGTTTTAAAAATTATACTTTTTTCAGGAGCAGTGATTTTAATGATGCTTAACCAGTTGCTGAACACCCGCCGCAGATATACTGCGGCAGGGCGGCTCGGCTGTGCAAAGTCACGTAGATCTACATGATGAGCTTTCACGGGTCTAGGGCTCGATCCCGCACGCCCTGCGAGCCTGATCTGCTCTGATTTGGCTCAGAACCGATCAGTCACCAGATGCAGACCAATGATTTTTGGTCTGGATCTGGTGATCATTTCTGGCCAATGGCATCATGTCCTCATAAACACAGGCAGGGGAAGTGATGCAATCTTCTCTCCTGGATCCCTTTCGGCTCCAGGAAAAGAAGAAGAAGCATGTAAAAGTGAGTACACGAAGCACTACACTAACACTATCACACATAGGCACACTTTTTACCCCTTGATCACCCCTGATCACCCCCCCCCCCCCAGTTAATCCCTCAAAGTGTACACTATATACAGTGTATACAGATTATTACTGATCACTGTATTAGTGCCACTTGTGACCCTAATTTGCGCTTGTGCTAGGCACAAATAGGTCTAGGGTACCCACCATCTATGCCCTAATAAAGGTTTAACCCCTTGATCTCCCCCAGTTAACCCCTTCACTCCCTATCACACTGTACACTATATACAGTATATAGCTAATTACTGATCACTGTATTAGTGTCACTTGTGATCCTAATTTGGGCTTGCACTAGGCCCAGATAGGTTTAGGGCACCCGCCATACATCCCCTATAAAGGTTTAACCCCTTGATCTCCCCCAGTTAACCCCTTCACTGCCCTGTTACAGTGTACATTATATACAGTGATTATGGGTCACGGGTGACGCTAGTTAGCGTCAGTGTCAGTTTTATAATAGGGTTAAGGTCCCACCACATTTTCTAATAAAGTTTTTACCCCCTGATCCCCCCCCCAGTTAACAGTTATTTAGCGTCAGTTAGGGTCAATCACAGATTGCCAGTAACACTAACACACACACGATATACCTCCATTACTAGTATAGTGATGGGTGGCTGGCTGGCTGGCACCCTTTGGTGGCTGGCTGGCTGGTACCCTTTGGTGGCTGGCTGGCTGGCACCCTGTGTGGCAGGTGGCTGGCAGGTACAGGCCCAGGGCCTGTGGCTGACTAGCTGGTATAGTCAGGTAGGGCCTGTGACTGGCTGGCTGGTACAGGCCTGTGGGTGTGTGCGGGTGGCTGGCTGGCTGGCACTGGGCAGCTGTGGGTGGGTGGCCGCAGCGGCTGTGTTACACACTGTGCACTGTGACTGGTCACTACTGTATGATTGAGAAGAAATTGAATCACTCACTGTCCTCACTGTGCAGAGACTCCAGTGGAAGTGGCGGCTGTAAAACACACTGTGCTCACTGTGAGACTCCAAAACGAGGCTGAGGGAGGCAGCCTAAGAAGCTGTCCCAGACTCCCAGTGCACGGAGGTGCGTAGCGCAACATACGCGATGACGTCACGGCAATATTGGCAATATCGGTAACCGCCAGGGTCGATTCCGATATTGGCCCCCGATATATAGGTATTCACTTTAAGGTCATCACAGAGGACAAGGGGGCATGTTTTAGGTCTAGAGGAAAAGAGATTTCATCTTTAAGTATGGAAAGGTTTATTCACAGTAAGAGCTGTGAAAATGTGAAATATACTCCCTCCAGAGGTGGTTCTGGCCAGCTCAGTAGATTGCTTTAAAAAAGGCTTGAATTTTTTCCTACATGTACATATTTATAACTGGTTACTAACATTGATAGGTAAAGTTGATTCAGGGAATATCCGATTGCCTCTCAGGGGATCAGGAAGGAATTCTTTCCCCTGCTGGAGCAAATTGGATCATGCTTTGCTGGGTTTTTTTGGCCTTCCTCTGGATCAACTGTGGGTATAGGATTGTGCATATGGGATTGTATGGTTGTTTTTTTTTTTTTTTATTGGTTGAACTAGATGGACTTGTGTCTTTTTTCAACCTGACTAACTATGTACCTAGGTATTACAAGAAGTATAGACTCCAGAGAGATATTGGAGAACTGGAGAAAGGGCAGAGAAGGGCAACCAAACTTACAAGAGTAACAGATGAGCTCAGCTTTGAGGAAAGATTAGAGGACCTAATGTATTCTCTCTTGAGAAGAGGAGATTAAGAGGGATATGATCAACATGTATAAATACGTAAGGGGTTCATATAGTGAGCTATGTGTTGAATTATTCACTTTAAGGTCATCACAGAGGACAAGGGAACACTACTTCTGGAGGAAAGGAAATTTAATCTCCAAATACGAAAATTGCTTCTTCACAATAAGAGCTGTGAAAATGTGGAATAGACTCCCTCAATATCTGGTTCTGTCCTGCTCAGTAGATTGCTTTAAAAAGGCCTGGATTTTTTCGTAAATGTACATACTATAACTGGATACTATAGGTAACGTTTATCCAGGGAATATCTGATTGCCACTTGGGGGATCAGACACACACTTTTTCCCCTGCTGAAGGAAATTGGATCATGCTTTGCTGGTTTTTTTGGCCTTCCTCTGGATCAACTGTGGGTATAGGATTATGTAGGATTGTAATTTGTTTTGTCCTTTTGTTGATAAACTGGAAGGTCTTTTTTTAACCAGACTAACTATGTAACTATGTAAACTTCTCAAAAGCATCCTGTATTATTGATGCACAACTCTGGAAGAATTAAAACAGGAGGCACAGCAGATTACAGCATTGTCAGTCTGGAGGTGAGGGGAGTGTTAAATGTATTAGCAGATTTAGATGCACTAACAAATTGAAGCCAAACTCCAGCTCACATATCATAATCAGCTACATCAAACAGTTGTTTTTCCTTTTGGGATAAAGGTTTTACATGAATAAATAAAAGCTGATCATTTTAATCACCCCTGCTGGTGTGAAGTGGTTTGTCCCATCCATGTAAACTGATGCATTCTGCTGGAGAGTTTGAGCTTTTGTTTTAAAGTTGTAAATAGACAAAAGAAACCCTAACAATGGAAACTAATACAGCCATTCCATCTAAGAATTAGTAAGCTTCAATATAATAAATGTTTGCTTTTGGGTTTAATAACACGTTATATAGTAAATAACAGTTGTGTGCATGGTATTATCTTTGGTGGTCAGGAAATGACAGCCGTTATGTGGTAAAAGAAAGTTTTGAAAAACAAACTAGTCCAGGAAGGGTTCATCCATGTTTTTTTCCATGCGCTTGTTTGGTTTTTAGCTAAGGATACTCTAGCCATTGTGGACCAGCCATTGCATGAAAGTGGCTGGTCTGCTGCCCTGTTATTCTGGAAAGGAATATTGGACTGTGTGCAAGGAACTGTGCATCTGTGCTAACACAGTGCTGTGATCATACAGTGATTGGTCACAGTCCATCACCATCAAAAGTAGAGAGCTAATCAGAGTGGCTCTGTACAATGTGATTGCTGTGACCAATCATAGTGGATCACAATTGCAAACAATGGTTGTTCAGATTTTCCAGTATGAACCTGTAGAAAGCAGTAGTTATTTTGTGGGTGTTTCTATTGTCCAGGCACAGCAGGGCCTACAAAAAATGTGAGAGGTAGTCAATAAATTTGTTGCAAAATGTATGCGTCTTAAAAGCCTGAAGGTGCTCCTTGGATTTTGGTTTCGCTTTATGATGATAGTTTGAGAAAAAAATCTCCCTTATGTGCTACATAGTTGGGAGGAGTAGCAGAATGTAATTTGGGGTATAATTCTAATTATGCTCATGTTTTGTGTGAGAAATATCGAATTAAAATGACACCTTTGTGGGAAAATACTCTATTTTCTTTCTTCATATTCCAAAAACTTGTGGCCAAAAAAGAAATCTTTAAAAGACTCATCTTTCCTCTCAGAAAATGCCTTGGTGTGTCTACTTACCAAAGACAGATCGTTCTGGGGCTGTTTGTACTGTCCTAGAATTGTAGGGTTTCTGAAAGTGTAGTGGGTCAGAAAATCAGATGCAAAATGTACACCCCTTAAAAGCTTGAAGGTTCTCATTGTATGTTGGCTCCTCATCATGGCTAGGCTGCAAAAAGGTTTCACACATGTGGTATCACTATACTCAAGAGGAGTGGAAGAATGTGTTTTGGGGTGTAGTTCTAAGTATACCCATACTTTGTGTGAATAATATATCATTAGAATGACAACTTTAGGTAATATACATTTTCGTTTTTTTTTTTCAGCTTCCCAAAATTATAGCAAAAAAATAAATCTGCAAACATTCACAATGTCTCTTACCAAATACTTTTTGTAGTGTCTAATCTTTAAAAAGAGTAATTTGGGTGGTGTTCATACAGTCCTGGCATTTAGGGTTTCATGAAATGTTATAGGCAGTCACATCAGCAGGGCTGATAAATTTCAAATAAAAATAGTAAACATTATAAACTTTATACATTTTACACGGTCTAATTACCAACAACAAAAGAAGCATAATTTTGGTCTACATATATGAAGAAAGATTTCTTATTTGTTTATTTGTTATTATGTATAAAAAAAAAAAATAATAAAAAAAACTGTGGTGATTATACTAAAAGGAGCATTAAAAAAAGAATTTGAGCACAGTGTAATTTTCAGTCAAAGTAATACAGTGCTAACAACTAAAAAAATGGCCTGGTAATGAAGAGGGTGAAACGTGTCGGTACCGAGGTGGTTAAAAAAAGCATCCAGATTGATTATGGTCAAAATAAAATAATTAACAAAAAAAAAAAAAAAGATTATTTATTGTTTTGAATTTGATTAATAATATGTAATTTAGAGTGCAGTAGTCCTTATTTAGCTCTTATTTGCACAGCTGTATTGCCTCATACCTCATTTGCACATCATATCTTTCATAAACCAGCACTATTATCTGACATTAAATTATCATCTACTTTTACATGTTTTTGTATCCCATCTCTCAAATATCTTGAAATCATTTACCCACATCAGAAGCAAGACTTGGTGATCTATAGCTACTAGGTAACCTGACTTATAGTAGCTAGCTCTAATATAATTGTACACAGGTCCATATAAACTAAAAGGTTATCATACAAAAAGTTTGCATAGTGCTGCAAACATTAAAACACAGTCCAGCAAACACTTCTCCCAAGTATGTGCTTTCTAAATTTAGTTTTTTTACAATATCAGATTAATGAGATTAACCTCACTTTCGTGGGAATAGTTGTGGCCCCCTCATCATATGAGGTCTTAAAGTATATAGCAGACTAGACATTAAGCCCGTTAAATTAACGGGCGCTAGAACATATGGCTGACTGAGCGGCTCTCGCTTATCTCTTTTTTTTTTTCTAACAAAGCGAGAGTCGCATGACATAGCCAGCTCTGCACAAAGCGTCCCTGTTGCCCTAGCAACAGAGACACACGCAGAGCTGACCGAGCAGCTTTCGCGTGCAAGCGCGTACCTGCCGCGTGCCCGCGCATACCGCCTCTTCAAGAGTTTTGGCCGGCCGCCCGACTGGGGTGTATGTAGGATATCTATTCTATATTAATATTATGCAAGTGTCTCTGCGTCCGTCCCTGTGTCTGTTGGATTGTGCTACTGCGCATGTGCCCCACGGACAGCCGTTGGGACTGGGGGCAGGCACCATGTTAGGGGCCCCAGAAGTAAGTCACACTGACCTGTGTAGGATGGGGAGCTCCTCGGTGTCGGAGGCCGGGTCTCGGGTGTTGGGGTTACCCCGATAATGGTGCTCTTCAGGGAAGTTCCTCTAGCAGCTCTATCCAGATCCCCCCGCGCCTGCCTCTTCTCCTGACCCATGACGGGGTGCTCCTGCCCAGCTCCAGCAGGCGGTTGAGTGTAGACTCTCCAGCAGGGCCGGAGTGCGACTCATTTTTAGCCCATGAGTTTCATGCCTTAGACCGGCCCACTTTAGTTCACGGCTGACTATATTAAAATAATGTAATTAAAACCTCAGAATATAAGTTTGCAATGGCTGCGGGCATGGTGCAGGGGAATGCGGGGCTGCGCGCATGGTGCAGGGCAATGCGGGGCTGCGCACATGCTGCAGGGCAATGCGGGGCTGCGCGCATGCTGCAGGGCAATGCGGGGCTGCGCGCATGCTGCACGGGCAATGCGGGGCTGCGCGCATGTTGCACGGGCAATGCGGGGCTGCGCGCATGGTGCACGGGCAAAGCGGGGCTGCGCGCATGGTGCACGGGCAATGCGGGGCTGCGCGCATGGTGCACGGGCAATGCGGGGCTGCGCGCATGGTGCACGGGCAAAGCGGGGCTGCGCGCATGGTGCACGGGCAAAGCGGGGCTGCGCGCATGGTGCACGGGCAATGCGGGGCTGCCCGCATGGTGCACGGGAAATGCGGGGCTGCGCGCATGGTGCACGGGCAATGCGGGGCTGCGGGCATGGTGCAGGGTAATGCGGGGCTGCGGGCATGGTGAAGGGCAATGCGGGGCTGCGGGCATGGTGCAGGGCAATGCGGGGCTGCGGGCATGGTGCACGGGCAATGCGGGGCTGTGGGCATGGTACAGGAGTACCATGCCTGCAGCGCTGCATCTCTTGTAGTATGCCTGCAGCCCCGCATAATGGCAGGCAGTGTAGGAGTCTCACTTACCTGTTCCTGACATGTGCTGGGGAGGATGGGGGAGCTCCTTGGACTGAGGGCGGGCACTGACCTGTGTAGGCTAGGGGGAGCTCCTCGGTGTCGGAGGTCACCCCCGATAATGGTGCGGTGTGAGGGCCGTTGTACTGCCGAGTTTCAGTAGCCACCGTTCGGTATTAGTATGTGCTGGGGAGGCGGAGTTCCGATCAGTGGCTTAGATTTTAAAAAAGGCGCCACCCGGCGCCAACACGTCATTGCGTATGCGCCGCCGCTCGGGTAAGGCCACTGATCGGAACTCCGCCTCCCGCCTCCCCAGCACATACTAATTCCGAACGGTGGCTACTGAAACTCGGCAGTACAACGGCTCTCACACTGCACCATTATCGGGGGTGACCCCCAACACCCGGTCTCCGACACCGAGGAGTTCCCCCTAGCCTACACAGGTCAGTGCCCGCCCTCAGTCCCAACGGCTGTCCTGTGGCACATGCGCAGTAGCGCACTTCCACGGACACACGGAATCTTGAATCTGTGGACGCAGAGACACTGGGGTTTTATTAATATAGATAGTTGTCTCTCAATCATATCTATCAGCAGGCAGCAATAGTCATCTTCCTAAAGATGAAAAAGTTATTAAACATCCCCATAAAAGAATTAATAATTTTGTGGAACCTGAGGCTAGTAAACAATATTTTGATCCAAGAAATTGATTTGACTACTTGGGGGCATCTCATGTTGGCAACAGTTTCACAGAGGATTTTGAGTTGTCTTTCTCTGAAAGAAATCTGCAAGATCTGTCAACAGGGCCTCTGTCTTTTTCTATTTGTAACAATCTATGAAGCTACAAGTGTCACAGACTCTACTTTTTTGGTGAAAGCATACTTAAAATCAAAACTTACATATAAATAAACTATATTTTCTGTCGATATTTGTACTGTTCTAAGTCATATTTTCTGCACCATAGTTTGTCTTCCAACAAACTCCCTGGTACACACCAGAGAAAGTTATTTTATTATGTGGCGTAGGCAGATAAGTAATCACTGAGGGAAACAGACATTTATCAGGACACATTGATTTCAAGATTTATATTGGCTTCATCATTTCTGAAGAATCTCACATTTTGTTCTCCTAAAAAAAAACTAAATGACCTTAGCAAACAAAGGTGTTTGTAATATCTCCAGAAAATTAGCATTTGGAAAGTCAATTTGAATTTTTTTAAATCAAAGTTAGAGTTGTACTTTAAAGTAGCTACAGACATTGACTTTGCTCTGTGTCTCGCGGCAACGCAGATTTGTTTAATTAGCCACTAATGAGCCCTTAATATACTCTTAGCATTAAAAACAATGTGTTTAAAAAGCAAATGGCATTGCCTTCCTAATCAGTCACAGTGGGCAGTAATTGAAGTACTTAATAAAACAGATGTATTAGGATCAATAAAGGAAACACCAGACTTTCAGTTGTCCCATATTATCATAGTAACATAGTAACTCAACAAAAATAATATTTTGTACAGTAAAATTCTCTCTCTCTCTCTCTCTCTCTCTCTCTCTCTCTCTCTCTATATATATATATATATATATATATATATACAGTATCTCACAAAAGTGAGTAAACCCCTCACATTTTTGTAAATATTTTATTATAGCTTTTCATTTAATAACACTGAAGAAATGACACTTTGCTATAATGTAAAGTAGTGAGTGTACAGCTTGTATAACAGTGTAAATTTGCTTTCCCCTCAAAATAACTCAGCACACAGCCAATAATGTCTAAACTGCTGGCACCAAAAGTGAGTACACCCCTAAGTGAAAATGTCCAAATTGGGCCCAATTTACTATTTTCCCTCCCTGGTGTCATGTGACTCATTAGTGTTACAAGGTCTCAGGTGTGAGTGGGGAGCAGGTGTGTTACATTTGGTGTTATCGCTCTCACTCTCTCGCACAGGTCATTGGAAGTTCAACATGGCACCTCATGGTGAAGAACTCTCTGAGGATCTGAAAAAAAAAAATTGTTGCTCTACATAAGATGGTCAAGGCTATAAGAAGATTGCCAAGACCCTGAAACTGAGCTGCAGCATGGTGGCCAAGACCATACAGCGGTTTAACAGGACAGGTTCCACTCAGAACAGGCCTCGCCATGGTCGACCAAAGAAATTGAGTGCTGCCAGCATTACTGCAGAGGTTGAAGAGGTGGGGGGTCAGCCTGTCAGTGCTCAGACCATAAGCTAAACACTGCATCAAATTGGTCTGCATGACTGTCATCCCATAAGGAAGCCTCTTCTGAAGGTGAGGCACAAAAAAGCCGGCAAACAGTTTGCGGAAGACAAGCAGACTAAAGACATGGAGTACTGGAACCATGTCCTGTGGTCTGATGTGACCAAGTTAAACTTATTTGATCCAGATGGTGTCAAGCGTTTATGTTGCGGCAACCAGGTGAGGAGTAGAAAAATAAGTGTGTCTTGCCTACAGTCAAGTATGGTGGTGGGACTGTCATGGTCTGGGGCTGCATTAGTGCTGCCGGCACTTGGGAGCTACAGTTCTTTGAGGGAACCACGAATGTCAACATGTACTGTGACATATTGAAGCAGAGCAGGATCCACTCCCTTCGGAGACTGGACTGCAGGGCAGTATTCCAACATGATAACGACCCCAAACACACCTTCAAGACGACCACTGCCTTGCTAAAGATGATGAGAGTAAAGGTGATGCACCTGGCTAAGCATGTCCCCAGACCTAAACCCTATGGAGAATCTGTGAGGCATCCTCCAACAGAAGTTGGAGGAGCGCAAAGTCTCTAACATCCACCAGCTCCGTGATGTCATCATGGAGGAGTGGAAAAGGACTGCAGTGGCAACCTGTGAAGCTCCGGTGAACTCTATGCTGGAAAATAATGGTGGCCACTCAAAATATTGACACTTTGGGCCCTATTTGGATATTTTCCCTTAAGGGTGTACTCACTTTTGTTGCCAGCGGTTTAGACATTATTGGCTGTGTGTTGAGTTATTTTGAGGGGACAGCAAATTTATACTGTTACACAAGCTGTACCCTCACTACTTTACATTGTAGCAAAGTGTCATTTCTTCAGTGTTGTCACATTAGGAGACATAATAAAATATTTCCAAACATGTGAGGGGTGTACTCACTTTTGTGAGATACTGTGTATATATATATATATATATATATATATATATATATATGATAGATAAAATATGTGTTTTTGTGCTACGGATCTAATTTATGTATGGCTGCTGCCCCCACTGTAAAAAAAACACCAAAGTTGGCGTCTAAGAAAGAGAGTATGCCAAAAGAAGTTGGTTATGGCACTGCTCTATAGTGTCCCCAAATAACCAGGCATATCTAAATACAGCGAGACACCCCTGTTGAAAGGGGTAGGATATCTGGTGAGTGCGATACAAGTGCATTTTGTGATGTAACCTGAGTGTTATAACACCTCCCAAGGCATTCCACCGGTAGCACCAGAAGGAGCAGCAAGATCACGAGTGAATTTTAAAGGACTCTGTGCACATTCTTTATTCACAGGACTTCACACTTCTCAATCTTATCTCATTTTTATGAGTTATTTAATTTTTTCACAAATTAATGTATGATTTTTATATTTATGTGAGTTTGGAACTTAGCACTTGCACTTTTTTCGGTGTAATTTGCACCATCAATGTTTTGCATAGGTTTCAATTGATTTGACAATTTGCATATGTAACAAATTGGGGACACTATAGAGAAGCACCATAACCTAACTCACTTAATTTGGCATATACCATATTACCCTAAAATAATAATGGCTAATTATTACTTGATCCTTTTCCATCTTACTAGAACTGGTAATGGAGAAAGATAGGATGTTGTGTGATTGTAGCCCTGGGAGTCCAGGAGATCAGCAGGAGCTGATTCCGAAAAAGAATGGTGGCAGAATATAGAATGGGAAGGTGGGGAGTAGAGAATGAAGAGAGGAGACTGACAGGGTAATAGAACATTTCTCTCAGGAATTTGGAGGGTAGCCAGAACACCTGCTGGTGCTGGTGGCATCGTCATCCCCTGGCTAGACTGGATTCGTTTAATTGTCTAACAGTGGATGTCTCCCAGCAGCAAGCAGAACCCTGAAATTGGTCATCACCTGATGCTAGCTGCTAGTAGGCTTTTTAGCCTCACCTCTGGAACAGCAAGTTCCTTAGCATTGTGCCTGTGTAACCATTCCTGGTCCTGCTTGACGTGCTATCATTTTCCATCTTGACCTACCTTGACATGTTATTCTCGCTGTCATCTTGCCTTCCCACCTGATCTCACTTTGGTTAACCTAACTTTGCCTTTTTTTCTGAGGTTATTTGTTGCACTTGCAAACATTATACTGTTGGGTTATTGGTTTTGCAATATGTATGTATTATAGTATGTATATGTACAATAAATTGCATTGACTTCACTTTATTAGATGTACCTGGACTTTTGAGTTTATATAATAAAATAACAAATTTCAAGGGGTGTAACTGCATTTATTTTTCAACTTACCCCCCTGCTTCTTTTATACACTTATCCCATCATTTAATGAATGCCTGGAAAGCTTTGGCATAGAAAGATTTGTCAATACTCCTGAACAATCTTACCAGCCTGCTTCACTTCAACATCGGTGCTGAAATGCTGACCTCCAAACAATTATTTTAGGGACCCAAACAGGTGAAAATTACTCAGAGTGAGGTCTGGGCTTTAATGGGTATAAGGCAACAACTCCCAACCGAGTTGCTGTGATGTGCAAACAATGTAGGGAGCAGTATGAGCTAATGCATTGCCCTAGAGAAGCAAGACCTTCTTACTGATCAAACCAGGCAGTTTGGTCTGCAGAGGCCTATCCACATCACTCAGAACACGACTTTTCAAAAATGCAAATGTTCGTGGATGATTGTATTAACCATTCCCACAGAAAGATTTGCCTCTTGTGCAATTTCACAACAGATTATGTGTCAATTATCTGGGATTAGGAGTTTTACGTGCTGAATGTTCACAGAAATGGCTGCTGTGGGCTGGGAAGCACCACGGCCGGGATCCTCACTTACAGAAATACGAACATCTTTGAAACATTCACACTATTCAAATGTCTTACTGCAGTTGAGTGTCTTGTCACCGTACTGTGCTTGAAGTCTTTTGTGTTCACAAGAAACGTAATCACCACACGCCGTTCCATGCATGCACTAACACTGTTGTCTGCCATCTTGATTAACGGTTTCTGGACTGGCACACAACATGTGCTCCGCCTATCAGTAATAGGACATACTGTAATGTTCTGGTACCTCTGGTACCCTTGTTCCATATTTCTCCTTTGCTAATTGCGTCCCATCTTGTGTAACAAGAGACGCATATACCTTTAAGACCGGATGACATCATTGCCGAGCGCCGCTATGAGCGGCTATTTCAATCGCCGGCTTTCTCTCACTCATCGCTCGTTCAAACCACATGTTCACCGCACCTTCTCCTGTGAAGTCGGAGCTGCTGACATTTCCTTTGCTGAACTGACGCCGGAACCTCGCCGCTGATCCGTATCTCGCTACGGGATCACCTCTCTATCTATGGACATTGTTACTACTAACCTATCTAAGTGATAAGTACCCCACAGGGGATTCCTTACTAACCAATCTCCTACTGTCATCTACTGCAATTACCAGGACTATCTATCTATCTATTCCATACCATCTGCATAGACTGTTAGCTCTTGGGACTACCTTCAACTATCCTTGCACTAGGTTACTCTGTCTAAGTATACTCCATCTGTGTCCTCTTACCATCTGCACTATACTAGACATCAGAACCTATCTGCTTTACCATCACCTGCAACTCTCCTAATATTACTCCTAGTAATCACCATACAACCTGTCTCTCATCTATACATTCTCATATGTTCTATCCCTCCACTAAAAACATCTGATTGAGTACATGTATATTGCATAACAGGCTGTACACCGTGATGAAGTCCTGAGAGTTGGATAGGTTTATTCAACAGTATCTCTACAAGGCTACTGAGTGTGATAATTCTGCAGCTGAAAATCCATCCATTAACAAAAACGCATGAACGTTACAGATTGAACGAGCCTTAAAAAAAATATGGATTCAGCAGAATTACCCACTCATGTACTACAATTAAAACAGCAAGTAGATGCATTGATCCTTGCGCTTACAGAGGTACAAAACGAAAATCAGACTTTGAGACAGCAGGTTGGCCGTCTCACACAGCTTTCTGCTACTCAGCCCCGTGAGCCTAAGATAAACCCTCCTCTAGTGTTTTCTGGTGATCGGAGCAAATTTTGTGAATTTAAAAACGCATGTCGTTTACTTTTTTTGTTAAAACCTCTAACCTACACCACTGACCAAATTAAAGTTTGTACCATCATCTCCTATTTAACGGGTGAACCCCGGGCCTGGGCAGACGCTCTCTTTGAAGAGGATGATCCACTCCTAAATTCTTACCCTCTATTCCTAGCACAACTCGCTAGTTTATATGAAGACCCCAATAAGCAGAGTACCGCTGATACCCAGTTACGGGCCTTGAAACAAGGAAGGAGACCCGTTGAAGATTTCGTGGCAAATTTTAAAAGATGGTCCCCTGATTCAGGGTGGAACGACACATCTTTGAGAACGCAGTTTAGACTCGGCCTATCTGAGGCCGTTAAAGACGAGCTCGCCCGAGCGGATTTACCTGGCACTCTGGAGGGACTGATACAGACCAGTATCAATATTGACAGACGACTACGAGAAAGAAAGGCTGAGAAGATGGGCTCACCATTTTCCAGTCCTTCTCGGATGTTGCCTGCTGACCCTACTCCTATGGAGGTAGGAATGATACGCCCACCTCTGACCCTTTCTGAACGTGCCAGAAGGAAGACCGAACATCTCTGCATGTACTGCGCATCAATAAAGTATATATCTGGACACAAATTTGTCAAACAGGATATCTCTGCGCTTGTTGGAGGAGTCAGTTCATTAACTGCTAAACTACAAACTGCTGCTACTTCACCAAATAACGATATATATTGGAAAACATAAATAAAAAGAATAGTAGCGCAAAAAGTCACTGGATGTGACTTTAGAAATGTAAAACAATAAAATCATACATAAAAAGGGTGTTACTAAAAACACTCTCATAAGGGTATAAAAGTCCTTTAAAGTCCATAGACCGTCCAGGAATGAGTGATGTTACTACTGGATCACCTTTTTTGTCCACCACCAAGTGTCACACCAAGGGGTCAGCAGAAATGGCAACTCACCAGATAAAGTGGCTCAGGTGTTCTCACACAAGAGCAAAATGAGCAGATATCCAAGATACAGATGATGGGTGTAGACAAACGACCTGGATATGTCACCGCTGCACACACTTAATCAGACCTCCTTTCCACAAATTTCCCTCAGCATAGTGATCACATGCAAGGCAAAATAACCCCAATAGTGAAGTATTGTAAAACTCAGCTTTGTTGAAAGATAGATTGCACTTACATTTGTAGGAAAAATCAGGCTTCTAAGTAGTAACAAAGCGGCCAGGAAAGGATCCACACTCGTGTAATCACCCGGGTTGACTCCACGCCAACCCCCGATACTTCCGGGTGGGTTCTCTTCCGTGCCACGTGATGTCGGATGCGTCGTCTGGTCACGCCCCGACGCGTTTCGTCATTTCCGACTTCAACTGGGGGCGTGACCAGACGTCGCCATCCACCATCTAAATACCTCCGCTGGAACGCACCGCGACCAATCGGCACAGCGGTGGAACGGCCGGAAGATAACCAGCGCTCACAACGGCGGAAGTAAACAAACACATCGCACTTCCGGGTATCCTCTGCATAGGGACAACCATCAAGGCACCGCTGGGAAATAAAACAGCGCCAGAAATGTTCAACCTAACATACAGAGGACACAGAGATGCTCATATATAAATCAAGCTAGATAGTGACAATAAGCACAATTGAAGCATTAATTTAAGGGTCTCCCCTGTGCCGATCTTAGGTCTGCAGTGCATTGCCAGCCGCATAACACACATAGCACAATATCAGCAATTGAGCACATAACAAATAACATAAGAACATGCGTAAAACAAATCAGTATATGTTTATATGGAATGACCCATATCACATAAACCCCACATATACAAAAATAACACCCAAATATAAAAAATATATATAAAATATATTACTACAAAGTCACACCCATATAAAATAGTATTGTAGTAGAGCTAAATGAAAAATCACTAACACCAAACATTGGTAATAATGAAAATAATCCACAACCCAATAGTAAACTGGGGCCCACACACATAGAGGGTGATCCCAAAAAATACTAAAAAGAATAAAAGAAAAGGATCTAGGCAAAAAGTCTCACGAATCACTAATATAGCAATTCAGATCCAGTTCTATATTTAACCCCATCGGGGCGAGGGCCTGGGTGAGAAAAATCCATTTGGTCTCACGCTTGGACAATTCCCTCACCCAATTCGCACCCCGCCACGATGGGGTCAATCCCCCAAAAGTGAAGACTCCTTGGGTCCCTCAAATTGGTCTGCATGACTGTCATCCCATAAGGAAGCCTCTTCTGAAGGTGAGGCACAAAAAAGCCGGCAAACAGTTTGCGGAAGACAAGCAGACTAAAGACATGGAGTACTGGAACCATGTCCTGTGGTCTGATGTGACCAAGTTAAACTTATTTGATCCAGATGGTGTCAAGCGTTTATGTTGCGGCAACCAGGTGAGGAGTAGAAAAATAAGTGTGTCTTGCCTACAGTCAAGTATGGTGGTGGGACTGTCATGGTCTGGGGCTGCATTAGTGCTGCCGGCACTTGGGAGCTACAGTTCTTTGAGGGAACCACGAATGTCAACATGTACTGTGACATATTGAAGCAGAGCAGGATCCACTCCCTTCGGAGACTGGACTGCAGGGCAGTATTCCAACATGATAACGACCCCAAACACACCTTCAAGACGACCACTGCCTTGCTAAAGATGATGAGAGTAAAGGTGATGCACCTGGCTAAGCATGTCCCAGACCTAAACCCTATGGAGAATCTGTGAGGCATCCTCCAACAGAAGTTGGAGGAGCGCAAAGTCTCTAACATCCACCAGCTCCGTGATGTCATCATGGAGGAGTGGAAAAGGACTGCAGTGGCAACCTGTGAAGCTCCGGTGAACTCTATGCTGGAAAATAATGGTGGCCACTCAAAATATTGACACTTTGGGCCCTATTTGGATATTTTCCCTTAAGGGTGTACTCACTTTTGTTGCCAGCGGTTTAGACATTATTGGCTGTGTGTTGAGTTATTTTGAGGGGACAGCAAATTTATACTGTTACACAAGCTTTACCCTCACTACTTTACATTGTAGCAAAGTGTCATTTCTTCAGTGTTGTCACATTAGGAGACATAATAAAATATTTCCAAACATGTGAGGGGTGTACTCACTTTTGTGAGATACTGTGTATATATATATATATATATATATATATATATATATATATATATATATGATAGATAAAATATGTGTTTTTGTGCTACGGATCTAATTTATGTATGGCTGCTGCCCCCACTGTAAAAAAAACACCAAAGTTGGCGTCTAAGAAAGAGAGTATGCCAAAAGAAGTTGGTTATGGCACTGCTCTATAGTGTCCCCAAATAACCAGGCATATCTAAATACAGCGAGACACCCCTGTTGAAAGGGGTAGGATATCTGGTGAGTGCGATACAAGTGCATTTTGTGATGTAACCTGAGTGTTATAACACCTCCCAAGGCATTCCACCGGTAGCACCAGAAGGAGCAGCAAGATCACGAGTGAATTTTAAAGGACTCTGTGCACATTCTTTATTCACAGGACTTCACACTTCTCAATCTTATCTCATTTTTATGAGTTATTTAATTTTTTCACAAATTAATGTATGATTTTTATATTTATGTGAGTTTGGAACTTAGCACTTGCACTTTTTTCGGTGTAATTTGCACCATCAATGTTTTGCATAGGTTTCAATTGATTTGACAATTTGCATATGTAACAAATTGGGGACACTATAGAGAAGCACCATAACCTAACTCACTTAATCTGGCATATACCATATTACCCTAAAATAATAATGGCTAATTATTACTTGATCCTTTTCCATCTTACTAGAACTGGTAATGGAGAAAGATAGGATGTTGTGTGATTGTAGCCCTGGGAGTCCAGGAGATCAGCAGGAGCTGATTCCGAAAAAGAATGGTGGCAGAATATAGAATGGGAAGGTGGGGAGTAGAGAATGAAGAGAGGAGACTGACAGGGTAATAGAACATTTCTCTCAGGAATTTGGAGGGTAGCCAGAACACCTGCTGGTGCTGGTGGCATCGTCATCCCCTGGCTAGACTGGATTCGTTTAATTGTCTAACAGTGGATGTCTCCCAGCAGCAAGCAGAACCCTGAAATTGGTCATCACCTGATGCTAGCTGCTAGTAGGCTTTTTAGCCTCACCTCTGGAACAGCAAGTTCCTTAGCATTGTGCCTGTGTAACCATTCCTGGTCCTGCTTGACGTGCTATCATTTTCCATCTTGACCTACCTTGACATGTTATTCTCGCTGTCATCTTGCCTTCCCACCTGATCTCACTTTGGTTAACCTAACTTTGCCTTTTTTTCTGAGGTTATTTGTTGCACTTGCAAACATTATACTGTTGGGTTATTGGTTTTGCAATATGTATGTATTATAGTATGTTTTTGTACAATAAATTGCATTGACTTCACTTTATTAGATGTACCTGGACTTTTGAGTTTATATAATAAAATAACAAATTTCAAGGGGTGTAACTGCATTTATTTTTCAACTTACCCCCCTGCTTCTTTTATACACTTATCCCATCATTTAATGAATGCCTGGAAAGCTTTGGCATAGAAAGATTTGTCAATACTCCTGAACAATCTTACCAGCCTGCTTCACTTCAACATCGGTGCTGAAATGCTGACCTCCAAACAATTATTTTATGGACGCACCGCGACCAATCGGCACAGCGGTGGAACGGCCGGAAGATAACCAGCGCTCACAACGGCGGAAGTAAACAAACACATCGCACTTCCGGGTATCCTCTGCATAGGGACAACCATCAAGGCACCGCTGGGAAATAAAACAGCGCCAGAAATGTTCAACCTAACATACAGAGGACACAGAGATGCTCATATATAAATCAAACTAGATAGTGACAATAAGCACAATTGAAGCATTAATTTAAGGGTCTCCCCTGTGCCGATCTTAGGACTGCAGTGCATTGCCAGCCGCATAACACACATAGCACAATATCAGCAATTGAGCACATAACAAATAACATAAGAACATGCGTAAAACAAATCAGTATATGTTTATATGGAATGACCCATATCACATAAACCCCACATATACAAAAATAACACCCAAATATAAAAAATATATATAAAATATATTACTACAAAGTCACACCCATATAAAATAGTATTGTAGTAGAGCTAAATGAAAAATCACTAACACCAAACATTGGTAATAATGAAAATAATCCACAACCCAATAGTAAACTGGGGCCCACACACATAGAGGGTGATCCCAAAAAATACTAAAAAGAATAAAAGAAAAGGATCTAGGCAAAAAGTCTCACGAATCACTAATATAGCAATTCAGATCCAGTTCGATATTTAACCCCATCGGGGCGAGGGCCTGGGTGAGAAAAATCCATTTGGTCTCACGCTTGGACAATTCCCTCACCCAATTCGCACCCCGCCACGATGGGGTCAATCCCCCAAAAGTGAAGACTCCTTGGGTCCCTCTGATGAAACTTTCGGAAATGTGCGGACACATTGTGTTCTCGCAAACCTTTCAAGATATTGTTGATGTGCTCACCTATTCTCACCTTTAAGGCCCGCTTGGTGCGGCCTATGTACACCAGCTTACAGGGGCACATCAATCCATAGACCACATGTGTAGTATCACATGTGATCAAACTTTTTATCTTGAACGTTTTGTCAATTGCGGGAACTGTGAAGGATTCTCTTCTCCTGAAGTTGGTAGGTGTAAAAGAGCAGGCCCTACATCTACCACAGGTGAAGAAACCCTTCATGTCTGGAAAAAAAGAGACATTCGGGGATCTAATACCTTCTTGACGATCTGATCACCAAAATTCGGGGATCGTCGATAAACAAATGAAGGTTTAGCAGGAAGAACTGGACCTAAAGTTCTATCCATTTGTAAGATGGGCCAATGCTGTCTAAAGATCTCCTCTAGCTTTTTATAGTCATTGGAGAAATCTGACAGAAAGCTCCATTGTTTGGGATCATCATTAACATTTACAGGTTTCACTGAAGGCCTTAGAGGTCTGGGAGCATTCTTGATTTTAATAATCTCCCTATCCAGACAAGATTCATCATATCCCTTGGCAATGAACCTGTCCTTCAAGACCTCTGCTTGCTCCATATAGTCAGTGACAGAGGTACAGTTACGCCTGACACGGACAAATTGGCCTCTCGGAATATTCCTGAGCCAGTTCGGATGGTGTCCACTCTGGATCGCCAAATAACTGTTCCTGTCCGTGGTCTTGAAAAAAACTTTAGTAGTGAGTCTCTCACCCTCTCTCTTGATTACAACATCTAAAAAGTTAATTTCGTTCAGACTATAATGGAAATCTAACTTGATATTATTCTGATTGGAATTCAGGTGTTCCGTGAAGCCAATCAGGCCTTCCTCTGATCCCTGCCAGATGAAGACAATATCATCTATGAAGCGCCTATACAGTAATAGCTCCTGCCGATGTTGATTGAAGACAAACTTGTCCTCCCACTCCGACATGAACAAGTTTGCCAGGCTCGGAGCGAACTTGGCGCCCATAGCAACACCTGTTTTTTGGCTGAAGAAGTTGCTCTGATGCCAAAAGTAGTTATGGCTCAGACAAAAATCTAGAGCCCTGCCAATGAACACTTTCTGTTCCCTAGGCAGATCGTCCCTTTGACTGAGTGCCCAGTTAAGGGATAACAGGGCATCCTCGTGCTGGATGATGGTGTACAGGGACGACACGTCGGCCGTGACGAGAAAGACCGACGAGTCCTCCCCCAGCACAACACCATCCAGCACGAGGAGAAGATCAGCAGTGTCCTTCAAAAAGGCCTTTGTCTTGACCACACTCTTTTGTAGGAACTGGTCCAAATATTGGCCCAAACGTGCACTCACCGAACCAATCCCATTGACAATTGGGCGTGGAGGTGGGTTGGTTGCGTCCTTGTGGACTTTGGAAAGCGTATACAGGATAGGGATGCGGCAAGCACTAGGTATTAAATAATTGCGTTCTTTCTTAGTTAGAACACCATCCCTAAAGCCTGATTCTACCAGACGTTTTAAATCTGCCACAAAATCGTTCGTGGGATCTCGAGATAATCTAGTATAAGTGGAGGTGTCACTCAACATGGTTTTAATTTGGTCATGGTAAAAACATTTATCCATGACTACCACTCCACCCCCCTTATCAGCAGGGCGGATGATAATCTCTTTACGAGATTCCAATGAATCAAGGCCTTCATGTATATGCTTGTACTTCTTGCTGACCTCATACCCAGGTTCCAAGGATTGTAGATCACGCAGAACTAGACTCTTAAATACTTCCACATAGTGGTTGTTACTGACCGGTGGATTAAAAGTAGATTTATTGCGCAATCCACTATTGATCATCCCTCCACTACTCCTATTACTGATAGATGTAATGGGATTGTTTAAAAAGTGTTTCTTTAGATTCACTTTTCTTATATATTTATGTATGTCAATATAAGTGTTGAACTTATTGACAGGTCTTTTGGGGGCACATTTAAGCCCTTGGTCCAGAATATGAAGTTCACTTTTTATTAAACTTACACTGCTTATATTAAATATTCTGCGCATCCCCGAATCATTTGATAAGCGGCTGTCCCCTTGTCCGCAGAAAAGAGGGTGAGTGTTCAAATGTCTTGCTAGGCGGACTCACAACTTCCTTTTCTAATCCTTATCTTTTTGTTCATTTAACATTGCAGTGGGACCAAACTAGGATCACCACCCAGGCTATGATCGACACAGGATCTTGTGGAAACTACATTGACATTTGTTTTGTCTCCCTTAATAAAATACCTATTGTTTCAAAACCCAAACCTGTCTCCGTTAGTTTTATTAACGGTACCCCCCTATCCTCTGGTCCTATCACCAGTCAGACACAGGCACTCCTTGTAACTGCTGATGAGTCTCATGTGGAGACCACCACCTTTGATGTGTTAACATCACCACATTTCCCAATCATTTTGGGACTTCCCTGGTTACACATACATCAACCAATCATCGATTGGAAAACAAGAACGCTAGCGTTCTCTTCTCACTATTGTGAAACGACGTGTAATCTCCCCACATATGATAGGATCCTGTCTGTAGTGCCGGATGACATTATACCCAAGTGTTATCAGGACTTATCGGAGGTTTTCCTTGAAAAAAACGCTCAAATGCTACCTCCTCATAGGGACTATGATTGTTGTATCGATCTACTCCCTAATAGCAAGTTGCCCTTCGGACATGTTTATCCTCTCTCACAGGATGAACTCTCTCATCTTAAGGAGTATCTGGATGAGAACTTGGCAAAAGGATTCATCCGACCTTCTACTTCCTCCACTGCTGCTGGACTCTTCTTTGTCCGCAATAAGGATTCTAGCCTTAGGCCTATCATTGATTTCAGACAATTAAATGCCATTACAACAAAGGATCGTTATCCTTTACCTCTTATTCCTGAACTTATCGAACAGGTGCGTGGAGCTTCTCTCTTTTCAAAATTGGACCTAAAAGGGGCATACAATTTAATTCGAATCCGTAAAGGGGATGAATGGAAGATGGCATTCAGAACCAGATACGGACTGTTTGAGTACCTTGTAATGCCATTTGGGCTATGTAATGCTCCCGCAGCCTTCCAACGGTTTATAAATGAGATATTCAGAGACTTGCTTGACGTTTGTGTTGTAGTATATTTGGACGATATACTCATCTATTCTCATTCCTTACCTGAGCACATAAAACATGTGAGACTTGTGTTGTCAAGACTACTTGCACATAGCTTATATGTTAAATCAAAAAAATGTTTGTTTCATAAAGAAGAAGTACTATTCCTAGGATATATTATATCAAAAAATGGAATCAAGATGGACATGAGCAAAATATCCTGCATTCTAGATTGGCCTGTGCCAACCACTCGCAAAGCATTGCAAAGGTTCCTAGGATTCTCTAACTACTATAGGAAATTCATTAAGAACTTCTCTGCGATTGTGAAACCTCTCACACAACTCACAAGCACGAAGAAACCATTTAATTGGTCAAAAGAAGCAGATGGAGCATTCTGTCTGCTGAAATCAAGCTTCACTACTGCCCCCATACTATGCCATCCAGACCCATCCCTTCAATACATCTTGGAGGTAGATGCGTCAAATATGGCAGTAGGAGCAGTTCTCTCACAACGACCAACAAACACCTCACCTCTTCACCCAGTTGCTTTCTTCTCAAAGTCTTTAAGCAGCCCTGAGGTGAACTACCCAGTAGGAGAGAAGGAGTTATTAGCCATAAAACTGGCATTAGAGAATTGGCGACATCTACTTGAGGGCACTCAATTGCCAATCCTGATATATACTGATCACAAAAACCTTCAATACCTTTAGACTAATAGAACTCTTTCCCACCGACAGGTTCGGTGGTCGTTATTCTTTCTGAGGTTTAATTTTTTAGTGACTTATACGCCCACAGACAAAAATAAAAAAGCGGATGCACTTTCACGACTAGCCGAGAAAGATTCTACCGAGGTTCCCTCAGTTCCTATAATACCACTTGAACGTATTATCGGTGTCATTCGCTCCCTGAAGGAAGAGATTTTGCACAGCATAGGACTGGACTCACCTCCACCACAACTAACTACTGACGCAGAAGGCTTCCTCTATTACAACGATAAATTATACATACCCCCTACTATGCGAACCAAAATCTTGGAATTGTCGCATGACGTACCTATGGCAGGACATATGGGTATGACTAAAACTTTAAATCTACTTACTAGGCAGTTTTGGTGGCCAGACATGAAGACAATCGTAAAAAAGTTAGTTTCATCTTGTGATATCTGTGCAAGGTCTAAAATCGACAACACAAAACCATCGGGTTACTTTGTAGTTTACCGATACCCCAGTTTCCGTGGGAAGTGGTATCCTTAGACTTCATAGTGGAACTACCACCTTCCAAAGGATTCAACACCATCTTGGTATCAGTGGACCATCTGACCAAGATGGCACATTTTACTCCTATCCGAAGACTACCTTCGTCCAAACAAACAGCGGAATTACTTGTGAAACATGTCTTTAAGTTACATGGTATTCCAAAAACATTGCTGTCTGACCGTGGTTCACAATTCATCTCAAAGTTTTGGCTAGCTCTATGTCAGATACTACGAATAGAGCGTAAACTTACTTCTCCATACCACCCTCAGACCAACGGACAGACAGAGAGAGTTAACCAGTGCATTGAACAGTACCTGCGTTGCTATACTTCGTATCTACAGGACGATTGGGCAGATCTCCTCCCGCTGGCGGAATTCGCCTATAACAACGCACTACTAAACAAAGTCCATTTTACCTAAATTACGGGTTTCATCCCACACTCCTTCCACCACGTATCTTGCCATCAAGTAATCCAGTGGCATCTGATTATCTTGCCCAGATAAAGGATTCTCTGGGATTACTCAACAATACCATATCACATGCTCATAGCCAACAAAAGAGGTACCACGACCTCCGTAGGAAACCCTCTCCCCAATATGCCATTGGGGATCTTGTTTGGCTTTCTACAAAAAATCTGAGATTAAAAATCCCTAGTAAAAAAACTTGGACCTCTATTTCTGGGACCTTTCCCAATAGAGAAGCTTATTGGAAAAGCTGCAGTACAACTCACATTACCAGCAGACCTCAAGATACATCCTGTCTTCCATGTGTCTCTACTGAAGCCCCATGTTCCTAACCAAGGAATAAGGCCTACTATCTCACCTCCACCTCCTGTACAAGTGGAAGGTGGAGAAGAATTTGAGATAAAATAAATTTTGGATTCCCGTTTCAATAGAAGAAGACTCCAGTATCTTGTACGATGGAAGAACTATGGGCCCCAAGATGACACCTGGCTGGATACCTCCGATATACATGCCCCTAGACTGATTCGCAATTTCCACTCGAAATATCCAGAAAAACCAGTTCTAGAGGCCTTCCGGAGCCGGCCTTAAGGGGGGGGGGGGTACTGTAATGTTCTGGTACCTCTGGTACCCTTTTTCCATATTTCTCCTTTGCTAATTGCGTCCCATCTTGTGTAACAAGAGACGCATATACCTTTAAGACCGGATGACATCATTACCGAGCGCCGCTATGAGCGGCTATTTCAATCGCCGGCTTTCTCTCACTCATCGCTCGTTCAAACCACATGTTCACCGCACCTTCTCCTGTGAAGTCGGAGCTGCTGACATTTCCTTTGCTGAACTGACGCCGGAACTTCGCCGCTGATCCGTATCTCGCTACGGGATCACCTCTCTATCTATGGACATTGTTACTACTAACCTATCTAAGTGATAAGTACCCCACAGGGGATTCCTTACTAACCAATCTCCTACTGTCATCTACTGCAATTACCAGGACTATCTATCTATCTATTCCATACCATCTGCATAGACTGTTAGCTCTTGGGACTACCTTCAACTATCCTTGCACTAGGTTACTCTGTCTAAGTATACTCCATCTGTGTCCTCTTACCATCTGCACTATACTAGACTTCAGAACCTATCTGCTTTACCATCACCTGCAACTCTCCTAATATTACTCCTAGTAATCACCATACAACCTGTCTCTCATCTATACATTCTCATATGTTCTATCCCTCCACTAAAAACATCTGATTGAGTATATGTATATTGCATAACAGGCTGTACACCGTGATGAAGTCCTGAGAGTTGGATAGGTTTATTCAACAGTATCTCTACAAGGCTACTGAGTGTGATAATTCTGCAACTGAAAATCCATCCATTAACAAAAACGCATGAACGTTACACATACTTGCTACTTACTACTGCATGTAGTACTGCCACACTAGCATCCCTTTTGATAACAGTAAAATTAAAAGTCCCAGTTTGACTTGAACCTTGAACCCTCATACTTCCCAGTGTAAATCTCATGTCCTATCAGGCATCGGTACCCTATTAATGATTTTCTGATGATGTGGCAAAGGTGTATGAGCTGACCTGGAAATGGGGAGAAGCAGGCAGAGCCTGAGCCAAAATTGACTTGAATTGTGAACAGTGGATAGAAAGGGCTAAACATGACCTGATTATGGACTAGTGGTAGATTAGATACATTTGGAGGTAGATTAGATAAATTTGGATTGAGTATGAACGCATAAGGGAAGATGATTGTTTGTGGAAGAGGGAGGTAGAGCAGGAGCTAACCACAGACAGGAATGAGTGGAGGCACAGTGAGACATGAGTGTAGATAACAGTTGGAGCAGAGAGAGGAGAGGTAGGTAATCATGTTCCACTAGAAAAAAAAACTGTATCTGGTCTATATTGTGAAAAGTAGGGATAAGCTCAGTATTTGTTCTGAACACAAACTGAACTTTGCTTGTTTGGGCGTTCATCCAAATTCTTATCTGTTTGGCGAAACCTGAACATTATACATAGTAGCATTATTTCTATTACTACTATATATGACAGCTTCCTTTCTGACAATAGTTGTTAAGGAAGTAGGAAGGTCCTGACTAGAGTTGAACGAACACCTGGATGTTCGGGTTTGGCGGGTTTGACCAAACTTGAAAAAAAAGTGCGGGTTCGTGAATCGGACTTAACCCGAACTTTGCCCCGATCTCGAACCCTATTGAAGTCAATAGAGACCCGAACTTTTGAGCACTAAAATGCCTCTAAAACAAACATGGAAAGGGCTAGAGGGCTGCAAATGGCAGCAAAATCATCTTAGGACTAGAGCATGGCAAGTGCTCTGCAAACAAATGTGGATAGGGAAATAACTTAAAATAACATAAAAAACAGAAAAATAAAAAATGTTCATCTTGAATGATGTAGGAGGAGGACGAGGCCCATATGGAATAGGAGGTTGAGGTGGCGGTGGATTTGGCGGTGTAGGTGGAAGCAGGGGTGGAGGAGGACGAGGTAGCCAACACTGGTTTTTGTTTTTAATTTTATTTCTTTTCAAATTAGGGTACACCCCAAAAGAGTTAGAAAGATCAAATACAACAATGGCTGGGTAAGTCCGGTATACATGTCTATTCTGCACAAGGTACGGACAAGTCCTGTGGGATCCATGCCTGGTTCATTTTAATGAACGTGAGCTTGATCACATTGGCTCTGGACAGGCGGCTGTGCTTGTCTTTGATAACGCCCCCAGCCGTGCTAAATACACATTCAGATAATACACTGGCTGCAGGGCAGGCCAGCACCTCCAAGGCATAAAGGGCAAGCTCAGGCAATGTGCCCGATTTGGAGAACCAGAAGTTGAAGGGGGCAGACCCGTCATTCAGTATGTGTATAGTATGTAAGGAACGGTAAGGAACTGTATATGGTATATGGTAAGGAATGGTGATGGCTGCGGCGGGGGGCTTTTTTCTCCCTTTTGGGTTGAGTCTGGCCTTGGAAAAGGTATGTGTCCCTGGTTGTGGGCCGGGCTCTCCCAAAGCTGTCTAAGTTCTGAAGCCTTCTGGTAGGGACGGGGCTGCACTGGTCTTGCCAGGGACTGGGATTCTGAAAAGCATGTGCCCCTGGAGTGGCAGTCCAGGGGTGCCATATTTCATGGTGGATGGCAACACTATGAGTATGGCACCAAGGACACTGCACTTCCTACACACATTTTTCACACCTGCCTCTAGGGCCGGGCCTTTTGGTCAGGAGTCAGGACCAGAGGAATTTTTTATTCCTGGCAGAAGGGCCTGCCATAGTATTGCAACGTGGCACTAATCTTGCATTTCTCCACTATCCCTTTCCCCACTCTTATGTGTTGTGTGTCTCATGTCTTTTGGGTTTTTTATGGTGGCGGTACACTTTATTTTGCACAGTGTGATTAGTAGGGTGTAGGTTCTTGGGCCTGTCCCTGAAAGTCTTGGAAGGGGGTGGATATGGCCTTCTGGCTTTGTTCGCCCTCTCTCTTGGGGTCTCTCTTCGGGAGAGCCCCACCTAGTACTTGGGGTGGTCTGTTTCAGCAGACCTTCTAAAGAATGGGGCTGCCTGGTTTCGCCCAGGTTAGCCAGTGTAAGTACCCCAGACCCTGTCAGGAGCCTTGCGCCCTGGGGGATCAGGGTCAAGGACCATGTGTACACCCTGTGCACTTTTTGTATTTCACTTTTTTGGTGTGCACTTTTTTATCACCACTGGGTGATAGTCTGAGTGTGTTCACCAGGGGCTTAAAAAAAAAAAAAACAGCTGGTGGTCCTGGTTGTTGTGGAGTGCCGACAAAGCTTTTCCACTTTTCATACATGCTAACCCTGCCTTCTGAGGTGCTGGCGGTGCCCTGGCTGCGTTGGCGACTTCCTCCTGCTCTGCCTTCGTCTTGTGCTTCCACTGTGCCCCTGCTGTCAGGTGGGAATGCCACCAGCATCGCTTCTTGAGTCTCAACCTTTTGCCTAAGATCAAGTGTAGTATCTGTTGTTATCAGTTATCTGGGTGCCACCCTGCTGTGAACATGGTTCCTCCTCCTCCATCTCTACACCGTGTCATCCTCCAGAACTGTGCCCTTGCTTGACAATTGTGTACCTGCCGTTTGTGGGTGCAGGAACCCACCCTCGGAGATCAAGTGTAGTATCTGTTGTTATCAGTTATCTGGGTGCCACCCTGCTGTGAACATGGTTCCTCCTCCTCCATCTCCTCCTCCTCCTCCACCTCGTCATCCTCCAGAACTGTGCCCTTGCTGCACATTTGTGTACCTGGCATTTGTGGGTGCAGGAACCCACCCTCGGAGATCAAGTGTAGTATCTGTTGTTATAAGTTATCTGGGTGCCACCCTGCTGTGAACATGGTTCCTCCTCCTCCATCTCCTCCTCCTCATCCTCCACCTCGTCATCCTCCAGAACTGTGCCCTTGCTTGACAATTGTGTACCTGGCGTTTGTGAGTGCAGGAACTCACCCTCTGAGCCACTTGTGAATGATTGCCCTGAAAGCCTTGGAAATGATCACTGCTCCGGATGTGGAGGCAGTAGAGTATGAGGATGAGGAAGCGGAGTAGGAGGAGTTAGCAACAGGAGGAAAACTGAAGCGCCCTGCAATCTTCGGTGGTGTAAGCAAATGTGCCAAACAATTTAAAGGGTGTATCTCACAGTAACATAATCAGCAAACGCTGCAAAATAATTAATGTTCCCCTAAATGGGTGTTTATTAAATAGCAGATTAGAACAACAGTATCCAAAGGGTGTATCTCACACGTACAGATACAGACTAAGCTGCAATTTAATATCTTTCTGTTCCCTAAATGGGTGTTTATTGAATAGCAGAATACAACAACAGTATTCAAAGGGTGTATTTAACACGTACAGATACAGACTAAGCTGCAATTTAATATCTTTCTGTCCCCTAAATGGGTGTTTATTGAATAGCAGAATACAACAACAGTATCCAAAGGGTGTATCTCACACATACAGATACAGACTAAGCCGCAATTTAATATCTTTCTGTCCCCTAAATGGGTGTTTATTGAATAGCAGAATACAACAACAGTATCCAAAGGGTGTATCTCACAAGTACAGATACAGACTAGGCCGCAATTGAATATCTTTCTTTCCCCTACATGGGTGTTTATTGAATAGCAGAATAGAACAACAATATCTAAAAGGGTGCATATCACAAGTACAGATGCAGACTAGGCCGCAATTTAATTTTTTTTCCCTAAATGGGTGTTTATTGAATAGCAGAATAGAACAACAGTATACAATGGGTGTATCTCACACGTACAGATACAAACTAGGCCGTGATGTAATATTTTTTCCCTAAATGGGTGTTTATTGAATAGCGGAATAAAACAACAGAAAGGGTGTATCTCACTGTACCATATGCAGACAGGGCCGCAATTTACTTTTTCTCACCCAAATGGGTTTTTATTGCATTGGATGTATCTCACTGTAACATATGCAGACAGGGCCACAATCAACTTTTTTTGCCACTAAATGTTTTTTTTTTTTATTGCAATGCGCAATACAACAGTATGCAATGGGTGTATCTCACTGTAACATATGCAGACAGGGCCGCAATCAACTTTTTTGCCCCTAAGTGGGTTTTTTTATTGCAAAGCGCAATACAACAGTATGCAATGGGTGTATGTCACTGTAACATATGCAGACAGGGCCGCAATCAACTTTTTTTGCCCCTAAATGGTTTTTTTTATTGCAATGCACAATACAACAGTATGAAATGGGTGTATCTCACTGTAACATATGCAGACAGGGCCACAATTAACTTTTTTTGCCCCTAAATTTTTTTTATTGCAATGCGCAATACAACAGTATGCAATGGGTGTATGTCACTGTAACATATGCAGACAGGACCACAATCAACTTTTTTTGCTCCTAATTGTTTTTTTTATTGCAATGCACAATGCAATACTATGCAATGGGTGTATCTCACTGTAACATATGCAGACAGGGCCACAATCAACTTTTTTTGCCCCTAAATAGGTTTTTTTATTGCAATGCATAATGCAACAGTATGCAATGGGTGTATGTCACTGTAACATATGCAGACAGGGCCACAATCAGCTTCTTTTGCCCCTAAGTGGGTTTTTTTTATTGCAAAGCGCAATACAACAGTATGCAATGGGTGTATGTGACTGTAACGTATGCAGACAGGGCCACAATCAACTTTTTTTGCCCCTAAATGGTTTTTTTTATTGCAATGCGCAATACAACAGTATGCAATGGGTGTATGTCACTGTAACATATGCAGACAGAGCAGCAATCAACTTTTTTTGCCCCTAAGTGTGTTTTTTTTATTGCAAAGCACAATACAACAGTATGCAATGGGTGTATCTCACTGTAACATATGCAGACAGGGCCGCAATCAGCTTTTTCTGCCCCTAAATGTTTTTTTTTATTGCAATGCGCAATGCAACAGTATGCAATGGGTGTATCTCACTGTAACATATGCGGACAGGGCCGCTATCAACTTTTTTTGCCCCTAAATGGGTTTTTATTGCAAAGCGGAATACAACAGTATGCAATGGGTGTATCGCACTGTAAGGTATGAATGAAAATCTGATAAATAATTGTCCCCTTAATTGGTACTTGTTGAATAGCAGATTTGAAATGCAGTGTCTGTCTAAACGCTGTAAATCACAGTAAAATATGAAGGAAATTTTTTTTTCTTTTTTAAATGCAGATTAAGCAGACACATATGCACTCAGCTTGCAGTAAATGGCCGCTACACACTGCACGCCTAACAGGTTGCATACTGTTGTTGTTCTATTCCGCTATTAAATAAAAAAAAAACATTTAAATGAAAAACTGAAAAATATTTTTTTTTCCCTAAATACTGAAAAATAATTATTTTCCCCTTACATTGGTGCTTTTTGAAGAGCAGGTTAGAAAAGCAATGTCTGTCTAAAGACTGTATGTCAAAGTTTAATATGAAGGAAATTTCTTTTTTTTTAAAAATGCAGATTAAGCAGACACATATGCACTGAGCTTGCATTAAATGTGCAGCACCGCACGCCTAACAGACTGATAAAAAAAAAAATTCTCCTTTCTTCTCCTCACTGGGCTCAGGTCAGGGCATAAAGATCGTATACTGCACCCCCACACAATACAATCAATGTAGATCGCTGTCTGATTAAAGAAGATTGTTCCTATCTATGCTTTCCCTCAAAGCAATCTCCAGCCTGACCCTACAGTAATCTCCTATCTCTCCCTCCGGGCAAAAAGATCGTGCACTGCACCCCCACACAATCAAATCAATGAAGATCGCTGTCTGATTAATGAAGATTGTTCCTATCTATGCTTTCCCTCAAAGCAATCTCCAGCCTGACCCAACAGTAATCTCCTATCACTCCCTCCGGGCAAAAAGATTGTGCACTGCACCCCACACAATCAAATCAATGTAGATCGCTGTATGATTATTGAAGATTGTTCCTATGCTTTCCCTCAAAGCAATCTCCAGCCTGACCCTACAGTAATCTCCCTATCTCTCCCTCAGCAGAAATATCAGGAACCTCTCCCTAGTACAGTTTGAGCAGAGTGACGCGTGGCGCTGTGTGACTCCAGCTTATATAGACTCTGGGTCACATGCTGCACTGGCCTATCACAGCCATGCCATTAGTAGGTATGGCTGTGATGGCTTCTAGGGCACACTAGTTAAACGCTTGCTGATTGGCTGCCTTGCACTTGTTGAAACCGCACCATTAAAACCACGCCAAAACATCAAATAACGTTACCGAACAAAGGAAAGTACTCGAATATACAGTGAAATGTTCTGGTTCGGGTCCGGGTACCAAATACCCAAAAGTCCGGTACGAACCCGAACAATACAGTCCAGGTTTGCTCAACACTAGTCCTGACACCTGCCATATCCTTAGCAAATAGTGACGTCACCTGGCCCATTCATGTGCTGCCCAGTAATCCCCAGCCATGTAAACAAAGGTCAGTGATGTCAGTCACCATCTCCAAACATTTGTTTAAATTCTACATGACAGCTTGAAGAGAGCCCAAAAAAAAAAAAGCCCTGATTAGAATTGTTGAGGTTCTGCACCGCTAGACAATATGATTGAATATAATTTGTTATATAAATGGATAAGGGTAATATGATTCCTTGACAAAAACAGAAAAAATTCCCAACTCAATTCACCAACCAGTTTGCTTACCAACCGAATTAACCGAATTAACAGTATGCGTTAAAAACAGGCGTTTAGTTAGCACACATTTGCAAACGCATGTGTAAGCTTCACGGCACCCTGTATTACCTGCAGTCCTAACTCCTGTAAATTTATGAGAGTCTCCACAGTGGAAGCATATGCACTCTAATAGATAGATAGGAGGCAGGTGAGCCTGGAGATAGCCCAACCCTCCTAAAGGCACTTGGGGGCACCCAGCTCATAGCACAATGGCAGCAAAGGCATCCAATATGTCCACTCACCAGTATACATCAACAACAAACAAAGTGGCCCCTGCTTACACCTATAACTGGCCTTCATAGCAAATAGTACACCTGCCGTCCTTACTCCAGGGTGCCGTGAAGTGGTGAATTGAGTTGGGATTTTTTTCTGTTTTTGTTTTGCATGCGTTGCTCTTCCATGTGCTCTTTTGCTATGAAGGCCAGTTATAGGTGGGGGCAGGGGCCATTTATTTTGTTGTTAATATGAATCCTTTACTCAATCACACGGGGGGTGCAAAATCTATGGTACCCTATCTTAAAGGGGGCTCTCAGATTCTGATAAGTCCCCAACATACCCCCACAGCCAACAGCCCAGGACAGTCGGGAAGAGTCCCTTGTCCTCATTGCTCTTCTCCACGAGGACATATGGTATGATATGTTTCAGGAAGGGAGGCAGCGGTGCTGCCTTTCCTCTCCTGGTTTGCCAGGCTGTGTGCTGGGGTGTTAGGGTCTTGTATGGACTCTACTTTTTTGCTGTTTTTCATGCCCCCCCCCCCCCCCCAAATTCCATGCCAGGACTGGACGGTTTGGTGTAAATATTCTGAGGGACCCCACGTTTTTTCTTTTTTACAGAAAAAAATGACAGTAAAAAAAACCTTTGCCAGTAATTTACTTTTCCCAGACAGTTTTTTTTTGTAAAGAACCGCATGGGGACCCCCCAAAATACTGGACCCTAATCCTCCTTGATTATGGTCTGGTATGTATCTTGGGGATGCTTCATGTAGTTGTTCTTTTTTAATCACTTACTACCTGCCTGCCGCCAAATGACGGCGGAGCGATGTAGCTATTGTTCTGGGACGCGGTCATATGTCGGCACACCAGAACAGCCTTCCTAGGGACCGCGCCGTGTCCTAGCAAGACCCCGATCTCGGTAGAGAGTCAATGACATGACTCTTTACCCATGTGATCGGCTGTGTCCAATCACAGCCGGTCACATGTAAATGAGGAAGTGCCGTTATTCGGGTATCCTCGCCTCACACTGTCAGTGTGTGAGGCTAGGAGAGCCGATCAGCGGCTCCTCCTCATAGGGGCAAAAAGTACAAGTAATCAGGGCACTGATCATCAGTGCCCTGATTACACAAAATGTAAATAAACTGCGAATTGCTGCCCACCATCAGTGCCAACAGTGCCTGCCATCAGTGCCCACAATCAGTGCCCATAGTGCTGCCAGTCAGTGCCTATCAGTGCCTCATCTAAGCACTGATGGGCACTGACTGGCAGCACTATGTGCACTGATTGTGGGCACTGATGGTGCTGCCCATCAGTGTCCATCAGTGCCGCCCTTCAGTGCCACCAGTCAGTGCCCATCACTGCCACCTGTCTGTGTCCATCAGTGCCACCTGTCAGTGCCCATCAGTGCCGCCTCTCAGTGTCCACCAGTGCCACCTATCAGTGCTCACCAGTGCCGCCTATCAGTGCCAATCAGTGCCACCTCATCAGTGCCCATAAGTGCCACCTCATCAGTGCCCATAAGTTCCACCTCATCAGTGCCCATCAGTGCAGCCTATCAGTGCCCATCAGTGCAGCCTCATCAGTGCACATCAGTGAAGGAGAAACATTTTTTATTTTAAAAAAGGACTCAGAGAAAATAAGAAAAACTTTTTTTTTCATAATTTTCTGTCTTTTTTTTTTTTCTAAAACCCAGAGGTGCTTAACCACTTAAGCCCCGGAAGATTTTACCCCCTTCCTGACCAGGAGGTATTTTGCGATTCGGCACTGCCTGACTTTAATGGACAATTGTGCAGTCATGCGACGCTGTACCTAAACGAATTTGATGTCCTTTTTTTCCCACAAACAGAGCTTTCTTTTGGTGGTATTTGATCACCTGTGCGATTTTCTGATCACGCGCTATAAACAAAAAAGAGCGTCAATTTTTTTTGCGGTACTGCGACATTGGGGCGGACAGATCGGACCCTTGACTGACATTTTTGACACTTTTGGGGTTACCAGTGACATTTCTACAGTAATCAGTGCTATATATATATGTTACTGTAAAAATACACTGGCAGTGAAGGGGTTAACTTTATTTGAGAGGGAGGGGCTGTGTGTGTCCCTAGGGGCGTGATTCTAACTGTGATTGGCTGTGGCTTGAGCTGTAGTAGAACCGTATGATCAGTGTTTCTACACAGGGGAGAATGACAGGCAGCTTGTTTACACAAGCTGCCTGCCTTTCTCCCTCTCCCCCGATGATCGCAGAGTGAGCGGCGGACATCGGGTCCGCGGGTCACACGCGCGGGGGGGTCCGTGACCGCGCGGGAACGGGAACGCGCCGGCGGCGGCGCGCGGGAGCGTCCCAGAGCCTCACAGGCTAGTGACGTAAATATACGTCACTTTGCCTGTGAGGGGCTGACCGCCGCAAGTAGATTTACTGGTCGGCAAGTGGTTAAATATCACCAAAAGAAAGCTCTATTTGTGTGAAAAAAATTATGAAAATGTCATATGGGTACAGTGTAGCATAACCAAGCAATTGTCATTCAAAGTGTGACAGCGCTGAAAGCTGAAAATTGGCCTGGGCAGGAAGGGGGTGAAAGTGCACTGTAAGCAAGTGGTTAATAAAGGAATCTGGTCCTACAAGATAGAGCCACAAAGTATGCAAAATATCTGGCAGCCATGTGTGAACCACTATCTTCCCCCTCACTTTGATGCCTCCTTACTGCTTCCAAGCTAAGAACTTTTTGTCTGACTCCATACTGCCCCTTTAATCTCACCATCCAGCAGACCCCAAGAACTTCTCCTCTTGTCCCTCCTTTTTTTCCCTTCCTTGTTTCCTTTTCCCCTTCTTTCTTAATTGTCTAATCTCAGTCAGCCTAGGATTCCCAGCTTGCCCCTATTTGTTCTCCCTGCACTTGGATTGCTCGAACTTCTACCAGTACTCCTTATTCTTTGTTACATTTTTACCCTCCTCAGTGGGTATCCTACCTATGTTTGCTGACATTAGTCTGAACCTAGTGTCCTCAGTTAACTGTTTTTTCAGCATCTTGTTATCTCATCCTGTTCTGTTACACTGTATATTATCTGGATTACTAGCCAAACACTGGCTGTATTATTTGTAACCCGAGTATCTTATCATTGATGTAAAACAGTAATTATATTGAACAAGAAATATAAAGGAAGCCTGCAAGCATTTGTTACATTTTTTTTCTTTGAAAATGTCGCTTTTGCTGCAGTACTTTTTATATATCCTAGAAATGCACCACTTCAAAGGTCAGGAATTCCTGAAGCAGTTTTTTTTTTTTTTTTTAAGGGAATGTGCATTTTGAATGTTTCACTTTAAGCAATATTAAAAACACTGCTCCCAAATCCCAAATAATGTTTTTGCATTAGTACATGTCCCTTGGGGAAGTGCCTAGCACCCAATGCCCTTTTAATGGCAATCCCTTGCCTATTACCTTTGAAAACGATTAAAATAGATTTTTGAGGTTCACCTTCCATGGACTTAAATGGGGTTTGGATTTGACATCTGAACTTGTGATATGTTCACTGAACTTCCTGGGAACTTATTCCAGGTATGTGCAGCCCATCCTTGGTGGGTAGACATAGAGGGAGCTCAATGCAAACTAAAGCCCCGTACACACGTACCGATTGTTGGCCGATCGATCGGCCGTCTTTTGTCCAGTGTTGTTTTGTTGGTTGAAATGTGCTCTAGACTGCACACGAATTTTGTCGGCCAACAACAACCAACTGCAGAAGTGATGTCATGTTCTGGTCTACTTTCCGTGTGTTTTTTCTTCTCTGAGCATGTCCAGTCTTGCTCATCTGGCTTTTGTCGGCCAAAATCTGTACTGACTGACGAACAATCGGCCGTTCTTTGTTGGCCAACAAAAATTTTATAGCCTGTACACCAGATTTTGTTCGGCAGAAAAGTCGCAGTCGGTTGTCGGAAGCATCATACTAACAAGCCGACAATCAGCCGATCGGACGTTGGCCGAATATTTACGGCCGACAATCGGTACGTGTGTACGGGGCTTAAGGGTAGTGTTTATTTCATGCTAGAAATTGAGGAATAGGAGTTCAAACACTTTCTTCGATGTAATATGCTGCGGTGGAGCTGTTTTTCCCCAGTCATAACACACCCCTGTGTGTTTAAAGGTGAGGTCAGCAAAGAGAAACTGAACAGAAAGGTTCAGCACTTACCAAATGCATGACTTCTGCATATTTATAAAAAGTCAAGTGGCATTTATTATCTGCTTGAGAGTTTTGGATTGATATACTAAAAGCAAATAGGCTGTTCATTCAAAATTTGCACTTTTCAAGGGAATGTTCCCTTAGCTTAGTGAATGAAATACCTTTGTAAAGAATACCCAATCATATGTGAGAAATAAAATAAAAAAGCAATGTTTTTGCTGGACATGATTGGATGAAGTAAGTCAGCAGAGCATCACATTCTTCACATACCTAAGGTAAAATTGTCTTGCAAAGTGAACAGCCTATTTGTCTAAAGTAAGTGAACTTCTTCTGTCAACACAAAAGCAAAAAGGAAACAGAAGGGACAGCATGTCCACATTCACACGGTGCTGAGACCGTAAATGGGTCATATATTTATGTGGCTGGAGCCAAAAGGTGCTGCATGCAAACAGTCCATTCAACTTTATGGGGACACAGCAGCTGCACATAAACAGCCGCTCATCAAAATGAGAAAATTTGCAAGTGAGTGGCCCCAAATACAGACAGTGTGCATTCAGAAATGCTTACCCGTACCCACACAGCTCTCAAGCTGGGTTTAGCTGCTGTGTCCATGCATCCCCATAGACTTGAATGGGCTACTGTTCATGCAGGCAGCTCCAGCTGCTTAAACACATTGCCCAGGTCTCAGCGCCTGTGTAAATGAGGCTTATTTGTATATAACTATATATATATATAAAACTGTATATCTATGAGATTAGGAATAACATTGTGAAGAAGCGACAATGGAATAAGGCTCAGTTCATATTGGTGCGATGGAAGACATTGCATGTGATTCGCACTGCGCTGCTGTACAAATCACATGCGATGTCTGTGCGATGCAAATTCAGCTATACAGATTGTATGGCTGAATTTGCATTGCATTTGGACCAAAGTCATGCAGGACCCTTTTTTCGGTCCATACCAGAATCGGATCACTAGGGCTGTTCACACCCACGCAATCCGATTCCTGTCTGAATTGACAGTTCACACTGCGATATGTGAACCGATCTGGGGGTGTCATTAACTTTGTATTGACACTCCTAGCAGTTCATATGTGGCGAGTTGGGTGCGATGCGGGAACCTGCAGCGGATTCACAGGGTTTCCCGCATCCCACCAATGTGAACCGAGCCTAAAAAAGAAACCAGTATGCAAACAATTTTGCTATTCTTTTGCTATTCATGTCTGTTTTCACAGCTTATTAGTAATCCAGCTAAAGCCCCAGGGCATTAAATGTGTCCTTGCCCCCTTATAGCTGCAAAAGGGTAAATGTGAAATATTTATAAGCAATACTTCATATTTATGTGGATTAAAAGAAATGAATACCTAAAGGTATTTTCTTTTTTAATGATTGACATAATACATAAATAAAAAATATATGAAAACATTATACATTTTCTTTAATAACGTTTTAAAAACAGTAATAAATTCCACGGAACTTTAGCAACCAGTCAAACATCGATTAAAAGTGGGTAAGTGAATTTTATGTTATAATTAAACTCCACTGTCAACAACATGGTACTGATATTTTGTTAAATTTGTGACTGTGAAATCTAATTTGTGAGCTTTCTTACTTCATTCACTTGTCTTCTCTTCTCCCTTAGGATTTTGAGAGGTGCATCAAGAGTTTACAATGCCAAGCTGCATTACCCTCTACATGAACCATGTAAGAACATAATGTGAATTTCTGCTGTAATATCTAGGGTGTAGTATCAATGAATGTAATTTCAAGTTTAGGAATGCAAGCTGAAGACTATTCCATAAGATTATTATGTAAAATACATACTTTGTTTGTTTGGATATTATGAAAATTAACATTTCTCTTGAAATGTAAATAAAATGCCAGATGGGAATTATTGTGATTGAAAAAATATGCAGAAAGGATCATTTAGTATCCATTTAGATATTTGTCGGCAGTATGGAATTTTCATTGCCTGTTCAAAGAACGGGGTAAAAAATATAATCGATGGGTAAAAATGCTACACATCCTCATCACAATTTAGTTTGATTTCGTTCAATTAATACGAAAATACTTTTTTTTTCCATTAAAGGATAACTTAAAAAAGACAGACAAAGCAACAAAGCAGAAAACATCTATATTGACTAAACCATTTAAAGCTATATTTATGATATCGGTTATTGGATGAAGAGCTTGTTGCAGTATAAAAATGACAAAACCCAATAAAAACTTTATGGGAAGAAAAAAAACATCACACAAGGGTTTTCTTTCCCATGAAAGTTATTTGTTTAACATAGCACAGAGTAGAGCAATAGCATATTAACAGGATATCAAATATATAATACAGCACAAATCAGCACTAGCTTATGAGTGTGTTTAATATATGAATGCAACAACATAACATAATGAAAGGTCCTTTATAGTATAGTCTTATTTATTTAAAAGTGTAATGCTTTTTCCGTTTGAAATGATTGTATTCTAGCTTAGAAAATAAGCTTTTTTTTTTTTAAGCCATTGCTTCCTCCACCAGCAACAAAATGCAAAATTGTATATATGAAAATGTAAGAATAGCAAGAATAATAGTCGGACTGATGATGTAAGTGGCAACAACAGTAACATTGTCATCAGAAGCAATAGTGGGAGTGGTATGAACAGACTTATAATGGATCACAGAAGGGAAAATTAAAGAAGAAGGAAGGAGAGGTGAATCACTCTCTCACCTTCCTCTACTGCAGTGGTTCCTAATCTTTTTTGAGTCATGGATTTTTTTGAGAATCTGATGAAAGCTATGCACCCCCTCCCCCAGAAAAATTCACATAAACACAACTTTGCATGTAATGATGAATATACATTCTTTATTTTATTGAATTTCTATTGTTTCCCATACAGCATATGACATACGCAAGACTAAATAAAGTAAACAATCTTAAAAAAAAAACATAAATTTTCCTGTAAAACGTAATAGCCACTTGTTAGAAAAATGAAATACAATCACCTTGTGCAAATTAGACAATACAATTTTAGCTTTGCTGAAATCTACTACTATTATTACTACTACTACTACTACTTCTATTACTACTACTAAAAAATTAGAATTAGCACTTGCTTAAAATGGAATGGCACAAGATGGCAGTTGTGCAGAGAATGATGATACATATTGAAATGGCAAACATAGGCCAACAACAAGTAAAGAAGCACTTAGCGTTTGGCACTAAAGGCAGTGGTAGGGTGCGTTTTCTTTCAATGGAAAAACCATTGATTGGGGCAAGGGGTGGGCTGTATAGTGAGTGTAAATTGTATTTTTTATCTGACTTCTTGAAAGCTGTCCATGGACCCCAGGTTCTTACTAGAGAAGTCGCGAACATAAAATTTTATGTTCACGAACAGCGAACGCGAACTTCGGCAAATGTTCGCGAACCGGCGAACCAGGCGAACCGCCATAGACTTCAATAGGCAAGCGAAATTTGACCACAATAGTGATGGAAAAGTTGTTTCAAGGGGACTAACACCTGGACTGAGGGGGATCCATGGCAAAACTCCCATGGAAAATGATGTAGTTGACGCAGAGTCGGGTTTTAATCCATAAAGGGCATACATCACCTAACATTCCTAAATTGTTTGGAATAACGTTCTTTAAAACATCCAGTGTGTGAATACAATCAGGTATGATGTTGTATCGATCAGGTAGTGTAAGGGTTACGCCCGCTTCGCAGTGACAGACCAAACTCTGACAGACCAAAATCCCCGTTTAACGCACCGCAAACAACCGCAAACAGTCCATTTGCAGTGGGCACAGTACAGTCTGTGGGCCTGCCACTCACTGGCAGGCAAATGCAATTATATTACAGAGAAAAAAATAAATGACTTTTTTTATCTGCAAGGTGCTGTGCCACCCTATATGAGTGGTGGGCAGTGGGCACAGTACGGTCTGTGGGCCTGACACTCACTGGCAGGCAACTGCAATTATATTACAGAGGAGAAATTAAATGACTTTTTTTATCTGCAAGGTGCTGTGCCACCCTATATGAGTGGTGGGCAGTGGGCACAGTACAGTCTGTGGGCCTGACACTCACTGGCAGGCAACTTTAATTAGCAGAGGAAAAATTAAATATATAAATATCACTACTTGTACTAAATTAATAGACGATGTTGTAATGCACTGCGCTTTAGGAAATACAGGTAACACAAACCTGACAGAATAACACAAATAACACAAATTGCTGCTACTTAAATGAGTAAATATGATAAAAAATAAAATTCATCCAGAAAAAAACAGGAACTGGCTTTTTCATTCAAGTTTCAGTAGCGCAGGTATAGTGATAACCTCTTACCAAATAAATAGGATGATAAAATATACCAAAATATATGAATCAGATGTGATAAATATAAGCATAAAATCATAAATACATAAAAGCATGAAATCACATCAATAGTAGTCCATAAAGTCCATAGGTATAAAGTGCATAGAGCAATGAAAGTGCAAACATGAAGGATCACAGGTGTGACTTATGTGGACCACCCTTGCTTGCCACCACCACACAGTGCCGGGAGAAGTATCTGAAATTCAGACTCACCAGACGCCTATGCCTAGCCACTCTCATGGACTAGGCAACAACAGCATATAGTAAAATCAGGTTTCCTCCAGATCTCTGATTTGTGCTGCAAAGACTCCTCTGGAAGATTTCCTGGTAAATTTATAGTGCTCTATGACAGGTGAGTATGAATTTCCGATACTTCTCCCGGCACTTTGCGGTGGTGGCAAGCAAGGGTCGCACCTGTGATCCTTCATGTTTGCACTTTCATTGCTCTATGCACTTTATACCTATGGACTTTATGGCCTCCTATTGATGTGATTTCATGCTTTTATGTATTTATGATTTTATGCTTATATTTATCACATCTAAATCATATATTTTGATATAGGTTATCATCCTATTTATTTGGTAAGAGGTTATCACCATCCCTACGCTACTGAAATTCGAATGAAAAAGCCAGTTCCTGTTTTTTCTGGATGAATTTTATTTTTTATTATAGGAAAAATTAAATGAATTTTTTATCTGCAAGGTGCTGTGCCACCCTAAATTAGTGGTGGGCAGTGGGCACAGTACAGTCTGTGGACCTGACACTCACTGTCAGGCAACTGCAATTATATTACAGAGAAAAAATGAAATTACGTTTTTTATCTGCAAGGTGCTGTGCCAGCCAATATGAGTGGTGGGCAGTGGGCACAGTACAGTCTGTGGACCTGACACTCATTGGCAGGCAACTGCAATTATATTACAGATGAAAAATTAAATTATTTTTTTATCTGCAAGGTGCTGTGCCACCCTATATGAGTGGTGGGCACTGGCAGTGGGCACAGTTCAGTCAGTGGGCCTGACACACACTGGCAGGCAACTGCAATTATATTAAAGGGTAAAAATAAATGACTTTTTTATCTGCGAGGTACTGTACCACCCGATATGAGTGGTGTGCACACAGTACAGTCTGTATATATATAGAAAAAAAATAAATAAAAGCAGACTGATGTACCAGGCAGCCCTAAAAAGGGCTTTCTGGGGTGCTGTCAGGACGCTGTCCTTACATAGTTACATATAGTTACATAGTAGGTGAGGTTGAATAAAGACTATAGTCCATCCAGTTCAACCTGTGTAGGTGTGTGTGGCTGTAATCATCTCGCATACCCCTGAATGTTCTGATCCTTGAGATGTACGTCTAGTAGTCTTTTTAAAGCCACCATACTTCCCACAGAAACCACCTCTTCTGGTAGAGAATTCCACAATCTTGTAGCCCTAACAGTAAAGAACCCCCCACGTTGCCTGAGGTTAAAACGCTTCTCCTCTAATCGCATTGTATACCCCCGAGTCCTCATGCAATCCCTTTGATTGAACAGCTTTTTTTCTAAGCTTAGATCCCCATTGAGATATTTAAAAATTGCTATCATGTCCCCCCTCAGGCGTCTCTTCTCCAGGGAGAATAAATCAAGCGATTGCAGACGCTCCTCATAATCAAGGTCCTCCAATCCCCTAATTAGTTTAGTTGCCCTTCTCTGGACCCTCTCCAGTTCCAACACATCCCTTCTGAGGACTGGTGACCAGAACTGGACACAATACTCCAGACGCGGTCGGACCAGAGTTTTATAAAGTGGAAGGATTATAGTCTTATCTCTGGAATACATTCCTTTCTTTATGCATGCTAATATTCTGCTAGCCTTGGCAGCTGCCGCTTGACATTGCATGCTGTTGCCTAGTCTATCATCAACCAAGACTCCCAGATCCTTCTCCATTTTTGATTCTCCCAAGGGTTCCCCTCCTAACGTGTATTGTGCTTTTATGTTTCTAGTCCCCAAGTGCAAAACCTTACATTTCTCCACGTTAAACCTCATTTGCCATGTCGTTGCCCACTCCGTTATTTTGTCCAGGTCATTCTGTAGGACATCTGCTTCATGCTGTGCTGTTATTGCTCTGCCTAATTTTGTGTCATCTGCAAAAACTGATATTGAACTACTGATCCCGTCCTCAATGCTGTTTATGAATAAATTGAACAAGGTTGGTCCTAGGACTGAGCCTTGGGGGACCCCGCTTACTACCTCAGACCAGTCTGAGTATGCGCTGTTTATTACCACCCTTTGGACACGCCCTTTTAGCCAGTTCCGTATCCAAGAGCAAACCCTGCTGTCGATACCTGCAGACCTTATCTTATAAATTAAGGATTATGGGGAACTGTATCAAACGCCTTAGCAAAATCCAAGTACACCACATCCACTGGTCTGCCCCTATCTAGCTCACAGCTCACCTCCTCGTAGAATGTTAACCACTTAAGCCCCAGCCCTATTTCGGACACTTTTTGTTTACAAGTTTAAATCAGTATTTTTTCCTAGAAAACTACTTAGAACCCCCAAACATTATATATATTTTTTTAGCAAAGACTCTGGAGAATAAAATTTCGGTCATTGTAATATTTTTTATCACGCGGTATTTGCGCAGCGGTCTTTAAAGCGCCATTTTTTTGGAAAATTTTTGAAAAATCACATTTCACTAATTTTAAAAAATACTAAACAGTAAAGTTAGCCCATTTTTTTTGTATATTGTGAAAGAACATGTCACGCCGAGTAAATAGATACCCAACATGTTACGGTTTAAAATTGCGCCCCCCCGTGGGATCGCGACAAACTACGGTCAAAAGAGATCTCAATCTGCGACGCTTTAAATTTATTTAACGGTTACCAGTTTTAAGTTAGAGTGTAGCTCTTTTTTTTAAATTATTGCTCACGCTCTGGCGATCGCAGCGATACCTCACATGTGTGGTTTGAACAGCGATTTCATTTGCGGCTCGACTTCCGTATACGTTTTTTTTTGTGCGCGAGCTAACGGTGACGGGGGCGGCTAAATTTTTTTTTTTTTTTTCCATTTATTTTATTTATTTTTTTAACTTTATTAAAGTTTTAAAAAAAAATAAAAAATCTGATCACTTTTATTGCTGTCACAAGCAATGTAAACATCCCTTGTGACACCAATATGTAGTGACAGGTACACTTTATGGAGGGATCGACCCTAGACCCCTCCACTACACTTCCCTGTATGCAAAACGCCGAAAACGGCATTTTTGCATACAGCCGTTTTTCAAATTTGCCGCCTTTTGCAGCACAGTAACCCGGAAGTGACGTCATGGACGCCGCCTCCGGGTTACGTCATCGGAGACCCGATCGATGCCGTTTCCGGCATTCATCGGGACTCCATCCAGCCGGCGGACGTGCCGGCTGGGTGCTCCGGGCAAAGCCACGGAAGGCGGCGGGAGGGGGGGGGACGTCCCCTCCCGCCCCCCCGGGTACCGATCGAGCGGCTCCCGAGCCGCATCGGTCGGTACCGACGGAAAGCCAACCGTCGGCTCTAAACCACGGTACCGGGATGGTGCCTCTAGCAAGAGGCATCATCCCGGTACACTACCGCAAAGTTTACCGACGTAGACCTACGTTAGTATGCGGTAAGTGGTTAAGAGATTGGTTTGACAAGAACGCCCATTTGTAAACCCGTGCTGGTTACTACTGATGATGCTGTTGTCCTTAGCAAACTCTACGATATAGTCCCTTATCATCCCCTCCAGAAGTTTACATACTACTGATGTCAGACTGACAGGCCTATAATTTCCCGGTATATGCCTCTGACCCTTTTTGAATATCGGAATCACGTTTGCTTTCCTCCACTCCCCTGGTACATCTCCTGTCCTAATACTGTCCGCAAAGATCAGGAACAGTGGTCTGGATATAACCTTACTGAGTTCCTTGAGTACTCTCGGGTGTACGCCATCCGGGCCTGGTGATTTGTTTGTGTTAAGTTTATCCAGCCTTTCCCTGATTTCACCCTCTGTTAGCCATAGTGGCAAGTCCTGTGTATTACTACTAACCATACAGTCATGGTCAGTGTACCCCTCTGTTTCCTGTGTAAAGATGATGAGAAAAAAGCATTCAGCACGGTTGCTTTTTCAGTGTCCTCTGTAACCATCCTCCCATCATCGTTATAATTATGTGTGCAATATGCTCTGCCCTAGTTTTTTTGCTGTTGATATACTTAAAGAATTTCTTTGGGTTTTTTTTACTATCCTCCGCTATTTGTCTCTCAAAGTCTATTTTAGCCATCTTGATTTCGTGTTTACACTTCCTATTTGCCTCCTTGTATTGGTCGAACGCCAATATTGTGCCCTCTGATTTATATTTCCTGAAGGCCAATTTTTTTCCCCTAATAAGTTTTTTAACGCTACGGTTTAGCCAGCCAGGTTTGGCTTTGTCTCTTCTAAATTTATTTCCCATAGGAATGCACTACAAGATGACTTTGCTTAATATGTTCCTAAAGCATTCCCATTTTTCCTCTGTGGACAGGGATCCCAGGGTTCGGTCCCAGTTTACCCTTTCCATCAATGAGTACAATTTTGGAAAGTCTGCCCTTCTGAAGTTAAGGGTTCTTATGTTCCCCACTTGCCTTGCTATATTGGTATTTACGCTAAATGTGATCATCCTGTGATTGCTAGAGCCCAGGTTGTCCTGGACCCCTACCTCCGAGATTAGGTCTGGATCATTAGTGATCAATAGATCCAGGATTGCGTTTTCTCTAGTAGGAGAATCCACCAACTGTGACAGTTGAAGTCCCCCAATATGATGACTGATCCTAGCTTTGCCACTTTACCCAAAAGTGCTAAAAATTCCTGCTCTACCTCCTCCCCTTGTTTAGGTGGCCTATAGCAAACCCCCACAATTACTTTTCCCTTTTCTCCTTTCCTATGGAGTTCTACCCATACGGATTCTAACTCCATACTCATCCCTTCCGTAATGTCACTCCTCTCAATCACCTTTACATTATTCTTGACGTAAAGACATACTCCTCCTCCTCTTTTTCCTACCCTGTCCTTCCGGTACACTGAATACCCTTGGATATTTGCCAGCCAGTCATGTGAGGGGTCGAACCAAGTCTCCGTTATTCCCACTAGGTCTATGTCCTCCTCATGTACTAACATTTCCAACTCATCCATTTTATTAGCTAGGCTCCTGGCATTAGCATATACCCCTCTTAGTTTTACGGAAGTTAAATGTGATTGGTGGTTATGTTTATTCCTGTTTGGTCTGCGGTTCTCCCGCACAGACCTACCGATTGACGTTGTGGACCTACTGTCGCTGCTGACCCTACAACTGTCTTCAGTCCTTTGCTCCCTCCTAACTGACTCTACTTCTGAGCCCTCCCCCCCGTCTCCTAGTTTAAAAGCTCCTCCAACTTGGTGGCCATCTTTCTCCCCAAAAGAGCTGTACCGCCCCCATTAAGGTGCAGCCCATCCTTACTAATGAGCCGGTAGCTGACTGAGAAGTCAGCCATGTTCTCCAGGAACCCAAACCCCTCCTTCCTACACCAATTCCTCAGCCACTTGTTAAGTTCCCTAATCTCCTTCTGCCTCTCCTGTGTGGCTCGAGGTACAGGTAGTATTTCAGAGAAAACTACCTTGGAGGTCCTTTTCCTCAATCTATTACCTAAGTCCCTGAAATCGTTCTTTAGGATCCTCCACCTACCTTTAACTTTGTCATTAGTGCCCACATACACCATGACCGCTGGTTCATCCCCAGCCCCGCACAACAATCTGTCTGCCAGATCTGCGATATGCCGAACTCGGGCGCCCGGTAAACAACATACTGTTCGGTTCACGAGATCTTTTTTACAGATTGCCCTCTCTGTCCTCTTGATAATTGAGTCCCCCAACTACCACAACCTTTCTAACCTTTCCTGAGTTACGGCCCCCCTTCTTCCTGGAGCCGTCCCTCCCCTGGCAGCTGGGGGAGGGTGCATGCTTCAGCACTGCCACCCCTGAGTTGATATCCCCCTCAACCTGCAACTCGGCAAATATGTTAGGGTGTACCAACTCAGGACTGGCCTCCCTGATACTCCTCCCACTAACATTCCTAACAGTCACCCAGCTGCGTGCCTCTGCTGCTTGCGTCTCCTCCATTCCTCCCTCCTCTATGCTGGCCTCTGCCAACGCCTGATGGGTAATGTCCAAGCTCCTTTCCAGGTTGTAGATGCGACGCAGTCTTGCCACTGTGGTCTCTAGATCCACGATGTGGGCTTCCAGAGCAACAAGTTGCTCACATCTTGCACAGCAGTATTCGTCCTCGATTGGTTCATCAAGAAACTCATACATGGCGCAAGAAGTGCACTGAGTGGCATCCCCAATCCTGTCGGACATTATTACCCACTACTCTATGGGGATATATTAACGACCTGCTCTTCCTTACCTACACTACCTCTATCTCCCCTGGTACTAAACCTGGGGTACTCACCAGTCGCTAATAAACTAACCAGTCGCTAAGATACTTACCAGTCACAAAGATAGCAACAGACGCAAAGATACTCACCAGTCGCAAGATACTCACCAGTCGCAAAGATACTCACCAGTCGCAAGGATACTCACCAGTCGCAAAGATACTCACCAGTCGCAAAGATACTCACCAGTCGCAAAGATACTCACCAGTCGCAGATACTTACCAGTCGCAAAGAATCTCACCAGTCGCAAGGATACTCACCAGTCGCAAGGATACTCACCAGTCGCAAAGATACTCACCAGTCGCAGATACTTACCAGTCGCAAAGATACTCACCAGTCGCAAAGATATTCACCAGTCACAAAGCTACTCACCAGTCGCAGATACTTACCAGTCGCAAAGAATCTCACCAGTCGCAAGGATACTCACCAGTTGCAAAGATACTCACCAGTCGCAAAGATACTCACTAGTCGCAGATACTCACCAGTTGCAGATACTCACCAGATACTCACCAGTCGCAAGATGCTAACCCTCACAAGATGCTAACCAGTCGCTAAGATACTCACCAGTCTCTAAAATACTCACGGTCGGTCAGTCGCAGAGCACCGTCGGTCAGTCGCAGAGCACCGGTCAGTCGCAGAGCACCGTCGGTCAGTCGCAGAGCACCGTCGGTCAGTCGCAGAGCACCGTCGGTCAGTCGCAGAGCAGTCTGTCAGTCGCAGAGCAGTCTGTCAGTCGCAGAACAGTCTGTCAGTCGCAGAGCAGTCTGTCAGTCGCTGACGGTCGCAAGCAAGGTCAGTCAGTCACAGATCCCTATGTGGCCGGTCAGTCACAGATCTGTCAGTCAGTCAGTCACAGGTCCAAAAGCACCGTCACACAGCTGCACAGATACTCACCAGTCACCGCTGCTCCTCCTCCCCTGCTTCTGGGAACACTCACCTCCTCAGTACTGTGCGGTGTCCGTCCACCGCCGCAGCTTTCAGTCCCGGTCCCTCTCTGACCCGGTCCCGCCGCTCTCTGTCCCGGTCCCGCAGCCGCCGCTCTCTGTCCCGTTCCCCTGCACCCGCACCAGCTTCTGGTGACCTAATGCGGCTCCCCCGCACGTGTCACCCGGCTCTCCTCCACGCTCTCCTCGCTGCTCGCAGTTGCTTGCTCCTCCCCACTGCTTCCGGTTCCGGTTCGGTTCCAGTCTGTGTATTTACAGCAGGAGTGGACACAGAACACTGGCCTAGCTAACAATTTCCCTATTAATTCAGCAGCAGCAGCACTCTCCATGCTCTACCTAACACTGCAGCTTCAGAATGAATTTAAGATGGATGCTGTCCTTGCTTTTTTATAGGAGGTGGGAGGGTCTGGGAGGGAGGGTATGCTGATTGGCTGGAATGTGTCTGCTGACTGTGAGGTACAGGGTCAAAGTTTGCTCAATGATGATGTATAGGGGGCGGACCGAACATCGCATATGTTCACCCGCCGCGGCGAACGCGAACAAGCGATATTCGCCGGGAACTGTTCGCAGGCGAATAGTTCGGGACATCTCTAGTTCTTACCCCTGCTCTACTGTATTACCGTCCTTTCAAGATACAACAATGCCCGAATTGCAGAAGATCTATCTATCTATCTATCTATCTATCTATCTATCTATCTATCTATCTATCTATCTATCTATCTATCTATCTACAGTATCTATCTATTTTTTTTATTGGTCCTTTTTTGATGGTTATATTTAATGAAATGACCTTGTAAAAACCCACAAATTATATTTTGTTGCATTGTCATTGTAAATGTATGTTGATTACTGCCTATAAATTTGTATATAATTCACCATTGTTAAACAATGCCATCCATAAAAGATAATTGTGTCTGCAATGTAAAGCAAATACTTACATGTAATTAAGTATGCATACCTCTCTTTCTGTAATCATATTACATGATTCCATAAGGACTAGAAAATATCAAAACAGATACTGTATCTGAAGTGCATGAAGGGATGTAAAGAGAAACTTTGGTCTTTAAAAAAAAAAAAAATACCTAAAATTCAGAAGCTACAAATATAGTATCTGCTGACTTTAACCAGGCGTTCATCAGCCCAGGGATCTGGAACTGTCCTCACCCAGGCCAATTCTTCCACAGTCTTTTAAACCCTGGCACCGCCATCTTGGGTGTGGGAAGCCGGCTGTGACTTCCTACTGTTTCAAGGCCAGCTTCCCACTGCACATGTGCAAGATTGCACTGGGCTTCCAGATGGATCCCGCAGCCTCCTCCTGCAAAGTGTGACATGTCCTAGAAGGTTGCTGGCAGAGAAGGGAATGAGCTGCAATTTTCGACTAGGCAAGAAATCGAAAGTGGGAGCGGTTACCTTTTTTTACAGAAAAAAAAAATGCTCATAATAGTAGTGGAGAGGGAACTTTCAATTTTAAGTGAAGTTTTGCTTTAAGAACCTCATTGGACAATACCATGTAGAATGCAGGTAAAAAAGATAAATATAAATATTTTGCATTGTACATCAGTATACATGTACTGTATATTATTGCATATAAACAAGCAGTTTCCAGTTTTTTCAAATTACCTGTCTTAGTGGGTTACTGAAAATATTTTACTTTACCACAGCAGGAAATTTGATTACACTCTGTGTGAAATCTGCAGATGTAAGCACATACTGCTTTTTTCATTAAACTGGTTAAATATCCTGAAAATTGCTACTTTGGCCAACAAACCAATTTACTATTAAATTATCATTACATTTCTTGGTTGATATAATTTTGTTTTATTGAGTCACACTTACACATTACCATGAAAGTACAATGCTGTTCCATGATAATCTAATTACAAGTTAATGCTATGATCAAAAAGGTATTTTAGGCTTGCACATTTAAAGTGTGGAATTATCTGTAATAAAATATGTGGTGTATTGTAGCAGAACTGTTGAAAAATATGTTATTATAAACTAAGAGTCAGCATTGTAGTGTTAAAATTCTATCCCTGTGACTAGTGACTACTAGCAGCCATTACTGTAATGTTAGAGTCTATCTATAGCCAAAATTTTGTTTATTTTTATTTTTGGAAAAAAGGTTATATTGCTATCTCAGTTGAGAAGCTTCACCCTCTCTATTGGTCCTGGTGACCATTACCACAGGAACATAAGTATTTGGAATCCAAAATGTTATGGTTGTCACCAGAACATGAGTTGAAGGGAGGTCTTTTTATAGGGAAACATCCTTCCAGGCTAGTTATCTGAATATTTCAATACAAGAGATTTTTCTAGGATATCTCCCAACCCCCCCCCCCCCCCCCCAAAAAAAAAAAAAACAATTGGTTATATATACAGTACATGTTAAATTGTAAGGATGCCCATCTGGTGGAGGAAAGACCACGGAAGACATACTTTATGCCCAGGTTTTAATAACCTGGTGTCTTTGGCCATAAGCCCACTCTGTTTCTGGGCTAAGGTCACCTTTAAAGTTTGAGGTTCATTTACTAAAGGCAAAAAGGCTATTTACTTTGTGAGGGAATTTTCAATTTATAGGGGAATTATCCCTCAACTTAGTAAATGTGGTGAAGAGCTGCTGACTTCCATCATCTAATCATGTGCAAAAAAATGTTTTTCCTTCCATGTGATTTGCAGAGTGAACTTTAACTATATTTAACTTACTAAGGGAAAATTCCCTTTTAAAATGAACAGTCTATTTGCCTGTATTAAACAAACCACAAACTCTAAAGTTGTTGTTACACATAGGGGACAGAAAACAAATTGGACATATGGCCATACTTTTTGTCTGCTTTTGACACTTGAATTACTTCCCTTGCCATTTCCATCTATAATGCCTCCTTGGGTAATTTGTCTCAAATGGAAACCATCTGCTGCATTCTTCTACAAACAGAACGAAATACGAACAAAACAACAATTTGAAGGCCCTTCTAATTGTGGACATTTAATCAAGTTTTTGAATAAATTATCCACCTACAAATATGAGTGTCTGCCACTATACCTGATTTGGTAGGAGTACCTGTCATTTATAACTCAAGATGTTCATAGCTAGGAGACAGATTGGTCACCTTGAGCAGAGATTCAAACAACTTCCAGAACTTTCTCTGGTGTTTGGTGGAAGGAAATTGGATTTTCTCCACATCTTACAATATAACTATTAGGCCTGGTTCACATTAGCTGTGGCCCCGACTCATCTCCATTTTAGATGCAAATCAGGTCCAAATTTTTGCCTGAAATTTAGCCCGAAATGGAACCAAAGACGCACAGGACCCTATTCCAGTGTTGACCATGGCCGCCCGGAGGTGTGTAAACCGGCTCAATTAAGACCCGGTCACCCTTTCCTGTCATGCAAATTGGATGCAGGGAAACCCAGCATTAATCTAAATCAATTAAATATTTTATGGCCAGTCAAAAATCAAAAAGTCAAAGTTCCCTAAAAAACTGAAAGGAAAATTACACTTTTACACATAAGCCATTTTGTAATTTGATGTTAATAAAAGGAACCCTCTTAGAAAAACATTTTTACCTGCAGTATTTATTTCTAAAACTGTCATTAAATTTAACTGTTGCTTACTTGCAAAAATGTGACTTGGTAGCATTTAGTTGATGAAATCCGATTTGCTGATTTTGTGATTGGCTCTTCACTTTTCTAATAATTTTCACAAATACAAAACATTTTATACAAATCAAATTGTAGGCATTCCCTGACAGTTGTTTTTTTCATGAGCTGCTCATCCTCTTCTAAAGAGATGAGTACAGTGCCACATTTCCTAATGCAACTTTACTTAGATGATTATAATGAAGGTAACCCAATTCAGAAATCAATTACAGATATGTTGAAACAAACAGTATTTTATTAAAAATAGAGGAAGATATTTATTTATTAAATTGATTTGGTAAGCTCCTTACAACATATACAGTTCAAACAAGGAAGAAAGCCGCTCAGGTGCAAGTTCAGCACTCGGTGCAGGTCAGATCCGCCATCCAAGCATGTAGACATCCAAAAGAGAGAGACCGCACTCAAAGATGTTAAATAAAAGTCCTTAGGACTCCTTTATTCTCCATAAATCCAACAGACAGCAGACAGACAGTGCAATACACGGACAGACGTGTCGGGTTGACGCGTTTCACGATAAAAATCGCTTATTCATAACCACACAAGAAATCAATTACAGATATGTTGAAACAAACAGTATTTTATTAAAAATAGAGGAAGATATTTATTTATTAAATTGATTTGGTAAGCTCCTTACAACATATACAGTTCACCTAGATGCAATTTCATTTTTCTGGAAAAAAAAAAACTGGATCTATACTTTTATCTGCTGGATAAAACAGAAAATAAAAACATATAAAACAACAATATGTTTCTTGGCAGTATACTATCTTTAATTTCTATAGAATGCGATCATTTTAAGATAATACTTCAATGTAAATTATGCAGTTAGTGATGGAAAAACTGTTCTTTGTTAGTGCAGAGGATCTCTATGTTCTGACTCAAATGTAAAGCTGAGTAAAAACCTTGTGCATAAATGGTAGCCCAAAAACCAGCTGGGGAACCAAGAGAGAGTCTCTTGTATACTGTACTTCTTCCCACCTACCCAACGTGATAGAATTTTTTTTTGTAAATTGTAAAGTCCCAGAAACTGTGTTCTAAAAAGAACCTTAGTCTTTTTTTGTTTTGTTTTTTAAAGTACATACACTATATTACCAAAAGTAATGGAATGTCTGCCTTTATACGCACATGAACTTTAATGGTATCCCAGTCTTAGTGTCATGGTCTTACCTTCTTGCTGTTCTCCTTCGTTTGACATGTGCTGGCGGCCATCTTGGTTTCTGGGTTTCTTGTAGCCTCCCACCCTGCGGCTCCTCCTTCCCACTGGGAGGAGCTGGATACCTAGCTCATATATATATAGGAGGCCTGTGGCTTCAGTTCCCTGCTTGGTCCTCCTGTGTTCACATGCTACTAAGACTGCTGCTACTTCTGGTTCCTGTTCCTGGCTTCGTCTGACTACCCTGTTGGTTCCTGATCCTGGCTTCGTCTGACTACCCTGCTGGTTCCTGATCCTGGCTTCGTCTGACTACCCTGCTGGCTCCTGACCCCTGGCTTTGCAAAGACTCTGCATCGGTTTCGCCATCCGTTTGGACTTTTGCTTTATAGCTTGTTTTTCAATAAAGCTTTCTTATGTTCACTTATCTGTTGTTGTACGTCTGGTTCATGGTTCCGTGACATTAGGACCAAGCCATGAATTCTGACGGTACAGGGCCATCCTCGCTACCCACGCTGGTTGCCAGACTTGATCAGCAGGATCACCTGTTGGGTCGGTTCGCCGTGGCGTTGCAAACCCTGCTTGAACGCACGGTACCACAGGCCACGAATTCTGACGGTGCAGGGCCATCCTCACTACCCACGCTGGTTGCCAGACTTGATCAGCAGGATCACCTGTTGGGTCAGTTCGCCGTGGCGTTGCAAACCCTGCTTGAACGCACGGTTCATTTCGCTCCCGTTGCCGATGGGTCGGTTGTCGCTCCTGGGTCCGCTCCTACTGCCGCTCCGGTTGTTGCGCCAGAGTCTACCCCGACACCTGTTGTTGCGCCTGCGGTGTTTCGGGGTATGTCCGGTTCTGCCCCCCTTCCACAGCGCTTTGGGGGAGAGCCAACTCAGTGCCGAGGTTTCCTTAACCAGGTGGGCATTTATTTCGAGTTGCTGCCACATGCCTTTCCTACTGAGAGATCAAAGGTGGGCTTCTTAATCTCGCTGCTCTCGGACAAGGCCTTGGCCTGGGCCAGCCCTTTATGGGAGAACAACAATCCGGTGGTTGCCGAGTTTTCCGGTTTTGTTGCTTCTCTTCGGAAGGTATTCGATGTGCCGGCTCGTGCTGCCTCTGCTGCGAAGCTCCTTATGTCCGTCAGACAGGGTTCACGATCCGTAGCTGAATACGCCATTGAGTTTCGTACCCTGGCAGCAGAGGTGGGCTGGAATAATGAGGCTCTAGTCGCTGCTTTCTCTCATGGTCTCTCGGATGCCTTGAAGGATGAGGTTGCAGCTAAGGACCTACCAGTGGAGCTCGAGTCTCTTATTTCTTTCCTGATTTTGATTGACACCAGACTCAGGGAGAGACCTTCCTTTAAGGAGAGTCTGCGGAGGCCTCCTAACAGATTGGCGCCTACCTTTGTTGTCCCACCCGTGCCTCCCTCTCCTCCCACGCCTCCTGGGGATGACTTGTCTGGGGGTGAACCCATGCAGCTGGGGTTTGCTCGCCTGTCCGAGGGGGAGAGGGTACTCCGGAGACGCGAGGGCCGATGCATGTACTGTGGTCTCGGTGGGCATTTTCGGTTGGCATGTCCGAACCGTCCAGGGAAACGCTCGCACCTGAGATCCTGTCGGGGGCAGATCTTGGGTGGAGTCTCCTCGTCCCCGGTTTCCCGTGTTGACAAACCACTGATCACTGTTGTCCTTTCCTGGGTCGGGGGCTCGGTGACGACCCAGGCGTTGGTGGACTCTGGTGCTGGTGGTTTGTTCATTGATAGTGTGTTCGCTGCCGCCAATTCCATTCCTCTGCAGGCTCGAGGTTCTCCTCTGGCTCTTGAGGCGATAGACGGCAGACCCCTTCTGCCGCCACACGTGACTCATGAGACCCTTCCAGTGGGGTTAGCCATTGGTGCCGTCCACAGAGAGTCGGTCTGCTTCCAGGTTATTTCGTCTCCACACTACTCGGTGGTCTTGGGGTACCCCTGGCTCCAGAAGCATAATCCGATTTTCGATTGGAGATCGGCCGAGATCCTCTCGTGGTCACCGCAGTGTGGGGCTAGTTGCATCCATGGGCCTGTCAAGTTGCTGTGTACTTCCTCGGACTCTCTGTTGCCCCCTGAATACGAGGAGTACCGGGATGTATTCGATAAGGTGCGCGCGGTTGCCCTACCTCCGCACCGCCCATACGATTGTGCCATCGAGTTACAATCTGGTGCCGTTCCTCCTCGTGGCAAAGTCTATCCACTGTCGGTAGCGGAGAATGAGGCCATGGAGGAGTACGTGAGGGAGGCGCTTTCACGTGGACACATTCGCAAATCCTCGTCCCCGGCAGGGGCTGGATTTTTCTTTGTGAAAAAGAAGGGCGGTGAGTTGAGGCCTTGCATCGATTACAGGGGTCTCAATCGCATCACGATCAAGAACGCTTACCCGATACCCTTGATTTCCGAGCTGTTCGATCGCCTTAAAGGGGCCACGGTCTTTACCAAACTCGACCTGAGGGCGGCATATAACCTCGTAAGGATCAAGGCGGGCGATGAGTGGAAGACCGCGTTTAACACCAGGACCGGTCATTATGAATCCTTGGTTATGCCCTTTGGGCTGTGCAATGCGCCCGCAGTCTTTCAGGAATTCATCAACGATGTTTTCCGTGACCTGTTGCAGCAGTGTGTGGTGGTCTACCTGGATGACATCTTGGTATATTCTGAGTCCATGGAGACCCACATTCTGGATGTCAAACGAGTGTTGCAACGGTTACGAGAGAACAAGCTGTTCGGTAAGCTTGAGAAATGCGAATTTCACCGATCCCAGGTAACCTTCTTAGGTTACATCATTTCCGCTGAGGGGTTCTCCATGGATCCTGAGAAGGTTTCGGCTGTCTTACAGTGGCCCCAGCCCAGTGGTCTTCGCTCCCTGCAGCGCTTTTTGGGCTTCGCCAATTATTATCGGAAGTTCATCAGGGACTTTTCCATGCTAGCCAAGCCTCTCACGGATCTGACCAGGAAGGGCAGTAATTCCCAGGTCTGGCCGCCCGAGGCCATCCGAGCTTTTGAGGCTCTAAAGTCCGCCTTTGTGTCGGCTCCGATTCTGTCGCATCCCAACCCTGGGTTGCCCTTTGTCCTCGAGGTGGACGCGTCTGAGACGGGAGTAGGCGCCCTTCTGTCTCAGCGTAGAACACCAGAGGGTCCTCTGCTTCCTTGTGGGTTTTACTCCCGGAAACTGTCTTCCGCGGAGTGCAACTACCAGATTGGTGACAGGGAGTTATTGGCCATCGTGCAGGCTCTTAAAGAATGGAGGCACTTGCTCGAGGGTTCGGTGGTTCCGGTCCTCATCCTGACGGACCACAAGAATCTGACCTATCTCTCTGAGGCCAAGAGATTGACACCACGTCAGGCCAGATGGGCTCTGTTCTTGTCACGTTTTAATTACGTGGTCTCCTACCTACCCGGTTCCAAGAACATCAGGGCTGATGCCTTATCACGGCAGTACTCCGACCTGTCCAGGGAGGAGTCGATTCCGACTTCGGTCATACCTCCGAATCAGATCCTGGCTGCCATTCGCACCAGCCTGACCTCTCCCCTGGGTGAGCAGATTTTGGCGGCTCAATCTGGTGCTCCCTCTGGGAGACCCAACGGCAGATGTTTTGTGCCTGAGGAGTTGCGCACTCGGTTGTTGCGAACCTACCATAACTCCAAGACCGCGGGGCATCCTGGAAAGAATCAGCTGTCCTGGGCTGTTTCACGTCTGTTCTGGTGGCCTTCCCTACGTTCCGACATCGCCGCATATGTAGCGGCATGCTCCGTTTGTGCCCAGAGTAAGTCCCCTCGGCACCTTCCGTTGGGCCTTCTGCAACCCTTAGCCACCGGGGAGCGCCCATGGTCACACCTGGGGATGGATTTCATTGTGGACCTCCCTGCATCCCGAGGCCATACGGTCATTCTCATGATTGTGGATCGGTTTTCCAAAATGTGTCACTGTGTTCCTCTCAAGAAGTTACCCTCTGCACAGGAGTTGGCCACGATTTTTGCCAGGGAGGTCTTCCGGTTGCACGGTTTGCCCAAGGAGATTGTGTCGGATCGGGGGAGTCAGTTTGTGTCCAGGTTCTGGCGCGCCTTTTGCTCCCAGTTGGGGATTCATCTCTCCTTCTCCTCGGCCTACCACCCTCAGTCCAATGGGGCCGCAGAACGTTCCAATCAGGCCTTGGAGCAATTCCTTCGTTGTTATGTCTCCGATCACCAAGACAATTGGGTTGATCTCCTGCCTTGGGCTGAGTTTGCCAGGAACACGGCGGTGAACTCTTCCTCTGGGACGTCTCCCTTCATGGCCAACTATGGGTTCCAACCTGCCGTGTTACCGGAGGTATTCTCTCCCCAGGATATTCCGGCTGTGGAGGATCACCTTTCCGTCCTACGTGCTTCTTGGGTACAGATCCAGAAGTCCCTTGAGGCCTCTGCGCAGCGCCAGAGACTCCAGGCTGATCGCAGACGAGCGCCTGCTCCTTCCTACCAGGCCGGTGACCGTGTATGGTTGTCCACCCGCAACCTCAACCTTCGAGTGCCCACTCCCAAGCTGGCGCCTCGCTTTGTTGGTCCCTTCCGAGTGCTTCGCAGGGTAAACCCGGTAGCCTGTGCCCTTGCGCTTCCTCCTGGCATGCGGATCTCCAACGTGTTTCATGTCTCCCTGTTGAAGCCGCTGGTGTGTAATCGTTTCACTTCCTCGGTTCCTCGGCCTCGTCTGGTCCGAGTGGGCAATCGTGAGGAGTATGAGGTGAGCAATATCCTGGACTCACGCCTGGTCCGCGGTCGGGTGCAGTTTTTGGTTCATTGGCGTGGTTATGGTCCAGAGGAGCGTTCCTGGGTTCCCTCCGCAGATGTCCATGCTCCTGCCTTGCTCCGAGCCTTCCACACACGCTTCCCTCAGAAACCGTTCTTTACTCCGCGGAGGAGGGGCCCTTGAGGGGGAGGTACTGTCATGGTCTTACCTTCTTGCTGTTCTCCTTCGTTTGACATGTGCTGGCGGCCATCTTGGTTTCTGGGTTTCTTGTAGCCTCCCACCCTGCGGCTCCTCCTTCCCACTGGGAGGAGCTGGATACCTAGCTCATATATATATAGGAGGCCTGTGGCTTCAGTTCCCTGCTTGGTCCTTCTGTGTTCACATGCTACTAAGACTGCTGCTACTTCTGGTTCCTGTTCCTGGCTTCGTCTGACTACCCTGTTGGTTCCTGATCCTGGCTTCGTCTGACTACCCTGCTGGTTCCTGATCCTGGCTTCGTCTGACTACCCTGCTGGCTCCTGACCCCTGGCTTTGCAAAGACTCTGCATCGGTTTCGCCATCCGTTTGGACTTTTGCTTTATAGCTTGTTTTTCAATAAAGCTTTCTTATGTTCACTTATCTGTTGTTGTACGTCTGGTTCATGGTTCCGTGACACTTAGTCCATAGGGTTCAATACTGAGTTGGCCCACCCTTTGCAGCTATACCAGCTTCAACTATTCTGGGAAGGCTGTCCATAAGATTTAGGAGTGTGTCTATGGGAATGTTCGACCATTCTTCCAGAAGCACATTTGTGAGATCAGGCACTGATGTGAACAAGACGGCCTGGCTCGCAGTCTCCGCTCTCATTCATTCCAAAGGTGTTCTGTCGGGTTGAGGTCAGGACTCTGTGCAGGCCAGTTAAATTCCTCCACCCCAAATTTACTCATCCATGTATTTATGGACCTTGCTTTGTGCACTGGTGTGCAGTCATGTTGGAACAGGAAGGGGTCATCTCTAAACTATTCCCAGAAAGTTGAATTAGTCCAAAATGTCTTGGTATGCCTTCACTGGAACTAAGGGGCCAAGCCCAACCCCTGAAAAACAACCCCGCACCATAATTCCCCTCCACCAAATGATTTGGACCAGTTCACAAAGAAAGTTTCATAAAGACATGGATGAGCCCTGACCTCAACCTGGGAGAACACCTTTGGGATGAATGAGAGCGGAGACTGCGAGCCAAGCCTTCTCTTCCACATCAGTGTCTGACCTCACAAATGCTCTCCTAGAAGAATGGTCAAACATTCCCATAGACACACTCCTAAATCTTGTGGACAGCCTTCCCAGAAGAGTTGAAGCTGTTATACCTGCAAAGGGTGGGCCAACTCAATATTGAACCCTATATACAAAGACTGGGATGCCATTAAAGTTCATGTGCGTGTAAAGGCAGGAGTCCCAATACTTTTGGTAATATAGTGTAAGTCAGTACTTTTCAGATATGACAAAGTAGGCAACAGGTGCAAATTCTAACTTTTATAGAGGAAGACACTAAGGTACACCTTACGGGTCACACAATGCAATACTGGCCCGAGCAACCCAATTTTATTGTGGTATGCAATAGATACTCCTAAACCTTGGGAGTCGCATACTCCAATTAGTGTAGTGTAGTATAGTGTATTCGGAACATTACACCCACTATTCTTGTAAACAGTAAATTACAGGTTTTCTTTACATATGTGAAAACAGAAGAGAAATGTTCACCATTCATAATAACAAATCCAGGGCAGAATATTTAGGCCTGTAGCAGTTCTACTTTGAAGAAATGACAAACACCTGAGTTTCTGATTATAGTGATTGTAAACCTTTAAAAAAAAAAAAAAAATAATAACATACATATTATTCTGACCTGCTCCATGCAATAGAATTGCACAAAACGAGCCTGATCCTCCTCTTCTTGGGTCACCCACCAGCATTCCTGGCTCCTCCTTATCTTAGTGTGCTACAATATGAAGCAACGTCCTATGATAGGACACCTGTGGGCTCAACTCTGAACCTAGCTGCCTGTCTATATAGATACAGACAGTGCATTTCAGAACCAACTCTTCTCTGTCGCTGTTCTCATTCGCAGAGTTAAAATCAGGCTCAGGTAAGTATGGGGGTGGGGGGGGGGGGGTTGGCTGTGGTGCCCTGCAGCACAGAAGGGTTTTTATCCTAATGCAGATAACGCATTAAGGAAAAAATCCTTAAGCCTTTACAACCACTTAAAAATACCTGAGAACAGGCAAACAATCTGCCTTGTGAAATGAATGATAAGGTTGGATTCTCAGATTTGGATTTAAAGTGAATGTAAAAGCTGGGGGGATTCACTCCTCTATTTGTTCTGGTAACTGTTGTCGCAGATACAAATGAAACAGAAATCTAGAATTTTCAGTGGTTACATCTGTTCCTCTGCCCAAGATGGGCATTCTGTTCAGTTCAGTAAGTTTTCATCTAATTTCCTGCTGTGCCTGCAGGACAGGAAGTAATGGGAAATCTTTTCAGCGGGACACATGCAGTGAAAAAAAAAAAAAACAACTTAATAAGGGTTTTAAACCACAGGAGCAATTTGAGGTTTGGGGCGAGGTAATTTGAGGTAACTTGTATATTTAGTATTAGGCTATAGAAATTTCATTAACTGTGTGTAATAAAATTATTCTTAGATATGAAATTAGTTGGCACTCAGAGTGCCCAAAATAACTGCGTTCATTTTAGAGTGCCAACTAAAAGTTAACTCTTGTATTGCTGACCAAAGTCACAATTTTCTTCTATAACTGTACTATAAAGCAGCCTACACGATTTGATCATAGGATTTAATTTACTATTAACTATTTATTAACTATAATGACTGTATAAAATCATAGCTGAACAGCATTTTTCCTATCTTGTATTTATATGTTCACAGAATAAATAAATTCAAAGAATATAAACAATATGAGCTTTGAAGCACTGTATTAGGTTGGAATCTTTCAACTCAATTAAAAATGATACATTAAACATGGTTTGTACCTTACACAAGGAAGTTTTCACCAATTAGAGAGATCTTTTATGTAAGAAATTCACTTAAAATTGCTGTTGCAGGTGTACCATTACATTTATTTTTCCCCAACTACTCTGTGAAAAAGAGGCAATCGACAAACCAATATAGCTCCATCTGTTATGAAGATGTTTTATTATACCCGCACTGTCCAAAAGCTGTTTTCTCTTAAACCATTAAACTTGATGTCAGAACATGCAAGACTCCGCTTAACTTTTTATTATTCATGTTATTGTTCTCACAGGATGCAGAGAAATATTCCTTCTCTGCAGGGGTCTTATAGTCTCCGGTATCGTCTTTCTATCAAGTAGATGGAAGTTTAAATTATTTATTTAGATTTTAGTTTCTATGTATTTCCCTATGTGGTATTTTCCAACGTAATTATAGCTCACATTTTTAAGTTTTGAAGAACAGCGTAATCAGACAAAAATCAAAACTATCATTTAGTTTGATTGGTTAGATAAAATCTCTGCACTAGAACAAAATGCCTTTGTTTGGCAGGAAATTTTCACACAAGCAACATCTAATCATGAAGGTAGATTGCATTCATTTAAGACATAAAAGTTCTGTCTTTTTTTCCCCAACACCTGCTGCCAGATTGCTGAGATTTGTAGCTTTTTGTGACTTGTGATTTGGTATTTTTGTAGTCACGTTCCCAAAGCAATGCACTGGTCACCCCTTCTAAAAGATAAGTCTTCACATAAAAGATATGGGGTCGTCCTATATCTTTCCATACCATCCATCAAACATAAGTGTGAGTTAATTCACCTTCCACATGGAGGTTAAGCTATTATATGCCTTGCAGCCCTGCTAGGTGAGAGTCAAGGAAGAAACCGAGAGCTGTGTTGCCACGAAAATCAATGTCAGGAAAGCAAGTCATAAGTAATGCTTGCTGGGTGTGTTCAAATATAGCCATGAAGGTGTCCTTAAAGGACATTTCTAGGCCCTGGTCTGGTTCAGAATAATTTCCATTTATGGAGGAAATTAGAAACTTTATTTTATAGGAGTGGCCAAAGCATAGAGAAGAAATGCTCAATGAATAATCAGCTTATAACCTCTACCCTCTGAGAGAGGAGGAAACAAAGTTTTTTGATTTTTCTCTTTTGGTGGATGCTACTTTAATGAAACTTACAAGCATGTAGCCCACCCACCGAAAACAGGTGGTCTTATTCAAATATGTGTGGGATTGCCATATAAATCTGGACCTTAAAAATGAGAATGTGTCAGAACCCTGGATACTTGAACGATTGGCCAGGCACAAACTTGGAATGCCCATACCTCTGTACCATCAACTTGAAAGAAAAGTGAGATATATTTTCAGTATGTCAAAAAGCTCCAATTTCAAGGGGCAGTAGTCCAAAGGTTCAGAAATGTACAGTATACTTCTAGTTCAAAAGAAGACAGGAGATTAGAGAACTGTAACAGATCTAAATCATGGAAAAGGAGACTCCCTAAACAATAATAAGGATGATAATACATCAGGTAATGGTAAGGGATTCGATTTTGTAAACTGATTTAAAGGATACCTACCTACACATACCTATAGCATCAGCGTTTCAACAATACTTCCATTTCAGAATGACAAACATCCAGGATTTTTACAAAAATACTTTTCTCAGTAGTTGCCTTGTTACACTTTGCAGGGGTTTGAGTTCACCAATACCTGGTTGACTTTCTGCTTCTGGCCCATTCCTGGGAGGATCTTTAGTTCCTTACAAGCTTTGATTACATAGTTATATAGATAATCTGGTTGAAAAAAGACCATCTAGTTGATGTATTTTGAAAACAAAAAAAACACTTACAGCCAAGAAAGTATTTAGTCTATCTCAAAATGAGAATACATATGCTAGCAAACACCATCTCCCTTTATTTTTAAACACTTGCTGACTGCGCACAGTATATTTACTGCGGCAGTCTGCCTCTCGCTCTGGGGAGCGAGCACGCGCCGCCGGAGGCGCGCTCCCGCGCGGTCACGGACCCCCCCCCGCGCGTTTGACCGGCAGACCCGATGTCCGCCGGTCACTCGGCGATCGTCGTTGGAGAGGGAGAAAGGCAGGCGGCTAGTGTAAACAAGCCGCCTGTCATTCTCCCCTGTGTAGAAACAATGATCATACGGTTCTACTATGTAGGACCATTGATCATTGTTCCTACACCTCAAGCCACAGCCAATCACAGTTAGAATCACACCCCTAGGGACACACACAGCCCCTCCCTCTCAAATAAAGTAACCCCTTCACTGCCAGTGTAATTTTACAGTAACAGTGCATATGTATAGCACTGATTACTGTAGAAATGTCACTGGTAACCCCAAAAGTGTCAAAATTTCAGTCAAGGGTCCGATCTGTCTGCCGCAATGTCTCAGTACCGCAAAAAAAATCGCAGATTGCCGCCATTACGCGTTAAAAAAAAACAACAAAAATGACAAAAATCTTTCCCTTTGTTAGTAAACACAATAACTTTTGCGCAAACCAATCAAAATACGCTTTTTGCAATTTTTTTTACCAAACATATGTAGCATAAAACAAATTGGCTGAAAATGTAAAAAAATTTTGATTTTTACATTTTTTTGGGGGGGATTTCATATAAAAAAATGTGAAAAATATTGCTATTTTTGCAAAATTGACGCTCTTTTTTTGTTTATAGCGCATGATCAAAAAGCGCACAGGTGATCAAATACCACCAAAAGAAAGCTCTGTTTGTGGGAAAAAAAGGACGTCAAATTCGTTTAGGTACAGCGTCGCATGACCGCGCAATTGTCCGTTAAAGTCACGCAGTGCCGAATCGCAAAATACCCCCTGGTCCGGGGCTTAAGTGGTTAAAGAGAAAGTGTCTATGCTCAGAAACAGAGTCCTAGCAGCCCTAACAACTTCACATTTGAAAACATAAAATACAAAAAAATGAGCGTGCTTGCGTCCAAAGGGAAAGGACAGCAGCCAGCACAACACTTGAACCAGTGTAAGCAATGTATAGATATAGAAATGTGCGGTGCTCATAGATAATTATTATATATGATAATCAGTGAAAATTCATAACATTGTGAAAAATACATATACAAACAAATATATAAAAAAACAAAAAAATAAAATCAAAAAAGAGTGAATAAGGGCAAAAAGTCCTTTTAAATGAAGTGAAAAATCTTTAAATGTGTATTGTAGAAGTGAATAACTGAAAATTTGCTGTGACACCATCCACCAACAATATAATAATAATAATCTAATAATATACTAAATATGATAATAAACTGAATACAATAATAAGATAAGCAGCAACTTCAAGTGTGACAACACCCCAAGATCAAATATTATAAACAAGTCGCACTATTTGATAAAGAATATATAAATATATATATTATATCAAAAAATGTGAAAAAAGAGTCCAATGAAAAATAAGTTCATAGAATCCAATATGTAGGATATGAATCAATCGAGTGGTTAAAGCAAAAGAATCCACAGCTAATAGATGTTCTGCTTACCAGAAACAGTTGAATAAGGTGCAAAATAGTGATCACTCTCCGCTTCGTATGATGAAACCGTGAATGGTCCAAATACCAGAAAATGGTCCTGTGTAGATCACTTGGTGTGCTTGGTGATAGCGTCAGATTCACTCAAATGAAGGTGTGATGATCATGTGGGGTATTAGCATGAAATGACAGAAAATACCGCCATAGCATAAAACCCCCAAAAAATTGAAATAAAAAAACAATTGCACTTCCCAAAAAATAGCATAGATGCCTCCACAAAAAAGTGAGAAAAAGAATCAAAAAGTGAAAACACCACAGTGCTTAAAACTAAATAAATACTTCTTACCAGAAAAAAGGAAAAATCCAGCAAGAAAAAAGCGTGTAGCAAAGAAATAGATATCTCCAACCAATATGGATTAAAGAGAGGGACACTCACTCCTGTGATGAGCCACCTCCAACATATAAGCTCCTTACCAAATGATAGTAAGGGATCAGCCTGTGGGTCAAACGATAGCCTGTAGATAGGTATATCCAGGGGGACCTGGCAATCTCAAAATATAATAGGGGCCCTTGATAACGTCAGCTCTGATGAAACTCATTGGATCACAGCGTTCTGACATCACCCTCTGCGTCCAGGAAGTGCGGGCGGCAAACTGTCCGGCCGGCGGCTCAGGCTCCTTGCTTATCCGAGGCGTTTTATATCGATTATTTATGTGAGTGCATTTTCATTTCTTTATTAAAGTTTGTTTGGTTTATGCTATGACGTTCCTATTTTTATTATATGATTGCGGTGTCCTATTGGTCCGGACGTGCATTTCTATTGCGGTGGGATATTTTGAGATTGCCAGGTCCCCCTGGATATACCTATCTATCTACAGGCTATCATTTGACCCACAGGCTGATCCCTTACTATCATTTGGTAAGGAGCGTATATGTTGGTGGTGGCTCATCACAGGAGTGAGTGTCCCTCTCTTTAATCCATATTGGTTGGAGATATATATTTCTTTGCTACACACTTTTTTCTTTCTGTTGGATTTTTCCTTTTTTCTGGTAAGAAGTATTTATTTAGTTTATAGCAATGTGGTGTTTTCACTTTTTGATTCCTTTTGTCACTTTTTTGTGGAGGCATCTATGGTATTTTTTGGGAAGTGCAATTGTTTTTTTTACTTCAGTTTTTTGGGGGTTTTATGCTATGGTGGTATTTCCTGTCATTTCATGCTAATACCCCACATGATCATCACACATTCATTTGAGTGAATCTGACGCTATCACCAAGCACACCAAGTGATCTACACAGGACTATTTTCTGGTATTTGGACCATTCACAGTTTCATCATACGAAGAAGAGACTGGAGATATGACCCCAATCAATACAGATGACAAGTAAAACCGTTTACCTGTGAAGGAGAATTCACTTCCTGTATCTTGCCAAGATAGCGCCCAGGCGTGTGTTCCAAGCCTCATTTTCACTACGAGCCTAGTATGTATATAACAGGGGAAGGGGAATTCACTTCCTGTATCTTGCCAAGATAGCAACCAGGCATATGTTCCAAGCCTGGTTTTCACTATGAGGCTAGTATGTGTAAAAAACAGAAATCCACTCCATACTCCAAGCCTCACTCTGAGTGCGAGGCCTGTATATGATAGTTGGACACTTCCTGTAAGACCAAAATGACATAAAGACGTGTAGAGCCTCATTGGGTTTTACAGAAACAGAGACTAAATATTGAGGTATGATCGCACGATAATGTGCGCACCACTCCTTGTTTTGAATACAAAACAATTGGGCCAAATATAAAAACATATAAAAAGCCTGCAGCGGTCAATTATCAACAGCGACGGTTACATAGTGGGAGAATTTAATAGGACAACTGTGTCAATGATCCAGAATAATATTCTGATTTAAATTTTTTATTTTAAAAAATATTTAAAAATTACTGCCTAAATGCTCTTTTCTGAAAATTCCAGGACCAAAAAATCATACTTAGGCTGGCCATAGACGGAGCACATTTCTTTCCTGTAACCTTGGGTTACAGGAAAGAAATTCACTTGATTCCCCCAACAACACAAACAGTGTTTTTTTTTCTGACTCTAAATTCCTCTAAATGCCTATGTGTGCCTTGACACATAGGCTAATATGCAGAGGCATTTAGAGGTAGGAAAAAAATGCCAAATGCCCCTAGAAGCAGCAGAAAAAATGCCTAGTGTGTAAGAGGCCTAAAAGGTATCAGTTCCAGCATCTATAAGGTTAGATAACGGGGAAAGATATTTTTTCTTGTCAGTTGTCACATGTATTTTTTTTTTTCAGCTGTCTCTGCAATAATTTATGGGCTTTCAAATAAAACTAAGTTTAAACACTACTTTTCTCCTTTTTGTACCTGACCAGTTTTACCCTTAACAAGGGCTGGATCATTAGTTATCACCTGGTAAAGTGTAGGAAAATCAAAGATATTAGAGATGTCAGCAGAGCAACAGTTGAGAAACAAATACCCAATGGAGACAAATGTTCCATTGGGAGCTAGTCTAAGATGGTTTTTTTCTCACTTTTAGGAGATTTTTGCCTGTTTTCTGTTGCATCTTCAAGACAGAAAGAGAAGTGAAATCTCACTGCAGACAGCAAAAAAAAAAAGAAAAAGATCTATTAAGGATTTTAACTCATCCCTACATACATTTTTAGGGCTCGTTTACCAAAGGCAAATAGACAAAAAGCAACTACTAAAGGGAAATCTTTATTCTGCAAGGAAATTTTACCTTTGCAAGGGAATTTTTCATTAGCTTAGAGAAGGAGAAGAAGCATTTCTGATATCCATTATCCAATTATGTGCAAGAAAAATAAATATTTTTTTCATTTTTTCTTGCACATGCTTGGGCATTCCAGTCATTCAACACATTCTCTAAGCTTAGTAAACTTCTCTTGCAAAAATGAACAGCCTATTTTGTCTTTAGTAAATCTCTGAACTCTTTTAAGTCTTCCAACAACTCTCTTAAAAATATTGTTATTTTTAAGAGCGTAGTGGGAAAGAATTAACATTTTTTACCTTGCAGAAAGGTAGGTCAAATTTGGCTAATTTCTATTTTGCTTGTAAATAGCAATATCTATTTAGAATTCTACTGTATTGGACCTGGAATGGGTTAACATTCAGTAACATAACCTTTTAATTGCTTCTAACACCGTTGAAATACAAAATTTTGTGTGCATCAAACTACAGAATTAGTTTCACTTAATCTATTTCTCTGGAGATTAGTATGAATCTCCTTCTTTTTCGTTGCTCGAGGTTTCAGGATCTAAAAAAAAAAAATCTCATATCCTTCTGACAATGTGAGACATAATGCAAACAGAAAACCTAAACTATATCAACGAAACTGCTATTAAAATAAAAAATGTAAAATGCAAAAAGGATAAGGCATTTGTCCCACAATGGACAATCCATCCTCAAAGCTAATTACAGAAACTTTAATTAAAACTTCAATTAAGTCTCGCTCATTTAATGCCTAGCTGTAAACCACTGGGGCTGTTAAGAGCTTTACTGTGAGCGAACCGTAAAAAAAAAAAAAATTCAGCAATGTGAGTCCCTGAATTTGCCTTCATTACAAACAATTTAACAAATTAAGTAGTTTATGACAGAAGGGACTTTTGAGATCAAATTCAATGCTTGATTGAAATGAAGTAAATTCATGTTTCTAGCTGTTACCCATTTTTAAAATTCAGTTCACATAAATTATCCAAGCTATACTTCATAGAATTTACTCATGCTGTTATTAATTTAAACGGGTAGAATAAAGGGTCACAAACAATATACATGATTATCCAGCTGTTCACACTACACTTTATTTTGATAAGACCAAAAATCTAAAAGTTTGATAATGATAGTTTTTTCAGGGCAAGCTTATAAGGGTGCTATTGAACACAGCAAGTCCTTACAAAGAAATGCTTTAAAATATATTAATATTCAGTACATGAAATTGCTATATATGCCATCTTGTAATATGGTGTTACAAAAATGTTCCTTTCAATTTCAATCTGCAGGCTGACATTGTTTACTAAAAGTGTAGAACAATTAAAGACATTCTGCCTTGTGCCAAGAGTCTGTAATAGTGAGCCCTTTGTAGATCGCCAACTCGAGGTTCCCCTTGGTGCAGAATCTAAGCCCAAGCCTGCTTCTTCACCAGAGCCCCTGATGGTGGGGATGAACTTGCAGCAAGCTGGAACCAGGTCGCGGGCCTCAGGTATGCCCAGCTGATGATAAGGAGACCAAGCCGCAGAAGACAACCAGAAATCCAGGACACAAGCCTAGGTTAGGGCTGGTAGTGAACAAGCATAGACGGTACACAGAGACAAGCGACTGGGATCTCAGAGAACTGTGAAGTTGCTCAGGCAAGGAGCATTGTGCTGAACACATGTATATATAGTAGGGATCAGACTTTTTTTTTTGTTACCTATATATCGGTATCGGCCGTGTATGTAATATTAGTGTATGTAAAATCCTAGCATCCACTTTTTTAGTGTTTTAGCTAATGCCCAGTGTGTGTTTTTGTAATCTAATAGTGTGAAATACCTTCATTACATCACCGCTCGGCCCTTCCATGACCCCCAGCTGTCAGTGGGGGAGGAGAGAAGGACGGCAGAGCGGGAGATGTAACAAAGGCATTTCACACTATTCTAATTCTAATCTAATTCTGTGTACAGTGCAGAGGGGAGGGGCTGAGATCCTCCTCTGACAGCTATGATAGGAGAAAACAGCAGAGTGGGAGATTAGCGAGGAGAGCCTGGAGCAGCGATGTAATGAAGGTATTTTCCACTATTCTATTAAAAAAACACACACTGGACAGTATATAAAACACTCATAAAGTGGATTCTAGGATTTTAATGACACTAAACGAGGTTCACATGGGATTCCTGGCAGGCAGGGAGGGAAGGGAAGACCGCACATTACCGCTAAATGACTTACCCCACATGTTCAGTACCACATTTGTGTCAAACATTGTCTTTATTTTTCAAACCTTTAAATGAACAAAATATCGGCATATATCGGCCAATACCGATACTTAGTGACCAAAATATCGGTATCAGTATCAGCCCTGAAAAAACCATATCGGTCTATCCCTAATATATACGGAAGTAAACAGGGAGGTGATCCAGGAAGTAATAGAAGGGAAAAGGATATTCTGTCATAGGGTTCCCCTTAACCACTTAAATACAGGGCAATTTCACCCCCTTCCTGCCTAGACCAATTTTCAGTTTTCATTGCTCATTGGCTTCTATGGGAAATATTGGTCAGCTTGGCATGGCACTGCTCCCGTCTTTAACATTTGTGTCTATGGGAAATATTGGTCAGCTTTACATGGCACTGCTCCTCATCTTTAGCATTGGCGCCTATAGGAAATATTGGTCAGCATGACATGGCATCTGTATTGAAAATGACATTTTTTCCTTAAGAAATATCAGTATTGCTGCAACAGGCTACATACGTTGTACAGATGCGCCACTTTACAGGCACATTAAGGGGACCCCCCAGGCACAATATTTAAGGAATTTTTCATTTTTTTTGTTTCACTTTAAGCATCACTGCTCCTGTAAAAACTATCGTTTTAAAAAATGTTTTTTTGCATTGATACATGTCCCCCAGAGCAGTACCCAGGTCCCCATACACTTTTTATGGCAATAAGTTGCATATAAGCCTTTAAAATTAGGACTTTTGATTTTTCATGTACGTGTCTTATAGACTTTAATTGAGTTTGCATGTTCGCTAGAACTTTTTCCCTGTTCGAGATGTTCTGGTGCGAACTGAACAGGGGCGTGTTTGGCCCATCACTATCTGTGAGAGGGAAACAGGCTATACATGTAACTTCAAAGTTTATGAGGGAAAAGATAGTCACATGGAGCCCACCAGATGCCCAGACTACATGGGGAGCAGTGGCAAGATTGTTTGGGACTAAGGGTCTCCCTTGTTCTGTATGGGGAACCACTTGTACATGGACAATTTTTATACAAGCGTGCCATTTTTTCAACACCTTCTTGAATTTGAAATTGGGTAATGTGGCACTGTGCAACCTAATTGCTGGGGCTTCCCCCAATGGTTTGTAAATACCCAGCTTCCAATGATGAACTGGTTGCAGTGAAGTGAAAGGACAAATGGAATGTTTTCGTCCTGTCTTCCATTCACGCAGACACAACCATCCAAATCACAACTGCGACTAGTGTTATTGAGAAGCCCTCTGTGTCCATGACTACAACCTTAATTTGGGAGGGGCGGACTTCAATGACCAGATGATGAAGCGTTACTTAGTTTCCCAGAAAGCCAGACACTGATACAAGAAAATGTCTGTATATTTAGTTCAATTGGCTCTGTTCAATGTTTTTGTACTATACAAAGAAGAAGGGAAGACCTTCCTAAAATTCAGAAAGAGATCATTAGGCCCTTTTGTATCCAGAAGGCACTGTGTCCCAAATTCCCAATCCAGATGCAGTGATCCAGCTGTATGAAAGGCATTTTCTGGATGCCATTCCTGGTACCCTGACCCAAAAGTAACTCAAAAAAAGTCATATCTGTAGCAGACACAGAATAAAAAGAGACACACACTTTTTTGTCCCTCCTGTCCTGGCCAACCTGGTCTTTGCTTCAAAGACTGCTTCCCTTGCTACCACACACTATTGGAGAATTAGTTTAGGGTACAGAACGGCACAGTCACACAGGGTTCTGAAAGATGTTAGATAGTCATGGCTATTGCATTTTGAGAGACCCTAGTCTGGAAAGTTTACAGTTTAAAAGTTACAAAAAAGTAAAAAAAAAAAAAAAAATGTATTGCCCAGCACCCCAAGCTGCATGTGAAGCACTGTGGGCAGGCTGCTGATAGGAGCCAGTAGTAATACCAGTTGGAGGAAACCTTGGGACACTGTTGCTAAAGAGAGAAAATGAAAAGGAAACCCTCATAACTGTGGCTTCCTGGCTCCTTATCATTGATGTGCTTATACATTCACTGCAAAAATGTTTAATGATTTAACTCTTACTTTTAGTAATAATAAAAGGATTAACTGTGGCAGGTTCTATGCTTCGCCTTCTTTTCCTTTGTTTTTCAGCACCATGGATAGCACTTTATGGAAGGAGCAGTAAAATCTGCAGGGTTTTGGATTGTTGAGATGAAATAATGCAAATCCACCATCCTTTACAAATGTGTCAAGGGTCAAAAATTGAGAGGAAGGCACCAACAACAGCAAATGGCAGAGCTCCCAGATGACAGATTAAGCGCAGAACTGCCCTTAGTTAACCTTCATAGAAGACAACGGAAACAGGTTCAGCACCTTGCTAATGTCTTCTACAGTCATTGGAAGAAGGAGTACCTTTGTGACCTTCAAGGTCTTGCCAACGACAAACTAGCAAACCCAAACTACAAGAGGGTGACATAGTCTTTTTGCAAGAAATACATGCCAGCCACCAATTGGCCTATGGGTCCCATTACAAATGTATAGATGGTTTATTCATAGTGTAGTTTTAATGTGCTTTATTTGGTGCTAATGGCTGTTAGACATGGGTCAAACACTCCCCTGTTCAGTTTGCAGCAGAACTCCCAAACAGGGAAAATATCCTAACCCGAACAAAATACCCCATTGAAGTCTATGGGAGCCGAACATGAAAAATAAAAAGTTCCCATTTTAAAGGCCTATATGCAAGTAATTGGCCATTAAAGGAGTAGGGGGGTCTGGGTACTGCCTTGGGGGACATGTATCAATAAAAAAAAAATGTTTAAAACAATTGTTTTTTTCAGGAGCAGTGATTTTAATCATACTTTAACCACTTGCCGACCGCCGCATGACTATTTACGGCGGCGGTCAGCCCCTCACAGGCAAAGCAGCGTAGGTCTACGTCGCTTGCCTGTGAGGCTCTAAGGAGCGAGCTCGCGCCGCCGGAGGCGCGCTCCTGCTCCCGCTCGGTCATGGACCCCCCCCCCCGCGCGTGTGCCCAGCGGACCCGATGCCCACCGGGCACTTGCGATCGTCTGTTACACCGGGAGAAAAGCAGGCGGCTAATGTAAACAAAGCCGCCTGTCATTCTTCCCTGTGTAAGAATGGAGATCATACGGTTCTGCAATGTAGGACCGTTGATCTCTGTTCTTACACATCAAGCCACATCCAATCAGGGCCGATCCGGGGCGGGTGCACGGGGTTCACTGCACCCAGGCGCCACAAGCTGAGGCGGAGGAGGGGCGCCGAAGCTCCAGTGGCAGCAGGGACGGACTGACCATTCGGGAGCTGCCCGTGGTCCCGAGGCCACTAGGGGGCCCGCCCCTGACTGTTCTTAAACATCCGGAGACCAGAGCAGACACATGTGGTGAGAGAGCTCTGCTGCCTGTCAGCACATACTGCCCGATCTTCAGGTCTCCCGGGCAGCTGCACATTGCTGACTCCTCTCTCTCCCTTCAGCACTACTAGTAACTAGAAGAGCGGTGAGTACACACAGCTCTCACACTGATCAGCCTGTCACTGTGTCTTCCAGCCCTGCAGCCTCAGCACAGATGGCTATGTGATCCTTCCCACGCGCTCCCATCTCTTCTCTCTGTGATTGATGACGGAGGTAAAGTCCAGTCCAGCCAGCTATTGTCTCTTCTGGTCTCCCAGCCACTGCAAGATGCCTCTGTGATCCTTCCCGTGCTCTCCCCTCCCACCTCCTTTTCTCATGCTTAATAACAGAGGTCACTGCACTGGCTCCTTATCAGCCTTCCAGCCTGCACACCTCCTGTCCCTGCATTCTCTGCTAGCCTTGTGCTGTGAATCTCCCTGAGCTCCCTCAAACACCACAATAGGAGAGGGGGCACATTAAGAGCACCTGTCTTGCTCAGAATTAGCCTGGCCTGTTATTACAAATACTGTCCCTGCTACCCGCACTCTGCTGCATCTGCGATTTCTGCTGGCAAAACAATAGGGAAGCAAACACAAATATATCTGGATCCCTTGCTGGCTTTGCACCCACAATTCACAAGTGGCTGGCAGTGAAACACTTTAGAAAAACAAAATCCTTCTTGGTTACTCTGAACTGTGCATGCGCAGTCTGGAGACAGCCGATTAGAGAACTGATGGGCTCAGCCTCAGATCAGGCAGTGGGATGGCTTAACCACTTAAGGACTGGATAGGTTTTACCCCTTCAATGACCAGGCCATATTTTGCGACTCAGCACTGCGTTACTTTAACTGACAATTGTGCAGTTGTGCAACGCTGTACCCAAATAAAATTGATGTCCTTTATCCCCCCCCCCCCCCCCCAAATAGAGCTTTCTTTTGGTGGCATTTGATCACCTGTATGGTTTTTCTTTTTTTTGCACTATAAAAAAAAAACTGACTTTATGCTATAAAACATTCCCAATAAAACAAAATTAAAAAATCAATTTTTTTCATAATTTTAGTCTAATTTGTATTCTGCAACATATGTTTGGTAAAAAGTTATCGCGTCTACAAACTAGGGGAAAGATTTATGTCTTTTTTTTTTTTTTTTTACTAGTAATGGCGGTGATCTGCAACAGCGGACAGATCAGACACTTAACTGACATTTTTGACACTTTTGGGGGGACCAGTGACATTACTACAGTATTCTATTGCTAGAAATATGCACTGTTACTGTAATAATGACACTGTCAGGAAAGGGGTTAACACCAGGGGCGGTCAAAGGGTTAAATGTGTCCCTAGGGGATGCTTTCTAACTGTAGGGGGGATGAACACAGAAACCTGTGGGCACTGTTAAGGCTCCATTTGGTGGGCACTCGTAAGCTGCATTTGGTGAGGACTGGTAAGATTAATTTGGTGGGCACTGGTAGGCTGCATTTGGTGGGCACTGGTAAGCTGCATTTGGTGGGCACTGGTAGGCTGAATTTGGTGGGCATTGGTAAGCTGCATTTGCTGGGCATTGGTAAGCTGCATTTGGTGGGCACTGGTAGACTGCATTTGGTGGGCACTGGTAGGCTGCATTTGGTGGGCTCTGGTAGGCTGAATTTGGTGGGCATTGGTAAGCTGCATTTGCTGGGCATTGGTAAGCTGCATTTGGTGGGCACTGGTAGGCTGCATTTGGTGGGCTCTGGTAGGCTGCATTTGGTGGGCTCTGGTAGGCTGCATTTGGTGGGGACTGGTAAGAATAAATTGGTGGGCACTGGTAGGCTGCATTTGGTGGGCACTGGTAGGCTGCATTTGGTGGGCTCTGGTAGACTGCATTTGGTGGGCACTGATGAGGCTGCATTTGATGGGCACTGATGAGGCTGCATTTGATGGGCACTGATGAGGCTGCATTTGGTGGGCACTGATGAGGCTGCATCAATGCATTGATCTCTTGTATCATATCCGCAGACTCTGACCATCTCTTATATCAAGTCTGCAGTCTCTTACCATCTCCTGTCTGGGGGCTCTGTCTAACAGACTCTCTTAATAGAGGCCCTCTCTGTGTCCATTAGAGAGTTAGTTCCCATTAGAGTACTCTGATTCTCTTACTGTAATTTGTTTATTGTTATTGTGGGAGGGTCCCGGGGTAAGGAAGACTTCTTAGGGGAGCATCTCTGTGTTTGAGCCATTGCCATAGAAACATTGTAAAGGGGAGGAGTTAGTAAGATGACCACGCCCATATGGGGGTGCCAAAAAATGTCTGCACCCAAGCGCCTGTGACCCTAGGATCGGCCCTGCATCCAATCACAGTAAGAAACACGCCCCTAGGGACACACTTAACCCCTCCCTCTCAAAAAAGTTAACCCCTTCACTGCCAGTGTAATTTTTACAGCAACAGTGCATATGTATAGCACTGATTACTGTAGTAATGTCATTGGTAACCCCAAAAATGTCAAAAATGTCAGTCAAGGGTCTGATCTGTCTGCCGCAATGTCTCAGTCCCGCTAAAAAAAATCGCAGATCACCGCCATTACTCGTTAAAAAAAAAAAAAAATGACAAATATCTTTCCCTTAGTTAGTAAACGCAATAACTTTTGCGCAAACCAATCAAAATACTCTTTTTGCAATTTTTTTTACCAAACATATGTAGCATAAAACAAATTGGCCTAAAATGTTAAAAAAATTTAGATTTTTACATTTTTTTGGGGGGAATTTCATATAAAAGAATTTGAAAAATATTGTTATTTTTGCAAAATTGACGCTCTTTTTTTGTTTATAGCGCTTGACCAAAAAAATCCGCACAGGTGATCAAATACCACCAAAAGAAAGCTCTGTTTGTGGGAAAAAAAGGACGTCAAATTTGTTTAGGTAAAGCATCGCACGGCCGTGCAATTGTCCGTTAAAGTCACTCAGTGCCGAATCGCAAAATAGGCCCTGGTCAGAAAGGGGGCTTAAGTGTTTTTTTTAAGTCCATACTTTCTGGACTTATTATTGTATAGGCGTGTTCTCCTCCAAAGCTGGAAGATAAAATTAAAGAATAAATTCGATTTGAGATGGATTGGTCTTCTTGGTAAATAGTAACATTTGATCAGCTGTAATTGTGCTGTGCCACCAGAGCTCCTTCTAATTTGGGAATAAGGAACTGTAACTTTGAAAGCTAAGGCTGGCCATAGATGACATTTTCTTTCCTTCCACCATGGGTCCCACTGCACTATTATATTCTGCCAGTGGAGGGCATGGGGAGCATTCACAGCCAGCAGAAAACAATGGTTATTGTTTGCATGTGGAAAAATCAGACATGCTGCTTGTAGCTAAGTTAATTGAGCAAATGATCTACTTCGGTACAATCAGCCTGCCCATACATGGTTCAAATCTTGGCTGTTCCCTGCTGAATCAGCTGAGATTTGAACCGTCTATAGCCAGCTTTAAATGGCCCTCCATTCAATTTCAAAAGAAAGTAATATGACAATTGAGGGAATGTTTAAAAACTTCCCATGTATTTCAGTTACTTACTTCACCTAAGTCTATAGTTCTCAAGGTATAGAATCTCTACTTTTTAGAAATTAATAATCAGGTAACTCTAGTCATTTGGAGCACTTTTCATATCCTATTTTATAAAGAAAATATGTATGCATACCCAAAATAGTGCACAATACAGTCCTAAAGTATTCTACTAGCAGCTAGCATCACCAGTACAATCTGCCTGGTGATTTAACCAGTTGCCGACCACCCGCCGCAGTTTTACTGGGGCAAGGTGGCTCGGCTGTGCGCCCGCCGTCCCCGCGATGTGCTGATTTGGTTAAGAACCGATTAGTCATCAGGTCCAGGCCAATGAGTTTTGGCCTGGACCTGTTGATAGGTTCTGACCAATTGCAGAATGTTCTGTACCTGTGTAATGTAAAGCACAAGCACAGGAAATTATGCAATCTCCTCTCCTGGAGCCCTTTTCGGGCTCCACCGTGAGTACACAAGCACTACACTGACATCAGTACAGATAGGCACATATTTAACCTCCTGATCACCCCCTAGTTAACCCTTTCATTCCCTGTCCGAGGGTCACTATATACAGTATACAGATAATTTCCTGATCACTGTATTAGTGTCATTTGTGATGAAAGTTAGTGTGAGAGGCAGTTAGTGGTAGTTTAGCAGCAGCCCTAGATAGGTTTAGGGTACCCGCCATATATGCCCTAATACAGATTTAACCCCCTGATTACCCCCAGTAAACCCCTCCATTGCCCTGTCACATTGTCACTATTATAGTGTACAGATCTTTTTTCTGATCACTGTATTAGTGTCACAGGTGACGTCAGTTAGCTTTAACGTTAGCGTCAATCTAGGACAGCGTCAGATTGCCGCTGCATATTTAGTAAAACAGTTTAACCCTTTGCTTGCCAGTACCACACACACACTAAACACCTCCATTACTAGTATAGTGTCTGAACGGATCAATATCTTTGATCATATCAGATCTATACTAGCGTCCTCAATAGTTTAGTATAGTGTTCCCAAAACATAGCGTTAGCAGGATTAGCCCTGACACCTGCCAGTACCTGCATCCCAGCCCCCAAGAAGTGAAGTACCAACAGATTACTGTAATTTCCAATAAACAGCACATTGAACCACAGCGTTAGCAGAGTCAAGCCTGATGTCTGCTAGCACTAGCTAATTTTTTGGTAGCGGTTCAAACAGTCCTTGACAACCAGGTGCTTTTTTAGTTTCAAAAACTTTTATTAATTTTCAACAGAAAAGAGTACAATTATCAAGTAAATGCAGTACTGTACTGGTAAATAACAATCAGTAATTTTGAGAAAAATGTTACAGTTATATGGCTAGTGCTAAGACAATCTACTGGAACAGATGGCATAAATAACCCCCCCCCTTTGGGAATTTATTGGGGTGATCCCCTGTACCCCCCAGGCAACCCCATTGGGAGAACTAACCGTCACCTGGGAAGCAAGGGGAACCCCACAACCTATATTACTCATTACTCGTTAAAAAAAAAAAAAACAACAAAAATGAATCAAAAATCTTTCCCTTAGTTAGTAAACGCAATAACTTTTGCGCAAACCAATCAAAATATGCTTATTGTGATTTTTTTTTTACCAAACTTATGTAGCAGAAAACAAATTGGCCAAAAATGTTAAAAAATTTAGATTTTTACATTTTTCTTTTTTGGGAATTTCATATAAAAAAATGTGAAAAATATTGTTATTTTTGCAAAATTGTCGCTCTTTTTTTGTTTTTTAGCGCATGATCAAAAAATCGCACAGGTGATCAAATACCATCAAAAGAAAGCTCTGTTTGTGGGAAAAAAAGGACGTCAAATTTGTTTAGGTACAGCATCGCACGACCGCGCAATTGTCCGTTAAATCACGCAGTGCCGAATCGCAAAATAGGGCCTGGTCAGGAAGGGGGTAAAATCTTCCGGGGCTTAATTGGTTAAGTGGGGAGGAAGGTATCCAAGCATACTTTGCGAAAGATTCAGGCGTCTGTATGTCATTTATAAGGCACAAGTAATCTAAAAGAACAGAGGTAAATCAGAACAGATTAGCCTAGAGTTACTCAGCAGAAAACTGGAGTAGAGTGGCTGAACACTCCCTCTATAACATATATAGTAGAACTGTAACATCTCTGAAACATCTACCAAGGCGGTTCAACTGTAACATGTTCCTAACCAAAAGAGGTACGAGGAAGAAATGAAAAAAAAAAAAGGAATGAAATGAGGAGAAAGATAGTTCAGAGAGAAGAGGAGAAATAGAAGGAGGCGTAAGTTGAGAGGGAGAAGACAGTGCCCTGGCAGGGCCTGACTAGCTTTAGACCTTAACTTATGGAAAGAGCAAGAAGGTATGTGGGAAGGAGGCCCGCGGTTCCCAGATATTCTCAAACGTTTGTTTAGTATTCAGTAAACCACTGACTAGTTTTTCTTGTGCCATAATCCAAGAAATGTTTCTCTTCGTCGATGTAATAGAAACCATGGGTGTTTTCCATGCTCTCGCCAAGGTCAACTTAGCTCCTAATAGCATGAAATGGATCAGGCATTTTTGATTCCTGGAGTTTTTTTCCTGTGGAAAATTTAAGAGAGCAATTTGAGGGGACTGCGTAACAGCTATCCCAGTCACTCAACGAATCATATGAAAAACTTTGTTCCAGAAACTTTTAATCTTAGGGCACTCCCACCACGTATTTATGAAAGAACCTCCATGGGAGCAGTTTCTGAAACATAGTGGAGAGGATGAGGGATAGCATTGCTTGAGTCTCTCAGGGACCAAATACTCTACCATCTTGTCATTACTTTAAGGCTAGCTTCTATTAATGAGACGTTTAAAATGCCTTTGTAAGCTCTCGTCATAGAGTTATACCAAATCTCTGGAACCAGGTGCTTTTTAACCTGTAATTCCCACTAGGTACCTATAAATTTATTGGCCAAAATGTCCAAACAGAGGTACACTAATGAAGAGGCCTACACAATGCTGAGCATGACCGATGAGAGCGATGGGGAAGCCTCACTGTCAGAATCAGGCTCAGTATTCAAACCTGTAGAGAGCAGCGGCACCCTGACAGATAGCTCTGACAGCGGAGTAGTGGTCCCTGCTTTATCCAGAAATGCTGTGGCCCAAATCCAGTTGCAGTGAGCCGGCTACATGAGAGGCATTTTCCAGATGTCCTCTCTGGTACCCCTACCCAAAGAACACCTCAAAGATGATGTTGTGTCTGTAGAAAACAAGGATATAGGCATGACACATGCTTTTTTTTGTCCCTCCTGTCCTGGCCAACCTGGTCTGTGCATTGGGGAATGCTACCACACACTAATAGTGTATTAGTATAAGGTACAGCATGGCACAGTCAAGGGCACACTTTCACACAGGGTCTCAAAAGATGTTAGATGGCTATCACATTTTGAGAGACCCTAGCCTGGAACACTTAAAGTTTTTTTTACAGTTCCAAAAAAAAAAAAAAAAAAGCCAAAAATAGTTGTCATTTTATTGAGTTAATTTTCTGTTCTTACTGTACTTTATAATACACTGCTATACTGTAATGTTTAATTGTTGCTGTGTTTTTCAATGTTAACCATAGTTTTCTTTGCAGAGACCAACATTTTACCATTTTTTTTCTGCACTGTATCATATTATATTGTAATGTTTTATTGTTACTGTGTTTTATTGTTAACCATTGTTTGCTTTGCAGGTACGCCCATCAGCTGCAGCACTGATTTGTTTACTCTGACAGCAACAGCGTTTGATTTCAGCACATAAATAAATTAATAATTGCAGCGCTGTAGGAGGTGATTTCACCACCGCAGTTAAAAAAAGAGCATATATGGCAAAGCATAGGGGATAGGATGGAAACAGAGGGTGGATCTCCCCTATGCTTTGCCAAATATTTTTTAACACTTATCTTGGCAGAGATTTCTTCATCCACATCGATCAATATGAATGGAGGAATCTGCTATGTTCTTTTTTTTTTTTTCGTTCAGCCCACAGGTTGCATGAAAAAAAAGAACCATACAATATATGCCCAACAAGGACCAGCAAAGTACTAGTACATTGCTGGACTTTAAATGGTCATACCAGGATGATACCAGCAGATTTAGGCATAATCTTGGTATCATGTTTTACAGCTGGAAGGTCGGCTTTCATGTAAAACAAATCCTAGTGGCTAATTAACTGCTAGACTACTTTTACAAGCAATGGGAGGGGACCTCCCCCTCCCGCTGCCTTCCACGGTTTTCTTGGGCTCTCCTTTCCCAGCGGGTAACCCAAGACTGCACCTGGTTGTTCCATCAACTGACCATAGAGCTGATTGAAGACCAGAATGGCTCCAATCATCTCTATGGCCTAAGATACCAGAAGTTGCAAAGATACTGGAAGTCATTTCATGACTTTCGCCAGATATAAACAGTGCCATTGGGAAATTGGGAAAGATGTTCTTATTTTGTTAAAGGGGATTGGTACTATCAGTATCCCACTACATAGGCTTTTTACTCCCATTTTTTTCTCCAGTGAAGGGGTCAACCTCTTTTTTGGATAAAAAATTTTCCAGCGGCCCTACATGGGATGAATGTTGGCTCAGAGGAGATACTAGGGCACTCCCTTAGAAGCCTGTAAAGCATAGAAGCAAAAGTCAGCATATTGCACTCATTGATTATTAATGGAAAGCTACCAATCTTACATTTTGATATACCTGTTTCTAAAATGAATTTAATTTATGTTGCAGAAGTGTATATAATATCCCTGAGGAATAATTTTTTGTTATTTTTTTTTAAACGTGTTGGATATCCCCATCTGTTGTGAATCACCCTTGGTTATCACAACCACCATGGAATGTGTCTAGCAGTAGCTGGGGAATACCACTTCTTAAGTAACATTGGAATATCTATGATGTGTCATCTTGGGTATATAAAATGGTGTATGTGATTATGGTTTTAATCAATTTATATATTTTGTGAATAATAAAAGATATATTTTTATATATTTAGGTTGTTATATAATTGCCTCTAAAGTCCCAATATATATATATATATATATATTGTACACTGTGTCTGCAGTTGCCTGCCCGCTGTGTGTGAGAGGCCACAGACCTACCACAGACTGTACTGTGTGCACACCACACTCATTTCGGGTGGCACAGGCACAGTACCTGGCATTTTAAAAAATATTTTTTTTTTCCTCTGTCATAATTGCAGTGAGTGCTGTGTCAGGTCCACAGAGTGCACTGTACCCACTGCAGTGCACTGCCCACCACTGATATATATACGGTGGCACAGCATCTTGTTGCAATAAATTGAAAAAAAAAAATATTTTTTATTATTGCAGTTGCCTGGGCTGCCAGTGACTGTCAGGTCCACAGAGTGTACTGTGCCCACTGCAGTGCCACTGTGTGCCCACCCACCACTGATATATAAGGTGGCACAGCAGCTTGCAAAGTAAAAAAATATATAAATTTTTTTAAATTGCAGTTGCCTGGGTGCCAGTGACTGCTGTCAGGTCCACAGAGAGTGTACTGTGCCACTGCCCACCCACCACTGATATATAAGGTGGCACAGCAGCTTGCAAAGTAAAAAAAAATATATATTTTTTTAAATTGCAGTTGCTTGGGTGCCAGTGACTGCTGTCAGGTCCACAGAGAGTGTAGTGTGCCACTGCCCACCCACCACTGATATATAAGGTGGCACAGCAGCTTGCAAAGTAAAAAAAATATATATTTTTTTAAATTTCAGTTGCCTGGGTGCCAGTGACTGCTGTCAGGTCCACAGAGAGTGTACTGTGCCACTGCCCACCCACCACTGATATATAAGGTGGCACAGCAGCTTGCAAAGTAAAAAAAATATATATATATTTTTTAAATTGCAGTTGCCTGGGTGCCAGTGACTGCTGTCAGGTCCACAGAGAGTGTACTGTGCCACTGCCCACCCACCACTGATATATAAGGTGGCACAGCAGCTTGCAAAGTAAAAAAAAAAATATATATTTTTTAAATTGCAGTTGCCTGGGTGCCAGTGACTGCTGTCAGGTCCACAGAGAGTGTACTGTGCCACTGCCCACCCACCACTGATATATAAGGTGGCACAGCAGCTTGCACTCATAGTACAACAGTAACAACACATTAAAAAAAATGACAGGCAGAGGCAGGCCACCCCGCAAGGACCGTCGTGGTCGTGGTGCTGTGATTTCCTTAGGCCCTAGAATAATGCCCAGTGTTCAGAGGCCACCACAGACCCTGAACTCAAAAAATTCTGAGGCCATAGTTGACTGGCTTACACAGGACACCCAATCGTCTACAGCTTCCGCTCGGAACCTTAATGCACCATCCTCCTCCAGCTCAGCTTCGGGCACCTCTCAATTTACCACTCGCCAGCCCGCCGGCACCACCACCAACACTAGCACCACAGCCGCTTCACTTGATCCGTCAGAGGAGTTATTTTCACATCAGTTGGAAGAAATAAGTGATGAGCAACTATTAGTGCCAGAGGATGTAGATAACGGGGATATGTCTCAGTCAGGCAGCATTATACACATGGACGTACATTGTGATGATGATGATGATGATGTTGTACCTGCTGCTGCTGCCTTTGCTGAGTTGTCAAGTGAAGCGGCTGATGATGACGATGTGTCTGTGGATGTCACCTGGGTGCCTGCTCGAAGAGCAGAATAAGAGGGGGAAAGTTCAGATGGGGAGACAGAGAGGAGGAGGAGACGAGTTGGAAGCAGGGGGAGGAGGTCATCGCAAGGAGCTAGTGGCGCAGTCAGACAGCATGTAGATTCGGCACCCGGGGTCAGCCAGACAGCACGCCAATCAACGCAAGCTGTTGCCACCACCAGAATGCTGTCCTTGCAAAGCTCAGCAGTGTGGCATTTTTTTTGTGTGTCTGCCTCTGATATCAGCGATGCCATTTGTAACCTGTGCCAAAAGAAACTGAGTCGTGGGAAGTCCAACACCCACCTAGGTACAACTGCTTTGCGAAGGCACATGATCTCACATCACAAACGCCTATGGGATCAACACATGAGTAAAAGCAGCACACAAACTGAAAGCCACCATCCTCCTCCTGGTCCAGCATCTTCAGCCACGTCAACCACTGCTGTCCTCCATGCCCCCTATCAACAACCCGCCCCTCCGCCTCTCACCTTCAGCAGTTCCTGCTCACCTGCCCACAGTCAGGTGTCTGTCAAGGAAATGTTTGAGCGTAAGAAGCCAATCTCACAGAGTCACCCCCTTGCCCGGCGTCTGACAGCTGGCTTGTCGGAACTCTTAGCCCGCCAGCTTTTACCATACAAGCTGGTGGAGTCTGAGGCCTTCAAAAAATTTGTCGCTATTGGGACACCGCAGTGGAAGGTACCCGGCCGAAATTATTTTTCACAAAAGGCAATCCCCAACCTGTACTCTATTGTGGAAAAGGAAATCATGTCCCGTCTGGCACACAGTGTTGGGGCAAGGGTCCATCTGACAATTGATAGCTGGTCTGCAAAGCACAGTCAGGGCAGGTATATAACTTACACTGCGCATTGGGTAAACCTGCTGGCGGCTGCCAAGCATGGAATGCGTGGCTCTGCTGCAGAGGAGTTGGTGACACCGCCACGACTTGCAGGCAGGCCTGCTGCCACCTCCTCTACTCCTCCTACTCCATCCTCTTTGCTAACCTCCTCGGCTGAGTCCTCTTCTGCTGTTGCGTCTTGCTCCACACCAACTGCACCCCCCCAGCTCCCCAGGGGCTATTCCACATGCCGGATACGACAGTGTCACGCTGTCTTGGGGTTGACTTGCCTGAAAGCAGAGAGTCACACCGGACCAGCACTACTGTCCGCCCTGAACGCACAGGTGGATCAGTGGCTGACCCCGCACCAACTGGAGATCGGCAAAGTGGTGTGTGACAACGGCAGCAATTTGTTGGCGGCATTGAATTTTGGCAAGTTGACACATGTGCCGTGCATGGCACATGTGTTGAATCTGATTGTGCAACGTTTTGTGCAGAAGTACCCAGGCTTACAGGACGTCCTCAAGCAGGCCAGGAAGGTGTGTGACCATTTCAGGCATTCCTACACGGCCATTGCGCACTTTGCAGATATTCAGCGGCGAAACAACATGCCAGTGAGGCGCTTGATTTGCGACAGCCCGACACGTTGGAATTCAACACTGCTAATGTTCGACCGCCTGCTCCAACAAGAAAAAGCGGTCAACGAGTATTTGTATGACCGGGGTGCTAGGACAGCCTCTGCGGAGCTGGGTATTTTTTTGCCACGTTACTGGACGCTCATGCGCAATGCCTGTAGGCTCATGCGTCCTTTTGAGGAGGTGACAAACCTAGTGAGTCGCACCGAAGGCACCATCAGCGACATCATCCCATATGTTTTTTTCCTGGAGCGTGCCCTGCGAAGAGTGCTGGATCAGGCCGTAGATGAGCGTGAAGAGGAAGAGTTGTGGTCACCATCACCACCACCAGAAACAGCCTTACCATCGATTGCTGGACCTGCGGCAACACTGGAAGAGGAGTGTGAGGAAGAGGAGTCAGAGGAGGAATGTGGCTTTGAGGAGGAGGAACACCAACCACAGCAGGCATCCCAGTGTGCTCATTGTCACCTATCTGGTACCCGTGGTGTTGTACGTGGCTGGGGGGAAGAACACACCTTCAATGACATCAGTGAGGACGAGGAATTGGACATGAGTAGCTCGGCATCCAACCTTGTGCAAATGGGGTCTTTCATGCTGTCATGCCTGTTGAGGGACCCTCGTATAAAAAGGCTGAAGGAGAACGACCTGTACTGGGTGGCCACGCTACTAGACCCCCGGTATAAGCAGAAAGTCTGTGATATGTTACCCAATTACCGGCAGTCGCAAAGGATGCAGCAGCTACAAAATAAGTTAAAAAGTATGCTTTACACAGCATATAAGGGTGATGTCACAGCACAACGGGAATCCAACAGGGGAAGAGGTGAAAGTAATCCTCCTCCTACCACCACAACCACGCCGGCAAGGACAGGACGCTTTACAGACGTCTTGTTGATGGAGGACATGCGGAGCTTTTTTAGTCCTATGCATCGCCACAGCCCTTCGGGGTCCACCCTCAGAGAACGACTCGACCGACAGGTAGCAGACTACCTTGCCTTAACTGCAGATATCGCGATGAACCCCTTGACTACTGGGTGTGCAGGCTTGACCTGTGGCCTGAGCTATCCCAATTTGCCATTGAACTTCTGGCCTGCCCCGCTTCAAGTGTGCTGTCAGAAAGGACCTTCAGCGCAGCAGGAGGTATTGTCACTGAGAAGAGAAGTCGCCTAGGTCAAAAAAGTCTTGATTACCTCACGTTTATTAAGATGAATGAGGCATGGATCCCGAAGGGACTGACAGTGGGGGATGCATTTGACTAAAAAAGGCCTGGTGATGACTGAGATGCCTTGGCCTAAAAATGGTCCACACGCTGCTGTCTTTAATCATTCTCTGCATGCCGGATGACTTACGTGACGTCTCCGCCACCAACTACGGTTCAAGCTGCAATGTTTTAGTGCACTTTCTGCCTTAAAACCTCAATTTTTCAGGCCGCTGCTACAGCAGCGGCTGCAACAATACCTGCTTTTTCATGCATGTGTACATGCCTAATTTTTCTGGCCTCTGGTGCTACACTGTGGCTGCAAAAAAACAAAAAACAAAAAAAAAGGCACATACATGTGTCAATTCCACTTCGTGATCGTTACCTCGTCGTGGTGAAGGAGCTTGCGTATAACAATGAAGCGATCACCTCTAGGATTGTGTTGGCACACCCCAGATGATAAGGTCGTTGCTTCATTGTGTACAGACCAAAAGCGATCCGCAGGATAATTTTTCATAGAAAAAACATTCATTTTCTTTCATTCTTTCTGCGGAGCTGGGTATTTTTTGGCCGCGTTACTGAATGCTCATGAACAATGGCTGTAGGCTCATGCGTCCTTTTGCGGAGGTGACAACCCTGGTGGTCACTGGTCAGTCGAACCCAAGGCAACATCATCGACCTCATCCCATATGCGTTTTTTCTGGAGCGTGCCCTGCGAAGAGTACTGGATCAGGCTGTAGATGAGCATGAAGAGGAAGAGTTGTGGTCCCCATCACCACCAGAAGCAGCCTTGTCGTTGTCAATTGCTGGACCTGTGGAAACGCAGAGAGAGGAGTCTGAAGAAGAGAAGTCAGAGGAGGAAGGTGGCTTTGAGGAGGTGGAATACCAGCCACAGCAGGCGTCCCAGGGGGCTTGTTGTCACCTTTCGGGGACCCTTGGTGTTGTACATGGCTGGGTGGAGGAAGAGACCTTCAATTATGTCAGTGAGGACAAGGAACGGGACATGGCTAGCTTGGTATCCAACCTTGTGCAAATGGGGAGTTTGCGGTTGTGCAAATGGACTGACTGACTGACTGTTGTTAAACAGGGAGTTTGGTCTGTCAGAGTTTGGTCTGTCACTGTAAAGCGGACGTAACCCTTACACTACTTGACCGATAAAACATCATACCTGATCGTATTCACACACTGGATGTTTTAAAGCACGTTATTCCAAACAATTTAGGAATGTTAGGTGATTTATGCCCTTTATGGATCAAAACCCGACTCTGCGTCAACTACGTAATTTTCCATGGGCGTTTTGCCATGGATCCCCCTCCGGCATGCCACAGTCCAGGTCTCCCTGCTCTACCGAAAAATTATCTTTTGTTTCTGGTTCTGGACATGCTACAGAGCTGAAACTTCACACAAAAAAAGTTCTTAAAAATTGTCATTTTTGATAGAGAGCCAATTATTGAAAAAAAAAAAAAAAAAAATTAAACAAAAAAAAATTTCTTTGGATTTATTGTCTGGGGGGGTCTAAAAAGTGTACCAGTGAAGTTTCAGCTCTGTAGCATGTCCAGAACCAGAAAAAAATAGAATTAGGGTTAGGGCTAGGGTTAGGGTTAGGGTTAGGGCTAGGGTTAGGGTCAGGGCTAAGGTTAGGGCTAGGGTTAGGGTCAGGGCTAAGGTTAGGGTTATTTTTAGTGCTTAGGGTTAGAGTTAGAGGGGTAGGGGTAGGGCTACTAACTCTAACCCTAAGTATCTCACCGTAACCCTAACCCTAGCCCCTAACACTAAACCTAACCCTAACCCTCTAACCATAACCCTAACCCTCTAACCTTAACCCTAACCCTCTAAGCCTAGCCATAAAAATAACCCAAACCCTAAACCTAACCCTAGCCCTAACCCTAACCCTAACCCTAGCCCTAACCCTAATTCTATTTTTTTTCTGGTTCTGGACATGCTACAGAGCTGAAACTTCACAGGTACACTTTTTAGACCCCCCAGATGCTAAATCCAAAGAAATTTTTTATTTTTATTTTTTTTTAAATTTTTCCAATAATTGGCTCTCTATCAAAAAATTACAATTTTTAAGAACTTTTTTTTGTGTGATCCCTCTCCGGCATGCCACAGTCCAGGTGTTTGTCCCCTTGAAACAACTTTTCCATTACTATTGTGGCCAGAAAGAGTCCCTGTGGGTTTTAAAATTCGCCTGCCTATTAACCACTTCCATACAGAGCAGTTTGACACCCTTCCTGCCCAGACCAATTTTCAGCTTTCAGCACTCTCACACTTTGAATGACAATTGCTCAGTCATGCTACACTGTAACCAAACAAAATTTTTATCATTTTTTTCACACAAATAGAGCTTTCTTTTAGTGGTATTTGATCACAACTGGGGTTTTTTTTTTTCGTGATATATGCAAAAAAAGAGCAAATATTTTGAAAAAAAAAAAAAACTTTTTTTTAGTTTCAATTATGAAATTTTGCAAAAAATAAATTTTTCTTCATACATTTGGGCCAAAATGTATACTGCTACATGTCTCTGGTAAAATTAACCCAAATTAGTGTATATTATTTAGTCTGTGTGAAAGTTATTGAGTCTAGAAGCTATGGTACCAATTACTGAAAATTGATCACACCAGATGTACTGACGGCCTATCTCCTTTCTTGAGGCCCTGAAATGTCAGGACAGTACAAATACCGACCAAATGACCCCTTTTTGTAAAGTAGACAGTCCAAGGTATTTAGTAAGAGGCATGGTGAGTTTTTTGAAGTTGTAATTTTTTCCCACAATTCTTGGGAAAATGAAGAAAAAAATTTTTTTTTCTTTTTTTTCCCACAAAGTTGTCAATTTATAAGCTATTTCTAACACATAGCATGTACACAGCAAAAATTACACCCAAAAATACATTCTGCTACTCCTTCCGAGTATGGCGATACCACATGTGTGAGACTTTTACTCAGCCTGGCCACAAAAAGAGACTCCACGTCCAAGAAGCACATTCAGGCGTTCTAGGAGCATAAATACACATAAAACTTTCTTACTACCTATCACACTTTTCAAGGCCCTAGAGCACCAATACAATGGAAAAGTCCACAAAATGACCCCATTTTGGAAAGCAAACACTCCAACGTATATTCTATGAGGCATTATGGGTCGTTTGAACATATCATTTTTTTCCACAGGTTTTTGGAAAATGTGGGAAAAAAATGAAAACTTTTTTTTTTTTACACAAAGTTGTCAATTTATAGGATATTCCTAACACATAGCATGTACACAGCAAAAATGACACCCCAAAATACATTCTGCCACTCCTCCTGAGTATGGCAATACCACATGTGTGAGACTTTTTCACAGCCTAGCCATATAGAGGGGCCTAACATCCAAGGAGCATCATCATGCATCCTAGCCACTTGCCTAGGCCTATTTTTGACATTTGGTGTTTACAAGCTAAAATCAGTTTTTTGCTAGAAAACTGCTTAGAACCCCCAAACATTATATATTTTTTTTTAGCAGAGACCCTAGAGAATAAAATGGAGATTATTGCAATATTTTTTATCACACCGTATTTGCGTAGCGGTCTTCCAAACGCAATTTTTTTGGAAAAAATTCACTTTTTTTTAATTAAAAATTAAGAAACCAGTAAAGTTAGCCCAATTTTTTTCCATAATGTGAAAGATAATGTTACGCCGAGTAAATAGATACCCAACATGTCATGTTTCAAAATTGCGCACGCTCACGGAATGGTGACAAACTTTGGTACTTAAAAATCCCCATAGGCGACAATTTAAAAATTTCTACAGGTTGCCATCTTTGAGTTACAGAGGAGGTCTAGGGCTCAAATTATTCCCCTTGCTCTAACGATCGCGGCGATACCTCACATGTGTGGTTTGAACACCGTTTACATATGTGGGCGGGGTTTCTGTATGTATTCGCTTCTGCGCGCGAGCTAACGGGGACAGGGCACTTTAATTTTTTTTTTTTTTTTTTTTTTACTATTTATTTTATTTATTATTTTTTATTTTTACACCGTTTAAAAAAAAAAAAAATTGATCATTTTTATTTCTATTAAAAGAAATGTAAATATTCTTCGTAATAGAAATAAGCACGACAGGACCTCTTTTTTGTGAGATCTGGGGTCAAAAAGTCCTCAGATCTCACAAGTACACTAAAAGATAGAAAAAAAAAAAAAAAAAAAATAATTATAATATAAAATGAAAAAAAAAAAAAAAAGGACCTTTAAACCGGTTGCTAGGCAACAACATTTTCCGTAGCTCCGGTCCTCCAAGACCATAGAGTCAAGTGAGGGCAAGCTTGCCCTCACTCGACATCCTGTCTGTGAGGATTCGGGACCGGATCGTTCTCCCCGCTGCCGGCGGGTCCGGTAAGCGGGGAAAAGGACCGGAACGCGTCAGGAGGGGGGGGGCGCCTCTTCCGCCATCCCGGAAGGGTGATCCCACGGCGAATCCGCCGCTGGGACCACCCTTATCGGAAAGCCAACCGTCCACCGTTTAAAAAAATACCAGGGTTATGGCAGCTATCTGCTGCCATAACACCGGTATTTAGGTTTAAACGGAGGACGTATATAAACCTTTTTGGACTTGGACATGGTGGCTGTATGAAGGGTGACAGGTACTCGGGTACTTTGTTGGGCAGGTGACAGGTACTCTGGTACTGATGAGCAGGTGGCAGGTACTCGGGTACTCCGATAGGCAGGTGACAGGTACTCGGGTACTCTGATGGGCAGGTGACAGGCAGGTGATAGGTACTGATGAGTAGTACTCACTGACTGATAGGTGATAGGTGATACTGTACTGATGGGTACTGATGATCAGTACTGATAGGTGATAGGTACTGATGAGTACTGATGAGTAGTGATGGGTACTGATGAGCAGGCGGCAAGTACTTGGGTACTTCAGGCGTCAGGTACTCTGATGAGCAGGTGGAAGGTACTCGGGTACTCTGATGGGTAGGTGACAGGTACTCAGGTACTCTGATGACGGGTACTCCGTTGACAGGTACTCAAAGTACCCGAGTACCCGTCATCAGAGTACCCGAGTACCTGTCATCAGAGTACCCGAGTACCCGTCATCAGAGTACCCGAGTACCCGTCATCAGAGTACCCGAGTACCCGTCATCAGAGTACCCGAGTACCTGTCATCAGAGTACCCGAGTACCCGTCATCAGAGTACCCGAGTACCCGTCATCAGAGTACCCGAGTACCCGTCATCAGAGTACTCGAGTACCTGTCATCAGAGTACCCGAGTACCCGTCATCAGAGTACCTGAGTACCTGTCATCAGAGTACCCGAGTACCCATCATCAGAGTACTCGTCAGAGTACCCGAGTACCTGTCATCAGAGTACCTGAGTACCTGTCACCAGCCCATCAGAGTACCCAAGTACCTGTCATCTGAGTACCTGATGGGCTGGTGACAGTTACTCGGGTACTTTGATGGGCTAGTGACAGGTGCTCTTTATTGGGGGGGGGGGGCAATCAGTGTGTTTAGGGTGCACTGTAGTTGGTAACTAGCTGTTACCACAATCTCCTCCTCACACAGGATCAGTGTGTGAGGAGGAGAACACGGTGACAGCTAGTTACCGTGTTCTCTGTTGACATTTGTGACCGGCTGTGATTGGACACAGCCGGTCACGTGGTAAAGAGCCAATTTCATTGGCTCTTTACCTAGATCGGGGATCGACTCTGTCCGAGGGACGAGCCTCGTCCCCGATCGCTGCTCTGCGCGCCCCCGGGGGGCGCGCATTGCAGAGAGAACGAGCGGCTCGTGCTGGAGCCGCTCATGTGATCGGCTGTGATTGACACAGCCGATCACGTGGTAAACAGCCAATTTCTATTGGCTGTTTACCTTGATCAGGGATGGGCTATGTCCGAGGGACGAGCCTCATCCCTGATCGCGCCGCTGCGCGCCGCCGGGGGCGCGCAGTAGCAGCTAGAACGGGCCGACGTCATATGACGGCGGCCCGGATCTAGACAACCACTTTGCCGACGTCATTATACATGACTCGGTATGGAAGTGGTTAAAGTCTATGGCGGTTCACCCGGTTCGCGAACATTTGCCGATGTTCGCGTTCGCCGTTCGCGAACGGCGAATTTTAGGTTCGCGACATCACTATTCAAGAAATGAGATAGGCAGCCAGAAAGTAAAAGCTGCATAAATTCTAATATATACACCATAGTTTGTAGGCGCTATAACTTTTGCGCAAACCAATAAATAAACGCTTATTGAGATTTTTTTTATCAAAGCCATGTAGCTAAATACATTTTGGCCTAAATGTTTGACAAAATATTGAATTTAAATAAACATGAGTTTATTGGATATTTTTTATTTATATTGCAAAAAATAAAAACCACAGAGGTGATCAAATACCACCAAAAGAAAGCTCTATTTGTAGAAAAAAAAAGGACATAAATGCTGGGTACAGCATTGCATGACTGTGCAAATACCAGTTAAAGTCATGCAGTGCCAAATTGCAAAAAATGGCCTGGTCATTAACGGGGGTAAAATCTTCCGGTCTTTAAGTGGTTAAAGGTGGAGGTTCTTGTGTTTACCCCAGATTAGGGCTTAGGCCTGAAGTCAGAACTTGAGCCTCTGGATGTTCTTGTATGTGCTCCAGAATTCTACAGCTCTTTGCAACACCTACTCCTAAGTGTGCATCTGGATAAGTTGCAAAAGATGCACACAGCAAGTGCTGAACTCACAGCCGGTAGGTGAAGGCTGGAAAACATTTTTATTGCCTCAATTTCTCCTCATATGATTATCAGTTTCCTCATTCTACCCACTGGGCTAAATCACAAATTTTGAAACAATTCAGAAATGTATGCAAAAATTATAATATTTATTAAAGTGACAAAATATAAATATAAGCATAGATAAAATCACAGGCAGTAAAAAGGCAAGAATAGAACCCTAAAGGTGTAACCATGTAGATGACAGGAACCTGAGCCCGATATATTTCGGAAAATAACTTTTTCCTTCTTCAAGGGCGGTTCTCTTTTGAGGTGCTCTAACAATGAAATAACAGCATAATTACCACACTATACATCATAACAGCAATTACTTTTGCATTTCACATATAATGTATATATAAACAGCGTTGTACAGATATGTAGATCATTTCATATTGATTTATAAGCTTATACATATATCTATGTTGAAAAGAGACACTTACATGGTTATTCTTGCGATATATTATATTGCCTGTTGAACAAGTTAAAAGCAAGCTGGTTCACCGTGTTTGTGGATCCGCATTGTTATAGTGTATATCCCGCAGGGTCATAAATATACCCTATATGTTGGGTCGGCTGTGTCATAGGATATGAATAGACAGTCGTGCCTCCAAACCAGTGTGGCCACCCGAAGTCCCAAAAAGGTTGGACGCCACACAATCGGCAGAATGAGCCAACTAGGAAGGGGGATAAAGAATATATGGGGCATATCAGTCATAAGGTATATTTAAGCTTGATAGTACTGTATTTGATGGACATATGTCCCTAGTAGGGTCCAATAAATAGTCCATCAGCCAAGAAGATAGCCATAATTACCTGTCATGCAGGAGAGCGATGCCTCAAAGATGTAACACAAACTCCGGACAGCACAAAGGCTGAACGGAGTGTATGCGTTGCTTAAATAGTACCTGTAATCCGGCATGATGGTCAGCAGCTGGCGTCCATGGAGAGAGGCTTCCTGGATCACACACGCCAGGACCGCCCCCCCGGGGGAAGTGCGCATGACAAACGTCATGACGCCGGCGTGGGCGGAAGTGGCGTTTGCGTTCCACCGGCACGGGTGCGGAGCCGGAAGTATGAGAATACATCCGGTTTCCGGCTGGTCAAATCGTCTTAGGCCTGGAGGAGGCGAAGACGGATGGTATGGACCAATGACAGCAAGCGCCAATGGGCGGTCTGTCTACCCACGCTTAGCTAAAACACACATCTCCATCTTCCTGTGACAGAACAGCTGTCTGCCTTGTTCACAAAGGCAGACCGCCATTCTGTCATTCTCCTGCATGATCGCGGGTGACCTGCTGATTGGCTCCCGCTGTGTCGCGCCCCCTAGAACCCATGCACAAAATCACGCACTAGTATGTGATTTTGTGCAGCCAGGCCGCCCTGCAACACTATATATGCGGTGGGCGGTCTGGAAGTGGTTAAGCTGGAAGAGTGGGTCCTGTAGTCCTTCACTAGTTGGGGGATCGGGGGTGTGTGACAAATGCTGAGCTCTGAGGGGCTTATGCTGGGACCTGTAGTCCTTCACTTTTGGGGGGGTTACATCCCCAAAAGCAAAGAACTACAAGTCCCAGCATGAACCCTGGCTGAGATCTAATCATGTGACCTCCTCCTTTGCGGCCAGCTTACGCTCCCATGACACAAGGGGGAGCCCTATGGGACCTCAGGGACCCAATACCTTTAACTGGACTGTATACAGCCTGTATACTGATGTCTAGCTGCTCCTGGCTCTATATACCTGTCTCATACCTGTATAATACAGGTATGAGACAGGTATATAGTGCCAGGAACAGCTAGACATCAATATACATGTATACAGTGCCAGGGGGTAGCAGAGTACAGGGAAATATGCTCCACATGTCCATACATGACACTTTTTTTTTTTTTTTTGGCACTCACTGCTCTTCTCCAACTCGAGTCCTGACCACCTCACCGCAGCAGGTTGACTCTGGCGACTGGAGAGGTGCTACGGATGGTGGATCTGCTGCTGGCTGCTGCTGGCTGCTGCACCTGCGGAGTGCAGAGTGTCTTCAATTCTGGATTGCAGCTTTAGTTTACCAGCCAGGCCCTCTATTCTGCATCGGCCGGCCCCATGTTGGAAAATGGATGGAGGGAGGAGCCGGAGGTGGGTGGGGGCCAGTAATTGGCGTAGAGGACAAGGAAGGAAGATCCTCCCTCCGCTGACCGCTTTGCATTGGTGGGTTCTCTCAGTGAGTGACTCCATTTCAATTTCAAAGCAATGCATACTGAGAGTGAGTGAGTGACCCCTTAATGAAGAGAAACTGAGCGGCCTTTTCTGGGGGGGATCAGATCGGCCCGGGGGAAAATTGTCACCCTGCCCCCCGGCCCAGAGAGGTATATATGGATGAATAGAATAGTACATAAGAGAGTTACATGGATGAATAGGATGGTATATAAGAGAGATATATGGATGTGCAGGATGATATAGAGAGTGTGTGTGTGTATATATATATATATATATATATATATATATATATATATATATATATATATATATATATATATATATATATATTGTAAGGGATTAGCTCGGTGGTAGGCGTAGATGACTCCTTGGGGGGTGCGTTTTCACAGAGAAATAGCCCAAAAGTGCTTGCAAACAACAGGTTTATGGTTTATTCTTCCAATTTCTTCAAACAAGTGCATGCAGCAAAACAACAAAATAAAATAAAACAAAATAAATCCTTGCCTCTGTGGGCGTCTACCTTCTCACAGCTGGAACCTACCTAAGAAGTCTTCCCAACCTACTGTTGGGCCGACACTGCTGATCCTACAGCAGACACTCAAATGTCCATTTGTTTGCTTTTCACACAGCACAAACATTGTCCATTGAACATGTCCCTTTGTTTTCTTTCACACAGAAACACTTCGTCTTCTCACCTTTGAGACGTCTTCACTCGTTTTTACCCTCCTGAGCGCACACCGCTTCAGGAGGTCTTCCCCATGCTCACAGCTTTCAGGGGGCACACAGGACTGTCCTCTACCCACATGGCGTCAGGAGGCAGCCGTTTGTCTGCCTTCCTCTCCCAGCCCACACGGCGACAGGAGGCAGCACTCAATAGATTTTCTCTGGACAAATTATAGAGGCCTTGATCTCCTCATTCTGAACAGCTGAATGGTTTTCAACTTCCTGCTGGCTCTCTCTTCAGCCAACACCCTATAGTATCAATGAACTTTCTAAATCAGGTGGAAATGTATCTCCTTCCTGTGACTACATTCCCAGATTTACCTGACTTCCTGTCACATACCCCCCCCTCTTGTTTCAACCCTAGGGTTGGGACACATATTTTCAGGCACGCATGTGTCAGGCACTGCTGACTCACTGATAAGCCTCCTATTATCCTCAAGCTTCCGGATGAAACTGTTTTGTCATCTTCATTGACGGATTTCTCATAAATGCCACACAGTTTGTCCCTCATAACCGTCTGTCCAATCCACCATGGAGGACCGTGATCCATAGGCAACTCAATTGGGCTAGTCTTAATGTCTTCAACATTCTTAAGACGCCTCTCTCTGCAATCCATAAATGTTTTCCACAAAACTTTGAGAACCTTTGCTTCACTAAGCTTTGTTCCAAGTAGGGACTCTTGACATCCCTCTGTGACTTGAGTTGCCTCTCCATACAGCTGTACACAATCATTGACTTTTTGTTGTAAAAGGGAATGATCTTCCTTCTTGAGCTTTGCTTGCTCTAAGATGCTGTGCAGAGGATTTTCCAATTGAGACAACAGGCTGTCACACATTTCTTCAAAGTGACCCCTGTTCCTTTTCCCAGAGATATCAATATCATTCACCAAACATTTCATATTCATAGGCAGATCTGAAGCATTTGCACTCATCAACTTCTTAAACTTTTCGCCCTCCTGAGCGAGTCGCAGTAAAGGCCTACTATTTGATTTGATATTGAGTTTATATTTCTTGCCAAACTCTTCACAGAAGAAGCCAACCAGAACATCATCAACTTTCCTTCCACCAACATAGGGGTCAAAGGCAACAACACAGTTGAACCCAGCGATCTGGGTGGTATCCATTATAGACCTCCTCTCTGCATCAGTGAAGAAGCATGGAACTGCAACACATTCTTTTACAGGTTTCTTCAATGCACTTTCTGCTGAACTATTTGACCGCTCAAGGTCACCTAGTTCTTTTTCTCTATCTGAATTCCACATGGAATGCATCTCAAGATCACGATCAAACTTCTGCCACCCGTCTTTCACCAGTTCCATTTTGGAAATATTCCCTGAAAGGCACTTATTCATTTGCTTCACGTTTTCACCAACAGCCTTAGTTTTCTCCACTAGGTTTTCAGCCTGAACTGAGAAATCATCACATTTCTTACTCAGCTCCTTTGTTTGCTGAAGTTCTAATGATACATTTTCCAATGCTTGAAGTTTTTGAAGGAACGGTTTATTCCAAAGGGGTGATTCAAGCCACATGTCATCACATTTCTGAGGCTCACTCAGGACAGACCCCAAAACACTGATCCTTTTAAAAACTGCATCAGGCACACTATCCCCTCTTTGGGACAGATCCTCTGTTGCCTGGAATTCCTTTTCCAGTTCCTGCAACGGAATCTTCATCTCTTCTACTTGCTGTTCTAAGGCTCGCTTAGACTTTTCTAGCTCCTGAACGCTTTTCACAACATCATCCTTGGAGCTGACCAATTCTTCCATTTCTGTACGCAGCTGTTTGTTAACACTTTCTAGTTCAGCCTTACACTCTAGAGCTTCCTCCAAAGAGCGAGCCAAGAACAGGGCTTTGCTCTCGTTATCACGCACCTCCGTTTCTGCACGTGCGCGTTCTTCTGCATATTTTGCAGACACAGTCTTCTCTTCACCAAGCATCTGAACAAAATTCTTTTTCACATCTTCAACACACTGTAATGAACCAACGCTTTCTTCCATGCGTTTTTTCATATCCGCTATCTGAGCTTGCAATGTTGCGACTTGCTCTGATAGGTTTTTCTTTGCTTCCGCCTCCTCTTTTAATTGTTCCAGGAAGCCATTTTTCTCATCTTCCATTTGTTTGAGCTTTGTGCTAAAACTCAGCCTTTGACACCTCTCTTCCTGTAAGAGTTCCTGCGTGTCTTGCAGCTGCGATTCCAAGATAGAAAAATCTTCCGCAATTTCTCTAGATTTGCTGTCTGCTTGAGAAAGCTGATTTGTAACATTGTCCAACTCAACCTGCAGTCGGTTTGCCTTCTCTGACAGCTTAGCACACACTCGGTCACCTTCTGACACCTTGACTTGCGATTCCAGAAGCTGTGCCTCTACTTTTTCCCTCTTATGTTCACAATCTCCTTTTCCCTGCATAAGAGCCTTCACCTCATTGGCTAGTTTCTGGGAATGAGACTGTAATTCTGCCACACAGGCTTCTTTCTCCTTTAACCACTTAAGCCCCGGAGGATTTGGCTGCTAAAGGACCAGGGGTTTTTTTGCGATTTTTTACTGCGTGACTTTAACGGACAATTGCGCGGTCGTGCGACGCTGTACCTAAACGAATTTGACGTCCTTTTTTTCCCACAAACAGAGCTTTCTTTTGGTGGTATTTGATCACCTGTGCGATGTTTTGATCACGCGCTATAAACAAAAAAAGAGCGTAAATTTTGCAAAAATAACAATATTTTTCACATTTTTTTATATGAAATTCCCCAAAAAAAAAAGTAAAAATCAAAATTTTTTAACATTTTTCGGCCAATTTGTTTTATGCTACCTATGTTTGGTAAAAAAATCGCAAAAAGCGTATTTTGATTGGTTTGCGCAAAAGTTATCGCGTTTACTAACAAAGGGAAAGATTTTTGTCATTTTTGGTGTTTTTTTTTTTAACGCGTAATGGCGGCGATCTGCGATTTTTTTTTCGGTACTGCGACATTGCGGCGGACAGATCGGACCCTTGACTGACATTTTTGACACTTTTGGGGGTACCAGTGACATTACTGCAGTAATCAGTGCTATACATATGCACTGTTACTGTAAAAATGACACTGGCAGGGAAGGGGTTAACTTTATTGGACAGGGAGGGGTTAAGTGTGTCCTAGGGGCGTGCTTCTAACTGTGTAGGGACATTCCTATTGGTGTAAAAGCAAAGATCAACCGTTCTACATAGTAGAACGGACAGATCTTCACTTTTACACAGGGAGAACTGACAGGCAGCTTGTTTACACAAGCTGCTCTGTCTTTCTCCCTTCACAGGAGCGATCGCAGTGTGACTGGCGGACATCGAGTCCGCCGGTCACACGCACTGACTTGTCTGTGAACGAGCCGCGGCGGGCGCGCGCCCGCCCGCGATAGGCTCGCAAGTCAGTGACAGGCGTGTGACGTACCGATACGTCACTCTGCCTGGCCGGGGCTGACCGCCGCAGTATATAGTCGTGCGGCGGTCGGCAACCGGTTAACTGCTGCTGGAAACGTTGGGCTTCACCTTTCCAACTTTCACAGTCCGCACGCCATTCATCTACCACATTGCTCAAAGTAGTGAGCTCATACACAGTACTCAGTAATTTAGCCTCTCTTTCACTTTTCTCTTTGTCGCTGAGAGACAATGTCGCTTTCAGAGCAACATTCTGTTCCTGCGACTCCTGCAGGTCTATTTTTGTAGCTCCCAAAGACTGAAGACTTTTTTCCAGCTGATTACGCAACTCCAACATATCAGCCATACTTTGCTTCTGCAAAGTCTGAATTTCACTTTCCTTTTCCATGAGGATGGTATCTTTCTCCATTATAGTCTCTCTGCGTTTTTGCAACTCGACCAAAAGAAGAGCAGTGGATTCTTCCCACTGCGACACATGAGACTTGAGTAGTTCATTCGTTTCCTGCAAGTTTCTATGCTCCATTTTAAGCAATTCCAAGGCTTGTTCCTTTTCTTCCATTTTCCGTTGCAAGGCATCCAACTCAGCCCTGCACACATACTCGGTTTCCTCCAAACCGATGGCCTCCATTGGCTGCTGGCGTCTCTGTTTCCAGCCTGCCATGCTCTCTTGGTGAGCCTTTTGTTGAGCTGCAAAGCTCTGCTGAAAATCCGCATTTGCCTGCTGTTGAGCTACATTTGCCTGCTGTTGAGCTGTATTTGATATAATCAGTTGTTTCAACATCTCCTCCATTTTGAGCTTACTTTTCATCTGAGCACACTGCGTCTCCATAGCAGTTTCATCAGTGTTGCTAGGGACAACAACCTTCCTCTTTAGTAGACTCTCTTTAGGCATGGATGGGGCTGGTTCAGACGGTAACATCCCCTCCATCCATAGAATCCGGTCTCTCATTTCATCTATCTTTGCATTCTTCAGGCGTTTTGAACGCCCCATCTTCAATAACTCCACAAACAAATTTTTCACAGTCCAGCAAAAAATTTTCAGACCACTGTCTCTTTAACACATGTAGTTTTTCTCTCTCTTGCAAGATCTCTTTTCCTGCACACACAGTTTGTGCAGTCATTTGCACCAGACACAACAAAGTTCATCAAATAATTTTGAGACCGCTGTCTCTTTAAAACACTTTTTTTTCTGTCAGGATCTTCTCTCCTGCACACATAGATTGTGCAATCTCATGCACCAGATAAAGTTCATCAAACATTTGCACTTCCTTGCAGGGATCTCTGCTTATGCCCGCATCCTCCACCATATGTAAGGGATTAGCTCGGTGGTAGGCGTAGATGACTCCTTGGGGGGTGCGTTTTCACAGAGAAATAGCCCAAAAGTGCTTGCAAACAACAGGTTTATGGTTTATTCTTCCAATTTCTTCAAACAAGTGCATGCAGCAAAACAACAAAATAAAATAAAACAAAATAAATCCTTGCCTCTGTGGGCGTCTACCTTCTCACAGCTGGAACCTACCTAAGAAGTCTTCCCAACCTACTGTTGGGCCGACACTGCTGATCCTACAGCAGACACTCAAATGTCCATTTGTTTGCTTTTCACACAGCACAAACATTGTCCATTGAACATGTCCCTTTGTTTTCTTTCACACAGAAACACTTCGTCTTCTCACCTTTGAGACGTCTTCACTCGTTTTTACCCTCCTGAGCGCACACCGCTTCAGGAGGTCTTCCCCATGCTCACAGCTTTCAGGGGGCACACAGGACTGTCCTCTACCCACATGGCGTCAGGAGGCAGCCGTTTGTCTGCCTTCCTCTCCCAGCCCACACGGCGACAGGAGGCAGCACTCAATAGATTTTCTCTGGACAAATTATAGAGGCCTTGATCTCCTCATTCTGAACAGCTGAATGGTTTTCAACTTCCTGCTGGCTCTCTCTTCAGCCAACACCCTATAGTATCAATGAACTTTCTAAATCAGGTGGAAATGTATCTCCTTCCTGTGACTACATTCCCAGATTTACCTGACTTCCTGTCACAATATATATATATATATATATATATGTATATACATATACACACACACAGTGACAACACTGAAGAAATGACACTTTGCTACAATGTAAAGTAGTGAGTGCACAGCTTGTATCAATTGTGTAGATTTGCTGTCCCCTCAAAATAACTCAACACACAGCCATTAATGTGTAAATCGCTGCCAACAAAAGTGAGTACACCCCTAAGGCCCCTTTCACACATACAGTCCGATCAGATCCGCTTGTCAGTTTTTCAGGTGAACCTGATCGGATACCCCATGCATCCCTATGGGGCAGCGGATGTCAGCGGAGACATGCCTGCTGACATCCAATCCGATCCTGTCCGTCAAATCCGGACGGATTGAAACCCTATTTTCCATCCATCTGGCGGATCGGATGAGAACGGAAAGGCGGTCCGTTCTCATCCGATTCCCCCATAGAGGACAGCGGGGATCTGAAACCTCTGTCTCCGCACACAGTGTGGAGACGGAGCTGTCATCCACCTGCTCAGCGGGGATCGGCGGATAGATCCACCTCTGAGAGAAAACTGAATTTTTGTAAAATCTTACCGTAAAATTCCTTTCTCTGAGTCCTCTGACAGTCGCCGCCCCTCATATAGTCTTCACCAATGGGTATTAACCTTTTATCCACAGGAGCAAGCTAGGCATAAGACTTGTTAAAAACACAAACAATTTGCATAGACACACCTGTAGGGTGCTGTCCCACTGGTCCAATACCCCCCTGCTATCAGCATTCCCAACTCAGTTTGGTAGCAAGCAGAAGATAGTCCAAAAAACCCCACAAAAGAGGGGTGGGGGCGGCGACTGTCAGAGGACTCAGAGAAAGGAATTTTACGGTAAGATTTTACAAAAATTCAGTTTTCTCTTACGTCTTCTGACAGTCGCCGCCCCTCATATAGTCTTCACCAATGGGATGTCCCAAAGCAGTGTAGACATGAGGGGTGGGAAGCGCAACCGTCACAAAGGCAACGCAGCACCCAGGTCGGAGAAAGGAACCTTATCTGAACCAGAAAGGTGAACTCTGGGTAACAAGAAAGCTCAATTGGAGCAACAAACCCAGGAAAGCAAATCAACAAAGGGGAAAACAACCCCAACAGACAGGGACAGGTAAACGCCATGTCCCCCTCAAGGCACGGCCAGGGACAGGACTTTGCGGCCAAAGGAAGCATCTGCTGATGCCAAAACGTCAAATTTGTAAAATTTGGAAAAGGTGTGCATGGATGACCAAGTCGCTGCCTTGCACACCTGGGCCACTGAAGCTTGATGCCGGAAGGCCCAGGACGCACTCACCGCTCTGGTAGAGTGCGCCTTGACAGGGAAGGGCGGTATCCGTTCCCTAATCGAGTAGGTGTGCACAATTGTCTGTCTAATCCATCTTGAAATGGTTGCCGCAGACGCAGCCGTACCCTTCCGAGGGAAGGAAAAAAGAGCATCCGACCTACGGAAGGATTCAGTAGACGACAGGTACACCCTGATCGCCCGGACTACATCCAAGGAATGCAAAGCAAACTCCTTAGGATGCTTAGGATTTGCACACAGCGAAGGCAAGACAATATCCTCGTTAAGCTGAAAATCGGATACCACCTTAGGAAGAAAATATTGGTGAGGTCGCAAAACCACCTTATCCTTATGAACAACCAGGTAAGGAGAGCGGCAAGACAGGGCCGCCAACTCCGACACTCTGCGGGCAGATGTGATCGCCACCAGAAAGGCAACCTTCCGTGACAGCACAGGCAGAGGAATCTCCCTGATGTTCTCAAAGGGAGGATCCTTGAGGTCGATTGAAGCCAGGAAATCTCCCAGGCTCAGAGAGGCTACCACTGAATGGAGGGATTCCATACGGAACTTCTGAACCCGCACAAAGCGGTTCAGAGCCTTCAAGTCCAGAATCGGACGTACCTTGCCCTAATTTCTGGGCACAGTGAACAGATTCGAGTAA